>NC_052946.1:34659440-35266524 GCF_013358895.1 Oreochromis aureus
AAACCTTTTTATTTTCTGTCTCTCTACATGTATCTGTCTCTTTAAGCATGGCAAGCTCTACCTTTAAGGACTTTGAACTTGCATCTGCGCAGCAACGACCAGACTCAGTTCTCCGTCGCAGACGCAGACAAAAACAGGCTGCACTGGAGAGCTCAGGAGTGAGCTCTGTAGTTGCAGTGGCCCAACCTTCAGCAGCACGGCGGTTTGTTCGACTTGCAGTCATGGGTCTCACAGTGGCTTTAGGGGCAGCAGCTCTTGCTGTGGTCAATACTGCTCTTGAGTGGGCCCCCAAGCTAGACTTATTTCCTTGAACTGCTTTTCTTTTACACCAACACTCCATGTAATCTGTCCTCTACTAAATCAAGCTGGTGGATCTGCTATCAAGAACCCTTTAATGGTTTAAACCACAAACCGGGAGTCGGCAACACTGTCTGGGTGCACTCTCTAAAGTCAGTCTCTTTTGTCTTCTAGGATGTCTTTCTACTCTGTGTAGGGTTTGTCAGGCCTTTTTGCTTTGTAATTCCTGAATAGGCACCAATGTAAATGCTGCTGTTGTTCTGAAATGAAGAATATAATGAAGAGACTATGTATAAGAACCATTATTGATGGTCATCACGAAAGCTTATTTATATTTAGTATTAGGATATTCTGAAGGCATTATCCTCACAGGGATGTGCAGAACACTTGGCAGACACACTACATTTGAAACTGCTGCCAATTACGAGCGCCTGAGTGAATGTGTGCGTTTGTGTGTGCATTTGAGTGTGTGCGCAGTCACAAACCATTTGTTATCTATTTGATACCTGGACCAAATAGGGAATTCTCGGAATTCTCTCTTTGTAAAATTTACTGTTTGTTCATTTTAAGGTAAGTAACTATATAGAAACATGACACGCAGGCACTTTAAGGGTCACCATTTCATTATTTTTAGGTCATTTTGTGTATTTCATTAGTTATGTTTAACCCTTTCAGTAAGAGTATAAAGGTATCTTCTCTTAAGGACCGAGTATCTTTAACACATCAGCAGCTGTTACCCTTGACTTGCTTAAATGAAACTGGCCTTACAAAAGTAAATACATTGTAGCTTACTTGAAGTTTTTGTTTGCCAAAACATATATTTGAGAATTGGCCCTCGCAATAGAATATAGCTTTCATCGTGCAGGAAAATAGTATAAGAGTAGTTAACTTAAAAGTTGTCGCTCAACTAAGTTAAGTTAAGTTAATGCTTGCACACACACATACACCTGAAAATGAGCTTGTGTTTTGCGTACCCAAATGACTAGTTTATGTAATTTTTTTTTTCTAGAGAAGATGGTCATATCCTAATAGTTCCCACAATATGGTCATTCACCGAATGCCTAGTAACAGTAAATATCACAGGTGGAATAAGTAAAATTAAGTGGATATTGTTGTCTTCTTATTAGCAGTATAGCAGACCTGGCTTGTACTGACTGCATTAGTTTTGTAAAATCACTTTGATTTGATAGTTGCTTTTACTCAGTTTGTTTGGAAGGGTGCTCCTTTTAGAGAAGTGCCTGAGCCTTCATATTAATTCTATCTAATATTTTAGATTTATACGTGATTTTTGCTTGATTTGAGCAGATCCTCCTTTGTAAAGTGATATGAGTGTAGAATAGGTCCAGGGTACCAGATTGTTCCAGTCATTGTCATTAAAATCACATCCTTAAATAGGAGATTTCATTGTAATAGGGTTTTGTTTATTGTCAGTCATTTGAAAACCCACAGTTCTTGTTTCAAATATCAGCCTTGAGTTCTTGTCCCCTACCGGGACACAGAACTGGTAGTCCTCTAAAAACTTCTTAATTGGGTGAAACTCATCAAAGTGATTTCATTTGATGCTTTTTTTCTATGGGAAGCTGCAGGCTTGATGCTCCAGTGCTGTGCTGTTTGATTGGTTTATTGCCATTGTATTGAGCCTCTCATTCAGCTGGTAAGGGATCTGCAAGCTGACTGAAATGAAGATGACCTGGCACATGTCCAAGGATGCTCTTATGCTCCCAAGAGCGTAGTTGTTGAGCATTGTAATGCAACACGTATCTGCACTCAGCGGTGTTCATTTATTTTCATTGCACTAAATGATTTATCTGCCTTTTATGTTTATTTTTGTTACAATTCAACTGACTACTAATGTAAAGTTGTACAAGAGAATGCTAATAAACTAGAGTGAAAATTTTATGTATTTGGATTCAGGCTTACGTTTTTATTCAGAATATTTTTTATGACTATATAGTGTGTTTTTCAGGATTTCTCAAATTCAGGTTTTAGCTGCCATCTGACAGCTTCTGCTAGACCACATTAGCCTCAATTGTCCTTTGTGACTTCAGTTCTTTAAGCTTCTTAACATATTTAGATTAGTGCTATGGTTCTGGTTCTAATAAGAAATAATAATAAAGAACACAAAAGATGACAAACTAGAACGTCGCCAGATGCTTGAGCTGTTTAAATATACAGTTACATCATAATGTCCATATTTAAAATACATACTGCTTCATGACTCAAGACAAATAATGTAAAGCCTAACAACAAGCTTTAATACAAAATCAAATATAATTTATTTGTAGTAATTTCCTGTAATTCTTTAGGAATTAATACAGGAATTAGTTGCAGAGAAAGGCATTATACACATGATACTTTATAGCCATTAAGTGCATCCGAGCAATCTGTTTTTCATTATGAGTACATTCATTCAATGTAAACAAAAGAAAATCAAAACATACTAAACCACAGTCTGATTTGTCGACTGAACAATCCCATAACCAGCCAATTATTTTAGTAACATATCAAACAAAAACAGTGACTTTAAAAAGAAAGTGCTGACTATTTGTATTGGGAAGACATTAATAGTACTTATAACCACAACTGCCCTGGTGTTTGATAGATAAAATTCTTAGTTGTAAAATAAATTAATGAAAAATATTGCTATTTATCATCAGACTTTACAGACAAAATAAACAAGAAAGCCCTTATCATGCACAGTTATCTTTGGAGTGCTAATATATACAGTATAAGCACAAGGCCTTTTGCATCTTTGTTCAGAAAAGTAAAATGTTACCTCGGTATGCTTGTTCTGATAAATTCTGAGTCAAATCCAAACTCAAGTAAACAACATCACAATTGGCTCAATGAACTAGAAGAAAGCAGTAGCTAGAGATGAGAAGGTATTGTGCCAAAAAACTCCCAGTATAACTGTTTTTCCGCCTCACACTGTACTAACAACAGTTTTTAATACAACTAGATACATTGCAAGCAAGATAGATGATGAGTTTTGTCCACATACCAGTGAAAGAGAGGGCGAAATAAATCAAACTACCATTAAATCAGAGATCTGAGCATGAGATGTGGTTTGAATTTATCCAGACAGCGTATTTGCTTTCACTGGGGTTTCTAATACGAGTTCATTAGTGTTCTTCCCTCAGTGACAGTTTTGGCAGTTAGGATGACAGGGCTGATTATTGACTCGACATCTACATCCACCAGTTATGTCACCATTGCCCTGTAAAAAAGAAAAGAAAGAAATCAGAACCATGTCTCAGACACAATAGAGAAACCTTTCTGAACATGTTTATCTATCTTAATGCATATATATATATATATATTTACATTTGGGCCCCAGCGAGCTTGTTTAGTGACCCAACAGATTTCTGTTTTGCACATCAAGCAGCAGATCCAGTCACATCCATCTTTTTTCTGGACGATGATGTCACACCGTGGACATTTCATGGCTTCCCCATTCTGCAGCAGGCTCTGTAGTTGAATACAGTGAAACAGTGTGAAGTAGCCATAGAGAAAAATGCCTGAGAGGGTGATTTTAAAAAGTACAGAAAAACAAAAACATCAATATAATACAATTTATCCACTTGACTAAAAACCTTAATGAAATATGATGATCTAACTTTGCTGTATTCCATACAGTAAAGCCCCATATCAATCCAACACCGAAATCCTTGCCATAGCCTGCATATAAAAGATGGACCTAGCCACTGTGACGCTGCCAATCACAACCTGCCCTGAAGCATATCATGCTTTATTTTCCCTTTTCATACAATACAGACTACATATATATATATATATATATATATATATATATATATACATATGTATATATATATTTTTCTCTTTTTTTTTGTTGACATTATACGTAATTGACATTATGCATTCAATAAGACGTTTATTGAGGTCAGATAGGAGGGTTTTTCTTTTTGCAACCAGAGAAACTGTCCCCTAATGGCTATTAGAACGAATGCAGGTTCAAGGCAATCCACGCTTGCTTAACCTTACTCAGGGTCACTCTGTTTGCATGTTAGTGTAGAGGGTATGTAACATGAAATTCAATTTCTAAGTCAACTATCCTTAAATTTATATAATAAAATTACATCAATACCAAATCTGCATTATTGTAATAATGGTTTCATGTAAATAGATTATCTTATTTTCTCTTTGTGATTGTCATAAAGGTTAGCAAAAGCTTTAATAAGGAGGATGAAAACAAATGGGTTTATAAAAACATTATATCACCTATATATCACCCGTTGCCTACTGGTGGCTGTCAGAGGGCCTGGTGGCACCAGTGTCCGGCAGCCTCGCCTCTGTCAGTGCACCCCAGGGTGGCTGTGGCTACAATGTAGCTTGCCATCACCAGTGTGTGAATGGGTGTGTGAATGGGTGGATGACTGGTTGTGTAAAACGCTTTGGGGTCCTTAGGGACTAGTAAAGCACTATACAAATACAGGCCATTTACCATTTATATTGTAACTGCCTGCATGCAACTAAAACAGAACAGATACATTTACAGCATGTGGTGAATACCACAAGGTTATTAGACAGAAGGTGTTAAGAGCGCAACAGATCACCACAGATGCTGACTGGAAATTCATGTTTCCACCACAGAGAAACAAGGGCTTGCCAAAGCTTGCTTCCCCCTTAATAAAGACACTAGTCCAAGATATACCTGAGGATTTACTTGAGGATTTTGATGTATGGAATGAATGTTTAATTAACGTATCCAAAATCATTGTCACAGTTTGGAAACTGCCTCATTAAGCAGTCATTAATGAAAGAACATTTAACTGTAAAAAAAAAAAGACTAATTGTTCCATGATTTATTTCACAGGGTTAAGATTCTACAAAATTGCCTATTTGGCTATTTCACTCTGGATAAGAGAAAAATTATAGTCCTTGATAAGAGACAATGTATTATTTTGTTTGTAATGTATGAACAATGTCATTTGTGTTCTGCTTCTTAATCCACATTGCTTTGCTTTGCCAGCATTCATAGGTTTTCACTGTTCAGGGTAATTAACAAAGCACTTGTTGACTTACCTCCAGCATCTGTTTAGTTTTCTGAGCTGCTTCATCATTCTCTGCTCGTACACGCAGGTCATCCTGGTAGTCCTTGCAATTCATGTCTTTGTGGATGGCCTGAAAACATATATGTCCTTTACATTTGGTGCTCTCTCTATTACACGAAATGAAACTTTGTTCAGTTAAGGTATCAAAGTAACAAAGGTACCCTGCAGAGAATGCAGTTGGTTTCATCACAGAGTTCACAGTGAAATTCATTGACTTCATCCTCATAGATGCACCACCCGCGACAGTTGGGAGTCTGACAGTGGAAGCTGTGCTCTGAGCGGCTCTCTGCAATGCTCAGACGCAACTCCAGAAACCGCTGGTGTTCCTCTTCCGTGAGCAGCTGGACCCAGGATTATACCATAAACAATAACAGAGACATATGAAGAGTAAGAGATTACATACTGTATGGCTGTCAACATATTTTCTTCTCTTAAAGTTATCGTCTCTCTTATTTTTTAAGAAAGGTGATGTATGACTATCAAACATGGACCATGTGAAGGTTAAGGTTGTGTCCCCGTGGCTTCCACTCACCTCTTTGATCTCTCGGTCCAGTAATTTGCTGTCACAGTTGTCAGGACAGGACACCTCAGCATCTTGACTGTTTACTATTGTCCCTTTTAGACACTCCCTGAGTAATCACATACACTTCATTATATACATAAAATATTAAGCACAATGCACATTTTGCATACACTGACTCTTATAATTCAAAACGAGCACACATTTAATCCCATATGAAACACTGCATATGCATAAAGTTGATATACACAAAAAATGACACATGTAGTTAAAATTATAGGAGAAGAAGGTGTTTGGGGTCTAAAACAAGACTTGCGCCAAGACATGGCTCAAAAAGATGCTTGAGGGGTAAGGAATAAATTAGCTAAAGATTTAAATCCCACTGTAATGTTGTGAGTGAACCAGGCAGTACATGCAAGAAAACTCTCCACTGTAGCCCATCTTGCCGAGCTGGCAGCCCATATGAGAAAGACTATTGCAGGGGCCTAGTTCTTCCCCGGACCATTTCTCGCATATTTCCCCTCTGACTCATACTACTAAAATGCCAAATCTTTTTTGTTTTGTTTTGTTTTTAAATAAAGGCTCTTTTTCAAAAATCAGTTGTAAGTCAAGTGTGTCATGTAACTCCACTGTACAGTTAGCAGTAGTAACAGTAGTAAATGCAATGGCTAGATTTCTACTGTGAATACAGGCATCAAATTGATGATGACATTACATGCACTTTGGTAAAGGACGTTATTGCGAAGGTCTAGTAGCAGGGAAGTTGGGATATGGTATGGGTGGTGTAAAGGTCAATGTTAGCTAATCAGAAAGTGACCAAGAAAGCAGACAGAATAGTTTGATCATTTTTCTGTCATATTACAAAGCTATTTTCTGTCATACCTGCAGAAGGTATGGAGACACTCTCTGAGCACGATGCCCTCTCCTGGCTGCAGATTACTGAAGCAAATTGGACAATCTGCCTCGTTGGCATTTGGAATAAGATTCTGTTCTTCTGTTGCCAACAAGTGCAAATAGTTCTTTTCTCGTTCCTCCCGCTGAGCCTTTATCACAGAGTAGCATGCACAGCAGAGGTTCAGATAAACTGCATGACTCATTACAAACATAGTAATTCAGCTTTTCCCGAAGATAGAAAGTGAAAGCTGAGAAGTTTTATTGTGGCCCTAAAGTCAGCTCTCATTATTCTTTAATGGTAATGCGTGGCAAATCATCTAGGAACAATGTGTAGTTTAAAATGTGGAATTTAAACAAAAAAGTGACACAAAACAAGATTTAATGAGTTAATTAAACTGATGGTTTGTGTCTGTAGCTTTTTTTCCTCTTTCTTTCTGTCTGTTTCTTTTATAACAAATATACAGATGTTTTAATATAAACATTACATTTTTCTTTAAAACCTGTCAAGCACAAGTCTTATTTCCTATAATATTTCAGGTTTTCTAATGACCCCAGGTGATTAGGGTTATTTCACACATAAATGTGAGACTGCGTTAAAAGGATTTAATTTTAGCTCTTTTTTAACAAGCAGCACTTTTACCTGTTCGTACTGCATCGTGGCAAGTGTTTCCTGCTGAATCCTCTTAATCTCCTCCTCATCTGGCTGGTAGATGTCAGGCACAGTGTATTCTGCTGGCCGTTCCTCTCCGCACATCTCACAGCCAGGACGTGTTGGCTTGTTCAGATATGTACACACTGAACAGGCCCATCCCAACTGCATGCACAAAGACATACAATATGTTTACACATCTCTAAAACATGCACTACTGTATTTAAACAATTATATGTGCAGGCCCATTGCTAAAGCAGGGTCTAGTTGTGTTCTGACCTGAGGTTTAGGAGCCACAGGAGGCTTGGGTACAGTAGCAGTTCGGTCTCTAGGAGGAAGAGGAGGAGGAACTATCTTCTCACCACCACCTCCTTCCAGACCTCTGGGAAACAGCTGCAGTGATTGCATCGACTCCATGATACCTAATAATAGATTTTGATTGTATAAAACCTCAGTGTTATTAAACATCAATAAGGCATACTTTGCTGATAAAAATCTGTCTGTGTTTATCATAGCCAAAGCACTTCTTCTTATAAGGATAAGGATAAGGATAAGCTTTATTTGTCAGTTGCAGTTGCCTGCAGCCAAGATGACGGACCTAGATGACCATACAGACAATACATACAATATACAACTTACATTGGGGAGACAGGTCAGGCTAGGCAGCAGAAAAAAAGGGTAGACAGTGAAATATGTGGCATATAGGGGCAGGGGCAGGAGAAAAAAAAAATCATTCAAAAGGTAAAACAGCTGTTTACTACTTACCATCTATACGTTGTTGCTCCTGGTCCAGGTTGTGCTGATGCCGTGTTAGATGAGCAGCATGGGCAGACCTGATAAACAGGAAAGCCTGGTCTCCACTATTTCGAATGCCATGGCTATATAATGTTTCCTGGTCCTGAGCCAGCCGCTTCCCAATCACCCAGCGCTGCAGCAATGGGTGGAACCCAAAATCTTGGCTGATCTTTGAATATAAAATAAAAGAAAAAGTAACTCATCCACTGGAATTTCATTGTGGTTTAACAAAATGCAGTGAATATGTAAAACGAAAGACAATAACATAAGCCACTTTCTAAAGAGTAATAAACGCTTTGATGCATAGAAGACATCAAGAATGGTCAGGAGGGTTTTGATCTCTTGTAGCACTGTGGGGCTGTTTTTGTATGATTCGGTGAACAACTTTGCTACTGTGTGTATGTGGTTAGTTACTATAGTTAACTAACACCAAACTGAAAACTAAAACTAGATGTGAAAAAACTTTTACTTAGCTAAAATTAAAAAAAAAAATCTAATAATATTAGACTTTGGAAAAATAAAACTGACTGAAATGATTTTGTGAACTTGGAACATGAACTAACTAAAAATAGAAAAGAGGAAATATCCTTAGTTTTAGTATTTATTCGTTTGGTAAAAATTTGTTATCACAGCTTGGCTAAGGAGACTTTGATGAAGATGTTTATTAAGACTTTGGATATCTACAAGAATGGGTCAACTGCTTCGAAAAAAGTTCGGTGTTTTTAAGGTAATAAGATACTTACAATCTTTATAATACTTATAATGACTTTGCTAACTTTTGCCTTTAGCGTATACGTGCTAGACAATAAAACAGTAAAACTAACAGTGAAACTTTTAAAAACATGACTAAAACTACAAATTTTCAAACAATAAAATCTAAACTGAAATGAGCAAACCCACTTTGGACACTAGGTCTGAAACAAATCTGAATTTAAAATAAAAATAGAAAATAAAAAAGACTGCTCGCTGATAAACATTGATATAAACAATACTGAATTGCATTTAGGGGCAAGGCTTTACTGACAAAAAGTCCATGATACACTCATGGCATTATTATGAGTGGTGCATAAACATTTTTGGTTACAAGAAAACTTCACAAGTGGCCTTTAATAGATCATAGCTCAGCTCCATTTTAGGTTTTATATGTATAATGTATCATAGGTTGGTAAGACAATATTTAAGTAAAAATAATAATAATAAAAGAACCGAAGAAAATTGCCTCTTGTGTTGTGTGTGGTTTCACGTCAGTACCTTGTCTTTTAATTGTGCGATTGTCATGCCAGTAGTAACCTCAAGAATCACGGGGATATTGTCTTCTGACTGTCCATCCTCCACTCCAACCATCAACCTGTAGAACAGGAACAACAGAACATGTCAGCCCTCTACTATTTTCACTTGAACATTCATGTCTATTCATTCGTGTTCTTATTTTGATATTTCCAGCATGTAACCACAGACAAACAGTCATATATGCATAT
Source organism: Oreochromis aureus (assembly GCF_013358895.1). NCBI lineage: Eukaryota > Metazoa > Chordata > Actinopteri > Cichliformes > Cichlidae > Oreochromis > Oreochromis aureus. Next base: position 34,669,146 of record NC_052946.1, read on the forward strand.
ATTTTGTTTTTGTTTGTTGTTTTGGGCACTTGGCCTTAATTCTTGTTTACATTGCATGCTTCCAAATTAAAACAGACCCCATCTAAAAATAAAAAAGGGGAACCCCATAAACAGCAACGTCTGTGGTATTACTGTCGTGGAGGCATTTTAATAAACAGGGAAGTACACACAGGCATATGCCCACACACTGCTGTGTCCCACCTTATGGATTCCTGGGGGTAGATCTGACTGCTGATGGTGACTGACACCCGGACGGAGAGCTGGGTCAGCCTCTGGCACAGTTTAGCTGCTTCTTCAGAGTCCCCGCTGCTGAGGGCTTCAGTCAGAGACCGGGCAAGTTCCTCCGCTTCACCGCGAGCAAAGGAAGAGGGACGTCACGTGACTTATTGTCAGCACAACTCTTTTCTCTTTAATTCTTCGTATTCTCAATTGATTTCTTTCTATCCTCCATGCCAACATACACGTACGTAGCAATGGTAAATGAAAATTATGAAATTGATAGTGGCTTGTCTGTTGATTTGACAGGATAAAGCGTTGAGTCTGACCAAAACAACAGTGCCACTTTCACAATCTCTACACTAAGAAATCGATAACAAGCAGTGACACATACAAAACGCTTTCTGTTTTACTAGGACAACTCTGAGATCTTATAATACGTAGTTGTCAAAAAGTATTTGGAGTCTTCATAACAAAATCGAAAGTTAATTGAGCTGCTTACCCTCAGTCGGATCGACCCTCGGTGCCACCTCTGAAGCCATTACTACACGGCAGATAATAAAATTATTAAGCTCCCTGGCAGCTGTAACAAAACAGAGCTGCCTTTAAAACTAGTTCAGACTCTACTTCCTCAGTCCGCATCCGACAGAGCCTTTCCAAGTTCGGTTTAAGGTTAAGAAAGGCAGCTACAGGCCCGAGAAGAGGGCAAAAGAGAGCCAAGTAGAAGTCAGAAGTACTCCTCTAGCGCTCCCACTGCGTCGCTTTCTCGCTTCTCAGTCCCTGTCAGGTAGAACGGAAAGTGAAACTGACTCACGCCCAGGAAGAGATATTTTTAAAGGATCGCTTTGGAATTTCTTTCGCCCCACCCCTGTTGACACTTTTTTCCCCCTCTCTAAATCAGTTAAATGCATTATTTTAAAACTAATAACCACACGAAAAAGTCCAAAAATAAATAACAGCCGATGCATGAAATCTAATTGTAAATTCACCCCCCCACACCTTTTTAAACATCTGAAATAGTGACTTCCCACATCCAGCAGATGGCAGTGTATGTCAAAGGTTGAACTGTTAGGGTGTTTTAAAAAAAGATCATTTTAACGTTCAGGTTTTACAACTTTGGACTTAATATTTAATTCAGATTAATTACAGTCGCTGTATATTTAACTTAAGAACTATGGAAGCCCTTTAAAAAAAAAGCCCGTTTTATCAGTGTTAACAACTCTGGAAATGAATGAGCACTCTTAGGGCAAGTTGGTCGTATATTGTAGCTCTAGCATTAATACTGTGTCTTCGCGTTCAAACTGAAAAAATAAAAAGATATACAAAGGGTTATGGGAAGATAACAAGCTTTAGTGATGCTCAGTTTAATCCAGATGCTGATAAACGAGCCAATCACAGCGGCTCCAGCAGGAGGGGCTGGCGGGTTTGTTCAGCTGCGCACCGCAAAGTTGCAGAGCGTCCCCGAGTCCCCGCCTGCCTGGCTGCACTTGACATCTCTCGCACCTGGAGCCCTAATCTCGTCCACAGCAACATCTTCCTTTTACTTTTGCCTTCTAGACTTAAACAGTTTGAATTAGACGTGTTTCGTTGCGGTCGAAGATGCTGGCTTGTACAGAGATGATCACTATGTGCCTGCAGTCGGCCAAACAGAAGCATCTTCGGGCTCAGCAGCAACAGCAGCCGCCGCACAATGCCGGACAGGGGCTTACTATTTTTCATGATGTGAGTGGATCCGCTCTCTTACTAATGTATTAGTATTACTGAACACATTGTTGACGCTTTTGCTTTTTAGTCATACTTGAAACGTTTTTCTTGTATTTTTATATTAACTGTAAGTCTAAATATATTCATTGTTCAAATAATATTAGATTGAATGAAAAAAAAGAAAAGAGAAAAGAAATGATTTGGTCTCAGTTGATATAGTGCTGCAAATTTAAATGTGTTTTTTCTCTCTCTCTCCCTCTTATTTACTTATTACTTTCCAGATAATTTAGTGGAAATGAAAACAGCATCGTTACAGTATTGTTTATCAGATGTTGTGTGGTGTGCACGTCGCCATGTACGCGCGTGTGCGTAGGAAAGTAGGAAAAGCTGCAGCTGCAGCTGCTGTCTCTGCATGATAAATTAAGCTCCCAGTCTGACAGGTTTAGGGACTGCTGGGGGTTCTCCTCTTTTTGTTACGCACAGATGCAAACACTTCTGGGCTTTCAGAGGCAATACGTGCATAACAGTGAATATTCAATATATATTTATTTAAATGAAAAAAAAACTAACTAAGTGATCAAATAAAACTTCACTCAAAGATGGTGCTATGATTTATAATGCACAGCTTACCCTAAGTTGTGCTCAAAACAGTAACAGCCTGATTAACCTGCAATGCTGCCATAGAAACCACCATCCATCTTGTCATCTTGTTAGAGGTTAGCAGACCAGTGATGTTTCCAAATCTGAGCTCTCACTAGCGTGAAGCTTTCCATTTCCCTTTGACTACAACCTTGTGTAGACAAGGACATTACTTTTGCAGAAATGTCCATTTAAAAGTGTGCACTGTCCCTGAATGGGGTATGTGATTGAAGTGCTTCTCATATTCAGTCTTCAGCCTTGAGCTTTTCTGTTGACTGAGCGCTAACACACAAAAAAGACCATTCAGCTTGACGGTTCTATGCTCAAAATATAATTATGCTTAAATTGTTTAAAACACTGTGTAGGAGACAGTACTGAATACAATAATACTCAGTCTCAGTCAGAAACGGACCTGCCGTCTTGAACTTAAGTGCCATGTTGCTCTGTGCATTGCATTTTTCTCCTCATTCTTTCTCTTTATTGCTTCCCACCTTTATTTGGTGCAGAAGCACCATGTTCCAAGACTGCAAACATTCTGTAGATTGACCAAATATTCCCCGGGGACAGCTGAGAGATTTTAAGAATTTTAATCTTTTGTGTTGGTTTGACATTTCCATCAGTACAGTTTTAAGTCTGCATAAAGATTTTGTGTTCCTAAAGTAAAAGCGAGTAATGTGAATCCTTTGTTATTGCAGTGCTACCTACTGATTTTCAAGTGGTTACGAGACATACACAACAGAATGACAGGGGACTAATGACTAAATGTGATGGGACTGCTAATTGATTCAGAACATTTTGTAATTGTATGTAACAATTAAACCAATTTATTATAAATTGGTTTAATTGCTTGGTTTTGCATGCAACATATAAGCTTTAATTTGCAGACAGATCTGCACATCAGTGCATCAATGGCAGGATACTGAGCCAGTCACTAACGTTAGAGATGCAAAGATCGCAATAACTCAAAGAAAAAGCAAACCTTTAAAAGTGACTGATTCTAGTGACTAATAATGATTGTGCTAGGGTTGTATGAGGCTGTTTCATCATTTGCATTGTTGGCTACTCTTCTTAAAGTCTTTGTTTTGTGAATGCAGCAAGTCTGCTTTTCTTAGGCTATCTTGACTCCTGGCACTTATTTCTGCTTCTTCTCGTCTTTTGCTGCTACTGAGAAAGAAAAATATAATATTTTGGATTTTCACAGAAAGTAAATCATGTGGTATTTACTAACAACAAAGCGTATTTATTAGGGTTTTTTTTGTGATGTTATGCTTTTTTTTTATTAAGTATTGCACCAAGTGGTGTGAAAGCAGAGCCTGAGATAACCCACCGTCTTAATACCCTCCACCATGACATCAGAACAGCAACACACTGGGAAGCAGGTCTGACCTTTTCTGGGCTTGCTGTAAATGATGCATTATCGTCTCCTGACACCGGAGAGTCAAAAGACACAGTCAAACAACAAACACATTTAACGCTATACCTGATCTCCCTGGAATAGAGGAGGAGCGGAAAATGTTGGCTAGATGGGTCACAGTGCCAAAGTGAAAAAGAAGAAGCTGCTGACTGAGATTGTGCAGTGACAGAACCCTAAAGCCGGTACAACATCAAATTTGTATTCATGTAAGATAAGTAGAGTGTTCCGATTGTCCTTTCTATGTGCAATCCAAGTGCAATGTTGCTTTTAATAGGATGAGGAATCAAAAATAGAGCAGCCAGTGTTTCATGAAGTGACTCGTTATGACCCGGCTCTTGTTATAAGTCGGGATTGAAGCAGTGGAGAGACAGACAGACACATTGAGGGCACAGGTGCAAACCTTGAGCTTCTTGACCTATGGCAAATTAAAACGAGGACCAGATTCTGCAGGATTAATAAACTGTAGGTCAAAACCAATGAGCACGTGAGTCATGCCGCTTAACATTGGACATAAATGTCTCAGGGAGTGAAAGAGAATCAATAAAAGAGAACAAATCCGTTGTTTTCATTGCAGATCTTACATTCAAACTCTCTTAATGAAGCTATTGTGTTCTGCTCACCTGGATGACAACCAAGCTGCATACAGCTACAAATGCACACATATGTTTGTTTGTGTGGCTGAATTAATATTTATGAAATTCTTATTATAGTGCACAGATTAAACTAAAGTTGGTTTGAAAATCTAAGTTTCATGTTTATATTTTCAAGACACACATCGCGGTGCACAGTAGACTTGAGTTTTATTTGATTGTGTATTCAAACACTTTTAAAAAAAATATATTTAGCCTTCACAATAGTTACTTTAGTCGCTGTGTTGTGGCTGTGATCTTTCTTTAAATCTACATCTAAAGCCCTGTTTTAACCCTGTTATTTATTGATGGTGTGTTGGTGTAGCTTTCTGTTTTGTTTCTATTTTATGTTGTTTGGTAAAGCCAAACAGTCCATTTTCTATTTTCTGGACAATAATGTTTCCACTGAGCTAAAGAAAAAAAAATGAAACAAGTAAATTTTTACATGTTGACCAAAAAATAACTCTTTTTCTCAAAGCAGCCGCATAGACTTTACAGGATCGACCCTGAGCTTTATCCTGTTGTGTGGACATTTGTCTTTTGCGTGTCAGCAAACAAATGGCTTTCCTCAGTTTTAGTGATTTTTCTACTTTTAGTGAATAATCTATACTGTTGATTTTATCTGATGGGTGTTTTTTTCAGCATGAGAAGTGGGCTTTTTATAAGTTGCCATTACTGGTGGTTCAAAACTCAGCTAAAAACAAGAAGATTTTATCTTTTTTTAAACTCCATAACAATTACAACAGTAACTACTGCCACATTACACTATCAAACACAGACCAGTTACAGATTTTTTTATATATATATATATTTGTTTTGGGGTTTTTTGCTGCAGCTGAGTGATGTGGTGTGTGCATTCATAGTTTTGTCTTCATATAGTCATCATTGGTGTATTAAATAATACAACTGACGTAAGTGCTCCATCCGCTACTGTTAATTCAAGCCATTTTTGTACATGAGAGTCCCCCACTGGGAACAGAATGGAGGAAGCCAAATCTATTATGATTACACAGCACTGTTTATATACTGCACAGCATCGTTGTGATTAGACTGATAATCCATGAACTGGCTTCAAACGAACATTGTTACCACGTTATAAAACTGATACGATAGCTATGTTGAACTAAGCAAAACAGTAAACTAATACGGGAGCAGGGCTTTGTTTCTGCTTTTCCTGCTGTCAAATGTTCAGATGCTCATAGTGAAAAAAAATCACAACTTAGTGAAAGGTGGACTTCTGTGTTGTTTGCAGACAAAGCTGCATGCCAGAGAAAATAAGCTGCAACTGGATCAGATAGTATCTTGTGTTTGGAGTCCCCATTATTTGTGACTTACTGTTACTCTTGCATATTATTACATACTGTATATTTAACAAAATTGTGTATAATACACATAGCAAATGATTATTCTTCTTACTACCTACCATATTAGCCCTCCTAAGAAATTAATGAAAAAGCATCAGTGAATCAAACAAATAGAAGATAACCAGAGTGTGGTGTTACCGTACAATTATCACTTCTGAAGTAAATGACTGTTTACTTTAGAATGATAATTGTTCAACCTATTTTAGAACTGACACTATCAATTTGCTTTCAACCTAACATGACTCACTCATGCAGAGTATAACAGCCTTTGTAAATGTCCTTCTTCTTGTCATCTTTCTAGTCTGTGCAGCAGGATAAACGAACTGCAGGCGTTAAACATCCTATTGTGTTTTTGACAAACTGCCATGATTCTTAATGATTTACACCTGCTTATTGCAAGAATCCCTTCAGTGATCCTATGCTAGAAATAATAACCATCCTCTCCCCCCTCCTTTTGTTTTCCAGATTTTCCGCAGAGCAGACAAAAACGGTGAGTAAACAGTACATAATATGCTTGGTGATGAATAATTTGTCACAATGCATGCTTGTTATTTCTCCACATCTTTCCACTTGTTATTATGCCCCAAACAATCTGGATGGAGAAAAAAAAGGGGGGGAATTTGCATGAATGACTCTTCAAGTGAAGCTTCTTTCCTCTGCATGCTTGAATAAGTTTTTCCACCCAATTAAAATTATTCTAAGATTCTGGATTGTAGCCCAAACTTGGAAGAACATGCCACACAAAATAAAGCTTCTTCCTGTCAAACTGCATTGTTTGGGTGCTGCGGGTGCTGTTTACAAATTATTATGAGTCATGTTAACACAGCCGCAGCCAAGATATTTTTTCTAGCAACAAATTTATTGCCAAATGCGTACAGGATAGACTTCGTATTTCAAAATGTTCGTCATAGTTGGACATCTGTACACATACATGCTACCTATGTCTGTGTCATAATGAGTTGTTTGTTTTACTCATTTTACCTCATGGTAATGGCACATTCTACCAAGGACTGTGCAACTTCACAATGATACTGTAGCTCCACACTCACTGTCGGTTAGCCTGATCAGTTTGGTGTGAATGTACAGTAAATGCACCAGTAGATGCCTCCTAATTCACACTGTATAGGAGTATTAAGGGCCCCTCTGGTTTGTAAAATTTGACAGTGAGACAAGATATAAGCATTGCAAGCGCTTACTGTAGTTGTTATTTGTGCCAGTAGCCCCTGGAGACTCCAGCATTAATGCATCAATATTATTGGTGCGTGATGTTTAATGCATTCAGCTAATTTTAATGAAATTACTTGTTGCTGTACAGACTTCCCCCTCAGATTGGTTCATTATAGTTTACATGAGCAATTTTCAGGAAATGAGATTGAAGTGAAGCTGCAGCTTATACAGTATGTGCTCTGGGATTATTAATAAATTAAGCAAACAGACAAAGATGACTGCAAAAGTGGCTGCCGTGTCTCTTGTATGTGTGTATGTCTCTTGTATTACACCAGAGACTTGTTTTGTTGAGAAAAAAATAGTTTGTGATTTTGCTAAACTGATATCAGCCCCTGGTATTTGTTATTGTTTCAGAAGCAATTTTCATTTTTTTCGGTGACATTGAGGCACAAAAGGATCCATTTTTATTTTGTTATTACTTTTGACAGTGCAACAGAAAGCATCTCATTTCTTAGTGTGCAAAGAGAGAGCGCTTTTAGATTAAAGATAAGTACAGAAGAAAATATGTAAAATTGTGGCAGAGACTGGCTCACATCAACATCTACCATACTGGGATGCATCTTGGCGTGTATTAAGTGCACAATCGATAATTTTAGGAAAGGCAAAGTTCTGATTGGTCAGCATTTACATTTTTTAGGCCCTAAAATTGAAAACGTATAAAACAATAACTGTCCTCTTTTTTCTGCCCCAACAAAGCTTTATTTCTTTTTGTCAAATCATCTTTGTGTTTTTAAATAAACAGAACAAATGTTCCACGATCGAAAAATGACTGTTGAGACCAATGGAGTCTGACCAATTTGAGTATTAGTGTAAAAATCGTCTCAGTAATATATATTTTGTAAATCAGGTCAATTTCGTTATTTCATATCTCTTTCTTAAACTACTCCCTGATTACACCCACTGAAGCTCTTTTAAATTATAAACACACATTGTCCAAATTCTAAATAAATTTGTCATGGATGTTGAGGTAATTTGATGCAGAACCTCCAACAGTCAGCCTTGGTAAAGAAATTTGATAAATATTATAATAATAAACAAATGACTAAGTTCCAGCTAAAGATTCTCCTCGAGAGTAAGCATGCTGTTAACCACTGTATGTCATTTCTCTTGTGTTATTATGAAAGGACCTTTGGCTTCCTATCTTACTTTAATTTTCATGCTTTGCTTTTCAGTTTTTAAAGAGCTCTTTAAAAATTATCATGAATTTCTATCTCAATTGTGACTGAAATGCATTTCTGGTCCATCAAACCTCTCGGTCAAAGTTGTAATTTATCTCCTGAAAATCATCTACTTTATGTAGTTTTATTACAGTTAATTTTTTCAATTTTATTCAAACATTTTTGTTATCAGAAACATGTCTACTTACTAAATGGTTTTGAACATTAAGGACTGCACATTTAGTCTGACCTAGAAAGTAAACTTTTGCTTGTCTGTTAACATCTCATACTTGGTTTTCCTTTTATTTACCTTAATTCCAAATATCTTCTTCTGTTTTTGAAATGATATCCATTGAATAGTCTTGGGTATATATTCATTTTTATTGTATGTAATTTATTGTTTTCAATATGGTACAGTATAGCAAGGGATAGGATAGGATAGGATAGGATAATTCCACCCATAATGTAAAATAATACCATTCATCTAACAGAATCAAATGCTTTTTGGCATATAGATTGTCAACAGAGCCCTTCTTGTTGTCTCAGTGTATGTTTAGTCATTTGTAAGAATCGTCTATTGTGCTTATGAGGTTAATGAGACAGGACAATTTTTGCTTGACATACACTAGTTATAATTCTTTCAGCTATGATTGAAAAAAAACATATACAGCAGGTTCAGCATCAGATGAAATAACATGCCAAAGCAAATCAAGAAGAAGTGCACATCAGTAGGACATTATTGCGTATACAGGGTCTACCTCAACACAACAATTACTTCTCAGCAGCTCTTAACAATCTCCTATGACAGGATTTATACATTATGAATTGTTCTGTTGCTTCCAGCCAAATGTATTCTCTGTTTCATTATAATGACAGAAAAACACAAAGAAAATATTCTCTCCTACAACCCCTGCTAGTTATTTTTCATTAGTAATTGAAATATAAATGGCACTGGGATTAGGGGGAGAATATAATATGATGACACCATCAGAATGCACTGAATAATAGAAAAGTGGTAGTTACTAAGCACATCCTGTCTTGGTAAAACTTATAAAGTGTTACTATGGTTATAGTAACAATGATGGATAATAAAGTTGAGTAAATAGTTATTAGAATGTCTCTGTGTAAATATCTAAAAATTGTTAGCAATATTATAATTTATGTTTAGTTTTGTCCTGGATGTATAATAAATGTACAATATTATTCACTAACTTATATATAGTGTCTTGTGTCATAGCTCATAAGGTATAACAATTGTATTTCAATGACACCTGCTGATACAACCTTTTATATAGTATATCTTTTATGCAATGCATTATGTATTTGTTTATGATTGAGGTGTATTTTAACCCACACCATGATCTTTCCTAAAGGTTAAAAACTAGTTTCTGTGCATATGAAGTGAATAATAGAAAATGAGAATAAATGGTTAAAAAGAGCTAAAATGAGACTGAATATTGGGCACGCTTTGGTTAGACAGAAACCAGATTTAATGAAAAACAAAATCCGAAAGTAGCTCGGCATCTCAAGCAGTTACTCCTAGTTAAACAGTATGCTGTAAAGACTTTGAAACTATACATATATATAAATAAATAAAACTCTCTCTCCATTACTAGTGACCAGACTCTAAACAGTAATGATGCAGATAAAACCTCCGGAAAAGAATAATTTATGGACCTTAATTTGGAATAGCTGTCAAATATAAGAGAAAAAAATCTTATATATTTTAACTTAAGTTAAAATCATGATTCAAAAGTTTTAAACTTCAACTACATCCTGCTTTTAATGACTACTCTAAGACCAATGTGCATGAAATCCTAAGAATAATTTAAATAACCCCAGCTTTTCTTATGGAAAAATGTTATTTCTCCCTTTTCAGATATTCACATACATAATCTAAAATCAGCAGACCACACTTGCAGTGTTATGACTGAAGATGAAACCTCATCTTTCTTCTAACATCTGCTCTGTGGTGGATAAGACCTGTCAGCGTTATGTTATTACTGAAGTGGAGAATCAATAGGTTGATTTTTCTAAAAGCAACTTTTGTTGGAATATGGAAGATATAGAGCAGCTTTAGACTTTCTCACAGGTGGCCAGGTGCAACACATCCTAAGTAGAGCATTTGTGCTAAGAATACCAGAATCTGTAATGATGTGGGCATACAGTGGTGCATAGAAGTTTACCAAAAGGAATCAAGACCCATCTTTCTTCATAATGCTTGTTGCTATTGAAGTGATGCATTCATGGGGAATTTATAAACCTCTTAGGAGAGTCTGCAATGGGACTAACCTTTGGAAAGATATGAATGTGCCCTACTTTGTGCCCTACTTTACAGGACGTACTCACTTTCAAGTTCTTGTTTACTCTTGTCTTGTGAACACTTTGTTATAGTAATCTGACTTTTATAAACTAAAGTAAAGGAGAAAATGTTATATATGATCAGGCTGTGTCCCATTAGCTTTTTTAAAAAAGGAGCACTTTCTTTCTTTGGAAACATGTTTTTTTTACATCTTGAAACTCCTAAGTGATTTTTCTTTCTAATGAAGAACAATATATGCATATTGCTTTTGCCCCAACCGTCAGCATGATTTAAAGCCACTTCCTTTTATAATGGAATTTTCTCTACGGCGGAGTGTTAAATGGAGGCTTTGGCTATTTAAATTTTGGTTCACTTTAAAGGGTTGTTTTACACGCTCAGCTTCAAATATTCCCCTCCACATCTCTGTTCAACACATCTGTTGTTTTCAAATGAAACAGCTGTACTGACAACTGCTTCAGTGATAAATGGTTATAGTGTGGGTTCGGGTCGTGTAATGCCCATTCTTTTTATGATTCTCCCTTGTCAGCAAGTTGTAATCCTTGCATATGGTTTCCATGTAGCTTTTTTGTCCTTACTTTCTGAACAGAAATGTCTTATTTTAAAAACACCCTGACTACACGAATAAAAAGTTAAAAGTATCATGCCTCATGTAAAATGCATTGAATGTATTTTGTCTGTTTCAGGCAGTTCGTGTTTTCTTTAAAACCAGGTCAAAAAACATGCAGACAGTGATTCATTTTGCAGACTGTGGTTTCAATTATTCAACATCAAAGTCATTGTTTGTTCTCTGAAAGTTTGTTCTCTGAAAGCGTTTCTGGACTGGCTGCTGTAAAATCGCATTAACTTCACATTATCTGGAAACATGACCATTACAAAGCCTCAGAAATCATGTTTTTAGGAAGTGAGATCTGCTTAGACACCGTATGTGCCAGTGGGCCATGCATGATTTATTAATTTAAGGACATCAGCTGATACTTGGTTTGTGAATGTTTGGTAGCTAGAGACTGTAGCTGATCTAATAGGACTGTGGAGGATGAAAAGAGCAAATGGAAGTCAGTGGCATTTCAGTGCACCTCCTTCTGTTATATAAAACTCAACACTGATTAATGGCTGGAAAACTTCATTCATTTTAGTGGAATGTGAAAAAGATGCTAATTTAAACTAGGTTATACTGTATGTACTCATGTAAAATGCAGTTCACATAGTTTATTCTCCCATGAGGAGGGGAAGAGAAGACATTTCCTTCAATACTTCCTGCTCTTTAAGTGATCTCAAGGCAAACAATGCAACTGTATAATGTATCGTAAAGGATCAACATCATTTTAGAGTAACACTTGACTATACAAGAATTTCCCATTTTAGAAATAAGTGCTCCAGCATCCACCATTCTCATCTTTGCATCCATCAGAGGAGATGGATGTGTCAGATATGAGGATGGAACCAACAGGCCGCAGATGTTTCCTGATGCTTAGACATATTTTCATCTTTTGATGTCTTCTGTCAGGATTATTACTGATTTTTTAATTAATTTAATGCTGCAAATATAACTGTAATCTAAACATGCTAATCTGCATGTTTTTACAACTTATACTCTCATGTCTCCTAAGGCAGGTCAAAAAGTCAAGGTAGTGCTGTACACTGGGTCAGGATGTCATTGACATCAACTGAAAGCCTTTGAAAAATGATGATGTTCAGGCTTGTGTATTTGTCTGGGGTTTTTTCTTTTATGATAGAGACATTTAACCCAGAAATGTCAAAATGAACAGAGGAGACTGCTACTTGCTGTCAATTGGCAATCAAATGGAGAAGTGTTGCCGCTGATCCTTGTTGCTGTGTGTCTTGTTTGGCACTCTATGAAGAGGAATCTTTCCGAGTACAGCACTGTGACATGTGGCAGGATCTACAGTCTCTGAGTCAACATACTAAGCACAGATGGCATCAAATTATAGTATATATAAGTAAATATAAGTGGAACAGCATATATGTCTATTGAAATCTATTAAAAGATGACCAGCTTTTAATATGTCATGCTTTTTTTCTAACCAAGAAAACATCAATCACTGTTTCAACATGCACATCAACTAAAATGTGATTTTTAATATGAATTAAAAATTGTCCAAGATACTAGTACATGTGCGGTGATCCAAATCATTTATAGTACGTAAGAGTTATTTGTATTTTGACAGAGAAAACAAAGGCAGTGAGAGAGACTGGAAAAAACAAAAGACACTTTTTGTGTGACAGGGAAGATTTGATTTTGATTCAAAAAAAGATTGTGGGCCAAAGTGGCGAGGGCAGCTTGTTGTCTGGACCAACACATTGCACATTCTGGTCAGAGGTAATGTTGAACAGTGTCAATATGGGTCCACTTGAACAGATGGTCTTCCAGCTTGCCCTTGAATTTCCAGCTTTGCTGAGTCAACCAAGTGGAACTCCATGGCATATTAAACTCTCCTTTTGCCTTGTCTTTGCATAGGCAGGGTTGGATTACTCAGGGGGTTAGAAGCCAGAGCCAAACTTTAAAAGTGTGAAAGTGTGAGTTTCTTAGCTGCCCTGATTTTGCCCTGATATGACTCTCTGTGCAGTCTATTTGGTGGATTTACCAACCTCATAGTCATACTCATTTGTGCATATGACTGTCTTAGCTCTATTTCATCATTCTTTATTTTAATGTTACTCAGTCGCATTGATTAATCACGTCTCCAACTCCTTCGAGTATACTTCTGTTTCCCTTTTTAGGTAAATATGCCCAGTCTATTTATTCAGCTGCACTTAAAAACATCTAGCAGCTTCTTTCTGGCAGGCTAACTGCTGACTGATCTGTGTAATCTGTGCTTGCAGACTGATTTATAATAGGCTCACGAAGGAACACTTCTTCACAGATGACAACCAAGCTATTTATCATCTGCTATTGATTTTCCTGTGCATTGTCACAAAATTCTGTGCTCACTGTTAACTAGTCTGAGCAGAATGAGAAAAAATTCAGTGTGCTCACCATCTGTAGTGCTTTTACATTTCTATTTTGTGGAATACTTATGCATAGTATTAGAAATTTGTTTTTATCTGTCCTAACATTTATAGTTTTGCTTTGTCTTATAGAAATCATCATATTTACATGTTTAAATAAGTGACAGTTGTGTTAAAATATGACTTATTATTTTATCAACAATTCAAACCATAAAATATATATATTGAAATATTTTGTCAGTTAATTCTAAGAAAATAAGATTTTTTTTTATTACTTTTTAGTCATTCGGTTCATTTTTTTTGTTTTCTTTATCCATATTATCATGAATATGAAAGGTTGCAGCTGTGGTAGTCACAACAAAAACAATACTGAGTTTCTAGCATTACAGCAGGAAAGGTTCTAAAACAATGGAATAAGCAGAAAATGGCTACAGAAGCTCTTGAGCCTTTACACTGAGATTTAAAGGGAATTAAATGGAATAGTTTCCAGAACTAAGTACCACATGTGTAATGAATTATGTAAAAAATCCAAGCTAAGATAGGTGGTAGTGTCTTATCCAGCATCCATGGGAAGTACGATCCAATCAGGTGGCTCAATTTTCTCTTTAATGTTAGGCAAGATGTTTCTCCTGAGTTTAGTATTACTGAAACCAAGATTTGGTAGAAACAAGAGGACAAAAACAATAAATCATTCAAGCAAGGAGAAAAAAATGTAATATACGTATTATACACGTAACCACTCTTGAGCCTATCATCTTATAACTGTTGATACAAGGCTGGCTGTCGACTCGGTGCAGTAAACTTTCTTTCTGTTTCAGATGATGGCAAGTTGTCATTTGAAGAGTTTAATACTTATTTTGCTGATGGGATCCTGACTACTGAGGAGCTACAGGAGCTTTTCTACTCCATAGATGGCCGACAGAATAAGTGAGTTTTTGACCTAGTGATATATTTAATAGATTCTCAGCAATAAACTTTGTGCTTTCACCGTTTAAAGAGGGCAAAATAAAACCATGCTTAAAGGCAGTGTTAATGTGTTCTTTTCAAGTCACCAGCCACAGATTAAATGTCTCACAGCTGGAGGGAGGTCCTCGGTAAACTCAACTCAAGCAGAATTGATGTTTACCCCCTCCTTTGGACATAAAATACTGTGGACTAAACCAGCCACTTCAAAACCTAGACTACTTCCCTGAAATTACAATCAAGGAAATCAGCCTCAGGGTAGCTGCTGAAATCACCGCTCTGCAGTGAACGCTTAACTCTTTTAGCCACAGAGGAAAAGACCATTTCTCCCCTGTCATGTTGTATTTAATGTATCTAAGTCTGATCCTTACCTAAAGCCAGTGTGTTTTATTGCCTTTGGCAGATCAGGTATTTGTATTCATGAGGCATTTTTCTTTGTATAAGCTCAGGTGATATAAGAAATTAACCATGATTGGTAAATCACTGAAATGCATTAATAGGCCCAGTCTCACACACAAAAGCAGATTGGAATAGATGCATATGTGTTTTTGTTTTTTTTTTTCCTTTTTTGCATCTAACTAGTTAGAGTGAATACAGTGTTTGGCTACAGTAACCACTCTGCATTTATTTTTGTTGTGGTGCCAGTTCTTCCATCACTGTGTGATAAATTGCTTTTGAACATGCTGCTAGGCTAGTACTGCCACTGTGATGTGAAACAATAGCCTTGAGACCTCTCTAACCACCCTCCAAGCTTTGAGGCAGTTGGCATGAACTGTGCTCTGATGTCTAATTAAAGGTTTTTCTTATTCTCAATATAACAATATAGTTAATAGAGTGGTGATAGGAAGAATGTGTTTTACCTGTATATGCTTGATAATGCTTAAAGCTATACAGAAAATACTGGAACTGAAAGAAAAGGGAAAAGAATGATCACATTAGCTATATCTTGATAGCCAAAAAGAGAGATATGTGGGAGCTTATTGTCATCCAAATGCAGATTTGTAACAGCGACTGCCAAAAAGACGTGTTTTTGTTGTCTGCAGGAGCTGTGTGAGCATTATAATAATGCAGCCATTTACCAGCTTCACTTCCAGTTTGATTCAGTCTTTAAAATGTCATTAAAACAACAGGGGAATTTTTCACATAGTAATGGTAGTAGTAATGGTCTTTATCAAAGAGAATAATTTCTCATCAAATGCAAACCCTTCTGCTACGAAAAGTAAACAAAGAAGTATTGATTTCAATGTTTTTACCACTGTGGGAGAAGTAAAACAGACAACGGTCTAAGCTTTTAAATAATGATAAAATGCAGAAGACATCATTTCTAAGGAGAATAAACATTTCAGGTTAACCTGCTGCGCACAAGTGTGAGTTATATGGTTTTAACACTGAAGTCTTGTGCGTGTCTTTATATGACAACACTGTTATCATGTTAACTATATTCACACATAGTTACACCAAACCACTTAAGCAGAAATGAAGAGCTACATAACTTTGAATTTTCCTAATTAACTCTCAGTATCTTCCCTGCTTCTCTCCTCTTATGTTCTGCTCCGCAGCAATCTGGACACTGACAAGCTATCAGGTTGGTTGGAGTTTGCTTAGTCTGATTTCTGTATAACTCCTATCATAAAAGTCACTGTCATGTGCTTGTGTTACCCTATCCTTAGATTCCTTTTTAAATTATTATTAGTTTTCATGAATAACTTTATAGCAACAGTTTAAAAACTCTGGGAAAGTTGCATTTTCTAATTAAAGTATTGTATAAAGTTAGAGCCAGCAGGTTGTACTGTGTTTTCTGCGCACACCAAACAAGCAACACAACTAAATTATATATATCAAAAGCATTTTTGATTTGGTTTGATTTGAATGTGTCGTCTGACATGTTTAGGTACTGCTGAGCAAAATCTGGTAAAAAGTCATGTTTCCCTATTGGTAGACCTTCTAGTGTGGAAAGTCAACCAGGTGCTGGTATCCTAAAATTTGCAGGCATACAACAAGAGTCATATCGAAATTGTTATATAATATATATATTAGTAGTGATTTATATAGTAGTGGTCTATTGGCCTATTTTTTAATCATTTTAAAAATACAAGTGTGTCAGATGACCTGAATAAAGTTAAGAACTAGGGCAGAGACCGGTAAATACGACTTGAACCCAGAATAAAACTTCTGCATAATTTATTGAATGGGAATGGCATCTTTTGCATCTGACATCAACAGAAGTTGACTGTTTTTCCATAACAGAATGCTTCTTTTATCTCACATGTAGTTCACTGAGCATCTGTCACCCACCCGTCTATGTTCTTTAGACCAAATCGTTTCTGAATAATGGTTTAAAATTCAGTAATGCAACATAATTGAATGTAACTGAGGGGAGTGTAAAGGCTGCCACCAATCCATTCACCTTGGATCACACTGTTAACCGTGTGTCATATCACTCGCACTCTTAGCTAGTGTAAAATCAAGTTTTTAATTAAGAATCAAGAGCTAATTACTATTGAGCTTTTTCTTTGCTTTACTCTTGCTCTATCAAATATAATTTGGTGAACCTTCCTCGCACAGCCTTTTTACCGTGACACTTTAAATAAGCCTCGGTACACTGTTTTTGCAGTTACGTGAGCTCATTTGTGACATAAACATTAAAATGTGTAGGAGTTTCTTTATAGCAGTTGGTGCTGTCTGGTATGAAATGAATCTTCACGCTTGCTGTCATTAACACTACAGGAGTGAATGAGATATCTTATAACACTGCCTTATTAAAATTAGTAAAGAAAAAAAACTCAATTTCATGAAATGGGGAGCGCTAAGTGTTGCTGACGTATATGATAGAAATTTTGCATTCATTATATTCTCACTCCTGTAGTCATCATCGTCTTTTAATTGGAGTCTGTCATGGCAACATATTAGAGCTTGTCTCCAACTTTTAAAATTAATATTTGATAACTATTCATAGATTATTCTGTGATTGTAATAACACTGACAGTTTTTTTGCTATTCCCTGTTAGACTATTTTTCTCAGCACCTTGGAGAGTATCTTAATGTCCTTTCAGCTCTGGAGAGCCTGAATATTGCCATCTTAAAGGCAATGGATAAAACTAAAGAGGTAAGAATTCACCAAAGCACGTGAAGACTCTGAAAGCTATACTATGAACCATTTAGTTTTATGTGAATCTGTCTTAATTTTGGCAGGCCGTATGGCCACCATGAGCTAGCTCTGAATTCAACAGATTATTGAAACGACTGCACTATTCTCACATGGGAAGTTGGGCTTCACACTGACTTTGTACTTGAGAGCTGGCAGGTTGGATGTAGTCTCAAATGCAACACATGCACCATGCAGGTAATAGCAAGAAAAACTCAGGGCTGAAAGCAATTAGTTTTTATCAATTCAGATGATTCACACTGACTTACATTACCTGTGGTCTCGTTACCCTTGGTCCCACTTTGGAAAACACCGCCAAACCCTGAAACACAAAAATGTTGAATGAGTCGGTGAACGGATATTTACCTGTTAACGCTTACCAAATTTTATGTAACAAGGTTAGGGCACTTTGACAAAGGGGTTTATCCTATCTCCTATTAAAACCTCAAACTGAGTCTTCACCTTATAATATACTGATTTGCATTATGGGGACATTTCTTTACCTTAAAGGAGGTGGGTCTACGTAACGTGAGTATCCAAACCAATCCCCACAATGTACGTAATACAAGTAGACACAGACACACTCACCAAGTTAGGATTTTTTTGTGCTATAAATCTCCTGTGTTTAGTTTTGTGCTGATTCTTGTCTATTAGAGGAAGCACCCGTGTACGCAGATGGAGCCAATGCTGCACCAAGTCTCCCAGAAGTGATGAGTTAACAAAAGAGGGATAAAAAAATATTTCAGGCAGGGATGGGCTAGGAAATAAATCAGATGGGGAGTTTGACCCAGGAATAGCTTAATACGTTCTGCACAAAACACAGCAGCTTTGTCTCAATATCCTAACTGTAAATGAGTCACAGACATAACACAATAATCTACCCGATATTTTGGACACAACTGTGATGCCGTTTCTGTTTATTAACTTTGCATGTCAAAGCTACAGAGTGTACTGCACCAGCATTAACATGTAACTAAAATCGGTGACTTGACTTCCCCTTGTTACTGCTTGCCCTTTTTTACTCCAGGGAACTTCTTAACATTTCTGTTCCTGTCCAGCAGCACAGCACTTTTGGTCCTTTTTGCTGCAGCAATTACTGCTCCCACTGCAGATGGAAAAAAATACTGATTAGTATTTAAGCCAGCAGTCTGCCCACCTATGTTCTGCGGGTCCCATGGGCCTTGATTGTGTTCAGTCCAAGCAGCAGAATCAATCCACATAATCAGTCTTATTTTTAACAATTATAATATGCTTGATTTTAAGAAAGTAGCTTCCCATTGTGGGATGCACATTCTCTTCCTGAGTATTAGATGAGGAGACTGATACATTGTGTGAGTGGTTAATGAGAAACTGCTGCAGGAAGAAGATGTTTTGATGTACCTTAGTGCTAAGACTAGGGCAACAGGAAGAAGGTAGTCTGGTTGTGTGTGATGGTTTTTAGATTTTTGGTTCTATTAGATTAATAAGAGATAAAGACAGAGATAGAGCAGGACGGCAAGCCATATTAGAGTTCTCCATGAAGAAGAAGAAGCACAAGCCATGACTTTACTTGAGAGATTTTGTTGTTTTTAATACTTGAGACGCAGAGACGTTCTGTGTTTATTAGGTAAAACAACCACGCATGCCATAATCAGGAATCATGCACAGCACCAGTTTCTTGTAGTGCCACCAAGTGACACTGCAACATTATGCAAAAAGAAGCTTTGCAAAGTCCTGAGTAGCACCAATGGAGTACCAATGCAGTGCAATCCCATGACCTTTAGTCTTGTTCAGTCTACAATTTTCACTCCTAACTGCTACAGATATTCTCTTGATACTCCTGATGTCCCACAGTGTGTGTGTCCCAAAAACCTCATGTAATGATATGTACCCGTTTTGCACAGCCTAGCATTTCTGTACCTGTTTATTATGTTGCTCAACTGGAGCTGACAAAATGTTTTAAAACTGCTTGAGGATTTTTTGAGGTAACAGCTATAAATCAGGGATTTAAAGTTTAATAGGAGTTGTTAAATGAGAAGAGTGGAGGAAATGTGTTCTGAATAATTATGGAACCTGCCTTAATTAGATCACCTAACTCCTCTATTTGGCCTCTTCTTTAAAGCTGTTGAAGTGGGTAAACCCCTAGAGGATTGTGCAGTCACTGGTTAGCAGCTGTGGTCTGTCAGTGCTTTGGACTGCTAATCCCATGATGCTTTTTCAGTAGAGGCTCGTCATCACAAGTTTTGACAATCAGCTATGCAATGTTACTTCACTCGCACATTGCGTGACTATGTCTCCTTTGAGAATGTGTAATCACATTTGTGTTTGGGGACATGAGCAGCAATTATGTCTCCTATTAAAGTTCTTCCACCTTGGAATTTGAATACGCACTTCTGAATAATGTATGTGTTCTGAGAATTAATTAGCCCATTTAATTGCAGCTGTCACACATTTCACAAGTGCCTGCAGTTGTTTTGGAGAAGTTATCACATGATCTCTCTCTCCTTCTCTGTGTGGTGTGTATTGTCTCAGAGCTGCTTTTCCTTTCTTTGCGCTTTGGTTTGAGCAGTTTGTCCTTTAACCCTTTGTTCTGTTTGTCGCTCTCTTTCTCAGGAGTACCAAGGTGCCAGCGTGTTGGGTCAGTTTGTCACCAGATTCATGCTAAGGGAGACATCCAGTCAGCTGCTTTCTTTACAGAGGTCCCTGCAGTGTGCCATGGAGGCTGTGGAAGAGCAGAGCAGCCCTGCCCCGTTAGTACATATGACACAGTCTATTTTGTGTTATCTGTTATTTGTTACATTTTATTCAACACTGTTTGCATACTATTAACGTCTTAGTCATAATTTAAGTAGAGAACTTATGAGCAACAGCATTTCTGATGACTGGTGCTGTAATGCTAAACTCAGGTATGAGGATTACCTTGTTTTTTGGGGTTTTTTTCATAGATGCTGTTCTAATGAAAATTTAGAATTTTAACTCTTACAACTTTAAAATTCTGCTGCAACACTGCACAGAAATGGAGTACAATCATGCTTTTCTATGCTGCATATATTTTAAATGTAATTTTACTGTTGTAAATCTTTAATTTCAGTTAATTAAGGCTTCTGCTTCTGCTTTCATATGTAGATTGGAACATGGTCGGTGGTTTAGGTATGATAGAGTTGTTAGAATTAGTCCTGAACTCGGGTCTTCTGTTGCCCACTGGATGGATTTGCAAAGTATGTAGAACACAGTGTATACTTTTGAGAGTGACACTGTATTTTGTACCATGAAGTATTTTATTGCAGAGTGGATCACACTATGAGAATTGTTGTCTGAACTGTTAATTACATTTGACCCAGAAGCCTGAAGCATCATCAGTTTTAAAAGCATATTACTTATTGCCTCTCACTTACCACGACACATGGAGGTAAGATGCTTGAGCCGAGGAGACGTGCTGAGTTTAGAATTTGTTGAGCTTGCATTATTCAGAGTTCCACACACTCCTCGCCTGTTTTTAAGAATGATTTTCACACTAAAGGAAAGGGGAACATTTAAAGTTTTTTTGTTTGTTTTTTCTTTTTTTTAATGCAGTGGTTAAATAGGTTCAGCCCAACTGATATGTGCAGCAAACAGTCCAAAACTAAAATGAATAAAACACATCTGACAACTCATTCCACTCTATACAGTGTGGAAATGATGGATCGAACAGAGGAAATGCTACATATATGTTCATACTGCTTAGTGAGGTGTGGTTTGAGCCAGCGTGTTTGTTAGCTGAAGGAGAAAAATGACTCATGCTGGAGGGATGATTTCTCTGCTAGACTTTACATTCTGTCGTACCATGATGCTCTGTGTAATTTAATATAATAATCCTATATTTTTATATACAGTGCACCATAATAACTTGGAATGTTTTTCCCTCTTTAATCATTCAAGAATGTTTTTACTAATATCTCACTTTATAATCTCTCTTTAGAAAATATTCAACCACAGCATTTCAAGACTACTGCTGCTAATGCAAACTGCTTCAAGAAATATACACATGTATACCATTTTTAAATTGTGTTAACATAAAACTTCCATAATTCATTATTAGCACAACCAGGTATGAAAAAAAAAAACAGTTAGCATTGGTCTAAGCAATATGTTTAAGCAAGAAATTCACTTAATCAATGCTGTCTCATGAAGCTTTCTTTCAAGACATGCCTTTGAGCAGAAAGCTTTGAATTTACTATATTCTCACAGGCTTTCAAACAGATGCCTCACTAATGGCAGACTGTTTGAAATTCAGAATTTCTGTCAAAGATCTTAATGCTTTCATTAAATGTAAATGAAGGTCATGGAATAAAAACACAACTAAACAGCTGTCACCAATTAAGAATTTGGCAAACCACCAGTTACTGGAGTTACTGTATGCATTTTTCTGAAATTTACTATTTAAATATCTAAAGTTCTTAAAAGGTCTCAAGAATGTTGCTGGATGTCTTTGATGCCGGAAATGTACCATGTAAGATGTTCAGAAACACGATCCATCTAGGCATTTAATGAGTAGAAGTCTGTGTCAGCACAGGTCAAGATTATGACTAATGCTTTGGCAACACTAACTGTTCTCATTTAAAATAACAAGTACTCTTACTTGTACTTTTCTACATTTTTCATGGCTAAATAATTTGGTAGCGCTAATCACAGCCTGGGTTGTCTCTTTTCTTGCCTCTGGGTGCCACACTGGCATTATTGAAGATAATAGAGTGATTATAGCCAGGGTGAATTATTGAGAGTTGACTGGGGGAGGCAGAGCAAGGGAACAAGGCGAAAGGATGATATTGGTAACAGTGACATATATAGAAAGTAATTCACTAAGAGAGAGAAAGCAAAGCAGAAAAAAGAAGTAAATGGATAGCAGAATGATGCAGAGAGCCTAAGATGAATTGGAGAAAGGAAAGGAAGCCTGTACAAATGAACATAACAAGGAGCTTTTTGGTCAGACACTTTTAATATTGCTCAAGCAGATATAGATTTGGACAGACACAGTGAGTGTGTGAGTGTGTGTGTGAGTGGCAGAATTAGAGACATATTGAGTTAAACAACAAACAGCTTATTTCTCTCTGCTTTGCTTCACTGCAGTAGATTTATGGTGGTTGCAGTGGCCTTTGGGCTCCAGGCTGTTCTCAGCATGAGAACCTCCTAGCAATGCACTCCCTCTGCGCTGTCAGCATGATCCTGCACACACACACACACACACAGACACATACACAGACACACATGTTAACGTGCACACATAACAACACAACAAAAGGAGGGAGACACTGGCTCACACTACCAAGTACAAACAAATGCGCAGATGCATTTAGGCACACAGAGAGCCACACACACATACATAACTAAATCAAAGTCTTCACACACACACACACACACACACACACACACACACACACACACACACACACACACACACACACACACACACTCACTATCTCGATTGTCACACCCTCATGACTACAGAGTGCTTAACATCCTGCCCTTGACACTCTGCATTTAGCACAGCAAACACTTTCCCATCTATAACAGAGATATAGATAGTGTGTGTGTGTGTGTGTGTGTGTGTGTGTGTGTGTGTGTGTGTGTGTGTGTGTGTGTGTGTGTGTGTGTGTGTGTCTGCATATGTGTGATTGAGGAAAGGAGTAAGTGTAAGTGTCTGTCCTCCTTAAATCTTTACCCTGTGGGATAATAAGCTGTTTTGTGTCTGTCTCTCCACAAAGTGTTTTCACCTCGATTCTGGATGTCTCTTTGTGTGTCTTTGTGCCATTGATTATGCTGTGTCTCTTGCATCACACATTCACCTATCTCAGTTTCTGATTGGAATCAATTATTAATGTATCATTCTCCACATATTTTTCTTCCTCTCTTTGCATTCTCTGGCCCCTCAATCTTCTCTATTCCTTCCAATGTTTCGTTCTATATATGCTTCATATTTTCCCATGTGACTTCCCCTGTTTGCTATATTTTAAGGGTTTTTTCCACATTACTCTGACAGTTGCTGTCTTTCTCTCTGATGTTTGTCTCGCTGGATTTCCACTGCTGTCATGGCAGGAGAGAAGTAAAGGCGCCAGAGCTGACAGCAATACAGAGAAATGGCAGGCGCTGTGGTCGCAGAGTCCATAATAACCTGTGCCTCTCTCCATCAGATCCCTGCACTGGCATCCTGACCATGGGTAAGAGGAATAGCAAAGTAGACTTAAATTGCCTTAAAGTGATAGACTTAAGTGAAATATGGTCTCTTTAAATTGTTTGTTGTCCGTAGCAAAAGAAGGGAACACCAGACGTCAACTTATCCACTTCCTTTTTTTCTCAGTCATTTGCCACCAGCGCTTAGGTGCAGTATTTGTAACTTCCCCACATAATAGTAACGATAACAATTTCTTATAGAACAAAATCAACAAAGTATTAGGTATTAGGTGATCATTCAGTCCTGTCAGCGTGGTTTGAAAATAAAAAGATGAAGTGTATTTTATTTATAGTTCTTTTTAACTCGTAGTTCTAAATTGAAGATTATTGTGATATTGAAATATAAAAATAAAATTATATTCTATTATTTTTTCATCAAAATAACCACAGAGACCCGCCGAAACGTGTGGAACTTTCAACCCCAGGTAGGCCAATTATGGACGGATCCACATTATGTCAGCAGCTGTTCTCCACGTGAACTATGTTATTGATGACAGCTTACAGTCCTGCGTAAACTGAAAAAGGAGACAGGAAGAAGGTAAACAAATTGGACCCAACATGAACAAGCATATTGAGCATCACACACGGTTGTTTATTAATAATTACACCACCAACAAACAACAAAGAGGCAGCAGCAAAGGCAGCGAGGCGTGCGGGTGTCTTGCACCATCAAAGTAAAATAAAAGCAAAAATTACAGCAAAGTGCCCAGATCAGGTTGGTAACTAATTAAAGACAAAGTTTTGTTTGCTACATGGATCATTTTAGTTCAGCTGGGTGTCTTTGCTTTTGTTATATTTCTTTAAGAGTTCAAAATGTGTTGATTACATAAATATAATTTAATTTTCTCTCTAGCACTTCTTCACAGAACAGTTGTTCACACAAAGCATAAAGATAAAAACAATATATACAGTTATCTTCATTTTAGATGTCAAACACAGCTCCCAGTGCTGCAAACCGGGTCCAAAAAAAGGTTGCAGCAGATCATTCTGTCAGCTGAAAGGGAACATAAATCTCTTGGACATTTATGTTTCCTAAATAACCAAGAGATGTGGGTGCCAGCCATATTGAAAAAAAAAGACACTCAAAATAAATGGCCAGACAAGCTTCTTGCACCATGAAAGTACAAAACCCAGAATCAGCTGCACTCACAGGATGCAGCGCAGCTAAGGCAAAACAAAAAGGAGACTGCAAGGCCCAGTGCCAGCCCACTGGCCCTAATTGCTGAGTAGAATCAGCTGCACTCAAGGATGGCGCCTAAGGCTGGAGAGCAAGGCCCACCCACTGGGGGCAATATTACAGCAGGTCCTGCTGGGGTTATAACAATATTGCTCTCATTTACTCTCGTTATGTCTATCAACACAAAACCTCTTTTTTTTTTTACTTAAAACTGAAACTTGTCATGTATTTGTGAAATTGCTTAAAAAATCAAAAGAAAAAAACCCCTATAAACTATGTAGTTCCTCAAACAACATTAAATCGTTTCTTTTCTGTCTCTTGGGATCTAGAGAAAGCTTACAATAGGGTGCCACAGAGAGGAACTGTGGTAGGCTACTGCATAAGGAAGTCAGGAATGACAGAGAAGTTTGTAAGGGTGGTGCCAGGAATGTATGAGAACAGCAGGACAGTGGTAAGGTGTGCGATAAGAGTGACAGTTTAGTTCAAGGAGAGTGTAAGATTAGATTGGGGATCAGCTCTGAACCCTTCTTGTTTGCAGTGGTGATGGACAGGATGACAGATGACTTCCATGTGCTATAATGTTTGTAGATGACATTGTGATCTTTATTGAGATTAGGGAGAAGGTAGAAAAGGACCTGGAGAGATGGAGGTATGAACTGGAAAGTCAGATGAGAGTGTGAATGAGAAGGAGACAATAGGTGGAAATGTGACAATACAAGGAGTAGAAGTATTGAAGGTGGATGAGTTTAAATACCTGTGGTCAGAATACACGAGAGGGCAGGATGGGTGGATGGAGATGTGACAGAACGATAGCAGCAAGAGTGAAAGGCAAAGTTTAGAAGATGGTAGTTAGACCTGCCATGATGTATGGTTTGGAAAAGGTGACAGAAAAAGACAGGTGACAGAACCGGAGATGGCAGAGTTGAAGATGCTAAGATTTTCAAAATGAATATTTCAGAGGGTCAGATCAGGTTGAGTGGTTTGGAAACATGGCAAAGATAGTTTGAACATGTACACAGAGGAACAGTAGACACTTTGGATATGGAGCTGCCCGGCAGGAGGAAAAGAGGAAAACTAGAGAGAAGACTCGTGGATATAGTCAAGGAGGAGATGCAGAGGGTTGGTGTTACAGAAGTGGATGCTAGGGAAATGAAGACAAATGATCCACTGTGACGACCACTAATGGGAGCACCCCAGAAAGAAGATAATTTGCTACAGATTATTTTCTAATAAGCATGCACAGTAGTTGGAAGTTCTGTATTATGACTGATTCAATATAAAGATTTTTCATCACAATACTGAAACACGTCAGTGCAATTTTCACAGTGATGTGTTTTAATACTTTTTTCGGGGGATGAAATATATTGGCAAACACTGCAAACGGGGTTTAACTGTAACACATTTGTTATCAGGCTGAATTATGCATATTCACAGGATTTGGAAAAAATAACATCTTAGAAAATATTGTTGTTTTTTTCTTTAATATCTGCTACATGCTGTAAATACATCAAGGTTATCTTGAAATCTGCTAACTCTGCCAGAGTACAGTAATTTAGCAACAGTATAAATGTTATAGTTTTTACAAAAGTTTAACAAAAAAGAGGTGCACTTCGTATCGTTTGCACCTGAGGAACATTGAGCTTTGTGTTGTAGACAAGTATTATCCTCATTACTGCCATTTGTGTTATGCATAATAAGTGCAGACAGTGAGTAGTCCCTCAAGTTTTCACCGACCAAGATAATATTAACATATTCTAGAGGTAAACGCTTTAGGTTTGCCCTCATTTGTTTCTTATTCACTAGTATTGATAGACTAAACTCGTGATTCTGAAAAGACAGAATGAGATTTAAAATAAACAGCAAGCCTTTACTCTGTTTTCAGATACAGTATTTTCAATGTCAGGGGTGTATTATGCCTTCTTTCAAATGTTCTTGCATCCTGAATCCTTCATCCTTTTGAATTTCAATTCAATTTTATTCAATTCAGTTTTATTTATGAGGTGCCAAATTTACAACAACATTGCCTCAAGGTGCTTTATTTCTGCTTTGACAAGATGTCTTTGTCCTATAGGAATGAAAGGCTTGAACACAGAGAGAACGTAGAATTCTCTGTTCTAGCCCAATTTTAAAGTACAAACAGACCATCCAAATCTGTTTTGATAAATATGTTACTGTATGTACCTATGCACTTACTCAAAAACCAATCTGATGATTTAGCACTGTGTTTTTCCAGGTGTCAGCATGGAAGATGGAGAGAACTGGTGTTCTCAGATCAACAGGCTGCAGCAACTTTTGGATAAACTGGAGTGTCAGGTAGGAGGACTTTCCTTATGTAGGCTATATTTTAGAGTGGACAGCAAAACACTTTTCAAACTTTGAAGTATGTTATTTGCTCCCACAGTGACTAGCTCTAGTTCTTTGCTAAAATCTCAGTAACACAAACTTGGGTTTCTACAATTCTGTGCAATGGATCTTTTGAGCATTTTAATGATTTTCTGCCCTCATGATGCATGTGGGTTCATAGCCAAGCAACAAGCTAGCTTAAACTATAAGTCTGTATAGCCACAGTCATGTCATTTACTTGTTTAATAACTGTTTTAAATCCTCAAATTTGCATTTTCCATTTTAATGAGCTGGATGTGATCACGTGGTCAATAAGACTGTAAGGTAACTTGGTTTGCAAGAAAACTTTTTAGGAATTCTGTTCATAAGAATGTCTGCACAGCTAACAATAGTTTTATCAGGTTTGATTAAAGCAGCACCAACAACAAAGTACAGAGGTCCATTTCAGTAACTCAGAGAGACCCTGGCAACCGCCAGTGACACGAGAAGAACACGTACTCCTTGACCAGTTAGCAAAAGCCTCTTAGTAATTGCTTCATTGCTGCAGTTACTTGTAATTACCATGAAAGATGCCAATTTGGCTGCAAACACTCACCAACTTCTCTCCGAGTGGGAGTGGAACTTTTAAAGTGTGACTCAAACCAGATATGAAGACATTTTGCCTTTAAAGAACAGTTGCACCTTTTGAAATGTGATCTAAGGAGATCCCAGATATTGAAAACGCTTCTCAGATGAGAGGTGAAACGTCTTCGAGAAACTTAACCTCCTAAGACCCGAACTCTTCCACGGCATGCATTTTTAATTTCTCTTTGATATTTGGGCATATTGGGGCCCGATGAATGCAAAAACAAAGAATTACCAGATTTTATTTTATTTTTTACCTAATTTTGGTTTCTAAGAAAAATGAGAGCCACATATGAGGATATTCGTTTAACATTTCGATAGAACAGTAGCAGTATAATGTCCTGGTAAGTGGATATCAGGCCGTTGTAGAGCAAAATTTAGTATTTTGGTATAAATAACGTAAAATGTGATGTCCACATATGTGGACACCAGGTCCTAGGAGGTTAAAGAAGTCCAGTCCCTTTCCTTTCCAAGCTCTTTAGATTACCATGTCCTGGATGACTGAGGACCTAAACAGACCTATAGCTCTGTGCCACAGCTTTTATTTTGAAGGTGAACCTTATCTGTTTCCGGTCTGCATCACAATTTGCTAGTTTTGCTAATTAGTTAACATGTAAACTACAGATGACCATAGCAAACTGTAGTCATAAGGAAGTTTTTGGTGCAGCACCTTATATGTAACCGAGTTCACCTAGCAACAGCCACCAGCCTCCAGAAACCATTCACCAACTGGTCAGGAATTACACATTTTTCCCCTGAGGCCAGTGGTTGTATCGTATAAATTTCTCTCAAGCAATCATATCTAACATGGTGGACAATATGCAAATGATGGCACACAAGAAAGTGCATATATCATAAATAAAAATATGCCAGTGCTATTGTCTCCCTAGGTTTAATAAAGACCAAGGAACCAGACTGTAAGGTACACAGTGATCTGTACTGGACAACAAAATTGAGGAGAAAAACAAAGAACTGTGATACACAGAGTCTAGACAGTGAAGTGTAGAAGAGGCAGCATGCATGTAAATAATACCACCATAATCAATCTTTTACTGTCCAAATCATCTCTATAGTTATATTCATTACAAAGTCTTTTAACTTGGACAGCAGTTTATAATTGTTTTAAAAATTACTGTACAAAACAATAACAATTTGTTAGTTATGAAAATATATTGATTCTCTGAAGGTTAAACAAATAAGACTAAAAAGCCTTCATACTGTGTTATGCTGGTCTTGGTGTTCACCGATAGAAGAAATGAATGCATAACCTTCCTGTGAATACAAATATGGAGCAATCATCATCACTGAATCCATTAACTTTGTTGAACCAGTAATGGAATTAACCAAGAAATAAAATAATAAATCGGACAATGAGGCCCTTCCCACTCCTTTTTTCTGAACATGTTTTATACTAAACAACCGGTGATGAATTATGCAGAGAATGTACAAAATAGAAATCCCTAATGCATTCCTTTTTCAAACATAATTTCGCTTCGAGCCACAGAATATTAGCCCTAATAATGAGAAAGAAAACGGCTCTTTAGATTTGTGGTTGTCTCTGTAGCATCATCTATAAAATACTCACAGGACTTTAAAGCCAACATGAAAAACATTATCCAGCCACTGACGTGGAGATCCAGTTTTTTAGATCCAATTAAAATAAAACCACTCAAATAGATCCTCTAGAAAAGAGTAGAATTCTTGAAGCAGAATTTATTGAACAGAATCTTATGAACAGCAAAACAGTAAAACACAATATACAGAACAGAACACATAGCAAAGCAAGTAAAGCAAACCAGGGAGTGTAGAGCCTTTAAGCACACACAGCAGAGACACACAAAGACACAGACAGAATAAGGTGGAGGGGGGCATATCTGACCCTTCTTTTATAGGTGTCCATAACCCCTCCTCCTGCTGCTGGGTAACTTTGTCTTTTCACTTATTTGGTGTTAAGTTTAAACTATATATATTTTCCCAATTTTACAAATATCAATTTAATATGTTTGTCAGTATTTTTCAACAATCCATATATGTCGGTCTTACATATATTTGTTCTCTTTTTGATCGTCGGGACTTGTCTTACATAATTTTCTGGGTTTTCTTCCCAGACTTTATCAGCCATCATTTCAATGAGTCCTTTTGACAGTTTTATGGCCAAAGTGAATTCCAAAAACAGCAGGTGTAGTGCCAGGTGCAGGGCAGCTGCACACGGTATAGGTATACAGGTATATACAAGTATAAATGATTTCAGATTATACATGTCATCAAAGAAATCCACAACAACTAGACCATTTTAATATTGTTTTTTTATGAGTATGGAACCAGGTGCCTACTTTCAATAAAGATGTGGAAAAACAGCCCAAACATGGAGTATATTTTCAACCAGAAATGTTTCATCTCTGAATTGTTGATTGTGATGTTTGTTGTACATTTTTATATATTCATTGTGTGTGTGATCAAAAAGAAAATGGTTAGACTCACAAGATAAAATACTGCTTTTCTAAATGGAATTCTACAGGTCTTTGTCTGTCAAACACAAAGTCACCTCCCTCTCATCCTGTGACCCATTCTCACTACATCATCCCAAAGCCTTTTTCACGCTCTACTGCCTCATCTTATGCTCCATCTCCTTTCTTCTGTCTGTTCTTTTGTTTATTAACGCCTGCTTTTCACAGTTTCTAATGTTCATCCTTTCACTCGGACCATTTTTCTCTCTCCAGTCCTCAGTTTTGTCAACTCAGAGAGACTCAGAGAGCAATATCAAAGCAATTCATAACCTGCAGGATGTACTGAGTGCAATATCCATCCCCACACCTCAGTGCTGCCAGCATCACACACTTCTTCTGTCCATCTCCCTCATATTCGCTGCTCTATCAAATGCAGCAGAATGAGTTTTGTGCTTCAAAGGTCATGTTTTCTGTGTTCGCACATGTGCACACATGAGAACCGTAACCTTTATCACAGAAAGCTTGTTGTTCTTTTTCATTTATTGTATTTTATTATCAATAACATAATACTCTCATAGGCTACATTCATCACTAGGATATGGTTCCAAAAATTGAAAGTGATAGATTTTCTATTCCCTACAGTGCAGACTTGTTACCTTTATTACCCTGTTTTGGACAAGTAGCTATTGTGACAAATTACATAAAACCAAAGAAAAATCAGTTCGTGCACTGTGGAAAAAAAATAAATGTATCCTATTTATCAGTTCTTAGACACCTGTGCAAATAAATGTGCAAATGAGGTTATTTGGTGTATTTTTGTTCATTTTATAACTTCTGCATTGTTATATAATTAAAACTCTAACAATATAATTAAAATTGCCAAAGTAACCTTTAGGAATTTATTGTAAATGCAATATGGGAGTTTAGCTTTATTTCAAGTATCACTCTGATTTTTTTTTTTAAAACGTTAAACTGATCTTTGATACCCAGAGACATTAACTTCTTCTCGTATCTGTTACCTTCTTCTTTCAGAGTCCCAAGTTGGAGCCACTTAAGGAGGACACACTGGCCAGTACATACAAGTCTGTAAGTCAGCACTGAAGCAGAATTTTTGCATTTTTCTTGTGATCTCCTTATAGGCTGGTACAGGACTTCAAGGTGAAGTTTCACGTTTTTGTCACTAAAAAAACACACAAACAATTAAAAAAACCCAGTTTGCATACTTTTTTGGCCACAAATTCTGAAATATGATATTTTTGTGGCTGAAGCCACTGCAGCTTTACAGAACGACTCTGTCTACACTAACAGTATCTTGATTGACCTTTGCTCATTAAAACAGCTCTAGTTCAACAGCAAATATTTTTTCTCGTATGTGCATTACTCAACATAAACACAAGACATGGATATACAGAGTTGGATCATGTTCTTGGTTTTTTTTTTTTTCTCTCTCTATCTCATTCTTATTCTAAATATCAAGTTACTACAATAACTGCTACCAGTCATTCAAATCAATTGTGTCTTGTGTATTTGATAAAATGTTATACAGCAAAATTTTTGAAAGGCAAGTTGTGATGCTTTTTTTTCTCAACACTCTCACATTGAATCAAGAATAAGAGAGAGTCATTTCTAAATTGTCTGATTTGAAAAGGTAACATCTGGACAAAAGAAAGCTGACTCCAGATCCAATTAAGAGATAAGAGAAACATGTACAGATGGTGAGGTTTTAACCTTTAGTTACAGGTTAGCTGGTGATAGTTATATAAGAATTTTTATAACAATAATAGAAAGGTAAATGTCTGTTGTAAGATGTATAATTGGCAAATTGTCTCCTTTTTTACTTCTTTTAGTGTGAGTTTAGATCTTCTGCTTGTAACAAGTTCAAAGAGTCTTAGTCATTAGTCCTAAATCACAAAAGTTTCTTACCTATGTTTTGTAAAACAGATTTTTTAGTGTGTTAACTCTTAGAGCTGAATATAATTTTTCACCTGACAATGTACAGCAATTTTTTGCTCTCTGGAAGGATGAAAAAATGCAGTAATTGCATTTGGTAGAAAATAATACAGTGAAATTACTTTACAAGGATTCTGTGTGCGTCACCCGCTTTTAAATATTACGAGCACTGTAACTTATATAATAGGCAATACCATCCGCCTCCATCGAACTCGGGTAGTGACAAAAAACTCTAGATTCCATTGACTGGATGCACATTACATTTCAAATCAAGGTATGTCTCAGTGTACATTCATACATTTTACTGAGCTGTAGGATGGACTCACTGTAACTTCAAATTGCTGGGAGAGAAAAGTGGAGAGGATGTTGATTCAGTGCACTGGCAGACCAAATGGTAAACATGAGCCCAGATAAAGCCCAGAATGATTTGCTGCCATTTGCAGGATTGTTCCCAGGTACATCAATCTATAAGGAACAAAAATTATTTTATTTTTTTTTTCTCCTTTCTTATTGAAAGTCGATAGACTGCATGGAAAGCATTTAAGAAACTTAAGATATGTTTTCAGAATAAAAAGCCTTCAGCTATTGTTGTCAGTATATAAAGAAAGTGGCTGAGAAAATCAAAACTGAGGAGTCATGGCAACATAGGTGTTGTAGCCCAGCTCTAGTATCAGTATTCTGTAGTCACTTTCTGGTATTTTAAGTTGTGAAATGTCTATCAATTTCATTAAAACCAGGATTTCGGTAACATTCACAACCAAATCTACTGAAGTATCTTAACTGAGAGTAATGCTAAGTGAAATAACACTTATCTATTTGAATTTATTTGTCATCTGGTGTGATGGATGGTGATATCAGTACATATCCGCTCTGAAAGTATCCATCTTGACGCTATCTATCCTCATGCCTGCATTGACTTTTAATTTTTGTAACCAAATGTATCACATACTGCATAACCTAAACCCCATATCCAAATGCTAACTAACCCTTAACCTAATGTAAACGTCTCATCTAACAATCTATTGTGAACCCCAACACTAAGTCCTAAGCAAAGTGCCCTGACTTTAAAACAAATGTCATCATCCTAAACGTGTAAATCTCAAAAAGGTCCTCACAAAGACAGACATACAAGGGCACAAACACACAGAGCGAGATCTTTGGTCATTTAATCTCTTTTTTTATCCCTTTCTCTGTCTGATGTCTTATTGCCAACAGAATATCCTGCTGGTTCAGAGGCAGATGTCAGTGACTGATGTCAATCTGGACAATTTCCGGAAAGTTCTAAAGAGCTACATTGATGCCACCTCAGCTCACTCTGACAACCTGCAGTGAGTGTCTTGCTAGTTTCCAGGAAAAGCAATGCATGTTTGAACCAAAGCATGGGACTCTGCTGCTGTGAAAACTTCTGGAGTACTGAGCAATTGCCAGTATACGTGGTCCATAACTGTGAGCAGCATAATACAAATTACATGTCTAAAGTAATAACAATTTACTGGTTCAAAAAGTGACTATATCTCTTACATAACTAAAACAAGTCTTTGAAACTTGGGTTTTAATGTTGTGCTTTTGTCTTGCCTAATTTTAATGACATCCCTCAAAAGATTCAAAGTTTTCATGTACTTTATCCCTGCTGAGTGCAAACTCTGTTTCACTTTGTATCCTCTTCTTGCCCCACTCTACTTTTCTTCTCGATCTTGCTGTCAGTGTGTCCGTTCAGAAGCTCGCGGGAAAGTCGTGTTACATAATGTATGAGTTCTGGCAAGACCGCCTCTCCTGGATGAGGTCAGTATGGTGTGTTTGTGTGTGCATGCGTGTGCGTTTGTGTGTTAGGTATTGGCAGACGGTTTGGCACTCTTAACTTTTTGATAGAAATGTTCCCCACCACTGAAGATGAGCAGATGGCCCAGCTCTCAGTTCGCATACTCAAACACAGACACACAGACGCACTAAAACACACACACACACACAAGAAAGCAGCTTAAATGCTTTAAAGGGTATCTGTGCTACACACATATCAATGAATATATTAATTCATCAGTTGGAACATTTTAAGACAAAAATCCAAAAGACTTTTGGTAATAAGTGATTTTTTTCTGAGCACATATAACTTTTTACGTGCTCATATTTAATCAGTTTTTGAAACCTTTAAAACATGATGTCGCAGATAAAATCAATAAACTGTTGTTTTATTTGGTGCTAGTATGTACATGAAAGTTTTAAAAAAATGATATTTTAATTAATATCAAGTCTACCACGATGTTTTTCAACAGAAATCAACAGCTGATTGACACACAGGTCTGTTTTGTTCTGTTGTTGTCTGTGTCCACAGCTATCTTCAGTCTAACAGCAGTAAAGACTTCCAACGCTGCATTATTGACATGTTGGAGGATGCTGAAGTAGTATCCACTATGTTGCTCCCAGGTTTGTATATGTGTGACTGGGAGAGCAGGATTTGTAGTGTATGTGAAACTAAAATGATACTATCCTAGAAAACCTGCAATTTGCAATCAGTGCATGAAAAATGTGGCCAAACCTCCGAAATTGTGAAAATGTTAGTATGAAAGCCACATATATTTATGCTGTCAGTTTAAATCTGATTTATGTGTGTGCTTGTCCCTAGACAAATACCCTGAAGGTATTTATAGTCTACATACATCAAGATATGTTTGAGCCGGTTGATGATGATGTCCATTTATGACTCATAAGTCCATTTTTGGCATCTAAGCAGATGCATTTTAGACTTTTTCTGACTGAGAGAGTGCTAGCTGCTCTTGCTTTTCTTTCTATCCATTTGGTCACTGGTTCTATGATCTGTCATTCTTCTGAAGATTTCAGGGCAGTTGTTTGGCCAGGTTACTCAAATAGTTTCCCTATTTCCCCTTTTTTGAGTGATTTCTCTAGAAAGATAACCTGCCTGGATATGAGAAGTGTAAATCATATATTGTGCTCCTAGTATCCAGGTTACATTGCATGGCTTTAAAGACTTGGTGTTCACCATGTCAGCAGTCATTTTGTCTGTAACAAGTGAAACATTCACACTGTTCACCTGGCTCTGCAGTTAGTATACAAGAAATGAATGCACTCAAAGGCTCTATCACTCTAGAATAAAATAGTTTGGCAATCACCTTGCAACTAATTGCTGAATTTTTTTGCATACAGCGACCAATTACAAGTAATTGTGGCGACTAACTGGTTGCTTGGACATTGATTGTGCAACACCATTGATCTCTAGGACACCATTTTCAGGGAGGCAGGACCTGATGGGAGTCTTTAAACAGCTGCAGGCCAGCTTGGACAGACTGCTATCACTTTCAGAGAGATTGGCTTAGAAATAATTTACAATTGCCTCCAGAGCGCACGCTGCAGGCAATCTGAGTTAGTTTGCACCAACAACACATGTAGGATGAGTCTCTTTGCACGTGGGGACTCATCTCAACTGGTTGTATTCTTGTTATATTCATATATAAAAGCGAGGTTGCTGAGCTTCTATGTCAATTTGCAGTTAAATTGTTGTCCTGCAGCAGCTATGTCAATGTTTGTCAAGGAGTTTATAACTAGACTCTGAATCTAAATACTCAATATTAATTTATGTTTAATGTGAATTTCTGTGTATGTAGAAGGCAACAAATAAGCAACAGACAGCAACGTATATGTGATTTTTTTTTAACCATTTCAAAGGCCACTGTGACTGGAGCTTAATAGTATTTGGAGTAATGGAGCATTTTCCCTCAAAACCCAAATAGTTGCTACTGGTGTTGTGTTTATCAGAAGTGAAGCTACATTTTATTTATGATTTTCACTGTGCTAGCGCTACTGGTGTAAGCTAACAGATGATACTAACTAATAAAAATATTTTTTCGAGGTGCACATACTAGATAACTATTCACCCCTGTACTTGGCATCCCTGTAACTAGTACTGTTGTCATTTTAACATTAGCTGAAAGTAAGTTTAGTTACTGTGTTATCACTCTAGAGGTGTTTACTAAGTTATTACATTAGGTTTGGATGTGTTAAGGTGCACTAAAGTGTCCCCCTGTGCATATGTGAGCACAATCATAATTCCAGACAATAATTCATTTACAGTGCAAAATAATGGATTGAATAATGGAAAATAATGGATTTCTATAACTATCCTAAAGGAGATACAAACACTAGAGAACATGTTTGCAAGTCACAGAAATCAGGATAAGGTATGTGTGAGATATATGCTTCTTTTCTTTCAGACACATCCATAAATATTTTTTTTAAAAGTCAGTTATGAACACATTTAGTAAAGCAATTTTCTGTGTGACGCACATATTTACTTTGTTCGTCATCACATCGCTGACTCCTCAACACAAAAGTCCAGCGGAGGCTGCAGTGGGTCTCATCTCATTTCACTCGTCTTCACATTTGAATAACTGGCTACAGGAAACAAATAAAAATTCTTTAGAAACCAATGCTGTTAATATTTATTTCTGCCTCTTAGCTCCATTGCAGTGCTGATTTAACTGTGTGGGATGTATGGGTTGTGCTTGTTACTAGGTTACCGTACACAGTTGTTTACATCCACATCTCTGACTGGTATGTCACGTAAGCTTTTTTTCTAGGAAAATGAAAAGTAGGTTCAGCGGTTTATTGAAATGTGCAAATATACATGGAAATACCAAATATGAGGGGAAAACAGAGTAATTCTAACAAGCTTAAAAGTCAGTATTTGGTATAAATTGTGTGAACTCTCTTAGGTAAGCTTTCTGGCAATGTCTTAAAGTAGTCTTCAGGAACAGTTCGCCAGGCTTCTAGAAGGACATTCAAAGCTCTTTTTTGCATGTTGGCTGCCTTTTGTTCTGTTCTCTGTCAGGATGATTTCACGCTGCTTCAATAATGTTGAGGTCCAGGCTCTGGGGAGGTCTGTCAATGAGTCCTAGCCTTCCATTGTGTGTTTTTCAGGTATTATTTAATTGGATTGTCAGTAAGTTTATGATCATTCTCATGTTAAAAAGTTTCTTAAGGACATGATGTTCAGTTACTATTCATCTGCTGTAGATATTTTTTCTTTTTTTTTAAGCCTGCCACTTTTTCTTCTGTCCTCCACTTGTCCAGTTTCCTTAGAATTTGGTTTCTGCACACCATGCTGAGATATGCCAGGTTTTTGGCTAAAGCTCGTTGGGAATCTCCTATTGGTGCAAATGTATTATATTATGCCCCTCAAACTGTGTGATGATTTTTAGGTTAGTGTTAAGGGGAAAAAAACACTCCTCTGTAAATGGTAAAAGAACTGGACTGAAAATGAGTGAAAAAAGCAGCCAATGTCCAAAGAAAAACTTTCAATGACCTTCAGAGAGCCTGAAGAACTGTAGCTCAAGACCAGTTTTAAAAATGACACTGCTACTAAGCATGGGTTTGAATTTAAGGTTCACAACAGTAAAGAAACTGTTGTGGCCACTGAGTCAGTTGTCATGGTGAAGGAGGTAGAGTACACCATCTACAGGTTGCTAGGGCAACCTGGTGGGTAAGCATCACAGGGGGATTAAGCTCCCCGTAGCTGGTGAATTTGAACCCAGGGCCTTCCTGCTATGAGGTGACAGTACAAATACTGTGTTATGCCTTGAGGCTAGAGCAGAGGTTTGGAAACAGGCATAATCCTTTACACTGAAAATGGTTCAGATGACTAGAAGTAAGAGGCTATTGGGAAATGTGTCTTCACCAGTGTTGGGCAAGTTACTTTGAAATAGTAATTCAATTATAGTTACTAGTTACTTCTACAAAAAAGTAACTGAGTTAGTAACTGAGTTACAATATTCTAAAAGTAATTAATTACTTGGAAAAGTAACTATTGCGCGTTTAAAAAAAAAAACAAAGAACATTTAACCCTCTGGCGTCCAGGGTATAATTGGCCATTTTTTTTACTACTCTTGATTTTCTCTCCACATTTTACCTTTAAAATCTATTTACTTTGCCTTGTTTGGTATCATTCTTTTTAGCGCAACCTCACGTGTCTGAATTTACAGTTATGTTCTCATTTTGTCATACTGTATAACCAGAATTGATCTAAAATCAGACAAAAAACATAAAATCAGAGTAGAAAAAGTTATATTTTTACTGTAACAACCATAAACATGTTTAATGAATCATATTTCATAACTTCAAATGCAAATATTAATTGTCAATTTTAAAATCCTATGCACAAGTTTTGCAAACAACAAAGTTATTTGCATCTATTTACTTTTTACCCCTTTTTAAAATAACCATTTCAAACTATTTACAGAACAATCAGCTGTTCTTCAATAAGATGCCACACAAATTATTTGTGCCACTCCAAAAAGGAGTATAAATGAGAACATCACAGCCTGATACCTGCAGGTCTGACAGCAGCAGGTGTATCACTCCTGTTTCTACCTGGAGACAGCAGTCACCTCATTGTTCTGACACACAACACAAAACTATCCACAACACTACACACTAACTACACAAGACAACACATTAACTGCACACTCCAAACACGCTAAACGTCACAAATCTCACATCTCAAAACTCGCTCTGTCTCTTTTCCTGCTCTCTCTCTTTCTCTTTCTCTCTCTCCCTCTCTCTTTCTCTCTCTCCCTCTCTCTTTCTCCCTCTCTCTCTCTCTCTCGCCGTCACTCCTAAAACTTTTTTTGTTTTGTTTTTTTGCTCATAAGCAGAGAGTGCTTGCTAGCGCTAACGTGGCGAAACTATTGAGGAAAAAACGCTGCGTATATATTGTTAATCATGACTCTGGTTTTACGTGGCCTATCAACACAATTTAAAAACTGGCACCTTGTTGCTTTGTCTTTAAGTGGTCATGTGATTGACTTACCACGACTACTTTATTCTTCCTCAGTCAAACAGCAGCACTCATGTGATTGTTTTGCCTCCTTAGCTCCAGGTGTTGTGCTAGACAGTGATCGTGATTACCGTCCTGCTTAAAGCTGTAGCGTCCAGATTACTTACAGCTACTTCCATGCAACTGATATAAGATGCGGTAAGCTGAACACAGCTTCAACCGTCTGTTTGTTGAAAAATAGTAACGGACCGCGTTTCCTTGTTAGTAACTGTAACGCCGTTGTAACGATAGGAATAGTAATTAGTTAGATTACTCGTTACTGAAAAAAGTAACGCCGTTAGTAATGCCGTTACTTGTAACGCCGTTATTCCCATCACTGGTCTTCACACATTAATAATAATAAAGTATTTAATATGTGTATAACTGCACTTTATTAAACTCTTTTACTTAACTTTTCTTCACTGTTGTTTCATTACTTTTGAGGAAAAAAAGGTGTTTCATATGTAACTCTTTATTCCCCATGCGAAGAG
Source organism: Oreochromis aureus (assembly GCF_013358895.1). Lineage (NCBI taxonomy): Eukaryota > Metazoa > Chordata > Actinopteri > Cichliformes > Cichlidae > Oreochromis > Oreochromis aureus. The sequence goes on from NC_052946.1 coordinate 34,708,935, forward strand.
GTGTGTTTGGGTTAAGAAAAGTATTTTTAGTCAAGTAGCTGTTAAGCTGCTTCTAAGGTGTTGGTTGCTGGGGGATTCTTGTGAGGGCAGATGGCAATGATAAGAGGAAGAGAGAGGATAGTTTATAAAATGAAAGAAGAGGAGGAAGGGATCGACCTAGGAATCAATAAAGTTAAAAATAAATAAAACAAAACAATCTGCTGACCCTAAAAGCTGTTTTTTTTCTCTGCGCTTTCTACTTCTTTTTCTTTGGTCAGTTGTCTGAAAGTCAGAGTTATACTGCCAGACTTTATTGATTTACAACTAGGTATCTATTTACATCTTAAGTAGTTATAGACTTAAAAGCTCACCAGATGAAACATAAAATCAGTGGACAGTTTGAAACAGCAACACAGCCTTTGCACACACACAAAAATTGGAGTAGACTGTTTGAATGTTGAACACTGTTGACCTTTTATTGTATATCATTTTGGTGTGAGTTGGCTAAACCTTCTCGTTCTATGTGTGTTTCTCCAGCTTCCTGGTGGATTATGACTAACAACTAGCAACTAAATCCAGGATGTCACATCTACTGCCTACACTGTCACACGGACAAAGGCACACTGGCGCATCAACCCACCCACCCACATGTACTCTTGCACGCATACAAACACACAAACACACACACACATACAGAACATTTCAAAAGACATCCATGTGTTTGAAATCAACAGGAGATAGAGACAATGGCGTCATCCAGCATTCTCCAGCAGCATCTTTTCATGTTCCCGTCTTGGACTGCTCATTATTGTGCCGCTTTATGAAAAGGGATAGTTGCACACACTAGCTACTACTGACTTGAAAGTAACTGATTCTCTGCAATGCAAAACCCATTCTATGAATTTTCTCCCCCTAGTCTCAATTGTGGTATGGCCTCCTTTTTTTGCAGTGTTTGTCTGATATTATGCCGATGGATGGAAACCAAAAAGACGCTAATGTAGGCTACTAGAGCACACCCAAATTGGAATGAGATTACAATACCAGTAGGGTTTTGTGTTTTTTGATGAGTTGTTTACTGTTGAGTACAATTGATAAGGATGAACAAGCAGAGAGGATGAGTGGATGAAAGGTTACTGTAGCCTAAACATGCATGTTGATGTGGCCACATCCTGGCTGTACATGCTGTATTATAGTGTAGCAGTGTATTTTTTTTTTCATTTTGCTATCCTACTATTATGTGCACAGAATGCCAAAAATGCTATTAAAACTACCACACCTGCCCTGACATTTCTCTATTGCTAGATACAGTGTACTAGTGGTCTGCTATTAGTTGCAGTGCATCTCTTCAGTCTTCAGTCTGAGACACATTATCAGTCTCAAATGTAAAAATATCTTAAAACATGCATATTTAAAATAACACTTTGTGAGAAGATTTCATTGTATCACTAGGTTATAAAAAGAAAAAAATGTATTTAATGTATCATGTATTTATTTTGATGGTGGCGTTTATGCCATCTGTACATATAGAAATTACATATATTCATATTTATGTTGTGCTTTGGTTTGGCAATGTACACAGCTAAATGACTGAAAAGCAACTTTAATAAAAATGAAAGATAACAACTGCTTTTTTTCATTAATTCTCAAATGGCTGGATCATAGCTCTGCAGAGGAAAGAGGGGAAAAAATGTAAGCGCCAGACCAAAAATAAATAAATAAGCCACTGCTGGCTTAACAGTGGAAAGAAGCCTAGATAGGGAATATATTGAACCAGTCAAAGAGCAGTATGTATATATCCATCAGGAGTTGATGTTGGCTGAAAGAGTGGAAAAAATGAGTGAAAAATGACTACATGAACTTTGATGACATTGATTTCTGCTGATATGGTATTTTAGGTTCACCAGCTTATAGCAGCCAGCAAGATGACAAGAACACAACACACGCTGACATGATAGCAAACTTATTGAGCACACTCAACTTTGCTTACTTTAAAGAAAAGGTCAGTGGCTTAATTGGCTAAGAAATTCTCTGCGATTGCTTTGTCATAATTTGATTCAGTGGTAGAACCAAAAACATCGATCGATGATGCTTTAGCCAGACACCCCACTGTGTCTGAATTGATTGCAGACAACAGATACGGATATGTCTGAACATAACTGAGGTGAATTCTAATAACCCATATGGTGATCTGACAAGAAGAGGGGGAAATTGTGAGGCTTACAAATAGGGAGCATCCAAACTTCTCACTCTACCTCTGGCAATCATTTTACTATCAGTGTTCCCTGAACCGTGAACTCCCTGCAGTGATCTGAAATAAGGGCAGAACTTGAAATTTAAACTTGCCCGACCCAGTTCATCCAAACGTGAAACGTCTAAGCTACAAAATTCACTCCAGTGGTTTCCAACAACATGTGGTTGTAACTTCATCACAGCTTGCATCACACTGAGTTTAATCAAGGTGTGAACAGCAACGCACTTTTACATGTGGAAAATGGTCAAAGTATTTTAAACCTACACAGAATCACACAGAAAGTTTAAACGAAATGTAATGTGTATGCTTCCTTTTCTAAATCAAAATGAAAGTCCAGATCCTTCCTTTCAGCCAGTGTCTTTTTACAACACAAATGTGTAATTGTGGAAAATGTTTGTGCCATACTTGTAAGTGAACACAAATGTGTTCAAAGGTTCCACGCATTGATTGCTGGGCTGTAATATTTGATTGCAAGACTGATGCTGGGAAACTGAAGCCCTATCTCATCACAAGCCTCCTCTCAGGCAGGCTGTCTGCTGTTAAGGCAGAATGAATATGTAGTGGTAATGAGGCTCAGAGGATACGCACCCCCACCCCCTATTCCACTTCAGCTTTTCGAAATGCTTACGGGTGAGTGTCACCACTACATCCACTGTTATTATGGTAACGAGCCAAGGGTGTGTTTAAAAAAATTGCTATGTTATGACAGAAAACAAAGCACGTTGATGTTTGAAGTGAAACATTTCCATCTTCCCAGTGTCAGCCCAAACAAAATACACTTTTTTTTTTACATATAGTGAAAGATAATCTGCAAATATTATTTTTTCCTTGTTTTGAATTCTCCCGCAAAAACTGCAGCCTCTGTGTGCATCTTTAATATAACTGTGCTGTATCTTTTCTTCAGATGTTAAGAAAATGATATAGCATGGGCAGAGAGTAGTTGGAATGACTGAAGCGGTACCAACATATTTTATATTCATGGACTGCTGACCTATCAGCTTATTTAACATCCTTTGATTCTGGTATCACTCAGTTCTCAGTCATTTCAAGTAGACTTTTTTCTGTGTTGTATTTATATGATGAAACTAGTCAGGGTCATTTTTATACTGGCAAAAAAATAATTGAAATAAACACACACACACAGATCTCCCTAGCAGGTTGTGGGTCTGCTCTGGGGCTTTTTCACTTCCTCTTCCTTGGACAAGACACAAGACAAGCTCTCAGGAGGCATCCCGGTCACATACCCAAACCACCTCACTCTGGCTCCTCACCTTATGGCTGAGCGATAACCCAGAGGAAGCTCATTTACTGCTTGTATCAATAGTCTTACGTTCTTGGCCACTGGCCAGAACTTGTGCCCATCTCTGAAAGTCAGAATGTACATTGACCTATAAATCGACAGCTTCAGTTTCAGCTCTTTGGTCAGCACAGCAGACCATTACAGTGTTCACATTACTGCAAACAGCACCAATCTGTCAATCTCCTGTTTGACTCTCTCCTTATTCATGAACAAGACCTAGAGATATTTAAACTCTTCCACTTTGGGCAGCAAATTATTATTTACCTGGAGTGGGCACTCCACCCTTTTCCAGTTGAGAACTATTATCTTGGACTTGGAGGAGCTAATTCTCATCTGCCACAAAAACCATACACGTAGCTGCAAAACATCCCAGTGCAAGCTGAAGGTCATAAATTGATGAAGCCAACCACATGATCTCCAAAAAGCCGAGATGAAACCACCAAAGCCTCCTTCCTCTACCCAGTGACAGCACATAGAAATTCTGTCCATAAATATTATGAAGAGAAGTTGTGACAAAATGCATCCTCCTCTGCCCAGTTTGACTTACTGCTGGCAATCCAAACCAAGCTCTCACCGTACAAAGACCGGAAATGACCAAAAACAACTAAAGCTAACTGGACACAAAAGGCAGCTACCAATTTGCCTCGTGCTATGCAAACAGCACCTTCCTGCCTGTTTCAGGCACTCCAGCTGAGTACTGGGTAGTCAGCAGGTGGAGTTTTCCTCACTCCTACAAGGGTCATAGCTGCTCAGATTAGAGCTTGGAATGTAGCTTCAGTAGCTTTCCTTTTCATGTGTGACATGACCAGGGCATGACCCAGCTATTTCAGGTACAATAGGTTCAGCAACATCTCCGTCATTCTGGCAACTTCCAGTCTGGGAAGTTCCCTATCCAGATGATGAAGACAGTGATGGTATCTGGGTCTTTCTTCTTTAACATGAATGAAAAGGCCCCCCTTAGCCCCCTGGATATTCTGTGTTAGTTTAATTGAAGACCCATGGCACATATTAGGTTTAGAAATACTTTATTTATTAATGAATGTCAATACACTGAAATGGCCAAAATTATCCCTATATGCAAGAGGTTTGATTTGTGCATTTTTGAGGTTTATTAAAGATAGTATCAGCATTTCTTCTGCAGTCTTCAACAGAATAAATCCAGCTCCTCTTTAACTCCTGCAGCACAGGAGATATGAGTTCTGCTGATTCTTCACAGACAGTGGATGCAAAAATAGACAATAAATAAGGTAGGTCACCTTATTTATTATCTATTTTTGAGGTACAGCAGGGATTGTCCCAGTCTATTCCATTTTTACAGACAATTGGGATTCTGTGCAAGCAGTGGATGAGCAGTGTATATACAGAAGCCACAGGGGTATATGTTATTCATTCAGAATACAACCCTTGAGTATCAGGGGATTTCTCCTTGCAGTCACACTACATATGCCAGCATGATACTGAAATAACATGAGCTCTAGAGTGCTTCTTTCATTTTAATAGGTTTTATTTTATATATATTTCTGGTTTGAAATATTACTCACTGCACTGGTTTTAATAAACAAAAAGATGGACAGTGAGCTCTAACATATTTATGTACTCTATCATTTCTTTACTAAAGTACTATTTTCCTTTAATTAAATTCCGGGTTGTGAAACATGTTTCTCTTTGTGTTGAAAGGGACACCAATGAATAGCCAAAGTGAAATTTCGGTCACTACCCACAAAACCTCACCACGACGGACCGGTGCAGCGTCCGCATCACTGCAGCCGCAGCACCAATCCGTCTGTCGATCTCCGGCTCCCTTTCTCCCATACTGAACTCCTTCATCCGGCTTTGAATGGAGGCCCCACCCGATGAAGCCATCATCAATTTAAAACCTTGTACTGTTATTTTGAATCGGAATAATGCTGCCGCCTCTCTGTGCTCATCTCCTTCAGCAGCATAGAAAAAAGGGTCTTTTTATTCTCTTTCAGGCAGGTGCCCTTGGCTCTGATGTGTGCAAACACAGCTCATCACTTCAAAAAGCCAAGGGCTAGGGCTAAGGTGACCAAACGACATCTGTTGTCCTGTTTCATTGTTCTCTTTTCAGTCCCCCCTCCCCACCTATGTTATGTTCTTTTACAGAAGGCAACACTCAAAAGGCACCCAAAGTCAAATCCTGTGCCACCTCTTTGTATTTTTCCCTCCTGGTTTATGGTGGATAGCAGAAAAGTTTAAACAATGTCAACACAAATATTATCTGCCAGTGTGTTTTCTCTTAGAAACCTGATCTCTAACAAGGGAACCTCCCCAAAAAACAGTCAAAAAAAGTTCTACATAATATACATAATATGTGATATATATAAGGCCAATTATAGATTTAAAAATATCCTCTTCACAGATTTATACATCAATCATTGTACATTTATTGTGTATGTCTACAGTCTTGAGCTGTAACCTGCTCAGAAATACCTAGGCTTGGGGCCAAAGTTGAAAAAGCAACAGCTGTTGTCCCATTTCATGCCTCAGTATCTCCATTTCTTTCAAGCTGGAGACTTGATTGTGTGGGTGGTAACGTGTTCAGAGGGCATCTTGCCTCTGAAATACTGAGTCACTTGTCCTCGTTGACTTAAAGACTCATACTCACTTGGGTTCTGCTATGAGTGGAATTTATTAGCCCATGGAGTTGGATTTACATAGATTAGGATATGAAGCTAAATTTCATGCAGCAGCTGATGCAGGTCAAGCACAGCACTAGCAAAGTACAAAAACGGGTTTCCGAGTAGATTATTGTAAAGCACCGCTGACCTTGAACAATACTAAGTGTTGATAATAGCGTGCTGTCAAAAACCATTAGAAAATTTTATCAAAGGGCAGACCGGCTATGATGGAGGAGGGAATATGAGTTGTCTCTAAGGAAAGTTCTGAAAAAGATGATGAATCCTAAGTGACTTCTATTAATATGCCTCAGGCAAGAAGCTGGGACAGAAACCAGACACATAATTAAGCCAGTATCTCCCCACAAGCACTACAACAGCTTGGTGAGAGAGCCAAGAAGCAAGCTAACCACACACAGAGATGCCCCTCTATCCACAACAAAGACTGGCACATGTACACAAACAGTCTGACACTAACACAACTGTGATCACTTGCTGATTCTACTTTTTCTTCTAGCATAATTGTAGTGCAAGAGCTAGGAACTCATGGAAAATTAGTCCAAAAATAACATTGCAGAACAGAACATAAGAATAGTATTTACAGAAGCAGCGGAAACAGTTTCATATCTAAATAGGGAGTGCTCTTACACAGTACACATAAACGTCTTTATTGATTCCCAGTTATACTGGGAATTAATATATTGAGCATCCTGTTACATGTACAGATGAGGTCATGTTTAATTTTTCTTTCAACTACTAATGAGCAACACAATCATGCTATTAGTACTAATACTAAAAGTCAGTGAGACAAGGCAAACGAACAGAAATCACTGCTTAGTGGAAGGTCAGCAGTTAAGAACATTGTCTATATTGTGCCTATAATTTAGTTCTTGCAGCCACTTTGACAATAAGGATCACAGCATCAGTCAAGCGAGGGTTTTAGGTTTGAAATATATGATTTATATAATGTGGTGGGATTAAAAGTATACTTTTTAGTCTACTATTCAGTGTTACTTGCTGCTACTCTGCTTATTAGCTGCTTTGCAAATAATGAGTTTAGTTACAAAATGAGAGAGCGGTGACCAACTGACATTTTGTCTTCTAGGCCTTAAATATTTCCTAGTAATATGTAATATATTGAATAACATTTTGCATGTTTTTAGTAGTTTTTTTGATACTTTTGTAACAATTCTGTCCAATAATTCTGCAATGGACTCATCCACATACCGAATCTTCTAAACCGAAATCAAGAGGCTTCACTATCAACATAGACTGGAGAAGTAGACTGGACTTTGTAGACTGGTGTCAGTAGAACCACCTGCTGATCAACGCCGGGAAAACCAAGGAGTTGGTGGATTTCCGGAGAAGCAGACCCACCACACTGACACCGGTGAACATCCAGGGAGTGGACATTGAGATAGTGGACTCTTATAGGTACCTGGGTGTTCACCTGAATAATAAACTGGACTGGAGCCACAACACTGATGCTCTTTACAGGAAGGGTCAGAGCAGACTCTACCTGCTGAGGCGGCTGAGGTCATTTGGAGTACAGGGGGCGCTTTTAAAGACCTTCTATGACTCTGTGGTGGCATCTGTCATTTTTACAGTGTGGTATGTTGAGCAGCAGTTTATCGGCAGCTGAGAGGAAGAGGTTGGATAAACTCATCAGAAGGCCAGCTCTGTTCTGGGATGCACCCTGGACCCAGTGCAGGTGGTGGGAGACAGAAGGACTCTGGCCAAAATAACATCTCTGATGGACAGAGTCTCCCACCCCATGCATGTAAATGTTGCTGAACTGCAGAGCTCCTTCAGTGACAGACTGCTGCATCCTCGATGCATGAAGGAGCGTTTCCGCAGGTCCTTCCTCCCTGCAGCTGTCAGACTGTACAATCAGAACTGCTCCCAACAATCACAGATGTTTACATCTGCGCTGTAACTGCAATAAGTTAATCAACCGATTCGCACTACAACCTGGTTTGCCTCTTATCTGTAGTTATTTATATTTAATTTAATAACTGTACAGTACTCTGTTTATAGTAACCATTGTCCTTAATGTAAATATGTAAGAAAAATTGTGTATGTTTCTGTTCTGTGTCCTGTGTACTGTTTGTTTGTATATGTGTCTTTCTGGCTGCTGTAACAACCAAATTTCCCCTTGTGGGACAATTAAAGGATTATTCTATTCTATTCTATTCTATTCTATTCTATTCTATTCTATTCTAACATAGGGATTACACTGCCACCTTGTGGTAATGTGTGTTATTGCATCAATCTCAGTTTTCTTTATTTTTTTAAGTTGCATTTTTTAAAACGTGACAATGACAAAACCGTTGAATCACTTATCTCCCGTGATCACTTTTTTCTACAGCTTTTGTTCTTCAGTACAATCACTAGAATATTAATCGAATTCAAAGGCGGAAAACATTATACATAATACATGGCAGAACTTTAACTCAACCCACTTTAGAGTAGTCCATTCTCACCAAGAGCTTACTTCATTACTCTGTACCTTCAGACTTCAAAGATGTGTCTTGCATTTTTAAACTGGACTCACTGAATGATTCAATAAAGAGACAAAGAGGATGTAAAATTCAGTCATGGAGCTTTTTGAAAGAACCTCAGAACTCCAATTTAGCACTTTCATTACTGCTATTATTATCTATTATTTGACTAATTGTAGAAAAATACCTTATGATATCATGACTAAATATCTTATGTAGTCATATTTTACACATAGGAGTTGTTTTATTCATTACTACTCTCTAATATCATACATTAACATTTTCAGCTGATTGTGATTATGTGAAAAAAAAGGAGAATTTCTTAATTCAGTGTCAACCGAGTATATATGACACCTGTATTAATAGACACATTTTACTTTATCACATATTACCAGGAAGATTTTTTTTTTGTGCATATTTCTAAAAATTAGCACAAATGTCAGGGAAACTCTTTGAAGTAACTCTACTTCTTTATTTCATACTTCATGTCAAGATATGATTTCCATATGAAGTTATGTCTCATAACAAAAAAAACATGTTCAAAGAATGAAGAGGAAAAATCGTGGCTCACAAAATAAAGGCATTCTCTCATAATATTCTTTACAAAGTCATCTTACAACAAACGGAAACAAGCATGTCTCAGTTGTAACAGCAGAGTACCATAAATCAAACTTCCTCACTAAACATCTGACTTTCACCTAACCGTCAAGTTATACAAGGTTTCGTTGTGACAAAAGAACAAGAATGGTCTGTACATACAAATACAGTTAAGCTCCTGAGATTCTCTGTGGGACAGAGCCAGCGCTCTGCACCTTCACCACGGCGTTGTCGGCATCAGTGAAAATTTCAGCTGAAGTGAAACGGATTTAGTTTTCATAGCTTAATACCTGTATTTGTTGGAAACGGTGCTGGAAAACATACTCCTCTTGTCTCCCTGATGCAAATATTGCAGTGGTGGAGGTGTTCTGAGCAACATCTGACCTGCCATACACAGCTGGTGATATGAACAAGTGCCAAAGTGAAATTGCAACCAGAGAAAAGCCCAAACTGAATGTTTCTGTGCTTACTGGATCCACCACCATCACTTTGCCTGTGTTCCTTCTAATGATTGGAAATGGAAAAAAAAAAGTAATGACCAGAGTTTAACTTTTTTTTTTAAGTAAATATGACGTGTGGGCGTTAGTGTAGTATTATCTCTTTTTCACAAAGACAGTTACAAGCAATTACAATAACTTTCTCTTTAGCGACTTTGGTGATGCAGAAAGGTCTTGAAATACCTGAACAATATTTCAGTATTGCTTTGACAAAAATAATCATATGCTTTACAATATTCACCGACAGCACGACTCTTTGACACACATTCACACATATGATAATCTGACAAGAAGTTGGCGAGCAAATATTTATGTATACACCGGAGCTGCGGAGACGGCTCTTCCGTGGTCTACGGTCAGATTTTTCCTACAGGACGAAGACAGATGTTTTAGCGCTGGTACTATTACACTGTTTACAATTACCACCACCTCCTCCCAAGCTTAGATTTATACACATCAAAGTGAGGATATTGGTACATGGGGGGAAATATCTTTATACCTCATTGTTCTTTAATCTCCTGTGTTTGTTCTCGTATGCCTCCCTTTCATAACTTCCACGCTGCCACCAGAGACAAACGGAGATCAATCAGTTTTTTTCCACCGCTCACACATCCAAGATTTTGGTTTTTGGACGATGAAAAACACGTTTCCATCTGCTAGGGAGATCTGTTCATCCAATTAATGCATTCAAGAGGAGTCCTTCTGTTCTTTGCCAAAGCCAAAGTCCCAGTTGACATATCACTCAAACAGTCATCCATAATCTGTCCTTTTTTATCTGCCAAAGAGTATGTTGAAAAATCTGTTATCCTAACTTAACCCACAAATAGTTCCCTCATGCTGCTGTTTCAGTTCTTCCTCGTTTTTGAAGAGGGAAGGTGACACATGCACCGCCAAGGTCCTTTGCCTCCTAGTGTCCGTTCGTCTCAGGGGCCGAGACAGGGGTGGAGGGAGTGGATGAACGCGAAGCGACTGAAGCCTTCTCCCCACCTGGACTGCAGACTGAAGGCACACTGTCGGGAACTTTGACCCCAGCCAGACCAACAGGAGACACGACGGTGGCGGCCGATGCTGCTGTAGCCACGGCAGCCACTCTGCTTGCAGAAACCGGTTTGGGTTGAGCCTGAAGTCCTGGGCTGCAGATGAGGTGATGTCTCTCCCAGTCTTTGTGCTGGCAGAAAGACCCACAGTAGCGAGCGGCGTTGCAACCGCTGCATGTCTCGCTAGCTTTGCGGCCACAGTTCCAGCAACACTAATGAGAGAGGAAAGATATAGTCCATTTCTATCTCTCACTTGTACAAACTGCATTTGTATTCTTCAATTTTTAAATAAACCCCTTAAAAAAAACAAAACTACAGTAATTTTGTTGGACCATTTGGGGGCAGCAGAAGCAAACGCGGCCATGAATTGGAGTAATCATTGTGAACTTGTAAGCATACAGCTGTCTCAGCAGATTCAGCAACTAAAGCATTCATTTTGAGTAATTTTTCTGCCCACCCACCGAGTCCCATATGGACTGTTTACTAAATCGTGTGAGGCCCTTCACCATGTTCAGAAAATCTATGTGTGGAATCATCACTATAAGCACAGTGCCTTTTTCCACTTTAATCTAGTCATTTGTTCATTCACTGTTATTGTTTTATTCCACTATTAAGCTTTAATTGCTATTAAAAATGACCGCAACTCAAAATTAAGTATACTTGGAAATTTAAGTATATATAAACTTGTACATATATATATTTACTCTGGTGTGCTGTGTGTGCCAGATCTCGTTGTTGTAGTTTCTCTACAGTCCTTGCTCACCTCACTGGAGTCCTCTTGTTCATTAATGACCATGATGGCATCTTCTTGAGCCTTCCGCTTGGCCTCAGCCAGAGTCTTTTCCATCTTGGCCCTCTCAGCAGCAATCATCTCAAATGCTTTCTGCTCAGCCTCTGCTACAGCTTTCTGAACCTCTTCCATGGCCTGACGCTTAACTTCATTCACCGCCTCTTCTATAATTCAGAGAAGACAAGAGATTTAGGTGGGGCTCACCTTGTTTTTGCTGTGCACACTTGCATAAGTAAAGCACACAGCAATCTGCTAAGTGTGTCAAAATATTACTCTGTAAATGCAACAACTGGTCGAGTAAGAAACATTTTCTGTCTTTAACCTAATTTTGTTTCATGTTCTTACCAGCTTTTCTCCAGATTTCATCTGTAACATATGCTGAGCCTGGCCGTGGAGCAAAATCACGCTGAGAGTCTGCAGGAGAGACAGAGACGGAAGCAATTAGCACCTGCCGGGGCTTTGAAAGTTCATATATTTATTTATTTTCATTTATTTATACTGGGGCTGACACTCCTTGAAGGTGATGGGGGGCATATAAAAAAAAGGCCTGATAGACAGGCAGTAATAGTTTCTTTGTCATCTTGACATTTATTCTGTCACTGGTGCAAACAATTCTGAATATCTAGGCCATACAACCAGTGTTATTGTTAGTTATCAGAGTCCTAGACGGATCTGCGATCTGACAGCTTCAGAAAGGAATGTGTTTGGCTTGGAGAGAAATGCAGACCATCAAGCTGTGTCAATATTCTGTTTCTTCCCTCAAATCTGTCTCCCTGAATCGTAATTCATTCCTAACTCACTACTGGGCTCTGCCTCTCTAACACTGTTGCCTTTCTTATCTCCTTTTTCCGCTTCTTTCTCCATCACTCACAGCTGATCTCACCACTTCTTTCTCTTTTTGCCTTCATTTACATCCCTTCTCTTCCACCAAGCCTTTATACACTCCCACTATAACAGCCCAAGCCTAGGCAAGCAGGCAGGCTTTCCGACTGGGAGCCCAGATGGTGCTCTGGCGAGTCAGCTAGCTCTGGGTCTCTGTGCCTGCAGGATGGCAGGACGGCCCTTCTGTGGCCGATATGGCGGAGGCCAATCCTGGCACCTGTCTGTGACTATGGAGCAGCAGGGGGATGGCAAGGCTGGCACGCAGAAAGAACACTGCCAGTACACAGCAGACTGAGGGACTAACTGTGGATGGACTCACTAATACGCTGACGTGTGACTTCGGCGCAGTTCTATTAATGACCACTAGATGATGTAATGACTATGAAACAGAAATGAGTCTGGACTTTTGTATCGCCTAAATTAATCTCAGGATGTCCAGATCATTATGTGCTATTATTCACAATGCTTGTAGTTTATCTAGCATCATTATCCCAGAGTGAACGGCCCATGGTTATATTTCTTTAGAAAAGACATTTGCTTACCCATTCTAAAGTTCATTTAATGAACTGATCTCAAAATAAATAACACTTTTTAAAGGAAATGGAAACATCAGTCCTTTAAACTGAATTGAACTGTTAATCCTTAAAGTAGTTTCCAACACCCAAAGCATAGTAGATGTTAAGGGATATTTAATTAATTAAACCCCCAAAAACTGGGCTCCTGCATGGCTACATGTTACTAGCAGGCTAAATATGAAGTTTAGAGCATGTGCAACATCAAGCATTATATAAATTTGGCTTCATTCTGAAAATCATGAAACATTTACTGTAATAAAGCAGCAAGCGTGAACAATGAAAAGTTACTGGTCCCTGACAAAAAAGAACCACAAAAAAACAGCGGTACCCACCCGACTCTGAAGAGTGAGGGCTGTGCGTCTTGGAGAATGGAGCGGATGCCGGTCCGCCTTTGCGCGGGTCTTCCTGCTCGCTCGAACGTCGTCTCCAGTAGTTAAGCTCCTCACGATCTGACTCCTGGCATCGTCTGAGAACGCTCACTGACCGCCGTGTCTTTTCTACCATGTCCACAATACAGTTCAACACCTTGATGACGACAAACAAAATTTTATAAATTGAGATCGCTTTTAGCTACTTGAGGAATTATTTAAATCTTACATCATTAAGCAACTATTTAATAGCTATATCTGAAGTTTCAAAAAGTATTTATACCATCAAATCAAGAACCAGTTTCACAAGCCATCTCCTTGACTTGGTAGAATTTCATCCCAGTAAGCAGGTAAACATAAATACCTTGTTTTAATGCGTAATTGACTTATGTTAATAATTGTAATTTCCCAGCAAACTTTTGTGTCTTTGCTATGTTTCTTCTTCTTGTAACATTTTCAATAACCTGACCATTTATCTCCTGGAAAGGTAGTTCAGGATGTCTTAATCACAATCCATTAAGAAACTCATTAACGTCCACATTCACAGACCTATTGCATAACTCTTTCTTGACTTTATATTATATTTATATTTTACTTCAGATTACCTATGAGCCTTTTTTGCCAATAAATCACACAATTATACAGTCTATTATATCAATAGGTACCTATGGAAAAGTGTCTTGCTGAGGGAGCATTTCCTACATCGTGGCAAGTCTAAGTTCCCCTTAACAGCTTATAATAATGATAAGCTTAATAATGAACTCCCAATAAAATGTTTTAACCCATACCAAATAAATTAATTGCAGCTTATAAACCAATGATGTCTTATCAAAAAGTTCTGGCCTACTGATTATGTGTGCTTTTAAGCTGTGATAGATTATTTTAGTGGTAAACCCCAGTAAAACAAATCACATTCTTTCTGTATCAAAAGTCAACAGCACCAGTGGTGCCTGTCCGCAGACTTACATGGTCCAGATGCCTCCATTCATCAGCCCACTCTCTGTCTGTCAGTCTGTGGTCCACTGGCTCCTCACGGTAGCCCCCATTAGTGCCTGATTGAATCACACACAAGACAAACAACAGGCCATCATGATTAACATTCTTCTTAATGCAAGAGAAGCCACAAGTGACAGTGAGTCAAAAACACCTACGCATGTCTATATATGGTAAATAAGTGCTTCTGTTAAAATGACAAAAAACACATTTACATTAAACTTGAAGAAAATTTTATCATTTCCCACCATGAGAAACTGTAAACGAATTTAAAAGTACTAAATCGAGGCTATTAGCTAAAACTCAAACACACAACAATTAAGGATGACAAAAGGAGTTTTATTTATTTCCTTTTTGTTTATGCCTTGATTGAGGGCAGGTGAGCATGCAGAGGCAAGAAGATAAAGGGACAGTGAGAAACAAAGATTGAGCGAAAGTGAAAAAGAGACCCCCGTGATATAAAACAGACTCCCAGCGGCCAGAGCTCCAGAGCTTGCACACATCTGGAAGTCAGCTGTCAACCACACACTCACATACACCCAAAACTTCTCCCTTAGCACCTCCCCTCCTGGAGCTCACAGCATTCCAGTAGGGAGACACTCAGGCTGAGTGGAGTGGCTCCACTTCTAAACACAACCAGCCGTTCTGACACTCATTGTAGACTATTACGGCTACACGCACACACACAAACACACACAAAAACAAAGCTAATCTGATTCAAATCCAGTCATTACACTGTGACATCAGCAATATCCAAATACATTTAACGGTAATCAGGGTTTGCACACAAGTTTGTACTCACACAGAGGCTAAAAAACATCCACATGTTCATGCAAGTAGACCCACACTGTCTACAAAGATGCAAACCACAATCTCTTAAAACTTGGTAAGAAAGAGCCAACAAGACCCTGCACACAAGGATTGTTTAGGAGAGCAATGATACCCTCATGCACACTGCCTTCTCAACATCTTCGCTACTTCTGGTTCTCATCAGTGTCCATCAGTTCAAAGCCACCAGTGTGTGGACTGATGTGTTTATGCGTGAGTGTGTGTGCCTATGAGTTAAGTGGCGGCAGGCGGTCGGGAGGCTGTCAGACAGGGGACTAAGGACTCATAAACACAGCACCTCTACCAGGAACATATCAAGGTGTGTGTCTGTATGTGTGTATGTGTGCTACCGATGTTTCCACTGAGTGCTGACAAGCCCCAAATGAAGGCTAGATATACACCAGAGTACATCCAGCTCTCCCTGCCTGGACAGTATGGCTCTGTTTATATACATACGTGGACTCCTGAGATATATGGGTCTTGCCTACACAAACACACAGACCACCCATTATCACATATAGAATATGATATTTGTGTGCATCTGTCTTCATGCAAGTATGTTCATTTCTAAATGCGTTTAGCAGCAACTTGAATTCAAACTACTGTAAAGAGCCATTAAAGTTCTGTTGTATGGATGTTCTACAGAAATGTGCAAACAAGTTTGACACTACACACTTGTATATTTGGTTCACAAGGACACCTACAACACTAATTCACTGCTGCCACAAAGGCTACAACTGAGCTTGAATATGCATCACCTTATCACCCACAATGTAGACTGGAAACAACTTCAGAAATGAAGTTCATCAGGAATATCCTTACACCGAGTTTGCATCACATACCAGGAAGTCGTGGCCTGTCTTTGAGTTCGCGGATCTCCAAAACACGTTGGCTGTGCTCACGGTGCAGGATGTGAGGTGCTGCGATGTCATCCAGGGCGTAATGCTGCAAGGGTGGAGGGGTTGGGTGAAGCTGGGCAGTCAGTGGCAATGGGTGAGCAGGGCTGTGTCGGGGAGCTGGGCTAATGGTGCAAATCCGCTTTGCGGCAGGCTCCATAGCTACAGGTGGGCGTTCATGGAAACCGTTCTCTTTAGCCCTGAGGGGGAGACAGGAGTGACTTAATGTAGCTCTCTCACTGTTTACCTATATACTCTATATAATATAGATCTTTTTTATGCATTTATCTAACCTGCTTGGGCTGTGTCTCTTGGTTCCAGGCTCTGGAGGCTCCATCAGCAGCTCAGAGGAGTCTGGAGAAGATGCCAGAGTGGTGCTTAGCAGGAGGTGCTCATGCTGGGACAAGTACTGAGCTGGGGTCTGCTTGGCTGCCCGTGCACAGTGGAGCAACTCCCTCTGCAGCAAAGGGAGGTTTGCCTGACAGGAAAGAAATTATACTTGGTAAGTTTGATTATAATTTGCAGGTAAAGTTATTTTTATAGAGCACAGATGAACCCATGTATAAGTAGACTTTGGCCACTACTCGCTCCTATATCAATGAGCATTGATTTTACTCATTCAAAGACAAAGAAAGAGAGAAACACCAGAAAACCTGATAGTGACAAACAGGAGGGGAGATCTGGACCAAACAAACCAGAACTGTCCTAGACAGACTACGTTCATGCTGCAACAGAGCCAAGAGATACAGTGCAGATCTGCCTCCTGGGGAAGACGCCTGGCTGGAAGAAAATTGGTTTTAAGGGGGGCAGTGACTCCTTGGGGTCTGGCTGTAAGGCTAGATCTGTGTCTGGGTGCTGTTCTCCGGCTGCCTCCAAGGAGGCTGCGGCTTTCCTAATTCAAATGAAAATCAGAGTTTTCTAAGCGGTAACTGATGTTGGTTATGAACCTCTTGCAAGCAGCATGTGTGCTGAGCATAATGTGTTGGTCACAGCAAAGGTATGCGTGATGATACAGAGGCTTAGAAATTTAGAAACATTTCAGAACAAATGATACACAGACTTCTCCCTAATTCCTCATCCCCTCAGTTTTTTTTTTGTATTTATCTGGGACTGTCTCCATCCAATCTTTCCATCTCTCTTTTGTTCCCTGCATTTCCCTAATTAGGAACAGACTTCAGTGTGTTTGCAATTACACCACTTCCTTGCTCCCTCCTCTCCCTCTTCTTGAGCAACCAACTAAATAACCAGCCATTTTCATTTTGTGACTGACCTCTTATTATTATTTAGCATTTTAAACTACATATAGCATTAGTTAAACATCACTTTACTACTCTGCAAAGACCTAGATCTTTTTGTCCATTGAAACAAACATTCCTCTATGCCTCAGTGAGCTGATCTTTACAGTATCGCTTGTACTTCCCCTATAGACGCAGGCACTTCTGCTTTACGATCGCCTCTGTATAATACCCATGGGCTCTCCTTTTTTTTCCTGTTTCCCATGCTCCTCTGCATCCCTTCTTTCCCTGGGGCCCCAGCTAGCGGACACATGTGCTGTGTGTCAGTTGAGCATCGGGTTCTCCGGGCTTCAGAAGGGCGGATGCTAGATTGGGGGCGCCTTGGCAGCTGAATGCTCTTTTAACGGGACAACGGCTCCATATGGCGCAGTGGAGACCATAAAAAAGGAAGGGAACACTTTATAGGCATGTTTCACACTTCCGAGTTCCCACTTTTCCCTCTTTCCTTCTCATCCACTTCTCTGTCTTTTCTACATTTTCTACAGATCTTGTCCCAACTGCTCCATCTCTCTCTTAAGAGACTCTCCAGCAGTTGTTATTAAATAGTGAGAACGCCACATCATTGCAATAAATCAGTAGAACAACAAAAACAGAGCATTCTTGTCTCAGCCACCAAAAGTCTTGATTATCTTTTTCACATTCGCAAGTAAGATAGTGTCCGCTAACGTCTGAGAAATGTACATTTTTATCATCACCTATTGAGTGTGATAGTACGTGCAGATGTCCGAATGCCTGCCTGTTTTTCGTGACTGTGCGGACTCGTCCGTGTAAAATTTACATCACAATGCACGAACTACGTATGCTCCCCAGGCAGCGGACTTCAAAGAAGTATAAAAGGAATGAATAGCTGTCCACAAGAGAGTATAATCAAGGATTTAGACAAACAGACGGAAGGGCTCCAAAGATAACCAAGAAGTAAGTGTAAAATAAAGCCGCTTTTTATAGCTTGAAGTCCAGTTATACAAGATTTATGGGATGCTTTACTGCGAGGAGCTACTAAAAGTATACACTTGCAGACTTCCCTGGTTACAGAGGGGCTCAAGAGGCTGTTAACACACAGTCATCTGTTGCTTGTCAAGTCAACACATAAATCTTGACGGTTACTTTGAACCTGAAATAGCCAATTCAATTAACAAAACTACACTTAGGCAACTATCTGATGGGCAACTTTACACAACAAGGTGTAAAGCTTACATTTAACTCAACGGAGGAAGAATACTAGTGCTGTGAAAAGAAAAGGGAAGTAATTCCATGCAGAACTGCACAAAGCAAATACAGAAAGATGGGAAAAGGAGGGGGTGGAGGCATGTTTACCTTGAGAAAAGGAATAACAAAGGGTCGTAAGGGGAAGTTGGTGGCCTCCTGAAGTCGTGAGTGAAACTCCTCAATGGTAACTGTTGAATTCTAAAAGATAGGAAAAGGGAAGGTTTAATTTAAATGCATTTCTATAAAATGTTGACTTTTTTTTTTCTCTTCAGTATGCCATCATAGAATTTACCACAAGGGCCAGAACTAGGCTTCGGACGCTGTCTCCAATCTCAGGAGAAATGTCGTTGCCAAACTGCTGCAGTGTGGTCAAGAAACGTTTCAGCTTGCTCAGCTGGCGTGCCCCACAGGTGGCCGGCAGCTGCTGGTTAGCCAGCGATGAGGAAGAGGAAGAGGACGGTCCATTGCTGTAACGCTGTGGTGGAGATGGCACTGCATTCAGTGTTGGTGGGGAATGATGATTCCCATTGGTCACTGGGGAAGGTCAGAAAACCAACACGAAGAGAAGAGAAATCAAAATAAACCCTGCTGAGTGTGGTTACAACTCCAGCGTGTCTACAACTTTGGTTTGTGAAAAGGAACAAAGACTGAAGTGGAAACAAAAAGACAAGCTGGAAGAATGAGAGAAATTCTTTAAGTATAGATTTAATTATTACTCTTACATGCTGTGGTGGAAAAAGAGGCCGGTCGTGGGCCACTGGGGTTGACAGAAGGTAGGGGTGGCATAGTGGAGCTGGCGCTGCTGCTGGGGGCTGATCTGGAATGAGTCTTAGCATCCACAGGAGAACCGGGCATGGCAGGGCTCTTCTTCTCTCTACTGTCTGCAAAGAGGAAAGAACGTAGGTGAGGGCATCTGTTGGAGTGAACCAAAGTTAAATAACTGTAACTTGCTATGACATCCACAAAAATAAATAAAAAGAAGCACCACTTTAACTTCACCGCCCATTAGCTCAGTTGTTTAATCAATTCAAAAGCTTCATGCCTATTGTTACAAAAGACAACAATAATGCCCAGCCCCCTCTCCTCAACCCACTTTGCATGATACAACACACACTGCCAGGGCACCAACCACCCTGCCCCCTTCAAAGAGCCCCTCACTCTCACCCATTCAGATCAATAACAGAAGAAATGCTGAAGAAGGCCATTGTGTGGGAGTAGAATGCCTCCTCATTGAGCTCCCCAAGAAATAGGAGAGACAGAGAAAAAGGGACAGGCTATTTCACGCTTTACTAACAAGATCGACAAAGCTTTTGAATGTTAAATGAAACTTCTCAATATGCTATTGACGTTGAATGAGACCACCAGATAAGGGCTATGGAGAAAGTGTAATGGGGGGTGTGGTGGTGGGGAGATGTGGATCAGAAGCTGTCTTTGTCTTTTCGAGAACCATGAGGGCCGGATCCCGTCTCCATTTAGAGTGGATCAGACTTTTCTAACAGCTTCAAGAATTGACAATTAATAGACAAGCATGGTCTCACAGGTCATAGGTTAGCAGAAAGCAGCTTTTAAATGTGGGTTCATGGTTTTAGGGCTTTGGACTCAATAGCACCCTTTATTTCTTTTTCACAGCTATGAACTCTGGATGGCCTTCAGCCACGAGGTCCTAGTTTATAAAGGCTTAAGTCAGAAGGTTTAAGCTGTCAGTAGGTAACTCAAAGAAAACTGAAAAAAAAAGGCCACGGAATGAATAAAAGGTACTGTTGCGAGTGCAAAAAATGTGAAAACATGCAGAATGAAATTGGCATGGATAACCAGAAAATTTAAATTACAACAACAAATGGATCTGAATGCAAAAGCGCAAATTTCCTCAAGTTTTGGCGACAAATCTGTTTTGCATCCTATGCTCACACTTTCTCAGTCTGCCCTGTGCAACTCATCTGTCATGTCTGCAACTCATTATACAGCTTTGACTGTTCTTCCTTCTGTTTTGCAGTCCTCTTAAAACTCTCTCCCTCTCTGCCTCGTACCATCTCATTCTTTCTCAGCCCCCGTGGCCTGCCTGCCATCGCTCCACCTGTTCACCAACATAGGGGGCAGGAAGGAGGGATCTACGCAGACATTTGGACTGCCGTACCCACCACACACGCGGTCTGCCAGTGCACTGCAGGAAGCAGCCTGCAGCACGCACACACACCGGCTCCAAAGCTCCGCACACTCCATCCGTATGGCCAGGAAATTAGACTGACATCTCAATAACAGAATCAACGGGGCATATGGCCTCAGTGTCAACACTCTTACCAAGTAAACAACTTCATACGTACACAAAAGCCAGGATTTGAGAATTCAGCTTGAAGTGTATTCCCAACTTCTTTGACACATTATGAACCATTAACCACTGGTTGTGAACAGTAGTTTGGATCCAAACTGACTGCCATCCTTGTAAACACCATTTTGTGTTTGACTTTAACTGGCAGGCCTGCATAGTTCTGCAGAATGTAAACATAGCAACATATTGCATATATATTCCTTACTGCACAACCTTTGAGCATGCAACAGAAACAAAGCCGCAGCAGTGTTCATGCAATCTTGAGTTGTGGCACAGTCTGCTGTTAGCCGTGCCAGAGGTAACAGCCAAAGCAGGAGACATCAGGTGTGTGTGCGTGTACTCCTGACAACCCTTAGAGAATTGCCTCTGCTTGTCAATTAGACAGCACACATAGCTAGATGACTTCATCTGGCTTGCGAGCACCTGAGTCCATGGTATAGTCACAGGGCTGTCTCGGGAGGCAGCTGTCACAGCAGCCACAAAACGCATATGCACAGAGTGCACAAAGTGGCCTAATGTTAACTCAGGTGAATATTGGCTTAGAGGAGGATGTGGGGTGTTTGTCTGGTCTAAATGCCACCTGTCATCCTTGCTTTAATGCAACAAAGGGAAGGTACACAAAGCTCCTCACCACACATCAACAGGATTACACGGAAATGCCACAATGAATAGGCAATACTTCTGAAAAAAGCAGATAGCACTGTTACCAGTGCTTACTAAAATATAAAACTGGGTACTCCATCAACTCATTTCTGGTGGATATAACCAAAAAGGATTACTTGTTAAACTCACACCATATTGTGCTGCTGTTTTTCTGTCTCACGTCTTCATGCACAAATAAGATAATCCGTAATTTTACAATCTTGAAAGTTTCCTGACCTTAAGTATTTGCTTTCTACAACAGTTGTTATCACAGGGATGGAAAATAAAATGCATCTGCAGTGATGGCTGTTGCTAGCCAGGTGTTCCTTGTTTGTTCAGCTTCAGGTGACGCTCATCTGCATTAAAACATTCAGCTGACTTTAATTGCTGCCTCTGCAAGTGATGATTCAGAACGAGGCTCAGAAAGAGAGGAAAGGGATAGAGAAACATAATGTGACTATTCCTGTTGAGCCACCGCTGTAAAAGCAATCCATTAACTAATGAAATTGCAAATGAAAAGACAAATACACTTCCGAGAACATTTATCGACCTCCTTACATAAAGACGGGATGGATAAGCTATAACGAGTCGACAGAAATAAATCACACTTGATGTGGTGTATAAATAAATGGGTTCAGTGTAAGGGTTTATTAAGCTCATGTTTTAACTCTGAAGTCTAAACTCCCCGTGAAAGGCTGGCAGCTGTGAAGCATGTGTGTGTGTGCCGCTGTGCGGTGGTGTGTGTACTCGAACCGCACTGCTCTCTGTCTTGTCACTGTAGATGAGGTGAGAGAAGATGTAACACAGACCGAACTAATTTATCAGTGAGCACAAAGAAAATTTGTGGCATGTGCAATGATACAAGTATGTAGGGTCAGGACGCGCACATGTTAACGCAAACACACGCACATGAAAATAACCCTATGAATTATTTTTTTCAAGAAATGCTGTCAGATATTTCAAATATTTAGTTTTCTTATCATGAGTCAGACAAGAAGACATCAACAGGATGTTTTTTGGAGGTTTAGCCCAGCTGTGCGTACCATCTATGAGAAAGAAAGTCAAGCTTATTACCCTAGTTTTGCATGACAGTGCCTCACAACTCATCTGACCAAAAAAAAGTATAAATATAGCAACTTATAAGTCACATCAAAGTGAGGACCTGACTTTGTGGCGACCGTGACATCTAACAGATGCAAGAGAACTGGAGTAACTACAACCCTATTTTCCTCTAATTTCAGTGCTTAGCTTCCTTTAACCTTTTCTACATTTTGTCCCAAGCATGGCTAAAAAAATACTACACTAAATGAAATTTGTAACTCTTAATTAAACAGCACACAAGTATATCTTCCAAAATATTGCCGTATTTCTGCAATCCTAATTCTAGTCTACTGAAGTCCTGAAGTAAAAGGATAACACATACTTTAAACAACTGACAGAGGCTTAGTATTCAACCAATGAAACAAAAAAAGAAGGAAAGCAATTGATTTGAAAATTAACCAGGTTCCCTCTCCTCCTCCTCCTTCTCCTCCTGTACCATATGGATCTAATCGGCCAAGAGCTGGCCAGCTGGGACCTCCAACAGTCACCTGTGAGAAGAAGGGGGGGGGGGTGCAGAAGGGACTGCTGCAACCCCTTCCTTTAAGCCAAG
Source organism: Oreochromis aureus (assembly GCF_013358895.1). NCBI lineage: Eukaryota > Metazoa > Chordata > Actinopteri > Cichliformes > Cichlidae > Oreochromis > Oreochromis aureus. The sequence goes on from NC_052946.1 coordinate 34,732,185, forward strand.
GCAGCCCGGCCCACACACACAAACACACACACATCTCTGCCTTCCCTCCAAGGACAGGAGGAAGGAGGAGGGGGCACGGAGGGGAGGGGAGGCACGAGGCAGCTGAATGCGAGCGAGTGGACTTAAATGCTAGAGAGACAAAGGCTGCACCTGGTCCCCGTCCGTCCGCGCACACAGCCACAATACAGCGCACATCTGTTCCTCTATCCTGCACTCCGTTCTGACCTCCGCCCACACAAACACAAGCACACACACACACACACACAGCACAAGGATACATGAAGCGACATACACACCCACACACAGCCACACACACTTTTAAAATAGATAATAGTGCATGTCCCTCTCAGTGCCATATTGTTGCCAAACAACGAGTTACGTGACTTTGTATTTTAGAATATCCAGTTTGAGAGTTGAAGAAACTCAGGTGACATCATCTCTGCTTTAATCAGCTTCATTTACATTATTACCCTCTTGGGACTGACACCTCCTCAACTGTTGCAGCAATACAGATGCCTCGCTTCCATGTAACAAATCGCAGACCCACATGTTACAAATGTATTTTCATTTAGACCATTAAAATTTACATCTATAAATTACATTTTGAATTTACTCCCATTATAGAACAAAGCCTGAAAACACTTTTACGATAACTGCAACGTGACTTTATCACAGTTAGCATCTGACAAAATAGCTCCCACATTAAAAATGTAATATTTATTACACTTTCACGCAGTTTTAAAAAGCACAGAGGGAGACAAGGATTTAGTCTGCGAATCAGAAGCACCGGAGATAGAAAAGGAGAGGATGCAAGCAGAGAGAGGAAAGAGATGTAGGATGGGAGGAAAGGAATAACAAGGACAGAAAATACTGTTTTCCTTTGGTTTCATCAGAAGGACAAGCCTGGTTGTTAGACTCAGAGCCAGGCTGTTTTTCTTGGCTTTCATTACCACCTTCCAGCCTCGTAGACTACATATTTGGATAAAACCCAATGTCAACACTCTGCTCCCAACTCTGCTAGGAAGGGGAACGATAGGAAGGTGGCAAGGTTGACAGTACAGGGAAAAAGCAAAGAAAGCTGTAGACGTAAGAAGAAGGAGGAGGTATGACTTTGGACAAAAAAGTACTGTCATTCTCACATATGAAGAAGCACAGACATGTCTCTGAAGTGAATTTATCACGTCCCTATGACAGACTGATGGTGAGAGAAGCCCTCGCATATCCTCATCACTCAGAGAGATAATTGCAAAAACACCACCGTAATCCAGCGTGCCACATAGTGAAAAAAGGGACTCTGGGATGGAAATATACTTAGTGGCAAACTGAAAAGGAAAACGAAAAAGAGGGGACAGCAAGGCAGACAGAAGTTGTCTATAAAAACTAAGAATGAGCAGTAAAAAGAAGTACAGTGATGTGATGCTGGAAGCAGAGGCGGTTTGGCAGAGGTTGGATATGCACAGTGTCCATGTGTATGAGGTCAGACCGCGGGGAGAAGACTGACTGGATGGGATCTGAAGTTGCTGACCTTAAAAACACTTGAAAACACCACACACCACATTGCAGTCACTGATTGCTCTTAGATTTTTTTAAAAACATAGCAGTGTATCAAAAAGGGAGAAACTTAATGTGGTGCAAATACCTTATACAGAGTAGTATAAGTTACTTCAACTTATACTGCTGTTAAGTTGCTTTAGAAAGCCCAAATATTTAATGCCCAGGTATTTCAGACACTGAAGATACTAATGAATGCAAATATTGTTATTTTTGCTTTAAGATTCTTGCATGAAGGGTAATACTTATATATCTGGGAAAGACTCACACTGTTTGAGCTCTGTTCCATAATCAATAGGTAAAATGAATGTGACACACATCTGGGCCAAAGTATAGAGCTCTAAGTGTATTTGTGTCCTCCTGTCTGTGCGTTGTGTGCGTGTATTAGCTCTGTTCACCAGGTGTTGCCTGCCCGGGGCGCATATAAACATGGCCACACAAATAACAACAGTGGCACTACAAGGACAATTCAAATCTGTCAATCACACACACACACACACACACCAGCTCGCCTCTCTGAGCCCAGTGGATTATCTGCCTATCTGGTTACAACCCTTCTCACCTCTCTGTAACTACTTGGTTAGCCTGCCCATCAATCATCAACAGACTGATGAGTCTTCAAACTCAAAACCAGCAAGTGGAATACAAACAGTGGCAACATTCATGGAAGCATGACAGTATTAAAATTAAGTTGCGTAACCCCCATTTTCTCACCCACTGTATCTGTTTCACACACACACACACACACACACACACACACACACACACACACACACACACACACACACACACACACACACACAGAGACATATATTATTGTGTCTGCCTGGAGGATTAAGTGTGTCTCCTATTTATTGTGAAGCTAGGAAGTCAACCTTAATCTACGGCAATGGCAAATGCTGTGTTTCATCAAATCCATATTAACTTACATTCACACACGTGTGCACAATAAAGCACACACTGAACTAGTAAGTTACAGTAATCCATAAAACAAAAATACAAGCTCTAAACACGAGAAAACAAAGCTAACATTGAGGCTGGCCTGTTTTGGACCAGGTGTCAGAGGCTTTAACAACCAATGGCCTCGGCTCAGGTCCAACCAGATGTTACATCCCCACATGGCATGCTGAACACAATTAAACTGCAGGTTTTGACCGAGACTGGGAGAGCTGGTACAATGGCTTAGTATTGGGGTTCATGTTTACGTTAATCTTATGATTTTTTTTTTACATTAATCCTAAAATGGCTAAGAAGGAAATGGATCAGTGTCTTGCTTTCAAAAACACATCAAAAGGAAGGAATATGCATAGTTCACAAGCAAACCATAAAAAAAACTACAAAACAAATCTAAAGCCAGATTAAAACATCTTAAAGCTTCCAGCTTCCAGGAAAAAAATCTTTGGGATTTTGGACATTTTCTGGAATTCATGCATGAAAGCAGCACAACTGTAGTAAAAATCAACTTTTCTCTAAACTTTGACTATGAAGATGACTAATCTGTCACACTTGGATTTTGGTGATCCAATCCCTCAAAGCTGAGTACCATAAAAAAAACAGAACACAGAGCTGTGGGCAAGCTTTGCCCAGCTGTATAAAAGACCAGAGCTCAACAGCCGCTGAGAGAGACAGATAAGTCAAACAAAGAGGCCAGCTGTGCTCAAAACAATGTGGAGAATGAGACAATGATAGTAATGGAGGATGGGTAAACGTGTGGGTTGAGGTGTGTTTTGATGAGTGTTATTATTGTGTATGAGTACTGTATGGTTTTCGCGAACATACGGGTAAGAACATAATGTATTCTTGGGAAAATATGCTGTGTACTGTAGCTGCAACAGAAAATGCTGTGGAAGGAAAATGTAGGTTAAAGTGATTTAAAGTCTCAACCAAATCGCAATACGCAAAAGACTGTTTTTGTTAGTGAAATGTTCTCATTTACATCCACACTTCTTCAGACTGAGGCAAAGATGGGGGGAGGAAAGCCAGAAAAAGGAGAAAATAATGACTATGACAGACAATTCATGGAGAGAGGCAACGCCACCCATTTCTTGTCCACCCACACACCTAACAAAACAGCAAATGCATGTATTCTTTTTTTTCTCTTGAGTATCACTTTTTGACTTTGGGGTTTTGAATTGGAAAATTACACAATCTTTCCATAAAATTTGCACGAGTTAAATGCTCATATTGCTCACTTTTTCGCTTTTTTTAGGGCGGGTAGAAAAGTTGTGTCCCGTCTGTCTATGTGTGCCTGCATGGTTAAGTCTTGGAAAACTTGGCATTGAGGCTCTATTGCATAATAGCTTAACACTGAAATGACTTAATGCAATGTGAGAAGGAAGGTAATGCTGCTGAACAAAAAACAAGGTCTGTGCCATACCCTAACCTGGCATCTATTTTAGTCACGTTGAGCCAAGTGATTTAGTCCTCTGCACTACGTACAGACTTTTGGTAACATGCCACCTCTTTCATCAACTCTGAAAATACAAGAGTTAATCTTCTATTTTCAAAGTCACTATATATCAACCCCAAACTACTACTAAGTAGTAATTTTACAGCTTATTAATTATGTGTCGATACTTCTTCTCCACATCAGTCCAGTGAATAAAGGTTTTGTCATGGGTCACTGACTGGGTCTCTCAGGTCAGTGAACCACTGGAGGAAAGCTCTTAAAAATGCACTTTGCAAGGTGAGATAAGCTACAATATCACTGGCCTGCAACAGGAAGGACGGCCAGAGCGTGGGTGCCTACTGATGCTAAAATGTCTCTTGATACCCACTAACACTCTGGGTTGTTACTTGTATTGACTGCATAGTCTCGGTTGATTAAACGATGCGATCCTTTCGTGTCCATACACGTAAACATATACACAGGAACATTCATATTCATTCATATGCACATGGTCTCACTGAACCCCTGGGGCCAGATATCACAGACCTCGCCACTGGAACTAATAGAGCACTTCCTGCAGCAAACTCTTGAAGCAGCTGCTCTGTTCTGTGTGTATATACGCATGCTGAAACAGGGGGTATTCTCTGTAGTATGCAAGGGTCATGGTGGTCTGTTTCTCTATGTATTACTTTGCTTCTGGCAGAGAAACTCAGCTGGGTTTGAGGTCAGAAGAAAAAAAGCTTCAGAAAGCTGTAAGGCAAGCAACCTTGTAGTTCAGCAGACACAATGTCTGCAAGACACCTGGCACGCACATGGAGACACGTTCACTTCCTTAGACTCAAAAATACTGTACGCTTGTGAAGTGTGCAATCGAAAACTTCAAAGCCACATAAATTTAAGACAAAAACTATAACTGCTCAACAGGAATGAATGTAAGTGGGATCAAATTTCTGAATAAAAGAAGCTTGAATGTCCTCTGCACAAACACATACACTAACTCACAGATACAGCACGGTGCCTGTTGTCAGGAATATGACACAGTCCAGCAGACCAGACAAGGGTCTCTGGTTTGAGTCTGTGCAGCCGACAATTAGTCGCTCCTATCTCCCCGATGAACTGGCCTGGTCTGGTGTGACATTGGCCAGGTCTCTCTGCCTTTTCTCTTTCTGCGTCTCCAGTCAGATCCTCCCCGCGCACAAGAAACATGAACACATCCCCTGCATGGCACTGTAAAAGGCCAACTCAGATAAAATATACAGCAATGCAACAATGTGACATTTGCACTGGTATCAACGTCTCCACTGATGTCAGAGTGTAACATGCAGGCACAGCGTGAAAGACAGACACAGCAGTTTCCCTCCTCTTCCCATATGTCTGGGATACTGTACAGCAGATGCACACGTCTTCTTTACCTAGTTTCTTCTGCTCTGCTTGCCATGTGGAAAAACTGATTACTATCTGAGTAAATGACAGCTGAGAGAGATAAGCCCCTTTCACACACAAAGTCACTCTAATTGCTCAGTTTAAAAAAAAAAAAATCTGGTTGAGGTTGAGGTTGCCGTTTTGGCTGCTCACACATGAATCCCACAGAGGAAAAAAAAAGTATGCTCCAGATATCACAGCCAATCCAGCTAGATTAAACTTTGTGGAAGAACACATTTGGCTCATTGAACCAGTTTTGGGGAATGCTGCAACTTTTTTCTCATAGTAGTTATCTTTTTTTCCTGCATACTGAGACAAACAACTATAGGACCAATATACATTTTACTAATAAGGTAAGGAAAAAGAATGGTGAATGAAAGAGAAACAGAAAAGCAAAAATGTTCTGGTTATTGTAGTTTCTCTAAGAGAAGTCAAACCAAACAGTCTTGGTTAAATGTTAAAATATTTCTAAACATAAGTACAAATAAGTATTTTTTGAAAGGCAATTAATATTTTGCCCATATGGCAGGAGACATTTTCTGTGCACAGGTAAAAGAGGCTTCTACGTCACTCAACAAGGATGAAGAGATAAAGATGAGGCACCATCTGTACAGCACAGAACAGCTCTGGGATTTAGGATGGAACACACACACAAACACACAAACTAGGCACATAAAGTGGACTATCTGCCACACTTACTCGTGAAAAAAAGGCATTTTTCTCTCTCACACACACACACACACACACACACACACACACACACACACACACACACACACACACACACACACAAAAATCCTCCAAAAACACAAACTCATATTGGAACACGCTCAGTCCTACCTCCACTCTAGTGTAGAGTCCACTCAGCCCTTTGAGAAAGTCAGCTGCAGTATTGGGGTTTTGCTTTCTTATCCTTTGCTTTTTGTCCCTTCTTCTGACTCCGCACCTTCATATGTCAGGCATGTGTTTGCATTCCCACATATGTGAGTCCCAGTGTGGTGAAGGCCAGAGCCAAAGACACAGATGGCACCCAGATGGAGACAGATAACCGAGCAGACCAGCGAACACTGCACTACACGCACTCTTACTTACTTTAATTTCGCTCATGTGAAGCTCTCTCGATCACTCTTACTATCTCTGCTACCGACTCCGCCACGGCTGCTTTACTTAATTCTCTCTCTTTTGCTGACTGAATTTGCGTCCTCTCTCACGCTTGCTCTCTCAAGCTCTGTTTCCCACTCTCTCAATCTCTCTTTTCCAGCTCTAGCTCCTCCCCTATTTTCCCACACACTGTCCCATCCTCTGTTTTCATGGGTCGAGTGTTCCAGCAACGTCACAACCCCCACTCCCCGAACCCCACTCCCCTTCCCCTGTGGATCCTGGCCAATCATCCACTGCTGACTGGCCCCATTCAACCTGCATTCAGTGCAATGGACCTTGCAATTAACATAACTAATTGCTTTGGCACCTAAAGGCTAAACAAGAGGCTGTGCCAAGCAAGACAAAAGTATATGCGTGTGTGTAGCTGTAGAAGTGGGGGGGGGCAATTCTCTTCCACCCCCTCAAGAGAAGTGGGGATCTCCCCTTAAAATGTTCAAGCAACCCTCCCTCCCCTTTTTCAACCCTTTCGGTGTAGCCCTCTTTTTTTTTTTCTTTAGTTCCTTAATGCAGCCAGCTCAACTCATCTTGCCAGCCAATGGACTGAGGAGCACTTGATGAGCATGAATGAGTTATTCTTCTCTCCTCTTCTACTCTCCTGTCCTCTGCTCTCCATTTTGACTGAGTTAAACTTAAATCACTGCCTGATTTATACACGAGACAAGTAGCAGGTTAAGATATTTGTGTCTAGCTGAGGCTGGGCAGTCCACACATACTCAGAGAAAATATGACCTGGATTCAGTTCATTTTAATAATTTTTTTTGTCCTCGCCTGAAATACTATGATCAGAGTTTCAGTTAAATAAAAGATCAAAAGTTGTTTTGTTTTTTTATGTAATTAAAGAGACATCCTCCACCTTCTGTTTTCGAGACCACTTTCAACCACTTAATGGGTTTTGGATCAATTTGACAAGGTAAAATAATGAGAATGTGCATTTGAACCAAACAGGTGAGCATAACGATCCAGCCAAAGATGCTCACACATACACAAAGAAAGGCAACGTGTGCTGAACTCTAATACTATTCTAACTTTCCCCAAAGAACTTATCTATCTGGTTCACAGAAGAGACCAGAGTCTACGGGACTCTGTAGGACAAAACTTAATGTTCTCAGTGAAAAAAAAAACATTTTAAATAAATATTTAGATGTTGGGACAAAATACATGGTTCAAATTTTAGATTTTTAAGGCTTTTTGATTGAGGTTTTTGTGAAGTTTTGGAATCAAAGAACTGCTACAAACACAAAGCAGTCAAAATCAGCCACAAGATCCAGTTGTAATATAGCCACATTATTACACAGCAATCATCCACAGTTGTTTCTGTTAAGATCAAGTAAACACAGAAAAGAAATGTACCTATAGTAAATTATACAGTGATAAAAGGTTTCACTGGGGGTGTTGATGTTGCTGTGGGCTGCCAAAACCTAAATTGTGCTGAATATTCCCCCTTAATAACCTCTTTCTCCCCTCCTCTGTTGTAGTGGGCCTGCTCTATTCAGGGTGCATCTGGTCAGTCAGCAGGCTCAGAGGAAAGACCAGGTGGTTGTGAGAAAGGGAGAGAGAGGGGGTGAAAAGGTGGGGAAATTAAGAAGTCCAAGCATATGAAGCTATATTCTTACCAGTATGTGACGGCAGCACATACTGGAGGAGCTAATGCCAGCGATAGATATCAGATACTAACTGATTTAGATGACCAAGCATGGTCTTTGGTCTTTTCCACCATAATTGGTTTGAAGGTCCTAATTGAAAGCCCAAATTTAAGCAACATCACATTTTACAAACATAAATATTTTCTGAAAAAGGTTATGTTAAGGTTAATACACACAGCCAAAGCTTGGTCAGTGTATGCCATTTGCTTTATAAACATTTATTTTCTGGGGCTGGCCAAATAAAAGACAGCTATTTTAAGGCGAGCGTATTCTTAAAAGGAATGGAGGCGAAATGATTTGCTTCAGTGTGAGAAAAAAGATTACTTTGAGCTGTTGTAGAATAAAAATACAGAGCTGAAAATGAGCATAACAGGACACTTGAAGGATAAAAGATTTGCATATAAATACTAAATATACAAGGCTGCGTGTTACATTACCCAAAAAGCCCTTTGGAGAAGTAAGGTAGGCAGAAGATGAGGCAGGCGAGCACATCCATTCTATTGATTACATGTATGGATGGATGCATGGTCTGTTGGTACAGGGAGGCTTAACAAGACAGGAAATATAATGTGTCATTTCTGAAAGAGGTTCCCACAAAATCCCCTTTATGCAGTTTTTGGACAGCCAACTGGAAAGAAACCATTTCCTTGCTATAGTCAAAGAAATGTTTTCTATCTATCTATCTATCTATCTATCTATCTATCTATCTATCCATCCATCCATCCATCTTTACCTGATCTTTGTTTTATCCTAAATTTATAAATAAAGTTTTGATTGACTGATATTGTTTCTTTCCATCCTATTCTCTGCCCCGTCCCTTAGTTTCACCTGTGTTTGATTGTTTCCACTTCCAATGCCTAATCACGAATCATCCCTGTGTATGTGTATATGTATATATTCTGTAACCAACTCCATCTTTGTCTAGTTCTTCTCAGGTACCTCCTTTTGGATTTGTTTTACTTTCACTTTTTTAGACGTGCTTTATTTTTATTTTGTTGAATCAACCATTGAAAGGTTCACATATAATTTATTTATTGTGCCAAAATTTCATTCCTCTCTTCAAACGTTTTACATAACACTGTCCAGTGCATTGTTACAGACTGAGATGGTTCAACTTTTCTTTTTGCAACCAACCCGCTGCTGAGATTTTGAGATGCTGGTTGTCACTGACTATATAACAAAAGCACTCACTACACAAAAACTCTTTCCAGAAGGGTCCCAAATAAGGACAACAATATATTCTATGTTAGTGTATAGCCTGTATTAGTTCTATAAAAACTTATCACGGTGCATGCATATATTGTATGCGTTCTTTTTACTGTAGCTGCTCAAGCCTCTTGCAGCTGTTTGTCATTGTGTGTATGTGTGAGAGATAAAGAGTGAGACAGAGACAGAACCAGAGACTATGCAGCATCTGTTACTGTTCACACGCTCCCGAGCCAAACTTCTACTTTTAGAAAAAGTAAACAACATTTTTTAGAAAGGCCAGAAAAAAATTAGTGGAAGATGGATGAAAAGGGGAAATATATGGGAATATGGTGATTGGGTAAACAAGATAGAACATTAGGTCCTCTGTGTGTGCGTGTGTGTGTGTACACATTCAGGACCGCTGAATGTTGACGGGAAAGAACAGAAAAAAAGTTGAGCGTATCATGTGTCTATTCCTTCATTCGGATTGCTTTATTTTTTTTACCCTGCTGAGTACTTGAGACCAATCTGAAATTAATTTCATCCAATCATTTTTAACACAGTTTTACACGGCTGGATCACTGAATGCATGTGTTTCTAGTGAAAACTGTTTTCTAATGGGTCATTATCGTGATGACAGACAAGTTTATAGCTCTTTAAACAGCATATACAATTGGCGCAAGTGCAGAAAGTAGAATACTGTGTTTTTACACTCACACAGCTGGTCCTCATACAAAAAAACAGAAATGCAGAAATACAACAACAATGGAATCTGCCTGTATGATGCCTCACGTAAAGAAAATAATAATCCGACACATTTGCAAAATTTAGTTAATCCAAATATACTAGTGTTTCTAGATGCTAATCATATGTTGATTGTGCATGCAAATAATTTACTGGGTAACATGGCTCCAGATTTCTGAGTGTTTAAGGAACTTCAACTGAATGTTGAACTCAACACTACAAGATAATAATAATTCTGGTCCCACACACACTGAATTCCATATTCATGATGACAACTTTTTATTGATATCCCACTAAATGTTTAATATTTCCACCATCAGTTTCCTAGCAGATATAAATTTTATAATTTTTACGTATGCACCTCAGACCTGTACTTTCCTAAACACTGCCTGAGTGAAGTGTATATGAAAATGCAAAAGTCCAGCACAGTCATATCTTACATTAACCTCCTTTAACCTCTCAGCACCCTACTCTGTTGTACTTGTCTGCTTCAACCTCTACCCAGGCAGAAGCCTCACCTAAACCAAATAGATTATTTCCCACAGTGACATGCCATTTGAACATGACCATCTCCTGCTGTGTGCATGTCAGAAACATGAAAAGGGCAGCAATCATGTAACCTAATTCTCTAGACATTATCCTAAAATCATGTAAAAACAGTTCCTCTTGGTCTGTGCATCTCAGTTAGTTTGTGTGGGCATACTCAAATGTCTCTTTTTGTAAATCAGGCTAGTCAGGCCAGCAAAGAGAGGAGGTAGTTGCCAGGCTAGCTGATAAGAATTATGAGTAATTTTCCATATTGTTGCTATTTTTCCCGCTAAACCTCATCATTGCTGCCCCTCTTCTCTTTACGCATCTTACCAGCATGGACCAGCCCCCTCGGTTTCCTTTCCCTCTATACCTCCATCTGATCACTGTTCAGAATCCTGATGTTGGCTAATTTGACACAGCCATAGATTTCCCTGTCTGATCTTGAAAGAATGCATTTTCCATTACATTGTCTACACCACATTTATCTAAGGTCTACTGCTGTCTGGTGGACCATTTACTGTAATAAAAAAAGGAAAAAAAATACAGATAGAGGCAAAAAATAGAGATCAAATAAGATGCTTCTCGGTAGTAATCAAGGGTAAAGTGAAGGTTATTTTCTCTCTGTCTTTGGGATCAGATAAACAATAGGTCATGCAAACAAAAAACAGACAGTGTAAAGCTCCTATTTACCGTATGTGTTGGTTATTGACAGTGGAAAAGTATTGGAGGATGGTAAGAATCTCTCAAACACAAACTCTTACTTCTGTTTTAATGTCCTTAATTTTTATGGAAACTGAATAAAACACTGAAATCATTATTTTCTTCCATTATTAGTTAAACGGAAGTTCACAATCTAAAAACTGTGTCTCGTAAGCAATGTTGATGGATGATAATTACACACTTTTTCACCAAAAATTAACAACTGATGCCAAACTGATGTTTGGTTTGCAAAGCAAAGGCTGCAAACCAAACAGTGCCAGTTTATGTTACACTAAGCTAATCTCTTCCTTGTTTGTCACAGAAAGGTCATTCTCACACCAAACTGACTCACCCTGCAGTGAGATGATGTTTTTTGGCTTTGTTGATGTTTTGAGTTTCAAATAATTGAAAATTTCCACAAAATCCCTCAAATCTTTCCCTGTTCAGGTGACTTAGAAGGCTAAAAAGGACTCATTTTTAATAAAAAATGTGTCTTCAATCTGCTAATAAACCCACAATTATCACTTTACAAGCATCATTTTGACACCAGATTGTAGGGACACTTATCTTCTTTCAAACAATGCATTCCTCCAAGCTAACACATGTACACTCTTTGATTTAGAGGTATTTGAGTAAGAGAAGGGTTATCTAAATGCCAAATTGACTCCCATCATGATTTGATCAAGGAGTTTAGGGGAACAGCATAAACAAGCTTCTTTTTATTTTTCCATTTTACTTCCCTTACCAGATTTTTAAGACTAGGAACACAAAAAACAGCAACTTCTTGTGACTCTTATGGTTTTTTAAATCATGTTGATACAACTTGTGGTTCTGAATTTATAAGCTTTTTCTTGAACAGCAGAGCTGAGAGAAATTTTACACAGACCTCTCTGGTTACACAGACACATGCCATCGCAATAGTAGCCAACTGCTGAGGTGCAAGCTATTGACAGTTGATGAACTGATTCATTTGAATATTACCATATGTCCCTTGTGTCCTTCTCAGAAAATTGGACAAATGGCTAATCTGTACACATTTTCAACCTATCTAAACTTATCTGTCCTTCTGTTGGTGTCCCCGACTGTTTGTGAATCAGTTATCTAAGCTTGACCACTTTATTGGGCCCACCTGTGGCCTAGCAACAGTCTGACTGCAATTTGTCCAGAAATTACATAGTCTGATTTGTGCAGCAGTATTGTATGGCCCTTAAACCTCATAAAAGAAGGTGTAAGTGATGTGTTTCTGTATCATGCTTCAAGCACTACCACCTAAAATGTCAAATATGACTTAATAAATACTTTACTACGAGACGGTTTTATAATTCTATTGACTTAAATTTTGGGTAGTGCTAGCAGGAAGTCTTTCCTAATTGTAAATGCTCAAATTTAACACTAAATTGAACTCAAACTGAAAGGAAGGCACATGCATGCTCTCTGGCTCTCTTGCAAAAAAGCTATGCATACAGATGGCTCAGTTAGACTGAGCTGCAGATGCGTTTGTGTACAGAGCTGTTCCCTTCAAAACTTCCCGTACCAACAGATTTTCACTCCCAACTCATGGCATTACTGAAACTTGCTGAAGAACTCCCTCTCTGTTATATTACAGCACAAAGGGGAACCCCTTTAGCGAATTATCTGATGCATCATGTGCAGATATGCAAAGCACAGATACAGTACATCTGTGTAGGAGGTGTCTGTCCAAGGAGCTTGGAAAGAAAAGCAACTGGACTACTTTAAGTCCAGTCTTACAGACTTAAATATGTCCAGCCGCTTTTCTTTCCAAGCTCCTTGCATCACAGATATGGTTTTACAGTCTTTTTTGCCTGATAAAGAAGGAGAACAACCACAAAATGTGAACTTTTTAAAAAAATGCTGCACTGTTTAAAGTGGTAAAGAGTGAAATGCTGAGTGCATTTACAGCATAATATAGGAACAAATCAGTCTGAACATGTGAAATATGACATACACATTGTCTGCATTTCAACTGTATTGAGTTTTTAGGGAATTTCCAACGGGATGTGTTTGTTGGTCAGTTATGGTCACACAGTTTAGATGAAAGGCAAAAGAGAAGAGAAATGTTTTAATTATCATTATTAGTTTGAACAAGGATATACCGACTCCCTCAAGACTTGTTCAAAGCTCATCCATCAAGACATTAAGAACAAACGGGTGACTGGTCAGGAGGGGTCCCACGTTGCTCTTACACAAAACAACTAGCGACTGGTACTTTACCCCCTCCCGACATCCCACAAGCTCAAACACGCCTCTCCCTTCACCTCTTCCCCCGGTCTACGGACCTGCCCTCACCCCACTCTGTCCTTCCATTCAAAGACTATTGTGCCCTCCTTTTCAGTCATCCTCATATCACCCATAACAAATGAGCCCCGTATTTTCTTCTTTCCCCTCCTCTTCTCCCCCCCACTTTCTTTTATTTTTTTCCCTTTCTCTAACTCGCTCTCTTTCTCTCCTTCACTCAGTGCCGATGAAAGGCAGGCATTGAGCCGGCAGTGGCATTCCAAAACCTCAGGCCTCGGCTCCACTGTGTCTGGCTATTCAACACTGCTGGGAGCCATTAGTTTAAGTAAGGCCTGACCCGCCTGCTCACCCACGGAAAACCATCACATCTCCTATTACACTCCACGCACGGAGGGGAGACACAAAGCTGCTCTTTGGGTGCGACAAGTGTGTTTAAGAGAGCAAAACAAGATGGAGACGAACAGAGACGAGAAAGTGTAAGAAGTGGGAGATTCACGCATAAGTGTGTGTTTATGAGTGAGAGGGAAAGTAAGTGAGAAAGTGCTTGTGTGTTGGTATGAGGGAGAGTGAGAGAGTGGCTGCATGTGTGCTTGAAATTTATGAGCGGTGGGTCACACGCTCGCTTGGCTGCATCTTCCTAAAGTTTCCACACAGCAAAGCCAAGTGCATAGCCAGACGCCAAACCCTTCTCACCAATAACGCCGCTTAAACGATATTCAACAACCACACACTTTTCAAAGTCTCTCCAGCTGCTCTCTTGTTTAACTTATGTAGCAGATTCCCTGTCGGGGATATCCATCTATGGCGCTTATAGTTAAATCTTTAAATGCAGCAATATTGCTAATTGGAAAATGATACCGCAGATCAGAAGTTGCTCTGCGTTGCCAGCCTCACCCAATTGTCGGCACATAAACATGAATAGCTCTCATAAACAACTCCATGTTTGGGAGACGTTTTGTGTTAAAAGAGTGTGCGCTTGCTAAAACTTGGACAAGCCCACACACAGATGTAACATATACAGTGAGTAACTACATTCTGCACATTCCTTTAAGGACAACAGGATATACTTTAGTGGCAGTTTTGTTTAAAGCAGGGAACGAATAACAGAAAAGTTTTGTTTTTTTCCACATCTGAAATTCATCATTTATATAATATGTAATTATTTCTTTGCAAAGGACGTCGCTTCAAGAGGACAAACCTGAACCTCCAAACCATTCATCTTCTCTGCTCATTAATAGCAGTCACACACACACAAAAAAACTGTCATAACAGAAGATTTCCTTTTGATGAATTAAAATGTCCAAAGGTTTAGTTTTAGCAACCTTCTCTCAATTTCACTGAGCTCTAGAAATAGCATGAATATCACTCTGTTTTCAGTATAGTAGTCCCACACGTCAGTGCTATCACCGATTCAGTTAAATGCACACTGCCGTGAGCTGAGCCGAACAGTTGTTTTTTTCTATAAGGTATACGATGACAACAACACCTATGATTTAATGTTACTTTAGACTGTTTTTGTACCTGATGTGTGAAGTTCCCTGCTACCAGCAGGTCATTCTCTATGAACCTTATATCTCTCTTTCTCTCCCCGAGGCTGCAGGAGCAGCTGTGTTGTTCTCTTCCCTGGCGATGGCCACACCTGTGATCTGCAGGTGGTTCATCTGGCAGTGGAGCCGGGAACACCTGGCCTGGCTGAGATAGAGCCTCCAGGCTTTACTTTCAGTGTGTGTTTGTGTGTGCGTAATAGTGTTTGGGATTTCTGAAGGGCTCAATTAAAGCTGAGGGAAGATAACGGCTGGCTTTGCTAACACACACCCACGCACACATTCAGGGGCATGTGTTGGCATTTCCCTAGGTTAAGCCTCAGGGATGTTTGGACTTGTCAATGTTGCAGTATAATCTTCAGACGTGTCTGCTGAAGACTAATAGAATGACGGTAGTATTTACAGTTTTGCTCGGTATGATTCTTTTTCTTTTAAAGATATAACAAACAAAGCCAAACCTCCTCTTGCTTTCCCAACCGTCATGCTAAATCTTGTGAGCCAAGTCCCCTAAATATCCCAGCGAACAATAGGGGACTGTGGCATCACCTGCTTTTCCGTTGCTTTGCATACTCACTGCGGGTATGACATCTTGCTACAGTACTCTGCTGGGACAAACAAGCAAAGACAATAAGCAGAGACACCAGCTGAGGACAAGATAATAAACAGTTGCACCGAGAACATGTTGAGAGCAAGCACAGGCAGTCTACAATACAAGTTTGTGTATGTGTCTGTGATTAGCAGGCAAGGAATCAGAGTGAGGACACATGAGGTGAACTTGACAAAATTCATAAAATTCACAGAGGAAAAGAACAGCTTGAGAGTTATATTGACTTTGGCAAAAATCACACATTCAGTGTTGCATTCACTGCATGCGTGTGTGCGCGTCGAATATGAAAAGAATATCGGGCCAAGGCTTTACATCATCTCCATTCAACTATTTGTCACGGGAAGAAGTGATATACTGGGTCAGACACAAGCTTGCACATGCTTACCATAAACACTACACATGTTACAGCTGACAATTACTGATTATTTTGATGTATTACTGGAATATACAAACAAACAAAACAAGACTTAAGGAATTTATTCATATTAAAAAAATGTTTCAGAAGTGACAAATTCAACAGGGGGAAAGGAGATTGGTTTTAAAAGCTGCGATATTGCTTTTTCATCTTGTCAGACCCTGCACTGTGTTTTCTCACATGAGTCTTCAATAATAACTCATACACAGCTGGATGTCAGCTTTCTTCTGGCCAGTGACAGGCCAGCTGCAGCTGTGTTGAGCTGGACTCAACACAGTAGACCAGACAGATGAGTGCGGATGGAAAGAGGGAAAAAAGGCCAAATAAATAGAGGAAAAGGGGACAGAAACATAGGGAGGGAAGAGAGGGAACAAAGAAAGGATGGATGGAAGGAGAGAGAAACATGAGACAGAAACAGGAGGTGAGAAAGGAGAGCCCAAGTAACCCTGGAAGGCGTGGAGAAAAGGGTAACCAATGCTAACTCCTCTTTGTCTGAGCCAAGTGGGAAATGATGGAAGGGGGTGAAAGGCATGAGAAGTGGGAACAGAGAGACAGGCATTAAGAAAGCATAATGTGGTAATACGTTTCTTTCACTTGCTTTTCTTTTTTTTCTCTGCCAGATCGCTCTGAAGTGACTGGACACTTTTGTTCCCAGCCAGTGTCCCTCCACTTAAAGTCGACAAACAAATAAATGCCTGTGCACAACCGCAGGACTTGAATCTCTTCCTCCAAAATGGTAAAGGATGCTTGTTTTTTGTTTTTTTTGAGTTTTTTTTTTTTTTTTACACGATAATTTAAAGGAAAGACTGTTAACAGATGAACACACAAAAGAGAAAGAGGCTTTAGTCCCTTTTGGCCGAGTCCTTCAAAAGCCATATAACAAATATGCAAAACCACTCTCAAATCCTGCAAGCCGCCTTTTTGGAATAGTCAAATGTGTCAAAGCGATGTTTACGCTACCAGTGACACCTGAGTACAGAGGTCATGGCGGTGGTTGGCAGTATAACAAAATGAGCGTATTAACAACACTCAGGAGCCAAGCTGAGACCTGCAATCAAGACTGAAAGGCACAGCTGGGTTATCTTTCAAAGGTGGAGAAGTGATGTTTTGTTAGAAGAGTAGACGAGCACGGACACTCTTAATATCCCCCGTCTCCTGTACGCCTGCTATTTCTGAGGATTGTTATTGCCGGGTGATCCTCAGTGCAAGATCACATCTGGATCCTATTGTCTCAGCCGCTCTGTGCAGTACCGCACAGCAACAAGAAACAGCTGTGCAAAACTGGCTTCAATTAGCCTCACATTCTCCCTGACAGTTAATCCCTTTCTACTCCCATTCTCTCACTGTTTTGTTCCTTTAACTGTTAGGTCACTTCTGTCTTTCTTCCCCCCCCGTTTTTTTCAAACCTTTGCTTCAGGTTGCCACACTGTCTGAAGTAATAGACATGGGATCACAGAGGGTTGAATTGGAAACAGACAACGGGACAGAAAAGCTCAGAGGTCTCACGAAACATAAAACATGACAAATCCCATCTGTTTAAATAGACTGATGATGCAGTTTGCAGCGGTTTAGGCTGCAGAGATGATATATTTTCATTTCCTGTAAGAAGGGAGTGAATTCTGTTTATTACAGTCAGAGTTCATTTCAATCTTTGACTACAATTTTCACTGCAAATGACGATTAGCACTAGATATATGGCACTTGCAATTAAAGTCTATTCAAATTGTCTATTCAGATTATTACTCAGACAGATGGTGCCAGAATCTTAGCTGTGTATGACACATTTGCCAAATCGGGCTACAAAGTAACCCGATAAATCCAGACTTTAAACATCTCTTTAACCGCTAAAACCACACTTAGCAAACACTCCAGTGTGATCCAGCAGTGGAACATGCCGAATAAAATGTTGTCGCTCACAAGTAATTAATCAAACTCAGCTAAACTCAAACTTGTTTAATTGCCCACAGTCTTGACTCAGCTGAACTGCAAGCAATCCAGCTCAGAACGGTCCTGTGATAGGAAATGGGAGCCAGATTTAAGGCAATGGAGTCGATCTGATGGGCTTGATGAGCAAATCTGCAAGGTTCTGCAGTCATTGTAGCCTTGGGGCCTGAGTAAAATACTAACAGGTGGTAGTGCTGGTTGAAAAGACCCACGCAGAGACCAGAGGGAGTGAGAAGGATACTGGGCTCACAGCCTGACACACAAAACACACACGCACACCCAAGTACATGCATTATATAAAAACACAGCCAACCACATGCATGACACACAGCCTTACAAGCTACAAGCATTTATAACACACTGGGAAAAAATATTTTCACACATTACAAGATACATAACGCATAATGCAGACACAACTGCATGCAAGCTATCAGTCTACACAGACAAGAAACAGTGCAGGGGTGACTCGAAAGCTCTGCAGGCACCTTTCTCTACCTCCAGGACGGGGAAATTCTCCCACATGGCAAAACACTAAGGGCCCACGTCTGGCAATGCTAACAGCCCACTCAAGCCAAAACCAATTAAAAGTCTCTAATTCAAACCTGCAGGGCCCCTTTGTCGTTTATTTCCCTTTTTAATGTCAGAGGATTGGAATCTGACTCTGTACCCCAGCCCAAAGAGAACAAGAGAAGGAGGAGAATAATCTGAGTTGAAGATTATCCATATGTTTTCAAGTAGAGTTAATTAAATCAAGAGAGAATGGAAATGATCAACTATGGTGTAGCAATGTTGAAACAAATGCTCTTCAGTACATTTTTTCCCAGTGAACTTAGAACATCCATCCTTCCCAGAGGGCTTTTTAGTTTTCTGCATAGCATCAAATTACTCTAACTAAACAGCAATTACGGTAAAACAGAAGAGTACCCACATTTTATCCTTTCTGATTTAAGAGTGGAACCAAATTTTCCAAAACAATAATCACTTTCAAATCCAGCATCCATCATGTATGTAGTTTTGCATTAGAGTACACACTCTGCTGCTCCCTGGTGGCCGTTGTCACTCTGTCATCATCATTACCACTCTCACCACCAAAACATCAGCATCTTATTAAGTTGATGTGTTTGTCATCTGATTATTTGTTATTCTGTGGTGAGAAAGAGACCAAATGGAGTCCTCACAGGGGGTCACAGCAACACATGTCCAGAGTCAAGCCTTCAGGCTCCGCTGACCCCACTTGCATCATATGTTGGTCACAATTGTTTCAACAGAAGATGCCAGACTCTTTATTGTGGTTCTCACATGTGGACTACTGAGCAACTAAGTGATGCTATAAATCCAGCGTTTAAACACATCCATTCCCATCAAATCCACACTTAGCAGCACGCATAAGTGGGATACAGTCACACCACAGTCAAGCTGCCTTGCATGGCTGTATTATTGACCCTCAGTGTCAGCAGTACAGCAGGAAGAAACTACAGGCAAAGAGGAAAAAAAACCCTCCTCCTGGCATAAAGCAGGAGCTCCAGCCTGGCTTCACACCGCCTGGTGTTTTTGTCTTGAAAAGCTGTAAACTCCAGATGGTGGAAAGAGAGGAAAAAAACTTAGTCTGGTGGATTAAGGGCTTCAAATCCTCCACTGAAAAGACACATAGACCACAAGCTGCTATTCAATCAAATGGGAGCATAATAGCCGTGTTGTGGGGGATATATAAGGGATAATGCATCCAACAGAGTATGTGTTATGCATAGTTTATTCACTCTCTTTAATGGATCGTAATGAGCGTAAGATCTTACCAGACAAAGGGATAACTGAGTTTTTGTTTGCTCATCATAATGATTTGATGTAATGTGAAGTAACACATTCAAAAGGTGTTTTTCCGAAGACTCAGCCTCCCCTCTGAGAGAAACTCTGATAACAATACTCTTTCCCTCAAATATTAAGTAGATAAAGTTCTGCTTTATTTTCATTAGGAGGCAAAGACGTCTCTTTAACTGAGATCCTGGATTCTTAATTATGTAACGCGAGAATAGGACATACCGGCCATTTGTTCAACAGTATGCATAAGAGCGCAGGTGCAAAAAAATCAGGAACACACCTGTAAATATTCACTATATCAGATAAAAGATCACATAGTCACACAGGATGCTTTTCAATATTGAATAAATACATTAAAGGTTTACTTACAAGTTAAAGCACTCGGCATTCCGACCATGCCCTTCGTCTTTATGAGTTTTCTTGCTCTTGGCGGAATGTTGGTTGGCGCTTCTTTTCAAGCACTTTCTCTCGCTTATTTTTTGGCAGACCGTCCTCCAAACCAAACACCTTCTAGACACTTTCGAATTATGAAAAAACAATGAAGCACGATCTGCCGGAGACAATCGATCCAGTCCAACGCCAGGCATCAGGTACGTTTTCTCAAACGCAACAGAGAATATCTGAGTGGGCGGTACTAATTGTAAGCATTTAAGCAGAAAGCCAATAACGCTCGTTTGCAGCAGGGAAACAATGATTAACTCCCAGCGGCAACAATAGGACACCAGTTCAGCTCGCATAATCCTCCTCACAGCAGACACACTTCCATTGCCTTGAGCGAAGTCGTTTACGACCTCAACTTGTTGGTGTATTGATTTTGTTTTTCATAGCCTAAATCTATTGCTCGGAAAGCTTTCACAAATTGTCACTGAGACGAGCAAAGACGAGAGAACTATAGTGGATATTTACCCTTTAGGGGTGAATTAATGTTGAAATTTGAGCATTTGAACACTAAACTTGCACGCAAGTTAAAACAAAGTTGAACATTTTGTGTGTCATCTGTTGAGTCGAAGCCACAGATTGTTTTGGATTGCATCCAGAGTTTCACGTGTTATTTTTTTCTTTACCAGCATAATATTTGGATGCTGGCTGAAAAGGCTGTCAACTATACCACCCCCGAGACACGCATATACACACCCAGCCACCATCATCTCTCCATCCACCCCTCCCGCACCCATCCACATATGCCACACGCTCCTGTCCACCCCACACCTCCTCCTCCTCTTCTCCCTTCCAGCAACCGCCCCCCCCTTCCCCATCCTCCACTCCTGCCAGGCTGCCACCTGCTCTCTGCAGCATGCTGCACAGCTGCTGTGCTACAATAACAAATTAAGGTCCACCGTGGCAGGCAGGAGTCATTACCTACTACTCCTGCCATGGAAGAGTTGAAGAGCTATCAGCTACCGGCGCTGTGTGCTTCCCCCCTTCATGTGCAAAGAAGGGGTAAGGGACACTAATCGTTTTAATGAGAAGCAGGGGATCAGGGGGAGTTACAGTTTGGGGACACATGAGCCAATATGCTGTGTCAGTCAGTGTCTGTGCAAGTCAGGTGTTATTGACTGTGCTGTTCTCACAAGCAACATAACAACGAAAGAATACACATTCACAACACATTCCTTATTATTTAAGGAAAAACAGTTCTGATCTTCAAATTTTACAAGAGTTGCATTTACCACTCACTAGAGCACTTACTGTTCACATTCAGATAGCATTTTTCAATAGGTAAGTTACACTTACAGGAATGTAACACAGTTTTAACTTTCTTTATAATAACATAAGAAGCTTATTTATAGTTCCAGTAATTAGGGTTGGTTTTAGACCTGATAGGTGTGGAAAACATACAGTTAAAACACAGCACTGGACAATATAAGAAGTATGCAAAAAATGAGCACCAAATCTATTTATATGAGTCACCTCATTGTTTAAGTTAGACAGCAGTTGTAAACTTAAACATCCCAAATTGTAAACCACTTGTGCGTACACCTTAACTACTTAGGAGTACTACTTCAGACAGGCTTCACTGAAATACTGTAATGCCCCTATATGGTAGTACATCTGTTATTATTTCAGTAGGGAACTCCATCAGTCACTGTGATCTAATCTAGTACTAATTCAGTGAGTCACCCTTTAAATGTATAAGTTTAGACAATATCTTTGACAGTGACAACAATGTCCTAACTCATCTTGTCAACTAGCCCTGTGACAGGTTAACAAAGAAGTCAGTAGTCAGTTGGCGGGAGGCTGGAGGCTGGAGTCAATGAAGAAACGAGCTTAGATGGTGGTAGGATTTTCAGTAGCCATTGTGGTCCCTCAATGTGACAGCTGGCCATTGCTCCCCCTTGAACCTCTTTCAGCCTCTTTGTCACAGCCTCTTTAATCAAACCAAGACTGTTACGCAGCAAATACACTGACCTGAACTATGAGCTGACTGGATGACTAGCCAAATGTATTTGGAGCTGTTACAAGGTTTTAACAATATGCAAACCCCCTCCCGGTTAAACTGTAGGACTAATATTATCATGCAACCTAATGCATGAACATTTTCATTTTTAAGTATAGAGAGAGAATGAAGGATGTCCTGTGTATTCAGTGGACAAAGCATACCAGTCAAAAGTGAACTGAGAATTATCAGCTTACTTGCTTGTTTCCCATTGTAATGTACATTTCAATGTTTTTCTCTAATGCTACCAATCTCCGACCTGTATCCCCATGTAATGTCCTTCACTGCAGGGCAACCTGCATGTGGCGAATAAAGCTTTGATTGATTGATTGATTGATTGATTGATTGATTGTTTTACTTTTCCAGCCTTTAAGACTTTAGTTCACAGCTCTTATCTGATTTTTGTGACATGGTAATGATTAGAGGTTTTTGTGTTTTTCTTCTCAGTGTCGAGACATTGTATTCTCGAGCCTCTGAGTACAGCTTCTCCAAACTCCGTGGAGCTCAGTTATAACCAGCTTTGACCATTACGACACCAGCCCCCATATTTACCCATTCACTCTTCACTGTGCAGTGGTTGACCTGACAGATTCTTAATCCACATGAGAGATTGCCCTTTTTTCCAATAATGTGCTTTCTCAGCTCACTGTACAAAGTCAAGAGGGGGCAAGTCATTAGCTGGTACTGTTTACCCTACTTTCTCAGCAGTCGTGCCATCTGTGTGAGCACTGTAGGTTGCATAAGGCCTGGCAGATATGACACCTCCGCAAAACCTGTTCCCTTTCATCCATTGTTTTAGTCTGCTCCTTCCAAAATTATCTTCTTTTTTTTTTGCCTGTTCCATTGGCTTTCTTTTTACAGATTCACCCTCCTCAGCTATTTTCTTTTCGTGATTATTTACCTTTACCAATTTTCCTCTATTATGTACACACCTCCTCTAGTCTCCTCCTGTCATCCCTGACAGCTGACAGGCCAGACCCTGCCTGGTGGTGACACTTCACCCACGCCGACCCAAGCCAGATCACTTGTCCATGTGTAAGCCAGAGCCAGGGCCAAGTCCAGGATTTCTACTGGGGTGTGGAGGGGAGGCTGCAGAGGCCAGCAAGATGGCCCTAGTCATCATAATCATTCATTGCCTGCCGGTCCTTCTGTCCTTGGCCTCCTCCCACTCTTCATGCTTTTTTGTCATCCTCATGTCAGGGCCACAAGGCACGCGTATCAGCTGAGCCCAGGATGGTCAGAGTCAACGGGGTCAGGTGGCAGACGCTTGGTTAATTCCTCTGAGACCGCAAAGTGCTTGTGTCAACTCATACAGACACTGAAATACACAGATAAAGACAAACAGACATGCATTTGCATAGACACACATGCACAGCATTCAGTACGCAAAATAAGGCAGGTTCTATATAGACCATGATGTTAGAGAAGCTGATTGGGGGAACGGGGTGGGGGTATCAAACAGATAGATCAGCATTAAGAAGGAGGAGGGGAAGATTATAAACACACGAGCAGATGGAGAGAGAGATATTCCTATTATGTAGATCCGTCTAACCCTCAGTGTGGTCTCCTCTCCTCCGCCTGAATGTCTCATCCATATATACCTTTACATTATTCAGGAGGTTTTAATGAGAGTAACTGAATATTGCGGTGATTGTGGCTGCTGGGTTGTTTAAATGGCAGAAGGTGGGCCACAGGTGTACAAGCCTGAGACTTATTCTTCTGTTTGACCTCTCATTATCACCCCCAAATTCATTCATTGTTATCCTGTGTCCTTGGGTGTTTGGGAAGCAGGGTGGTATGTCTGTCTACTGCTGTCTGTTCACAGCACAGTCTGTCATTCATTTTTAAGAATAAATTATTCCATATTTTTAATCTATTATTATCCCCTCATCTGTCTGTCTGCTTCAGCTTATCCATCTGTTTTCCTGCCTTTTGCCCCATTGTTTATCTTTCTCCTTCTTTTTGCTCATTTTAAGCACATTTTCAATGACTTTCAGGTGCTTAAAAATAACATAATTCCTACATAATTCCTAGTTGCTCTGCTAGATGAAAATGCCACAATCATCACTCATCTGCTGACTGTCACTTTTTACTAAAGTCTTGCAAGACTCTACTGTCACATCTCTTTTTGTCCTCTATCTATCTATCTATCTATCTATCTATCTATCTATCTATCTATCTATCTATCTATCTATCTATCTATCTATCTATCTATCTATCTATCTATCTATCTATCTATCTATCTATCTATCTATCTATCTATCTATCTATCTATCTAGCAGCCCATCATGGACGGCTTGATGAGAGGTCTGGTCTGTTGTTACAGAGGAACAGGTGGGGCAGACTAAACAGTCAGCACAGGGTTGAAATGAACACATACACAAAACACACACATGCAAGCTGCAGGGAGGCAGGCTGTCAGCCGCTCAGACACTAGTCCATATGGTAGACCTCTGGAGCTGTTGCCCTTAGCAGAGTAGGGGAGGGAAGCAAAGATGCTTGGAGGATGGCAGGAGAAGGCAGAAGGATGCAGGGGGACGTTGAAACTAATCAGTAGGGCTCCCCAACTGTCCACTGTCTTTGGGGAGTTGAGATATGCATATATGTGACTGACTGAACTAAGGGTGTAGAGAAGATAAGTTGGGGGGTTGTAGTCTGTTTGTCTGTTTGAGTGTGTGTACATCCATCCATTCATTTTCTTAACCGTTTATCCAACTATGGACATGGGAAGGGGGCTGCATTCTGTCCCAGCTGGCGTTGGGTAAGAGGCAGAGTACCCCCTTTAGGGGTTATAAGTTATGTGGAAATAATGCTTTAAGTTCTTAATTTGATTTCATTTATTTAACATAAATACAATACATATTCTAGTGTTTTAAGCAATTATCAAATTGAAATATATAAAGAATAATAGATAAAAATAATGATCTAGCAATTTTCACATGTGTTCTGCATATACAAATTGTGTTTTTACTTTGTTGTCATTATTATTCAAACGTATTTTCTTATTACTTAAACAACAACAAGAGATACAATAGTAGTCTGATGTTGTTGAGAAGTGCTATAGGGTCATGTGAGTTGTCTTCAGCATAGCAGAAAACCAGTCTGCCTTGACTTAGACAGAAATGATGTTTATAGATCGTTAACATGTTAAACTTTTATTCAACTTACATTTAGTCATATATATTTATATAATAGTTCTTTTTTATTAAATTATGTTAGCGAAGATAAAATTAAATACATGGTCAACTTTTGTTTTTTAATGTATCATATAGTCATTTTAAGCATTTAAATAAGGTTTTTTAATATTTAAATGAAAATCTTGTATTTTATATCCTTTATTCGATCATTCTTGATTTTTACATGCAAGCCCAATATAACTGCACTGCTATTAGGTTGATCAGCAATGACATATATTCATGCAACGCACTCTGTTAGTGCAAATCATCATTCACCATTTTGGTTGTTTTTCCTGTACACTACAGAAAACAGATTTAATTTCAGGTCCTTGACTTCTTGCTGACTTAAGCTCTAGTGTAATTTGACGGTGCTCAGTATTGGTTAAATCCTGCAAGGACAATGGTGAAATATGATGTCATCCTACACTACTGTAAATGCAAGCACACTTGCAAACAAGTCACTACTTTAATGTGCACAGTTTCAATACTATATATGATGAGATCCACTCCAAACAATGCAACCAGTTTTGTGTTTTGTGTGTGAGAGATCCTTACAAATCCTGCTCTTCCATTCAGCTAAGCTTTGCAAATATATTAAGCTGTGCTACTGTGAAAGAAAGGCTGGCCACCTGCCACTCACATCCCAAATAGACCAACAGATGCATAGACTGGGGGTCAGATGGTCAAACACTTGTCATAATGCTAAACATCACCATGTAGACCCACTTCTTAAGTCAAGCACTGTTGTTGAAGTCTCCCATTCATTTTTGCTGTGCTATTTATATGTGTGCTTCTATACATGTGCTAATTAGTACAAGGAAGTATCCTTTTCTAAACAAAAGTGTGGACAAAGGAGGATAAGGTTTATGGGTGGAATGAGAAAATGTGACAATAAACTTCACATAAATCATTTGTTTCATTAATTATGTTAAATGTAGCAATGGTAACTGAACCTCAAACCACACTGGCTGTATATAAAAGATGGGTACCCAGCTGTTGGTGGACTATATCATTTAGGGACCTTGGTTGTTTAAAAACAACAACAACAAAAAATGCAAACAAGGAAACAACACTTTTAGACAAGAGCTCAAAGGTGGGCAATTTTTAGCTAATGCCAGCACCAACTAGTTTGGTTAGGCAGGTGGATCTGTAATTCATTGTGATTTTGAATGGGCTGCTAATTTTAGATATTGAAAAACAGGTTTAAAATATACTTACTGGAGAAACTGAATAGCCATTTCCTTTAGGCGACATGTTTATTGTTTTGGGGGTTTTCCGCCTTCTAGAACAGGAAGATTGGGATGACAGTCTTACATACCCTGCACACATGAGCTGGAACAGAACCAAACCCAGGCCTCTGAGCTGAGGGTAGACTTTTCTACATGGGGTACACACTCTGACAGGTGAGCTACAGGTGCTGTTCTTTTGTGCGCCGGTAGGTTGAACAGAACAGGACACTGCCGCTTGGCTACAACAAGCTCCGATACTAATATGTTCACATTGTACACTTGCCACAGAGTGGTTTCATCATAGTTGTGTCTTTTTTATTTTAAAACAGTTGCTTGCTGTTGCTGAAAACAACAGGGTTGATGTGAAAGCTGAGTTTGTATCACTTATTTGGAAGCACAGGAATCATCTGACTTCACTTTAAATTTGAAAATCCACATTTTTAACTGCAAGACTGTGTTCCCCATCACATCTATATAATATTAATGGGCACTAGGCCAATAAAAACAAGCTCCATCTTGTATGTTGATAAACAGTATAATTGTTGTATCTTTAGTATTTCCAAGTAAACCCTTTGTCTTTACTTTAAAGTGTCACCCTGGGCAACTGAAATGTCCAAATAATACTTGTGATTGGGCTGCACAGCTGGGGTCCAATATTTGTTTATATTGTCAAAATCTCTTCTTTTTTTTTTGCTCTTTGAGTACCATGTGCCTACAAATCCATGAATACTAATAGACATATGGTTGGATATGAGCTAAATAATCAAAGGGTATGTAATCCTGGGACAGGCTGTGGTTGTTTAATATCAGTTAATGACACAGTAATTGCATTTTAACCTTATACATATGGCCTATACTTTATAACTGCAAAATGTGTTTTCTTTAACAAGACTCTAGCAAAAAGTCAGAAATAGTTTCTCTTAATTCAGCTGTTTTTACTGTTTACTTATTTCTATCACAGTGAAAACCTCATCACATAACAATCAAAAGATGTTCCTAGATTTTTTTTGAAAGTACTGTATATGACATGTAGGAAATCTTTGTTATTTAAACAGATTAGGTACTAGTCAAATGTTTTCCAGTGTAGAGGTAATAGAGCCCTTTAATCACTAGAGGGAGACAAAAGATTTGAATCTAGGCTTTGGAATTCCCTGTTGAATATTTAGTGTGAAGCTGATCCATGGTCTATGACTTAAAAAACAAGTTGTTAGAAATAAAGTTGTTACATCAATATTCACTACAGTAAACATGAACCAATTAGAATAAAGTAAGCATTGATATTTGAGTTGATTAGCTACTTTAGAATGATAAAGAAATGTTGTTGACAGATGAGCATATTTAGAGCATCTGAATGGGTTTAGAGCAATTTTCAGTCAAAGCTCCAAACTTGTTTTCATTAAGGGAGCAACTGCCTCTCAACAGCCCACCCAGAAGAGTGTTTTCCAACCCTGAGTGCTGGGACTTCTTTGCTATTTCACCTGCTGTGAAGCAGATGCAACACAGGCTGCCACACACACAGCTGAAGGGCTGACAGATACCTTGCCGATGCAACAGAGCATAGGAAATGAGGACTGCTTCATCAGCTTGTTTCAGTGACTCCTGCATGATCTTAATGTCTATGCTGCACAATTAAGTGCACCTCTGCTGAGTCACCACAACAGTGCAGTACTTATCCATGTTGAGTTTCTGTCAAGACCGAGACTGAACGGCTTGGCTTATTACTCCTGAAATCATGGCATATTAGGAAATAATTCAAAATAGTTATTGCATGTTTTTTTTTCACATTTTTCATTAAATATTTACGACTGACTACTAAATGAAAAAAGTGACAGCCAGAGTAGCAGATTTCTGCAAATTGCAACAGAAATTGAAAGAATTGCTAAACAGTTTGAACTGAAGAAATAAGGAAGGGAATAAAATAAAAATGAAGAATAATTTAGTTTGAACTGGAAATTTAAACTGGAAAATTCTGGACTGAATATAATTGTAACTTGGGGTAAGAATGAAAAGAACTGAAATTCCACTTACTGGCACTAATCTTCAGCATACGCAGGACTGTGTTTTTGGTTTTTAATGGAAACACCATGAGTTTGCATTTTTGGCAGTAGCCCCGGTGGAATCAGTTTACTAATCTAAACCACGATTCTACCTTCTATCTGCTGAAATTTTCAAACACAAACAACAAATTTTTCACGTATTTTTTAAGCCCATTTCTTCACTGCCATGGAATTCCCAGTCTGGGAGATGAGGTCGTTTGGTCTTGGTCTGTATCCAGCATTGATTCATCCTTTGCGATGCTCAAACACCTCATTTGGTACCTACTGGAGAAGAGCTTTGGGCTAATCATGCTTTGTACAACATCATATTGGTCACGTGTCTGCTTTTAACAACATTTTATTGGATACTGATCAGCTTTAACTATGCCCCAGCTGCTGCAACAGGGCATCAGTGTCATGGTACTGATGGGCATTTATGGCCTCTTTCAGTGCCTGTTGTCCTGAAACCCATTTTGAATAAAAGCTAATAAATATCATTGTTCTGATTAACGTGCAGGCTTCTTCATGGTAACATCACACCCACTGTTTTCTGTCAGCAGAATTCAAGCCGAAGATGCTTAGTGGGTGTCATTCCTGATATAAGCTCTCTTCACTAAAAATGCATTTCTGGCCTTGAAAGCATGTCGATGTTGTTTTCCTTATTGCAGAACTTATGCATATATACATATATATATGCGCAGTGATTTTGCGCGTTTTGGGCACACTGGAAATGAGATCTGTGATGTGAGGCTGGGTGTTGAAATACACTCGAAATAAATAAATAAATGAATGAATCAAAACTTAATTATGCGTGACTCAACCTCACATTGGTGATTAACGGATGGGCTGAACAAGAAGCTCTTTGAACTTTGAGTGTGTGTCAACACCGTTGCTAATCGCATCGCCCTCGATTAACTTTACTTAGCCTACTACTGGATAAACCTCTTTTGGAGGAGGAGAAAATAGAGGGAGGGAGGGGGGCTCAATGTGTGTGTCTGCATGCCCCCTACCACAGCCCTCTACCCCCTCTTACAGGACTGCCAGCCCGTCTAGAGTTATTCCAGGAATGCGTTGAACATGGCTGCCGCGATGAAGGCGCAGAAAACGGGACTGCTGGAACTTCGAGTGACCGTGGACCGCTGGATCCGGGTACTGGCTACACTTACCGAAGGTAGTCTCACGTTAAACCCCGGTGAGGGCACCGAAGAACCCGCGAAGCCAAACCCGAGTCCCGCCGGTGCTATTAACGGAGACCCCCCGAACCTCAGCTCGTCCCCGGTCCCGGAAACCATCACCAACGTGAAGCGCACGGTGCGAGTTACCAAGCAAGATGTTGGCGGGCTCGGAATCAGTATCAAAGGTAAGGTAGTTTACGAAAGTATCTTAAAGATAGCTAACTGCATGAACGGGGAGTTACTGTCAGTTAACACAAGTTTTGACTACAGCGTACCTTCTGTCACCGACCGCGAAAACAGCGGCCAGTTAACTTGGCTAACTTCAAAAATGTGCAACAATTCTCAGAAACGTGCGTAAAATGCAACTTTTCCGCGATTTGCTCTATGACAAATATCCGTTCGTGTTATAACTCAGACGTTTAGGTCCGATGTTAGCGCAGAAAAACGACAGCTGTGATTTTCTCAAGCTGTTTCTCTGCTCAACAGGGAACCATTTCAGTGCACCACAGTCACCGGAGACGGTAATTAGTTCGCTACTGTCATGTAACGTTGGGTTCCACCGTGTGCCCCCAAACAAACACAAAAAATAAACACTAGTTTAAATAATTTAGATAACTGAATTCAGAGAAATCAGGAAATGGCACGTGATTCTGTTTAACTCGATTTGGGTTTTAAAAAGTTTCCACAAATCCCCGAATACTTTCCGTAGATGCTTATTACCCAGCAGTGTCGACACCAGCAGTTCATTTAAACATATTTATTTATGGACTACAGACACCAAACAAAGCAGGTTTTAAACCTGAATATTATGCGTTATCAACCAACATTATTAGTTTTATTAGATCTAACTTCTGATTATGAAGCTGTAACACCAATAAAAATATGTGACAGAGTTAAATCCACGCTCTACAGAGTATTTTAGGTGGTTCAAAGACCTTTTTGGCTGTTGAACTTTGCCTTTGAATGAGCAAACGGGAGTAGACATGGACACAGAGACCTCTACTACACACAGTGGCCACAAGAATATTGTTTCTACAGGGACTTCTCAATGAAGAAAGGTTGTAATCTCTCCATATCTTACCAGCCAAGCCTGCATACCTGCCATGTGTTTTGCAGCAGCTGATAAAAGACTTTTCCTTGTCCTGCTTCCACGAAAATAGCCTATCTCTGTGGGGATCTCAAACTGAAGATGACTAGGAAGGTTGAGCAGTGGTGCTATGTAAATATAAAAGATAAAACGGACAGGAATGCGATAACAAAGTTTTAGGAATGTTTTGGTTTTTATTATATTTTATAGACGGACAAATATAACAGCTTTTGTTCTTGAAATTTAGTAGTGACTGATAGATTTACACTTTTTCTTTTTACACAGCTTGCTTTGTGTCTTTATATTGTCTTTATAATTGAATCTAGAATATGGTCATTTTCATATTCTTGCCACACACAGTGGGGTTCCGCCTCCTTGGCTTTAACTAGAATTGCTTGAGGTTATTGTGGTGAACTTATGATTCTGTTGTGCAACTTAAATAAACACTGTTTGAATTTTTAATAAACAACTGACACAGAAAGATTTGTTGCAGACTGATGTATTTTATACTGTGTTTCTTATTTTGCTTGGGTTGTGATAAACGCAAATGCAGACCCCACAATTCTCGCCTAAAAAGTCAGCTTTTTAAATTCAGATTTTCCTGGTGGGTTGTAAATATGTACTGGAAGAGTTTTCCTAGAATTACATATAAAAATAAAAATCTAATTAGGTTTCTTGCACAGTCTCAATAAATCTCATTATATTTTTAATCATAACCCCTGTGTGATGACATGTATCATATCAATGAATTATTGTCAGTTCACAACCCTAAGTCACCTTGTGTTGTAAAGCATGGACTGCCAAGGCAGTAAAAGGTGTAATAAATAACAGGCATGGATCTATAAGCAGCATGTGTGGGTATAATTGCATGTGTGTGAGCTGTAGTTTCCTCCTGGCAAGTTTGTCTTCCCAGGTAATCACTTGGCGATTGGTTGATGCACAGTGTCGATTTGATAGATAATTGTAAACTTGCATTAATGTCATGTTGCAAAGATGGCTCATCATTGTAGCTGCTGGTGACATCTTAATTTTTAGTCCCCCGCAATTCCCACCAACGACAAAACAAAGCCAAGCCCTAATGACATAATTGTGATGTCCATCTGTGGAAATGGGTGGGTTTGAAAATCAGACAGCATGTTATTAAAACCAAATCATAGCTAGAAGCCTTTTGGCTTGACATTGTTGTGATGCTGGATGTTCAGAGGCAGTTTTGGGAGGAAGGGTGTACAAGATTGAAAGTGAAAGGTGCAGGCAGAAAGAGCAGGCCAAACAAGAAATGGTATACGGGACAAGAGGTCAAAGAGGTCAAAAGAGTAAAAAGAAGAAAGAAGCAGGAAGAAAAAAGTGTCAGAAACGCAGGGGGAAACAAATGAAAGAACAGAGAAAAACTTGTATGCTAGTTGACACCGCATTGCGAACAGCTGAGAGAAGCAGCTCACAGCAGTCAGTTGTCATTGGCTAAAGATGAAAGCTATGTGGCTGGGAGTGGAGTACTCCACTAGTGTTAATTTTAGGGAGCCCACCCCAGCTTGAGGAAGAGTACGGAGGCAACTTTAACTCACATGTCTAAATTTAAGAGGGGAGGCATGGAATCTAGACTCCAGGTCTCTGGACAGGCCGAATGGTAAAAGTTTGCGTGTCTCTGCAGACATTTTTCCTTCTTCGGAGCCACTGAGGTGCACGGTCTGTGCATATAACCACAATGACAGTCAGAGGGATTGCTACTTTGAGAGAAGGCAGTTGGTGAACAGTGCCATAAAACAATTATTTCACTTTTAAACCATCCCAGACATTGTTTTAATAGTCCCTATGGGTTGAATTCCACTTGGGTGGGCCAAATATTATGAAACCATGTT
Source organism: Oreochromis aureus (assembly GCF_013358895.1). NCBI lineage: Eukaryota > Metazoa > Chordata > Actinopteri > Cichliformes > Cichlidae > Oreochromis > Oreochromis aureus. The sequence goes on from NC_052946.1 coordinate 34,765,090, forward strand.
TTGGTTCCTGAAGCTCTATAACAGACCAACTCATACTTTTTCCAGACATTATTTTTGTCAGTCAGCAAGACTCAAGTGCAACATTGCATAACAAAAATATTAATAAAATTGCATCAGGAATATGAACCCACAATACTTTGAAGTTTTGTTTTGACTCTATATATTGTTCCAGCACTGTGTGAATTAAGCTGATGACAGTTGAAGTGCAGAAGTGCAGATTTTTTGATGATGAAGAAGCATTATAATAAATAAATTAGATACACAGCACTATTATACCATTTACTAATCTGCCATAAGAAGCTTCTGTGGCTCCACCCTGTCTCTACCACTGCCACCCACCTTATATTTGATTGACAGGTTCCCAGCTGTAGGTGCTGAACTGTATTTGACATGAAATGCACCTGCAAGAATGGTAGGAAGGAAATAAAGGTTTGTGTGGGAGTGGCAGACATATTAATGGTTATTTTTTAAAAACAATATGTCAAAAAAAATGTTTATTCTGCAATCATTCCAGTAAGTGCTATTTCAGACTTGAGGGAAACTTCAGACTCTCTTGGGAATTTCCTCTCTCCTCCAAGGTCAGGCTTTATAATGTAAAGAAAATGGGAAAACAATCTTTTTAACTGTTCCTTAAACGTTTTGTCTCCTCAATGATTCAAATGTCTACTCTCTAAACGTGCCCCCGTCCTTTCTCTGCCAACGCTAAGTGTTTCTGACACCCTCCTCAACCTCCCCTTGATACTTTAGCCCTTTTTCAGACTCGCACTCTTTACCATAAAAGTGATGACCTCCCAACTTGTTGGCCTTATGTCTAAATGAGCTTCACTTTTTTTGTAAAATTCCCGATCTCTATCTTTGTAGGCCAGGCCGAGTAGCATTTAAATATAACTTTATTAACGACACAAGTTTGAACTGCAGTCACATTAGCGGATAGCGTAAGGTTACCAGTGCTGTCTCTCACATGCTGGTATGCTGAGCAGCACACACTGAGACGTTGCTCTTGTGGACAATGGCATGCTCAAAAGTGTTGCCACACTTGAGTAGAGCTTATGCTGACAATGCTTGTCTCCTTTTTTTATGGTAGAAAGCACTGGCTCCGTCATTGCCTTGGGCATGTCTGAATGAACCTGTGTGGAAGATTAAAGTGATAGTGACCTATATCTGAATGCCACCACTTTAACAGACTAATGAAGCCATTAATGTTACATTCATCATGTCTGAAAATGGCTTTAGAAACCAGTATCACTATATCCTAGAAGCTTTCTTGCCTACTGTTCAACTGCTGTACTACAGTTGAATCTTCTGTTATATGCACTGTGTTATCTTGAGATATATCAATCCATATCAGCTTTAATGAAGCCTTATTGTATGTTCACTCATATTGTCTGCAGTCGTTGTTGCAAGTCTGTCAGTTCACAGCAAGTCTCTTAGATCTTCCAGTATTAATTATGTGGTTGGATTAGCTGCCCAGTTTCCATTTAACAATTTTTATTATTATTATTATTTACTGTTATTGTTATTATTCAGTTTTGTACAAGAGTGTAGTTACTTATTTAAAGAATGTAATCAGCTGGGGCTATCCTGTGCCTGTTACCTACTGAATAAAATGTTAATTTAGTGGTATATAACATGCTAGGCCATGATATGTGTGTATGTGTTCCTCCTTGAGTCTTCTGCAAGAGTCTGAGGTACTGCACAGAATCTTAGCTGTTCCTAGGACTGCACTGGACTTAGACCCCTAATGTTTTGCCTGTAATCTGCTGGAGCCACTCTTCCAGTTACAGCTCCTAATGCTCCTGTTACCACTGGGACTACTCTGGGCTTTACCTTCCACATCTGCTCCAGTTGTTCCTTCAGTCCCTGCTACTTCTCTGTTTTCTTGTTCTCCCTTTTCTCACGTTGCTGTCCGCTGGGATTGCCACATCTACGACCACTGTGGTCTTCTGCTCCGTGTCAACCACCACTATGTGTGGTTGGCTGGCCAGCAGCTGCTTAAAGTCCCACAGGACCTTAGCCCTGTTGTTCTCAACCATCTTCTGTGGTGTGTTCCATTGGGAGTTGGGTACTTCTAATCCATATGCGGCACAGCTGTGCTTGCACACTATCCCAGCCACTTGGTTGTGTCTCTCAGTGTACACTGCCCCAGGTTACATCTCCCGCACCCTCTAACACCTGGTCCTGGTGACTGTGGCCTGTAGATCTCCAACGTTGATAGTAGAAATCTCTCACACTCCATGTACAATATGCAATATCCATTTACAATGTCACCCACTAAAGAAAAAACAGCAGTATTTTTTGTATTGTAGTATAATAAAGTCTATCATTTCTATCAGTTAGTTGTATCTACTTACAACCACAAAATACTTTCTTAGAATGACTCTTATAGGCATTCTTTTTTTCTTTTTTTTGTCTGCAAGGGAATGTTGTGAAATTTGAAAAAAAATTCTTTAGCCTCAACTAACACAGAGTGAGGCAAAAAGGCAGATAACATGGTGTCCAGCTGCTTTGGCTTCTGTATTTGCTGTTGGTTCTTCAGCTCCTTTTCAAAATGGCACAGATACATTAAATAAGACCAAGTGTTAATTAAACATAAACCTTAAAAAATATATCTGGCAGTATTGATAATCATGCGTGTTACTTCCCATATCTTTTTTAAGATTTAAATTGTAATTACTCAAGTTTATGTTTAGTTATTTTTTTTATTAAACATTTGATGATATACATCAAATCACCAACATAGCTTTAAAATCCATATTAGCTTATCTTTTCTTTAAGCTTTCTGGAACACCCTAATTAATTCAGTGACTGAGTCAGTGAGGGCCACATATTGCCTCTGATTATACATCTATATGATGCTATGCTGCTCAAAATAGTGGATAAGTTCATCTTCCTGGTGGCGTGTGTAGAAGTTTTGATATTTGTAAGAATACTACATTGGGCCTCCAAAGAAATTTGCATGATATAAATCCTTGCAGAGGGATCACCCAGAAGCAACAGCAACCCCCCCCCCCCAAAAAAAAAGACAAAAAACATTTTATCGCCTTTTACACTATTTCTCACTAGCCTGAAGGCCAAAGTCCAGCTTTAAGCTGACATTAACGATGATTCTTCACATGAAGTGCGGAAACCAACCACAAGAGCTACAGTGCATCCATCAGCTTACTAGCTGACCTTCATTGTGCGACAAAGAGACAAAGGGAGGGAGAGTCGGAGACACAGACGATAGTACTGTAGGTCGATCACTGTCTCCATTTGTTTTTATGTGCTCTTTTAACTGCAGTTTAGGTGACTAATGTTAAGGTGATAAGGGACAGAAACAGTTTATTTCATATTTATAACTACCAACCAGCCACACACTTTTTTAGTTTTATGACTCTAACTTATACCTTCTGGTGTGAAGTCACAGTGAATTTAAGGGCATTTTTATCAGTGCTTTATTTACCAGGGTCCAAGAAAACATATAATTTGATTTGCTTTCTATACTGCCAATAGGCTGTTCAAGTAGGAACTAACAAACTGCTTTGTGAAGCTAATTAGTGGTAAAAGTTTGATTTTTCCATATGATTTTTAACTTGATTTTCCTGTCTGATCATGCAGGTGGCAAGGAAAACAAGATGCCAATCCTCATCTCCAAAATTTTTAAAGGCCTGGCTGCTGACCAGACCGAGGCCCTTTATGTTGGTGATGCTATACTCTCTGTCAATGGTTACGACTTACGAGAGGCCACACATGACGAGGCTGTGCAAGCGTTAAAAAAAACCGGGAAAGAAGTCATCCTTGAAGGTAAGAAAGTTTTCATTTAGCCAAAAAAATCAGAGTACATCCTGTGACTCTGACATTTTCTTCTTTGTCCAATTGAGTCTTTCTTTCATTGTTCTTCCTGTTGTGCACCCGCTTTGCTGTTAAGATGCTCTAAAAAGTGACAGGATATTAGAAGTTAACTACAAAACATGCAAAGAAGAAAAACTTCTCATATTGCCAAATGATATAGTCCTCAGGGTATTAAAGTACGTAAGTTCTTATATCTCATCCACCCTCTGTGCACCCCACAGCTCCAAATAGATACATAGGTAAAAATAATGAGAATGTTTGATACCTTGATATTCTTTATAGATTTTTCCAGACCTGATTCAGTCTTCCTCGAGGGTGAAAAATGACGAGCCGGGAGAGACGCTTCATTTAATCAAAACTTTGATCTGACTTCCTCGGAAACATCCAAATAATGAGTTGAACTCAAACAGCGAGAGGAAAAGCCTCACTATTTAAGAATACTGTTAGGGCTCACACCTGTGAGCACCCCAGTATGCTAATGAACCGTCTTTCGATAATATTAAACCGTTTTGACACTGATACGAAGTTAGGTTCATGTCAGAACTACCGCAAACTCATGGGATCCGGCTGGCTTTGCATAGGAAGCTTTGTGGTGGAGTCAGAAGGTGTATTCCCGTCCTTTTATGCTCACTCATTTGTGTGAGATGCTGGAGCAAATGTACAATATCTCCGTCATTCTCTATCTCACTCTCAGTATATTCTTTCAGGGTATGTTCATGCATGGATGTAAATGTGACAGTCTGCCAGTGGGTGTAACACAACAAGGTGAATCTGAGATGTGAATTTTAATTGTGAAGACAGGGGGAAAGGATTAAAAACACTCTTTTCTCTTTCTAAATGATTGCTCAACAGGAATTTGGCATCTCCTGCCAAGCTGACTTTAAGTCCTTGGGTTGAATTGTAAATACCCTCCAAATGCATAATGTCTAAAAGCACAGAAAAGACAGTGGTTGGTTCGAGTTGATATTATTCAGTGACGTCAAACAGATGCTTCTCGTCTTGCAGATGAAAACCTAAGAGGTTTTCTTAGATACAAATTTTAATAATTGTGTATTTTCTATCCTAAAAGAACTGAATTTGAAGTTTGACATACAGGTTCAGGAATCGCCATTTTTCTATGACACAGAATTTCTCAGGGTTAACTGGCACAGTAGGGCAGCTTCAGCAACTTAAGTCAGCACAGGAGATACAAGTAGAGCTATAGCCAGGGGAAATCATTGCAAATCCCCCTGTCTTACTTGTCCACAGTCAGGCAGAAAAGTGTTGATATCAGACAGCTCAACCGGTGCTGCTGTGTGATCTGACATGTCAGGAATCATTTCATGGGTCTCCCTCCCCCCTGAGGACCCGATAGAGGAGTGAGGAGGCAAAAGAGGCTCAGAGGCTCACTGAGGGGCATGTGTGCACGCACATTTTTGATGTTCTGCTGATGTATGTCTGTCTGACCAGGATATGACGGGACTTCAGGATGCATATCTGTAGTGGAAATCTTGTGAGCATTTTACAGGAATAGAAGAAAACATCTTTAGGGTTGTGTGGGGTTTTTTTTTCCCTGCTGCAATTTTCAAGATTGCACCTTTATTTCAGGACTATTCTGTATCATGATAATGCCTGAAAATACCAATGACATAAAGTTCATGTACAGTGCTTATTTTGGTTTTGGCATTTTGTCAAGATACTCACAAACACAGTGAGAAGCAAGCTCCTTTTTGGCACCACTCTGGTGTTAAAGGTCAGGGTAGCACTCTCTTTTCCATGTGCACAGCAACAAACACACACCACTGCTGTGCTCACGGCAGTTTTCAGCGCTCTGTGAAATTCATAACACAGACGGCCTTGACTGAGATCAAGGAGAAACTGCCTCCATCATATTAAAATATCTTGACTATATGAACAGTAACACTTGAATCTGTCAGATAAACCCTTTCACAACATTTACAGGGGTTAAGGCATATTAGACACCTGGTTAGCATTCTGTACCTTTGCTGGGATTTTTTTTCCTTTCCAACTCTTTTGAAAGTCAAGTGATAAAATATTTTGTATTAAACACATATCTGCCCGCTCAGATTTATGCAATTTGATTGCTGCAGCAGCACATGTAGGGTATTAATGTCAAGGTCTGCTTTAGCAGTATAATCAAAGGCTTCAAGGACACTATGTATTTCTTTAATGACGTGCTAGCTTAAGGTTTTTCTTAGGAATTGTCTGCGTGCATAAAATTAGAACATTAAAAGCAAGAAAATTGCTCATTAGGACCAGTTTTGTAAGGGGTTAAGCATTTCCAGCGGCACATATGTGGCACAGCTGGGTACGATTTTACCAGTGTTTACTTTATCGATTTATAATGAGTCACATGATTTTAAATAGGCCACACAGTTGCTTAGCAGCCAATAGTACAGGAAAAGGGCAACAGTGGGCAGCTCCCAGGTGTGACCATGAAGGTGCGTAAAGCCTCTCACTGTAAATAGGAATTTGTGAATATTCCGTGTTTTTTTTGATGGAAAACAATTAGAGCTGGCTTTCTTCACCTTACTTTTGGACCGTATATCATATTGTTGATGGAATAATCAATGCATGCGTATGAGAAAGATAGCACATGGGGTGCAGGGTGAGGGTGGGGGTATCAGATAAATATAACAGACCAGATGAAGCCATAAAAGCACAGCTGCCTTCATTTCTTCACAGCGACATTTATGGCCTGACTGCTTATGTGTGAGTGTGCGAACATGCGGTGTCTTTACCTGTGTGTGTGTTTCTGCTGCATCATAACCTGTTCTTTTCACATTTTCCAGTCACAGCCGCAACTTTTAGGCTTAGGATCAGGAGGAATGATGAGGTTTATATATGAGTTTTGTAAAATGTTAACTGTGAAAACATCATGGACCAATTAGGCTTTGTTTGATGAAGCGAAAGTGTATAACTGTGATGTTTGCATAAATGACAAATGAATGAGCAGCAGTTTGTCATTACTGCTGTGTTTCTATCCATTCTTAATTTGGACTCTTACTGAAAATGCATCTGTCGTTGCAGCCAGCTCACCAGCCAAGACAATGTGTGCATCCACTCCACTATGTTCCTGCACAGTGTTATAAAACTTTTGTGTGTGTGTGTGTGTAGGTGTGTGAGTTCATGTGCGTGTGTGTGTGTGTGTGAGTCTGTGAGAGAGAGAGAGAGAGAGAGAGAGAGAGAGAGAGCGAGAGAGCGCAATACCGGGTGGAGGGTAGGAATAGTTTGGTGGGAGAATTGTTCCCTGGGCAACCAAGGTTTGACAAAAAGGACACAAACAAAGAAACTATAGTGCCACATAGAACACAAATTTCCACTATCACATAAACACACACACACAGATACACACACACACACAGAGGAAGGAAGGATAAATAGGCTGCAAAGGACAGGTCAGGACATTGAGGCAAGTGTGAATGTGAAGGGGTGGGTTGGGGGTGGGTACATGGTGTCCATGTATCCAAGGTATCCCAGGAGTCAAGTTTAAGTTTTTTTATTGTACGGGAAAGAATGTAACACACCACAGTGAGAGCTACCGTGATGAACAAGGTGGAAGGCTGCTTAGTATCTGTGCAGACATGAGCTCCTGCAGTAGAAGGTTAAACTCAGAAAACAAGTACACAGGATTACATTTATTTTGAGCTTTCGTAATCGTTTTTTATATCTCGTTTGGTAAAGTCTAGTCATGCCTGCAACTCATGTCTGAAGTCCATCAGGACAGAGCCAGCAATGGCTAGGCCAAGTAAAGTGTCACAGTTAAGCCAAATAAAAAGACGCTAAAGATAATTAATGGTCAGTATTACAAAACTGCCGAATTAGCTGGAGTTGCTCTCGACAGTCAACACTTTCTAGTGTAATAGTAAAGGTGGAGATTTATTAAAGAGGTCCAGTATCAATTTTGCAAGAGAACATAAAACACAGATAGTTTTCATTTTAGAGCATAAAATTTCAAGTGGGGATTATTTAACAAATTTCCCACGTGTGGGTCTAATAAAGGTTATCTTATCTTATCTTAAACTAATAATACAAATGTGATTTACTAAAGGTTTGCGGTAGGCAATTCAGTGCAAGTTGTGTGTCATTAACAGTTGTTTAATGACAAAAACAGATGCCTGATATTGCTTTGATGGTTGCTACTAAGAGTTTATTTGGAATGACTGTGGGAGATGTTATCAGAATGACTGCATAACTGACATAGGTGGATTGCTCAAAGCTTTGAGTGTGGTATCCTTTGGCTCCTTCCTGCAGTTTGTCATTGAATCCTTATCCTGAATGTTTAGAGCAGAGCTCCAATAATACAGGTCTTCTGATGAAACAGTGTAGAACTTTACTGTTCTTATTAACATTTGATGTTACCAAGATACTGAGAGTCAGTATTAAAACAAATCTGAATTTTGTATTTTCTTTTTTTTTTGTTTCATGGTTTTTGTCAAAATGAAAACTGCTGACAAGACAAGAACATCTGTGTGTCGTCATTCAGCAGCGTACATAGAAAGCTCTGCAACATCGCCAACAGATTTTTTCATTTCCTGTTTCGTAACTTATCTCTGTTATCACATCTGCGACATGCTATATGGATATATATGTCAAAATAAAGCAATGTATAGTGAGTGTTGGATTATGGTGGGGTTCTGAAAAAGTCCAAAGTTGGAAATTTTAAGTTCCCATTTGGAATTTTTTTGAGGAATGCCCTTTCAACCCAGATTTCCCACTAAAAAGTTGGAGCAGGCCAGCATACCCTGAGTTAGAAATGGCGGCACTGAACATAAACAGTAGTAAAACGGTAAACCTGATCTGTAATGCCAGTGCAGTGTATTTTTGACTCAATAAATAAGCCATAAATGGGTCATAGATCAGGCTCTGTCCATGAATGGAAAAAATAAGTACTGCTCTGTATTGCTAGTCATACCTGAATTGCTCTCCCTTGCTACGCCTGACAAAAAAATTCTGTTTTTCCTGCCTTATTCTGGAACGTCGGTCACTTTTGTGTTCCGCAAAATCTCAGCAAAAATCATTCCGTCATTAACACATGCATGGGGCAAGATCAGTAATGTTTGGTGTTCTTTGATACATCCTGCAGGTCAGCTTTAGCACACACAGATTGCAGGTTTGTATGATAAAAAAGTTTGCAATATTGCAGCTTTATTGTTTGGATAAATCCAGTGCTCTACCTGAGCTGCAATATTTATCCAGAGAATGGCTGTCTTACCCTGGAAGACCCCACACAGTCCCCAGTAATTTCTAAAAGAGAATTTCCCTTTCCATCAAAAGTGTATCAATTCTGCTTCAACTGCTGCTCATTGATCTGGATTGTCATGCTGTTTCTGGAGAGAAACACATGCCTAACACCTATGCTTACACTATACTACCTTTCTTGGCAGATTACTTGCTTGCTCATTGTGCTCCTTTCTGATGAGTGTGCACTCTTCTTGGTAGAATGTGTTGGTCATTATTCAAATGAAATGCTTATGTATTTGTTTATAAATAAAAAATTCAGCTTCCACCTGCACATTTTTGTGTCTACAGCCTTACGCTACTTTGCCCCATTTAATACATTTGGCCATAAAGCAGAGTGGTGAGAGATGTGATCATTTCCTCATTTAAATAAGGAAAAACATGCATGGTCTTACAGCATACTTACAGTATGTCCTCAAAAGCATACAGATTCTCCTCAAGGGCCTTCAGGGTATTGTGCTTATTTGGACAAAGGAGAAATGTCTAAAGTAGCTAAGAAAAGAATTTTAAAAATTCTCACGTGTCAACATACCAGAGTATAGAAAAAATATTACCTATAGAAGATGTGCTTGTCTGTAGTCTTTAATTGCTGAAGTGTTCAATGTTTAAAGGTGCATATAAAAAGTACATTTTGGTCATCGTGTGATTCAAAGGTTTGTGCTTGTGTTTGTGCTTAATGTCAACCTGAGCTTCAGCAGAGTTGGAGATTCTGTGTGTTTGTATGATTGTGTGTGCAGAGGGAGAATGAGGGATGGAATGAGAGAAAGAGCTTCAGACACAGAGAATCACAGACTTTCTTATGCCCAGATTTCTCAGGACACTTGCAGTTCTCTCTGTCCTGTCTTTTTCATTAGGGTAGCTGTGCTCTGGCCCAGTGCACGCATACTCAGGGATTAAGTAGGCTTAGTTATGGAAGCTCTATGGTTGCAGTCTTTCCTTTGTCTAAAATTATTTTAGCAGGAATGGTATATGTTTTGGACATGTCCTGTTAGTTGTATAAAGCATCCTAATGTCTGTTATCCCTGCTGGGCTGTTGGTTAGTTAGAATTACTTGTTGACTTTGCTCCCATTTAGTCCTGTTAGAGAAAAGTGTGTCAGTTTCAAAAGCGAGATGTGGTTAAAACAAATTAGGATTGAAGAAGCTTCTCGGATGAGATGTGAAACGTCAGGTTAAAACAAATTTTAATTTCTTATTCTCGTAGGCAGTTTAGAAAAAAAGCACAGCATTGCTAAACTTGATGACATGTGCAAAAAAATGTACTTTTCAAACCTTGTGATAAGTTGCATGATTAGGTTTCTTAATTACATATATTTTCTTAACCACTTACCCGATTCAGGGTTACAAGGTGGCTTGCAGTCCAAGAACTTCAAGTAAGGTTAAGTGGCAATTCTAAATTAGCTGGATGTGAGACTTGTTGACTGTCTCTCTTAGACCTTTCTGTGGTACATACAGCTTTTCCTCCAATGTTAAATGGAGATACTAGATTATACTAATTTATAATTATGTTATCTCTCACATTTGGTAACTTTTTGTTCCTTTAAATTCTTTGAAATATGTCAAAAAGATGCTTTGCCAAATAGGACATGTTCGGTCTGCGTAGGTTTAAAACATCTTTTATAGATGTTTTTTTTTATGGCCTTGTCCTGACTCTTGGCTGTGTGATGTTTGAGTTGGCTTTGTCAACACACTGTGGATTGTCTGCCCACGGGGAGTGCAAGGAGAGTGCTGCAAACACACACACACACAAACACACACACACAAACATAGACGCTCCTGGGTGTCACACATTTAGTCAACTCTGCAGATTTGTCCTGATTTAAACGTCGTCATTGATGGCAGGCTATTGTGAACCATTTCCAGTATACTGAACAACGGTCGATGTGCATGCTTATGTTTTTTCTGAACTGTAACTGTGCTGCTAGCCAGCACCTTCTGTGTATTTCCCTTCAGTTGTTAATTTTTAGCCACACTGTGTAGCCAGTTGCACAGTGTGATGCTGTGTAAATGGCTACAAATGTATCACATGTGCCAGGGACCAAGAGATAACTATTAGTGACGGCTTCCGTTGAGTCATGTGTTGCTACGCTGTTCAGGCTGTGCCTTTCATGCAGGCTGTACTTTGAATCTGAATATCATTGTGTGTCTTAAGATGAAGACTCAGTGAACACAGTGTGTGCACATTTGACTGTATTTAATAAATGTGGCTCCATCATCCCCCCAGACCTAAGGGTATTAATACTTGCTATGAAGCTGTCAGATTGTGAACATCCAATATGCACAAACGGGAATATGTTTCAGGAGTGCCTGAGGTGAGACTAGATTTGAAGAGGTTCATTTGTGTTTGTGATAAGTGTTGGCTGAAGGATGCTTTGTCAGCATTCTCAACTAGAGCTAACTCCAAACTTAATCTCTCCGATGTCTCTCTCTGACACATTCACGCAACTCAGGCCTCTTTCTCTCTATGTATATTAAAATTTTGACTAACCGTGTTCGTGATGGAGAGTTCCCTTACATTATATGGCGAGTTTGTATTCCCGGTTTGTGCATTATGTGTCAATTGAAGAAGTGTATCCACATAATAATTTTATGGAGTAAACCTCACATGTTGAGTATTCTTTGACCTTGAGGATTGTAAAAGGCGGAAGCGAGAGATGCACTGCTCAGACGTGGAGGAATTCCTGGATTATGACAACAAACTAACATCTTAAATGTACAAAAATACGTCTATATTCTTCTTGATTTCAGAAGGAAATTCGTTGAAAGAACTAAATATACATCATTCAAAGAGATAAAATCAAAATAGGACAGACTTCGAAGGGGAGTTCTGCGCGTGATCAACTAACAATGCGCTAATTTATGTACAGTACAAAGACACAGTCATTTCATTTCAATAAGAAGCATTCTACCAAGAACTGCGCAAATTAGCTGCTAAAAATAACCTGATGATGGAATGTGAGGGATGTTCTAACAGAAATAATACATTGCAAGCCAAGGTTTTATGTATTTGTGCTTCTCTTTGAAAACAGTGTCGCAATTCAGATAAATGAAAGAATGCTGAAGGAGAATCAACATGTTTTTGATAAAAATGACAAAACATTCTCTTAGACATTGTTGGGGACAGCGAGCGAGGTCCTGGAATGTGAGAATCAGGTAGAGCCCGGGATTTATCCAGAGCAGAGCTGCATTACAAAACCTGTTACAAACAGTTTCACAATATAACCCTGAAATCTCCGAGGTAATACCTGTGTATCTTTACACAGATACACAGAGATACCTCTGTATCTGTGTAGCAAAACATTGATTACAGTGTAATCCCAAGCTGTCCGTGTGTTAATGAATATATTCTGTGCCTCTGTGTATTTTAACAGACATATGAGACGTTTCCTGTTAACAGATCAATTTGGTTCATAACTGAACCAACACCAGAGAGAAATTAAAACAAAGTGCAAACCACTGTGCTGACTCCTCCCTCCCTCTGATGCTACACATTAAGTTAAGTTCATTTAAGCAGTTATGTTTTACTCTGTTTCATCGTCATTATAGCCCCACAACAGTCTTTCTGGAGTACTATGCATATAAACTCAAGATAAAACATTTCCCCTCGCTGAAATGTGACTGTGCATTTTAACCCCTACAATACTTTTCAGAGGATTAATATGGGTCCTTAACATAGTCTTGTATTGTATTATTTGGCTTCATATCACACCTTGCACACAGAAATTCCTGTGTATTACAAACACTGTTTCATTTTATTTAATGAGTGCATGAAGGTTCTTATTCCATATCTGTGAATTTAAATGGACATATTTTTCTAATATTTTTTTATCAAATTAAAAATTAGTGTAAGCATGCAATATATTGTGTATTTGGCTCAATGATAAACATCCAGTTTATGATTGGTTCTTGTACTAGCATTCACAATAAGATCTGTATTTTGTGTATTTTCGACTAGAGTCTTTTCTTCTGCGATTTCCTGCCTGTATGGAAATCAATAAATGCCACAACTGGTGCTTTACAAACAGCAGGGCCACAACTGATCAAACTGAGAGCATTTATACGGCGTGCTACGTAGAAGATTTTTTGTTGACCTTTAACTGGGTTCCTGTTAAAGAGTATGTAATAGCCTCTCTAGCTCTGGTTTTGTAAGTAGTCACTTCTTTGGCTACAAACCGAACAGCGCAGTCGCTTTTAGAAGAATGATGAGGACCAGACTGAGTTACATTTTGCTTTGAGGGCTAAAATCATATTTCTTATCTACAAATCAAGCTCTTCAAGGACATGTGTGAATATAGCCCCTCAAAGGGAGATACATACCATATAGTCTTTTTAAGCAAGGCCAGCAGAGATATATATTCTTGCTCTATCTTCCTGTATTGATTTAAGTAGGGTTAGGCCAGTGATTTATGGAACATAATGACTGTGGAGAGTAAAGTTTTAAGCTTCTCATTGGGACACAGCATGCTGCTGGCTAAGATTATTCATTCCTTGTCTGAAATAGTTTCTGTCCAAGTTGAGATTGTGTTACTGAAGCAGCGTATGTCTTAGCCCTCTTATCTATTCACACATGATATAATCTGTAAATAGACTGCACTTTCACATGAATTTGCACTCACACATGATTCTTTTCCCTTTCCCTGATCCAGAGATTGACCTGTGTGTTTTTTTTAGGACATGCTAGAAAGGTGGTGAGGGAGGCAGGTGAGATTTTCTTAATTAACACGTTCCGACTGCAAATTCTCAAGTGGTCGTGGCTGAGCTGTGTCAGTCCAGTCAGCAAAGCAATAGTCTGTATTTCTGTGTTTTAGGTAATGTATTCATCTGGTGGGTGGCAGCAGCAGCAGGATGGTCCTGTTGTTTGGAATGATCAGTTTTGTTCCTTCATCTGGAACTTGTGTTTGGTTTGGTTCTATATTAATCCTAGTCTTATTAACTTAACTTTTCCTCTTTTTTTTCTTTATTACAAATTTAAACGAATATATGCACATTAATCTATTTGTGCATGGGAATCAATATGCACAATTAGTGCAAAAAGTAATTATTATTATTATTATTATTATATACAAAATGTTTATCTCTATCAATTTCATGATTTCATTTTTTTTTTCAAATGTGCGTCCTGCTGATTTCTAAAAATTCCAGTTCTCTTTCTTATGGCTAAAACTGACAGCATATGTGGGCAACCTTTCTTCAATGCAGACTATTAGTTTCATAAAAAAAAGAAATTATTAAACTTAACAGTATTGCAGTAAATTGCAGGATCATCTCTCACTGAAACAACTGAAAGTAAAGTGCTGTGGTAGTGGAAACAACTACAAATAATTAACTGAAAGCGAGTTGCTGAACACCCACGAGAACAATGAAAATTGGCTGATTTCAGTCCCTGGTTGGTTGATCAGTGCATCTTTACTCAAAATGAGTCTTTGGAATTGAAGCTATAATCACCCAAATAGTGTCAGAACTGAGTGTGTTTTCCATGAATGTATATAGTTTGTAACACTGATGTGTTCTTAAGGTCTGTATTCAGCAAACAGACTGGTTTCTTATGCCAGTATAATTATTACTGTGATCATGATTCCTCTCCTTTTAACCTGGCTAATACACAACTGTTAGATCTTACTAGGACACGAGAAGGTGGGTGTGCTGTTGATGATGTATTTGGCACTTTCTGAGGAATAATTTCCACCTATCTAGTGCCCCAAATCTTTAAATGCTTACGTGGCACATGCATTAAATATGATAATGTTATGTCACAATAACTTTTCTTTCGTCCTGCTTCTGTTCTTAGTTGTTATGTATTGTAAAAGTGACAAAGAATTTTAGTACAGAAATATAAATGCCAATTCAGCATCGCTAACACTGCTTTATGAAATGCAAATAAATATAAACGACCCTTCTCAGTGCTGCAAACTTGCTGCCACTGTCCATTACTATATTAATCTCTTGCAGCGAGTGTTAGAAATGGCTGAGGAGTATTGATACAGCAAAGTCGTTTTTTAGTCTCTAACAGACTGGATGTGATCAGACGTCAGTAGTAGTGTAGGTCTGTAGTAATGTGTAGTGTTATGTGGATTGTTCTGAATCTCTGTGAGTAACCCTGCCATGAAACCTCTAACGCTGTGGACACAAAGCTTGGGTCCTTTTTCCTTCAGAGCTGCTGGCCCGTAAGGACATTGTGCTTACACTCAGCAAGGGAATGGATTAACCAGTTAAATAACATAGCTTTATTAAATCACAAATCTCCAACAGGCCCTTTCTCCCTTAGTGCCATCAAGTTTACTTAACAAGCCCTCTCTGAACCCTCTGCCCCGATTCTAGGCCCCTGTTAAATTGGTGGCCCACTCTTTTTGTCAGTCTCTCACTTCATTACAGGTTTAAATTCCACTGAACTGTCTCACAGCATCGTGCCCCATTGCCATGGTGGGGATGGAGTGGGAGATATTTACTTATGCTTTTATTATTCACAATAAATGTGTTTTTGTTATCGTTGGAAGCTAAAATTGCACATTTGAGATGGAAAAATAGTTTTTGTATACTTCAGAAATCGATGAGTCTTTTGCCTTTTAGGCAGCAATCATAAGCAAAAGAAAAGTGAACATTTGCCACCAAGCATCCCTTCTACTCTGTTCTTGTGTTCTGCCAGATCCAGTTCAAGTTTCCTTCACTTTCACTTTGTTGAATTAGGATAATTAACTCTCCTGACACACTATGCAAAGTAATCAAATCTGCTCTTTGGCAGCATGTGAATTCATTTAAAAGTTTCACTGTGTTCTGCTTTCTCTCTCTCTCTCTCTCTCTCTCCCCCTCTCACTTATGTCATACCTAACACCTCCCAAAGTTGGCATGTATCCATGATTTTAATGAAATGGGCTATAGGAATGACGGACCTGTCTAAATCATATAGACCCGGGTAATTGAGCAGAAGGAGATGCACATTAATCAGTGGTAGAATAGGGACACATACAGTAAAGCTGGCATTTAACAGCCCCCAAGATTAGGGATCAATAAGAAAAGGCACTGACGAGAGTGTTTTTCCTCTTCCTTGTATGTGTACCATATGCCCAAGCCCAATCCTGATCATTAACTTTTAGGCTGATTTTGATTAATAATGAGTTTTTATTTTAAAGGAGTTCCTTAAATTGGACCTTTTGTGCTCACTTTCAGCATGTTCTTGTACTCTGCAATTGCAGAATTTACAGTTGTCTTAAAGCATTCCCTCATGAAACTAGACATTTTAGCTCCTGTCTTGTTTAGCCTCCCTGTCCCTGTAGACCATCCATCCATCCATCCATCCATCCATCCATCCATCCATCCATCCATCCATCCATCCATCCATCCATCCATCTTCTTCCACTTATTCAGTTCTGGGTTGTGGTTAAATTCAAAAACAAAAAAACAAGCCTATAAACCTATTAAAAAACTAAGTTTCACATAGCAAGCAGGAACAACATTATTGACTTATTTTTTAGATTTAGTCTTTATTTACAAGTACAGAACAATGTTTGTGCGTAAAATGTCAACCAAACTTCAATATGTCTACTGAAAGTTTTGAGAAAAATATATGTATATATATTGCATGACATATCTGACTTTTAACCATACCTGTGTTCTGTGGTGAAATTAGTCACAAGCCATTCAGCCTGATTATCAGTAGTGGTCAGTCAATCAGTTGTTCTGTCTCTGCAGCATTGCCCTCTATCGATTGAACAGTCGTGACTTTTCAGCATTAGTCCAGCCCAGACTCTTGCTGTTTACAAGTTTACGAGAAGCGCTGAAAAAAACCAAACGTGTTTTTTTTTTTTTCCATTGGGAAATAAAAGCAAACTTCACACATGAAAAGGTGATGTTTGAACACAGAGTGAAACCATTACATAGTGATAGAACATGAAATGGACAAAAATGAGCTCATAATGTATCTGTAAGATTTTCCTTTTTGCAGTCTTGAGTTTTTGCTAAATCTTTCATTTGTTTGATGTTCACTTTCATCGTCTCTTGAATAGTCCACATCTTACATTTTGCGAAACATGAACTCCACATTTTTGTATATCTAATTTATTATTGCAAACCTGTTTTTTTTTTTTTTTTTTTTTTTTTTTTTTTTGCCTCAATTGACCTCTATGTACTGAACATGTTTCACTTCTTTTATACAGTAATTTATGACGTTGTTTTCACCCACGACATTGTTCCTCTGAGGTGTAACATTGGGACATTCTTTGCTTGACATAGTTTACAGAGACAACAACATGCTTCTGAGGTCAGCAACTCCCCAGTCACATTCCAGCTGCTCCCACAGTAACCAGTGGCAAGCGGACGAAGGGCTGGCACTTAGCTTTAGTGCATTGTTTGGTCTCTCTTAAGCCAGTTTCACTTTTTAAGTGCCAAGTCTGGAAACATGTCAGCTGATGCCTAACTTCTTAAGCTCCTGGCCTCCTGATATGCTCCTGGGTATGGATGGCTTCAGACAAGGATTAGCAGTGATGGGCTGATGATATATGTGATGATTTCTGTGTATATTAGGTAATGAGCACAATAATGTGGTCTGGCTGTTCAGAGTTCGAACATGTTAAAGTGCTCTTTGGAAGTTTGTAATATCCAAGTTACGGTTAATCAAACTGTGCTGGAACTCAGCTGACTGAAAGTGTCTGGCTGGGACTTGTTAGGTTCAATGTAAAAGTAAAGAGTTTACCATGAAAAGCTTAGTGGCAGATTCTGCAGAAGAAGCAAAGAACCTCCTCACATGCGCACACTTACACCCACACATAACTCTCTCTCACACAGACACGCACACACTACAAAAGTAGTTTCACTGGCTGCCAGATAAGCTAAAGTAATAACAGTGCCATCTCAGCTAATTTTAGCCCTGTATTGAATGAGCCGCCACTGGTATTCATGGCAACATTTCTGGCTGAGCTAAGCTGTATATTCGCTCTCCCTGTATTGCCTGTCTCGCTCGTTCATATTCTCTTTTCTTGCTCCCGATCTTAATTTTTCTTGCTGCCTCTCTCTTTTCTATGTTGTTCGTTCCATTTTACACCCCTTTCAATTCTCCATCTTTCTCATCGTCTCACCTCTCTTTTTAATACGGCACTATGTTTAAAAGCTATCACATCGAGATTGTTATTTGGGGAGATTATAAAAGCCTCTTTACAGAAGTAAACATCTCTATAGTTGCTGCTTTCTCCCAACCTATTCTGCTCTGGAGTTTGTGCAGCACCAGAGACATAATCTCAGCCTTACATAATAAAGAGTAATGCCCACCAAGAATAGAAATATGTTTATGTGCTAGATATTAGCACCTCTAGCCACGACTATGTTCGCTCTCCTTATATTCTCTTAAAGTGTTTTTGAAGAATCTGTTGTTATTGAAACTGTGCTTTTTGTGTAATTGAGGCCTTCTTATTAGACAGATGTCACTGAGGTGTCATTTGGCTGCACTGTACTGCCATCCACAGACCATGTAGTTCATGTAAAGCAGTATTAGATATGTGCTCTGAGTTTGTCACTCGATAGAAATGGGCGCTATCAACCATGATGTCAAATTTGAATTAAAAAAGCCAGTAAGTATATAAAATCAGGGTTGAAAAACTGTAGTAGCTTTCTTAGCGCGGAAATTTTTTCTGTTGTTGTGGTCGCTTATTGACAGCTCACATTTCACATCAGTTCAAATGGGCTGCTGAAGCAGGCAAACACTCTTTTAACCAGTTTACATGAGTTTGGGAGAAAATTACTACCCGCTCTGTATATGGAATATTTTTGTCACTTGGTGGTTCTTTGTTTTTGTAATAAGTTTGAAACCCTTCTTAAAAACTACACACTTATGAGGCTCGAAGATTCAGTAATTATGTTACATTGCAAGGCAATATAAAATTCTGCTGAAATATACTAAGTATAGGCAATTTTTACATTTATTAATCTCTGAAGTCAGCATGCTTTGCTGACTTCAGAGATTAATAAATGTAAATGGGATAATACAACACAGGTGATGCTAAAAACAGACAGGAATAGCTATGAGAGATTTGAAGGTAAAATAGGAAGTGAAAAAACACTGGTTGTAACCAACCCGAAAACCAAAAAAACGTTGTGTAAGTTCCATAAAATGCATTTCCTGAAGTAGCCGGTGGATCTACTGAGATTTTCTAACACAATTATCTCTGAGGTTTACAAAGAATGGCACTGTTAAGTATTAAAAACTCACTAGTACATATGTACCCAAGTGCAAGTGTGTGAAAACGTTTTTGTGTAAATTTTGTGTCTGAGTCACAAGCGTGTGTTCCAGGAAACTCTCCATTCAGACCACTGGGAGAAAATTTGTACTCCGAATACTCTCAATCCAGAGTGAGAAAGAATAATTCTTCTTAATAAATCTTTTTAAGAGTTTTGCAGCAAATCTTTAACAAAATCTCAAAGGAATTGACTTCATCTCTGTAGAGAGAGAAAAGGGAAACATCGCAGACAGATTTTAGATCCAAGACATTACTATTGATCCACACTACTTTTGAAAGTATGGAAAATGAGTTTTCAAACGAAGAGGTGCAGACTCAGAGAATTATTCAGTATTTAGGTCATGCCCTTTGCTGGAGCAACTTAAGACTTCTTCACACATGCACTGTAATCCCTAAATGCTCATAGCAGCATGTCTGAAAAAAAGAACCTTATTCATGTTTTACATAAATGTTGCTCATGCCGTTTTCTTGCTTCATACTATGTGACAGTTTGACAATATTCTGCACACTACTCACATTTGGATACTTGCAGTTTCTTTTCCATTAAATGCATACAGTTGTAGCAATGTAGCAATTTTCCACAAGAGTGCAAACTTGTAAACATTCCCTAAATTGGCAAATAAAACGTGCACTGTTAGAGATTTGATGTTTGGAAGCAAAATAAGAGGAAGGCTGTGTGTATCTGGCAGGATCTCTATTTTAGGAAAAGTGAAAGCCTCCTCTCTCATTCCTGCTGTCCTGTGCTATGACTCTTCTGCTTGCCCTCTGGCTACATGCCTCTTGTACAGAGCACTTCACACTTCCCATGTGAAACCAAAGCTTTGCCTTAAACCTACTGCTTTGCCACGTCCTCTGGGCTATTTTTACTCCAGCAGTGGCTACTGCTGTTAAAGCCATACCACAGCCTTTTGGACTGCAGCAGAGGCCATGTGTTTCCATCTGTGGTGGTGTGTCTAGGTATCTGAGCATGGATGTGTGAGTGGTAAAACTGCGTTTAAAAAGATATGTGTACAGAATAAGATACAGTAACAATTTCCCCCTCAGTTAGATGTACCTCTGACACTGACATTGGCTATTGGGAGACAAATCTCTCTTTAACTTACGAGACAGCATAAAGATCTTGTAAATACGTTTTTAGCACACTTCTGAACATGAGTGGACAGATGGATGGATGTGTGTTTTTGCACTTCTTAACCTCCCGTTGTGTTAATGTGAAAGCCCTGACGCTATTTTCAACTGTCAGTCATGCACCATACAGAACTGGAAATCCTTATGATGAAGCACCTAGGGCTGTGTTTTTCCAACTTCTTAGGCATTTGCAAGAAAGAACTCCACAACATATGGTGTCAGAATTGTGATGGCTTGTCGGAAGAAGAAAACTGGCCTTCCAGTGCAATGAACAGAACTGCATTCCCAGCACATATGGTCAGATGAATGCTAATCAGCTTTCAACACTGTGAAAGCCTACCTGTTTTCTTCCCCTGTCCCCAAGAGACTTCAGTAGAAGTAGTACAGGTTGACACATCTGTAGTCAACCTTGGAGCGCTCCTGGCTCGGCGAGACGTCTCTCTTTCAAACAATGTTGCATCAATAAACCTTTAATAGATTTTCAAGTTTTATGCGCTGCATAAGCCTCCCCGTCTAACTCATGTCTCTGTTTTTCTTGATCCCTGAGAATATCTTTGTTATTTACAAGGATTTCCTGTGCCTTTACATCCATCAGTTGACACGGTTTCTTAGCTAGACTTTGATCAGTAGTTTACCTTTGTATTTCTTGCTGTGCTTTACTCTTTCCTCTAACATTGTGGTTTGAAGGTCAGTTAGTCCCTCAGTGGTAGAGCATCCTGAAATAGAATCCCCACTTACCTGGGTTCGAGGTTTACTGTGCTTGGAAACTCAACCATATGACCAGTAACAGAGTGCTTCACAATCAGTTTAGCCAGTGCTAACTGTTAATGGGTCTGGGTTACTGATCTATATATATCAAAAGTCATATTCATCAAAGTAAGCTGTTGGATACTGTCGTTGAATCCTCGGTCACACTGATAGTTCGGTGATATCATCATGTTTCATGATGTTTCACCTCCATGTGGTCCTTCAAACCACAAAAAGATAGTCATCTTGAAAACACACACTTAGACACACAAAGACACACATGTATATTCACACCAGCATTGTGTCATGGTGCACTCATAGACTCTTCCATTTACTGAACTTTCAAATTATTTTTACTACTATTATTATTGTTGTTGTTATGTTAGAGAGGGTAGAGCAGTGGACAGCTCTCTGGGTAATTCCTAGAATCCAAAGACATCTATTGCTATAAAGCTGGCTGCAGGTGTGAATGTGAGGTTACTTGTAAATGGTCGTCTGTGTATATGTGTTGGCCCTGTGGATTGACGACCTGTCCAGAGTATATCCCACCTTGAATAGGCTCCAGTCCTTCATGACCCTGAGATGGATGGAATATGTATTTTGTTTTCTGTTTCTCATCTTTTTTTCCTGTTGCATTTTTGTAAATAATCCCACATTTTGGACCTCGGCAAGCTAATAAATACATTACTTTTTCATGTGCACCTAGGTTTTTCCAGGGCTTAACAAGCTTTTGAGGAAATAACAGGTAAACTGATATTGGCACTAAGAATACCACTGTTAGTAGCAAAAATAGAGACGGCGTAACGGTCAGTACTGATAATCCTTGTGCTGGAGCACCAGAATGACATGTGACACATGAGTGAGATATGAGTGTCAGATTACATCTTCTCTATGGCACCGGCGGCTGCTAAAGACATGCCAGAATCAACTACCTACAACAGAAATGCAACATAAACATCATAGGCTCTGTATGGGAGGCTCTGTATGGGAGAACGTTTGTGACATAGAGCTCTTTGTACTGTGCGTTGATTTCTGCACCACTTTGAAGCAGTTCTTAAGTGTTACAGCTTTCAACTCATCTCCAAACCTGGAGGCTTCATTTTTACATTTTTTTCTCTCTTTCTCTCCTCTGTCCTCTTTTACTTCTTCTGCCTTTTCTCTTATCTCCCACACCCTCCCACTCTGCTTCAGTGAAGTACATCAAGGAGATGTCTGCCTTCTTTAAAAGCTCTGGGTCCCCTGGAGCAGGTCTCCCGTGGGATTCTCCCCCTTCCACACCTCAAAGGGGCACTGAGCTCTCCCCTGCTGAGGTGAAGGAGCCCCGGAGCATCCCGCTGAAGATGTGCCAGGTGTCACGAAAACAGTGCCCTCCAGACACAGAAAACAGGTATTACATGTTAAAGCTTCACCGATTTATGTAATATTTCATACAGCTTATGGATTTGGATAAAAGAAATCGGACACATGAAAATGACATAGCTTTGTAAAAGGGACTTGAAACTTCCTCTTCACCCTTAAGCTTTAGTCACTTTGCCATGTCTTTTTAATTCCTCTAACAGCTTTTTCCCCACCTCTTTTATGTTTCTCTTGCATCGTTCTCTTTTTCTGTCATCTCATTTGCCAGGTATTTTGAGGTGATTTCATCCAACAGAAAGAACTCTGTGTTCCTGAGGGCAAAAGACCCTGCCATGGCCCAATCCTGGTACAATGCCATCCAGGCTGGTGCTGCCAGCCTTTTACCACGAGTGAAGGAGGAGATGAGGAGCATGCAGCCTGGCATGGAAGTCAAACATCTGGGCTGGATTACAGAGCAGGTATGGAAGAATGCTGTGGTACATGATAAATCGTCCATAAATGGCTGTGCACATGTGTGTGCCTCTATGTTACACCTTGTTACAACTTTTAACTATTATTTTAGGGGAAAAAAAGCAATGGTTAAACTGATCTTTAAAAGATTTCTGAAGTTTTGATAGAAATTTCAACATGCGCAGGTATCTCAGGGTCCAGAGAAACCCATACTGGCTGTGCTGACTGACAAGGACCTGCTCTTGTATCCCTCGTGTCCTGAAAGCAAAGAGAGCCTCAACAATCCGACAAAGAGCCACCCGCTCATCACCACCAGGTTTCCACCCTTACAGCACACGCTACATAACATGACACTTGTGCTTTCTCTCTCTTTCTTATATAAACGCATTCACATAACGATGGAGTTTCAGAAGCCCCACCCTGTTCGGCTCAGGCCTTCCTCTGGCTTGATTTAGCCCAGAGGACACATGCTCACTCTTTCCATAGTTGGACTGTTGGACGTTTTGCCAAATAACATCATATTCATGTGGAAACAGAACCTAAACAGAACCTATGAGTCATGGGTTTTTCCTCTGTTTTTTCTCTCCTATGTAGCCCTGTAACAGTTTGTCTGCAACATCATTTGCTCTTATGGCCACATTATTTTCTATAAGTCTTCATTATCATCTTTCTCATACACTTTTTCCCACTCTTTCACCTACCCCACACCCTCCTTTCTCAGACTGGTCCATTCTGGTCCAGGAAAAAGCTCTCCAGTCTTGGATTCTGAGCTGTCATTTGGCCTACGTTCAGGCACAAAGCAAGGCGTGGAGACACATGTTTTTAGGGTGGATTCTGCTAAGGAGCTGTCGACCTGGACTCATCTGCTGGTGGAGGGTTGCCACAATGCTGCTGAGCTTACCAAGGAGGTCACCACGGGTACAGACATGCAAACGATTCATTTTTTTTTTTTCATTTACAGTCCTTTACGAATATTTCTGAAATTCAGATTTATTAAAAGAAAAGCCCACTACATGATAAATACCACATGGTGATGTCAGTTCTATACTAGAGTACACATGAATTATGTAATTCAGTTAGCAGCGTCTGTATACTGTAAATTAGGGTAAGAGTTTTTTTTGGTTTGGGTTTTTTTCCCCCCCATTACTATCAGAAACACTGGTTTGTAATCATTGTTAACCTGAACTAAACACTATTTTAAGAAGAATTTACCTGTAATGGCAGGTAGCATTTTCGTATCTGAACCGATTTTCAGAAATAAATTAAGGTTTCGTTAGAGGTAGAAGCTGAAGAGGAATAAAGATGGAGCCCCCCTTCTGAAAGTCAAAATACTATACAACTAGCAGTACAACATGACTTTTTTTCAGGAAATGATTCAAACACTTGAATCATGTCTATAAATATACCTCAAATCTATTTCAACCAAACAATTCCTGCTTGGGCTTAAGACTTGGTTCTGTTCAACAGATACACACAAACATTCCAGTTTAAAACAGAGGCTCGTCTCACAAAGCAGGATTAGTGCGATTTATTGTTCTTTACACAGTGATCTGCACGCTGTACCCCTTTGTAGAACGTCCCTAATCTTTGCACAATTCTTCTGGTTGCATTTTAATAAAAGATTTGGGTTTTTAGAAACCAAACTTTCTTGCAACGGATTTTTATAAGGAGCTTGAGGGGAGACAAAGCATTTTGTCGTATGTATTGTAGTATATAAAGTCTTAGCTCTGTGCTTACATCTAGACTGAGTAAAACCCCCCTACAGCTTTACAGCTAGATTTACTGCTCAGAGTAGTCCTACTTTCTGAGACAAGTGCCATACGATATAAAACCTTGCTGTATAGTAAAGGTTTCACATTGCCCTCTGCTGGTGGAATAAAATGATGCAAAAACTTTTCAGTATAAACTAAAAATGGTTCTTTTAATTCCAATATGTGAAACGAATTCTAACATTCTTTTTAACTAAAATTTGGAACAATTTTCTTACAGCAATAAATATTTAAACTGCATTTCTTTGTCTTTTCATGTCTTTTCAGTGTCACATTTAGTAAAGTGCATTCTGTAGCCCTGTATCAATACTGAATGACACTACTAATGAAATCACAAAGAAATCATTACTTGACCTTTACGCCACATAAGCCCTGTTTTTTCTGCTTTGGCAGTCTGCAGTTGGAATGGGAAAGAGTGCATGCTGGGAGTTCACATCGATGAGGGTTTTACACTATTCACCGAAGAAATGGGTGTCAGGAAGAATATTCTCCTCCAGCAGCCTTTTGAGCGCCTCAGAATGTCCTCAGACGACGGCGTTCGGATGATGTTCCTTGATTTTGGAGGTCCCGAGGCTGAGATAGTAAGTTTTCCCCTGTTTTCTGTTCAATTTTGACTTGAAGTGAAATATGTGACATTTCAGGGCAAGAATGCATCAGTAAAATCATTAGCACCATTACTGTGAGTGGTGAGTTCTCACTTGTTAGACAGACAGTGAACTTGACTAAACTTGATTTCTACCTAAGCTTGTGTGTTAGCCATCTCCTTGACATTTAAGAAAAACCATGTAAAGAACCTTTTCAGCAACATTACCTGCTCCCTCTGACAGTTACAAATCATATTTCACTCTTTAAGTTATTCAGATTATTCCAATTCAGAGTTGACCTGCTTGTTATGCATTTATAAAAATGTTTAAAAAAGCAAAATTATATGGATTTCCTTCATTTAATCATGTTTCTTTTTTACTTATCTGTATCTCCTACAGCAACTGGACCTGCATTGTTGCCCTAAGACCTTAGTCTTCATAATCCACTCTTTCCTGTCTGCTAAGGTCAAGCGACTTGGTCTCTTGGCGTGATAAAGGCCAACTATCCGGAACGTCACAATAGGAATATTCAATAAAGTTTATGGTACAGCCTGGGAACTCTGAAACTCCAGATGATGGGGGGCTTGGAAATGATGCTGACAAGCCTTCCTAAGCCTCTAAAAATCATCTTTGGTCAGGCATCTCCTGATCCTTCTATGGAATGAACTGCAACAATGCAACGATGGTTGTTTGTTGGACTTAAATTTGTAAGGTAAAAGTTGGCGCAAGTCAGTAGTCACTTAAGGGAGCTTGCATCTGTCAAATCTGTCACAGTATGTCATGACACTTTGTGATGACAAATTGTATGAGTACGACTGCCTGTATCTTAACGTTTCTAAGCTTAAAGCCCCAGATGTTCGTTTTTTGTCATCACATTTTTTATTTTCATTTCATAAGTCAAGATGGGCCTTTGTCTTGAGAATCTTTTCATCTTTCAGTCTTTGCTTTATGTGCTGTGAACAAAATCATTTTGTTGTGAATAACAAAAGTTATTTCACAAAAGTCCTGATTGATGTTGGACAAACATTTTCATAAAGGCAGCTCGAATGGAGTGACAGGATGACATGTCTGATCGCTACATAATCAATAGTCTGTACTGAACAATGTACAGAATGGAGCTATTATGATATGCTGTTCATGTGGATTCTTGCCAATACCCTGAAATTTTTCATGCGTTTTAAGACGACCTCCAAAAGAAAAGTAAAATTGATTTTTCAGTGTAGCTGAAAAACAACTTTCATTTCTCCTTTTTCTATGTAAAGTACAAAAAGTAAAACCATATATTTAAAAATGCTATTTTTCTGTGTTTAAACTACAAAATATTCATACCAAATACAAACCTGCAGTGCTTAACAATTTTATTAGACCATCACCTGATGTAAGGTTTATGCCACAGCTTCCCTGAATTAACAGTTTTGATATTTACCAAAATCGTATTTCATGTTTCTGTAATGGTTAATCCACCAATAAGTTCTCTAATCAAAATATTTATAATGCTACAATATCATATGTGTTATTCATGAATTTTCAAATTTACTGTTCATAAAAAAGCTGAAAAAGTGCAAAAGCGCATTATTATTTTTGATTAACATGCCAAATCACAGTTATTTACTTGGATTTCTCAACAGAAAAAAAAAAATCTCAGTGGTTGAACGTTATGCTTCATAAACTTCTAATTTCTGAGAGAGATCCAGTGTGCCAGCGCAGATTAAGGCATTTGGCTTGTTTCTTGACTAATAATTAGCAATATATTTTTAAAACACATTTTTGACAGATTTGTGAAATATTTGTGTTTTCTTGTTTTTATGACAGGTCGTGTAATAAATTTGCTAAGCAGTGTATCTTAAGTATCAATGGCCTTAATCAGTCTTGGCCTTTTTTGTCAGTAACATAAACAAAATGACACATTTTTCCTGTGTTTCACAGCACTGACAAAGGTTTTCATTATCATTTATAGATGACATACAGCCAGCTTAACCATACTTCTCTATGGATATGGAGTTTAACTCTTACTTTATGATTTAATGTCTTTGTTAAGTACTGTATTCTTAATACAGAGGGAAAGTACAGGCTTGGAAAGTTTTGCCACGGTCTTTGTATATGGAAATGTAGGGTTGGTCACTCTTGTCTTGTTATCTGTGCTGACTGAACATCTGCAATTTGGGGCCTTCTTTCTTCTTTGAACACTAAACAGACTTCTATTAACATATATATATGTATATATATGTATATATGTATATATATATATATATACATATATATACAACTAAAATTGTTTGCTTTCAAGAATAAAATGTATTGTATATTCTTATTTAAACAAAGGTGTGCCTTGCAGGGTTATTTGTATATAAACATGTAATAAACTTTAACTTTTATTGTTTACTTTGCTTGTGCTTGATTATTATACTATTACTACTATTATAACTCTCTTAAAAGGAAGGATATATCATCTAAATCTATTATATAAACTTGGTTAAAGCTGTACATTAATAAATACATAAATTCATCAATTAGAGCACAGATTACACAGCACAAATTAGCAGAAGCAAAGCCTAGCAAACAGCCACCCTCTGTGGTGGCTGTCTGTGTTTGCAAGTTTCAAAGTAGCCCTGCCCACTAAAGATGTATGTTACCGTAGGTAAGTTTAACCCATAGACTTTGAGATGAGCATTTTCTAGTTTGCAAAAAACCCCCAAGATGTGACAACAAGCGGTGGGTCTGATGGTGAAACCTAATATGCTCATTTACACTTTTCAAGCACAGTCAGATAGCATACCACAGAGATAATGCTTCATTTGGAAACATGGTATGACCAAGACTTACAAAATAGACTTAATTTTTTACTTAATATTATCTAAAGTCAGAGACTGGGACCATTAACACATCAGAAAAGATGTGTTAATGGGCTTTTTACAGAGCTTAAAACAGAAGCAGTTTTTCCATAGAAGTCATTTTGTTGCCATCCACAGGCCGTCAGATAAAATGCTCATTTGAAGCATGGTTTCTTTGGTTACTGTTTTTTGTGTAAGAAAAAAAAAGTTGATTTTTTTTGGGAGTGTAAACATGTTTAATTAACGTGTAAAGACATGTAATTAGCGTGTCACTTTAAAATAGTATGGGCTCTATCTGGCATCTTGAGCAAGCCTCAAGCAGACGTTCAAGCAAGTGCAGTTAGGGGTACTTTAATGTGAATTTCATTTTTCAGCTTATAACAAATTCTTAACTCTTTTCAGCCTTTCCAGGATAACATTTGTTTTAGGTAATACCACTATTTTTGTTTTTTTGTTTTTTTTAATTGTATTCAAATTTGTAGGCAGGACTATTGACAGAAGCTTAGCAAGTAAACCAAAAAAAAGCATGTAAAATGTGGCTTTATACGCTTTTTGGATAAGAGGAAAACGCAGAGGAAACCGAGCTAAAGTATTGTAAATACTGGTCTCATGTCCATGAAGTACCCAGCAGCTTGACTCTTAATGGATTGGCTGGATGTGTAAATAAGTTAGTTGATAGCCAAAACAACCATGTGAGGTTAAAGTGTCTACATTGTGACCCACATCATCTCTCTAAATCCCTCTTAAGCCAGACTCCTTTTAGTCAGCTCCAAATCACTTGATATATTCAGCTGCATGTTTTATATCTCATGGTCTTTAACGAGCCGTTCCACTGGGCAGATTCAGACAGCGGATCTAGCCTTCGTGCTGTCTTTATTTAACAGTCCCAGTTGGTGGTCTGACAGTTTTATTAAGTCCAGACAGATCTGTAGAATGGGAAGAGCAAAGATGATGATGATGAGATGCTTAAGTCAGCAGGGTGTGTGATGGAGACAGTTAGGCCTGCTGCTAGCCATTATAAAAAGAGCAAGCAAACAGTCCACTCTCCTGTATTTTTACTGTCATTAAGGAGCGTTATCAGTGAGGCCCAGATGCTGGTTTTAGTAGACAAATTGTCAGTCTGTTAATGTGTGTGTGTGTGCATATGGCCTTTTAAACACACCTTTAAATCTGCGTGTTTCGGAACATAGAAATGGCAGACTCTAGTAATAACAAACTGGGAGTTGTATATCAAATCACAATAGAGTGTTCACATTTGATCATATCTTCTCCCTTCCTCCCCTTTCAGCGCTCACCCCTCTTGTTTAGACGTTACCATAGCAACGGCAGGGAGCTCTGTTCACCTCTTCCATTATGGTTGCTGCTGTTAAAATTGTCAATCAGCCTCTCAGATACTGCTGAAGAGGAGGATCAAATTCTGTGAATATATTTTGATCAATAAAAATGGAAGGACGCTTAGAAATGAGAGAAACTGTTGGGAATTACAATTTTAGTAGCATGAGAAGCTAAAAGAACATGTTGTACTAGATAAAACACACTCTTGTCATGCCTTTTCTTTTGGATGAAGTCTGGAAAGGCAGAAATGACATACAAGAAGAAATCTCTAAATTAGGTTCCTATCTGCTTTGGCATCAGGGTGTGTGTATGAATGTGTACAGTAACCCCAAAGACAGAAAGAAGAGGCAGATCATGGCTTTGGAAAATAAATGAAATAAAAATTATTATAACTGTGATAAAAAAAAAAAAGTTGCATGGTAAATAAAACACAAAAAATGATTTCATCATCATCATCTTCTACTAAAGTGTTGGGACGTTTAGTACAATTTTTTTGCGCTACAATTTCAGATAAAGTGTATTTATTTATTTAAAATGTATGTATTTGTATACATTATACAGGCAGCACCGTGGCACGGTGGTTGGCATGGTGCTTAGCAATGTTGCCGCACAGCAAGAAGGTCCTGAGTACAGTTCCACCATCAGGCCGGGGTCTTTCTGTGTGGAGTTTGCATGTTCTCCCCGTGTTCTCTCCGGGTACTCCGGCTTCCTCCCACAGTCCAAAGACATGCAGTTACTGGGGATAGGTTAATTGATTAATCTAAATTGCCTGTAAGAGCCAATGATTGTCTGTGTCTCTATGTGTTAGCCCTGCAACAGACTGGCGACCTGTCCAGGGTGTACCCTGCCTCTTGCCCTATGACAGCTGGGATAGGCTCCAGCACTCCCTGCGACTCTGAAAAGGATAAGCGGACGTGAATGGATGGATGGAGTTTACATTATACAATGGTGAATAAGATGCTATTACACTGGATTATATTTTTATTCAAAGGCATTATGTCACCTCCCTGGTTTGGTTTTTGGGTTTCATCTTCTGTTGAAGATATGGATTCTTAATTAATATATTTGAGTCTTTCTTTGTTTATTTTGTACAGTTTTTAGTTGTTTTTTTTTTTTTTTTAAATCTAAGTATTTTTGTTCTTTTTTATTTTGGTGGAACTTCTGTTCCATCCTTGTTGTGCCTCATGTCTGTGTTTATGCACTGGTCCCTATATGTTCCCTTGTCCCTCAAATCTTATGTGTTTTTTCAGATTTCTTTTGGTGATTGAAGCAGTTCGTTTTCACTTCTTATCTTCCTACCCTGTGTCCTTGATTGCTTTCAGCTGTTGTTTATTATTTTCACCTGTGATTGCTTCCTCGTCCTTCCTGTGTGTCATCCCCAATCAGCTGTCAGAGTTGATGTTTTCTAATGTGTTCCACATTCATGTTATGGGCTTCTATTTAGATGGTGCTTTCTATATTCTTATTGGAAACTCAAAATGCTGTAGACTACAAGCCACATTTAGTCATTCAGTCATTTACATTCCTACAGTGTACATATTGTACTTAACTTGTGATTATTTTCATTTATACTCATATCACACTTATCGTTTGATCTTTATCCAACACCTTGATGAAAAGTTGTAGATAAACTGTGTGATAATTCAATCATTCATAATTTTCATAATGACACTGATGACAGCAGTGGTAGTAAGAGAGATTATACTGATGATTGACTTATTCAGTCCAAGTGGCTGCACCAGTGGTTTAAATATTACATTTAGCAGTGATTGCAATTTTTTTTATAAAGGCTCATTTTTATAAAGATCACTAATTGGGCAATAAAGTGTAAAAATGATGCCAAATGGACAATCTGGGTCTGTGCCCAGCCTCGAGCTCATGGATATATTTAATAATATCCTGTTGTCATAGCCGTGGCAGGACTGAGGACCTAAAATAGCTGTTCCAGTGTACAGTAATTGAATACGTGTAAATGTGAGTTTGAATGTGAGTTAATTCAGAGAAAAACAGTATGCTTTTTACTCAGTGCATCTGAGCTTATGTCCTTACATTTGTATTATGCAAATGTATCAGGAACAGTCAACTGATAATAAATAAGAGAGAATGTAGAGTAAATTTTACTGGCATTTTGCTTACAGTTATCTCACATAAAAGGTCACAGAGTTTGTGTATGAGAAGAAAGAAAGAGAGAGAGACTCTGCGAACCTGATTTGGATGAGAGGAAGATGGATGAGCGAATATATATACACTGTGCAGGTGTTTTCATGTATTTTGGTGGGGTTTTTGTAACTACCAAAGAGCGATGCCATTGAGTTTTGTAAATGTTTAACTCATATGCTCAAGTGCCAGTTTTTCAGTATTGCAGGCTTGTGATCCTCATACTGGCATTACACTCGTAGCAGGCAGGTGGCAGTGGAATACTGAGGAATGAGAGAAAAATCCAGTGTCAGTGTACCTTTCAGAGGCAGTAGGGGTCTCTGTGTCTCCACACAGAAGAATCACAAAGAGAGTACTCATGTTCTGTGTGGAAAGAGAGAGAGCGAGCACTCAAGCTTTGATTGGTCCTGACCAAATTCAGAACAGGACATCCCACAATATTCAATACTGTGCCCCCCTCCCCACTCTTCCCTTCCCACAAACACAAAAGGACTACAGAGTAGAAAGAGGACAAGAGATTAATACTTAGGCTCAAGCAGAGCAATTCATATTCCAATTGGAAGAGCATGTTATCTATTTTCTCATACTCGTTCATTGTGCTTTTCTTCCTGAGAGGCATTCGAATCAAAGCGGGGTTCAACAGGAATCAAATGCGACTTTCAAGGAACTGAACAATGGCAGCAACATTTAGTATAGCTCGAACATGTCAACGTTGCACAGAATCCAAAAAGAAGCAACCGTGCAATCACTTTCACATCAACTCCTCAATAACCATGTCAAATATGTACAGAGGGATGGGGTGAGGCTAACGCCAAATCCTGTGTCATTGGAAAGTCATTCATCCAAGCTTAATCAATCTAGGTTGTTTGATTCAATTCAAACTGCCTCCTGGGCAGAAGAGAGAAAAAAAACAGAATTAAAGGGAGAGCTGACTCTTTCCAACTTTGACGAGCTTCTTACTATCTCCTGTCTCCTTTATTTCCCCTTCCTTCTTTTCTTTTCCCCCCCCTCTATCATTCTCTCACCGGTCTCCTAGAGGCAGGAATTATAGGTAGTCATTTCATGCTAAGGTATAGGTTGAATTTCTTTTTTCAGTTACCTTATTTTTTTTTAAAGAAACTGTTATTACTACTGTATGTCTTAAAGACCAGGTTAGAGTTATTAAATATGCCAAAGCGAATTGTATTTTCGCTCAAGTAAGCTCCTTGGAAATATTCCATCAGGGCACCCTTTTATTCTTTCCAAATGTAGTTATGAATTTTAAAGTAGACTTGTTTTACTGGAGGAGAGAGGTGTGTGATCAGAATACTGAGCAAAGCTCAGATTGGACTTCCTTGTTCTTGGAACATTGAAAGGGAGACTGTAGCTGTCAACAGGAGAGGTGGAGAAGAGAAGAAGAAAGAGAGGGAGAGGAAGAAAGTGGGAGTTAATATTGCTTGATGTCAAGCACTTTAAGTACTTTTTAAAAAATTGCAAAGTGGGAAGGGACTACATTACTTTCAGAAAAGTGTTAAAGTAAAATATTCTATGTGAGTGTGCAATAGCTGGAAAGGAAATGACAAAAAGATATTTTGCTTGTGTACATTTTAACCATTTAAACATATAGTATCATCATCATATAAACACTGAGATCCAGCACCAGTCCCCCTACCCCACCACCCCATCCTGCCTTCTTTTCATTTCATTTTTTTTTTTTTTTTTTTTGGTATTCATGAGCATATGCTCCTGTGTGAAGTCCCCTGTCAATAAATATGCACAGTCTTAATTGTTCCCATCGCAATTAGAATACAGTTCTGTTCTTTTTGGCTCAGGTGTATGTTAAAGCTCTTTCTTTTGTCTGTGGTTTGGCACCTCTGATGATTTCCATGACAATCATTTGAGTGAGCAAGGAAGTGAGAAAAAGGGAAAGGCAGGGAGAGAGAGAGAAAGAGAGAGAGGAGGTGAGAAACAGTTGCTGGAATAAAGCCCCATCTCAATCTGAATAGCTTATTAATAGAGCTGGTCCCAGGCAAACAGATGGCAGCTGCCAAAAACAAACACAGAAATCACAGAAATGAAAACCCTAATTCAATTAGGTGGGAAGCATTCCTCACTGCAGCAGTTATTGAGCAGTTTCCATTAATTTGATAATCCATTTTTCAAAAGAAATGTATTAAAAAGTGCCTTTTCCAAAGTGTTCTCCTGTGTTTGTTATCCGAGGCTGATAAGCAGAGAAAGGAGAGGCCACAAGCTGCATGTATGTGGGTGTGAGAAGAAAACAGGATTTAAGTAATTACTGGCTCATGCTTAACAAATGCAATTAAAGTTACTAATGAATGATTACATTGCAGTGTTCCTAATATGAATTTGTTCAGATTAAAGTAGGCTAGATTGGTGAGGTAGGTTCTGTGTTGTTTTCACACTAGCACATTTCTTTTTATAGCTAAATCATTAGAGGGCTACTACAGAAGGAATAGAAAAAAATCCATTTCTGTAGGCAGTGGGTGAAGTTGATCTATTTCTTAAAAATGATCATATTCTGTTAGAAGTTGCGCTGTTAAAAACAGTAAAGTCCTGTCAGCTAGATGTACAGCACTGAACTGTAATTTTACAGTGGGGCTGTTGTACTCGGGTACAACAGTGTCTTATTGTCCAACACTTTACAGTACTGTGAAGTACAATAGTCTGAGCTCTTTGGTTGCCATTAAAGTTTTATTTTACTGTTGCTGCTGAAAACTTCATAGACAGTTTATTACTATAAAATAACTGCAAGTTCTCACAGATCTACCCTAAAATAACTTTCTTATCGTTTTTGATCTATGATATCAGCTTTGTCACAGTTCCCCTTTGTTTTCACGTTTTACACATTTTAATGGCTGAAAGGATTGCTGGAATTTCCCAACATGTAGAGGATGCACTTTCTTTTAGATAAAATCTTATTCGGATATTCATTGTTTCAGAGGATGAATCACGACTTGTTTCGCTTCAGCCAAAACCTTTAAACTTAAAAGAGAAAATGGTTCCCTTGTCCTGTCTAACCCTGTTTTGATATTTTTCAATAAGCCAACATTTGTTTTTCTGAGCATGCTCCAAAAGCCCAAGATGCTATTAATTATTGTGGAACAGAATATATAGCACTTTTGTAGTCATACTGGCTACTCTAAATACTGCTACAAGCAGCATTAAATATACATGCATATAGTGTTTTATATAGTGCATTATTCTTTGTCCTTTAAACTGCTCATCTACATCACACAGACAGACTCCAGATAGGTTTGAAACAAAGAACCTTTTTTGCTGTGAGGCAACGGTGCGAACCACTGCAACACTTTGTCTTAAACGTCTGACACAGAGATTCTGCACACATCAAATGTAATAAAGGTTCAATTATTTTTACAGAAAACAAATATTTATTAGTAAAAGTCATAACGTTAGATGGTGGCCCTAATCTGAATTTTTCCCTGTAGCGCTCAGTGAGTGATTGAGCTCAGGATGATTTTTTTGAATTGAATCCCAAGTTAGAATTCAATCCACATTTTTCACCTGCTCCAAGCCTTTTAAGTCAATTTCTTAAAAACCAGGGAGACTGATTGAAAACACTTTAGACTGATAGAAAGTATCATTACTTGGAAGAGATGCAGTAAGGGATGAAACTAAAGAAAAAGAAGAAAAACATTCTTGTGTATTTGATTCTAATGAATGCAGATGCACCTGACAAAAATAAATGTCCCTTGGGAAGAAAAAAAACAAGTTTGTCACATAGACATAAATAGAAAGTGAGAGGGTTTAAAGATAGAGCGGCATATTGGATTTGAAATATGAAAATTGCAATCATCCACAAAGCATTCTGGATTTTGCAGGTACACAAAAACTGTAATTGGTAAAAGAGGAAAACTACCTGAGCATGACATGCCATGTTTGAGACACAATGGAGTTCACAGTGATAACAATAAGACAACAAGGCAATCCAATTTGTCCTCCCTTTAATTTCCTTTGAACCAAACAGCATTCTAAATTGATTTCTTTTGCTCAGGAACTGACAAAAATATGACAATTTTCAGAGATCAAAAGATGCAAAGAAATATTCATCCCACCTCTTAGTTGATAGTGCAAAAACCTTCAAACTTTTTTGATTTGGTGTTTCTTTCCAATTGTTTCCAGTGATTTGTTTGGTCGACAAAATTCTCACAGACATCAGGTCAATCGCCCAAGATACTGAGTGTGACACACTGATTAAAGTGAGCTATAAAGGTCAATGTTCTTTACACTGGAGAATGTACTGCAAAGAAAAAAGGCAGTAAAGCCAGTAAAGACATCTTCCAACGTAATAGTGCATCATCTAGCATTTAACTGTGGCTACCACTGCAAAAGCTCAGATTTATAAAAGATCAGAGAGATCTGAGCTGACGTCTTAGGCATGCTGACAAAAAAGTGAACAAAAATGAAAAAGGAAAAAAAAGTTCCCCATAGTTGTTAAAAAAGAGATTCTGGGAAATATTTGCCATTATGAGCCACGAATTGCACACAGTCCTCATCTGCACTGATAGTTACTTGGTAAAATTATATATATACTAAGTGATAAAAGCATTGAATAAATGCTCAATTTTCTCTGCACAAAGAAGCAAGCTGTAAAAAGTTATTTTTCTGCAGTCGCATTGTGTTTGAAGTCTGTTGTTATCAGTGAAGTGGGGAAAAGAGTGGCCAAAAGAAATATCCTATCATTAAATTTATTCAAAAGAGTAATAAAAGAAATCACATAAACGTTTAATGAAGAAGCATCTCTGCAGCCTGCAGAACAGCTTGGGAAAAGACATAGTATGTTTAATCATACTAACTACCATTTAATTGGTTTGAATATCAAATTTCAGTATGAGAATGTCATAGTGGTTGCTGATGTTCCCTGAACAACAATATTATGTTCTTGTTATTTTTCATAGTCAAATTATACATTTAGACTTTAGATAATATAAAAGTATTTATGTCTATATTTTTAACTAGCTTACTTCATACTCCTCAATAGATTACCAGAACTGCTACTCATTGCATACTAACCATTTCATCTTGAATTCAGTCAGATTTATCCAATTAAATGGGTCAACAGAACAAACTAAAGAAATTATTCATATAACTGTGGGTGTAATGTAACACATCTGTCTGACCTTCATCGGTTGATGGCAGCTTCAGAGTCACGATAATACGAAACACAATACATTACACTAGCCAAAGCTCAGCCAATAAAATCAGTGGTAAACCCTGTCAAAATATTCCATGCAGTATAATGAATATGGTGGGCTGGACAACCTTGTTCCATTTTGCAGGATCTTTATTTTTGCATTTGATAATTACACATTTGAAATGAACAGTGCTTCTTGCGAGTGTATCACAGCAATGGTAAGATAAGCAGTAAATCACTATAATGTATAGTGATGCTATGTTTACTGTATATTGGCAAAGCATGTTCCACAGATTGGTTGCTATGGTGCTGATTTTAAGAACATAACTCCTTTTATACCAACCAAATGCTAGGACTGGCTATTATAAAACATGCCAAGATGTTGCACTATATTGAGTTGAATCCTTTCCCAATCTCATCGTCAGACTTATTTTAACAGTGTTACATGCCATGTGCATGACAGACCCGAATACCTATCTTCCTAAGTAACTATATTGTATTTTCATAACAAGCCTTTAATCCCAAACATCTGGACAGGAAACTTATTACAATAACACAACCGTTTCTTTCTGACACTCTCTCCAGCATGCAGTTATTAGAGGATCTAAGGTGGAGCATGTGTGGGCGATATTGCTCAAATAGAGCAGCTGCAGTGTTTAACAAACATCTAAAATGACTGCGTATGTTTGGTCGTCTTTCTGTGGCTCCAGTCTGAGGTGATCCAGGGCATAAAGGGACTTGACTTTCACAGACGACAGCAGTAGTGATGAGAAAATAGTTATGTGTGCGGTTCTTGATCTGACTCATCTCCACTTCAAGTCAAGACTTAAGAAATGCTGAGATGAAGAAATGTGAAACTTTATTATTTTACCTCTTAGTCAGTGAGAACTGCGGGTTTTTTACAGAGATGAGGGTTCTTGTCCCACAGCCAAATGAGTGGGTGGGACTGGGGGACAGGAACTTTGCTACCTATCAAAAAGGGTGTCATCTGGACACTATTGACTTAACACTCTAAACCACAATGTTCACATATACACAAAAATCGAAAGTGCAGTATGAGCTTTTGTACATCCCTTTTTCGTTGCAGTTTAATAGAATAATGTGTAGGAAATATGCATTGTCTGAAATGAATGATACTGTGACAGTGAACCACACCTGCAACAACTAAGTTTTTGGTCACTCTTAGATTGTGAAACAAGCAATGGACATATAAAAATGCATACAAAAGGTTGATACAGTGAGCAGATCAGCAAGCATGCCTTTTAACTATCCATGTTGCATTTGGAAATAGAAAACAAAAAGTCTAGTGTCTTATATTTGAAAATTAAAGATAATTATTTAGATCTGTTTTAGGGTTATAAATACCAGACAGAAATATTTGCCTTCCAAGGTACTAAATCTTCCACTGTTTCATTAGTTAGTTGACATAATAGACACATTGATGTTAAATGGCTAATTACTTTGGAAAAGACATGGGGTGTTTATTAATTATTGGAGTTGATTTTTATTCATTAGCAACTGGCAGCATCATAAAACAAATTTTCAACAGATTACTGCAAATATTTAGCTCGCTATGATGCAGTAACAGTAATAACTGTGTAGTTTTTGCCATATAATGTCATGAAACCCATTTTTCGTGTGGCCCTACAAGGTGTGAGGCAACGTTGCTAAATTGATATTGATACATTTAAATTTGAGTTAATCCAATCATAGTGAGAAACTCTTCCTCACCTGATGTATCACAATGAGTCTGAGGGGAATTTTAGATTTTTTAAAAATGAACTCCTCATTATATATCAGATATATGCAACCCGTTGAAACATTTGTCTGTAATATTGCAAAAAAAACAGGAAACGGATAAAATTTGGTCACCACAAGACCTACCGAATGGTTGCTAAAACTGACAAAGCATATATGCTGGATTACGTAAATGTCTACAGGTGTGAAACCGCAAGTATGCTTTGTGCCTCACATTGTACTCTTTCTGATATATGTTGTAGCCCCATGTTTGCTTTAGTGTTTTGTGCAACAGCATGAAGCTAAACCTTAGGTGAAACAACTCAAAAAGAGCTATCTATACACGTTTGTTTTGGGTTTTTGGCAGATTTTTAGTGTTTGAATACTTAGAAAAAGCACTTTAGCTCTTTTTTGTAAAGAAAAGCAGAATAATTAGAAGATTTTGTGTTAAATTGTTATTCACGAATTATGCAGGAAATCTTCTGTTTTGTAGATTAACCAATACATTTTGTGCAGTACAGTCAGCATAAAAAAGAAACCTTAACTGATTCTCAACACAAAGCGAAACTCATTTCTTGTTAAAACCACCCACATTTCCTGCTGTTTGTTTCTCTTACCGCAGCACCAAAGTTGCAACTGAAACATTTTGCCTATATGCTGCATTGGCTGGTCTCTGAGGGTTGGTGTGTTTGGAGTTCAGTTGCATGTAAGCCTTTCGTTTAACCATAGTACTGACCTTCTTACCTGTATCAAGCTAAACTCAAAGGACAGAGGGAAGTCAGTATCATGGGATCAGCTTCACCCCTCCCCCTCATTTAAAGTGCACTGGTAATGAGCAAATATAGAAGAATTTTAAACATAACAGGGGAATTTTACAAGTGTGTTGGTGATGAAAATTTTCCATCACTGGCTATTCTCAACTTGCAGTCCAGGCTTTTTTGTAATATCAATAAAGAAAACTAAAGTTAAGGCATGTACAGTGTGTTTCTAACACTAAAAAACACTGGGTTATTTGGATCATAAAATATTTGAGGACACTGCACACTTCTATCCACATTGTCTATCTTTGCCTTTTTGAATGCAAAGATACTTTTGTGGTAGTTTTAACCTTTTGGACGATACATTAAAGATAAACTTTATAACGGTTTCTCATCACCGTCTACTAGATGGATACCACACTGACCCCGTCTTTGTCATCCTGCCTGCTGTTACTCATATCATCCATTTAGTTGCAGCAGTGGTCTTTTCAAATCAATGGAAACCAACAAGACTGCTGCACTCACCTCTTCTCAATGGCATCCTCCACCATAAATTGTTGCTTTTCATTCTCTGTTGGCCTCATGACTTTGACTTTGGGATGAGGGATGGGATTAAAGGAGCTGATGGAAGTGTCAAATTGATATGGTCTTCTAGAAGTATTTACTACAGTATTACTTCAGACAATGATTGCAAGCACAGACTGAATTCACAGTAGAGCAGAAACAGCCCATTGTTACCACACCACTTTTGTATGCACAAATATACCTACAGCTAGAGAGGCAACACCCAAACATAAAAAAGAAGAAACACGCTTCCATAAGAAGATATTCATACGAGCACAACACTGCGTGCACACAAAAGGCACAGAGGCAAGTCTGTGTGGCTTCACCCAAAACCCCTTTTATCTGACACTACATTAAGAATGTATGACTGTGATTTTCATATAATGTGTGTCATATCACAAAGTGGCAGGTTTTCCAATTGTCCAATAATGATCTATTTGCCAATTCAATACTACTGAAGAAGAGACGGCAGGCAGACATAACATGAATAAAACATTGAATGAAGGGATCGTGACAGTTCCATTTCAATCTTTCTTCCCCTCTCTCATAAAGTCTCTAAGAAGACTTGTGTGCAATTGGGGTAAAATCAGCACTTGGACGGTTGCCTGAGTTTGTATGCACATTGCATTCCTCTGTTCTCTTTATCTCACACTAGACGCCTACGATGCACTACTTTCACAAGCAAACGTCTTCTCGCATCTGCTCTCTTGTTTGTTAAAATAGTTTACTGGCAATATCAATGCTGGCTGGTGCACACTGTATCCATGGCTAATTAGTTGATGCCATTGGAGCCCTGAGTTGAATGTAAATTTAGGATACAAATATGTGACCTTCCTAGGTGCAAATGCAGTGTACAGTACAGAAAGTTGGGGGTGTTTGTGATTTTTTTTAAAATAACTATTACCACGTCTTCACAAAAGGTGTGATCATCTAATTAGAGAAGGAAAAAAACAAAAAGAGAGACATTAAGTCCGCAGGGAAAAGAGCAGGCGTGATCACTTTTAAACTTTTTAGTCTTTATTATGCAGGTTTGAAATAAAAGAAGCATTGTGACACAAACCGATGCTGCTGGCAAGAAAAGAAAAGAGCAGCACCCAAAATGTAAAAAATAAAGAAATAATCATTGTTGTGGTCATCATCATTAAGTTTATCAAACCAAAGAAAAGAAACAATAAAATAAGAATAAAAATATACCTCCATCATAAGAAGCAAAGGTGATCTACTTTATTTTATAAATAAGAACCTGTCAAATGGCTGATGGGCAACTAGCAGAAAACAATATGCTGATAACCATTTAAAATATTTATCATTACTGGCTTTACAAATAAAATAACTACAATTGGCAGGGTTTTTTTTTTTTGTACACAACTTAAAATGTTATAGTTTTGCAGCAACTAAAACTGAAATGATGCTACACTTAAAGAGATAAAAACGAGATGTCTTGTCATCAAAATGCATTTCTGTTAATCACACAAAAGTTTAAAAAAAGATGAGATCAACACAACCAAACACCAACTGGAAAGTTATAAAAGTCACCGTAATGTGGCTGTGATGGCTCCATTCACATATTTCATTACTTCACTTCTCATTGTAGAAGGACACAAAACTGACATTATGGTCAGACAACATAACAGAAGGGTGGGGCAGGCATTTTGAGGCAATTTTTTTTTCACCTGCAACATTACATCTCATTTTATTTCACAGCGCTTCTTTCTCTTTTTCTATCTCTTTGCTCTCCATCTCTCACCTGGCTCTTTCCATTTAATGATCTGCAGGACACATATTGTGTATTCAGTTTTAGATTGAACTTTATTGGAAAAAAACACACCAGTGAGCACAGATTTAATGCAAGAATGAGAGTGTGAAATACTCCTCTGAAATCCAGCTGCACAAGGCTGTTAAAATTCACGAGAAAGACTCGACGCTCGAACGCTGAGACACTCCTGCACACATGTGTCCGTGCATGTACGCACATACATACTCAGCCGCACACGTCATGAATGTGGTACATTCTAACGTCCAGGCATGCATGCGCCCACAAACCCACCCACACGCACACACACACACCCACACACACCCACACACACACACAATGACTTACAGGTAATATTAAAGAAGAAACAAATCTATCTGGACTTCCAATTCCCAATTTGATCCCATAAAAGTGATATTTACAATCACACTGTGACAGCTCAGTAGACCTCAACAGGTCTTTAATATTAAAAAAGATTCTTTTTGTTTTGTTTCTCTTCCCCACCCAGACTTTTTGTATTAATTTGCAGGCCCTTAAGCAAAGCTACGATAACATCAAGGCCTGCTAGAACCTACTAAATGTTAATATTTCTCTATAGAACAGGGCCCATCGCTTACTGGCAAAAAAAGAGGAATGGTTTTGCAAGCCAGAAATAAATAAAACAGCATCAATAACAACAAAAAAAAGAAAAAACCAAATGGAAAATAAAGCGATTAAAGGAAAGGAAGAGTATTTTTCTTTCTTCTTGTTCTAATTAAAGCTGGATGGGGTCCCTGAGGGGACTTTATGGTGACACACGAGAGGAGTGCTCTGCAGCCCGGCCTGTATCAGAGAGGGGGCAGAGACACACAACTCAGAAGGTGGGAGAGGGGTGGGTGGGTAGGGCGTGGGGGGAGGCTTTATAAGTGCTTGGCAAATTTCAACAGCAAGAGGACTGCTAATACATTAAGTGGTACAGACAGTAGTCATCAAACTCTGTTCACAAGTTCTAGAAACTGAGAAAAATAAAAATTACACTGACAAAAAAAGGTGGTGGTGACGTGTGTGATTGTGTGTGTGTGTGTGTGAAGCGGCATGTGTGCGTTTGCATGTGCATGTGTGTGTTTGTATGTCAAGTGTACACTGCATGTAAGTGTGCACGTCAGAAGAAGAAGAAGAATGGAGGGGTTGGGGGAGGAGTGGGGGAGTGGAATAGGGGATGAGAGTAGACTCCTCTGTGTCGTTTTTGTCGACAGAGTATCATCTTCAGTTTCAGGTGAGGTAGAGTGGCTTGTCCCTGCCTATCATGTTGCCACTGGAAAAAAAACAAATAAACAAACAAACAAAAAAACGGAAAATCAAAAACACGGCACAGTTTAGATTATGAGTCACACTCTACAACTCTACAAAATAGAAGGGAAGAGGGAAATCAGAGGTGCATTTTTCCTTGATTGCATGATCGTTCCCTGGTGGTGATCATTTAATTTTTCTTAGTTTGTTTCTCAAAACAAACCCTCTTAATGAAATAAAAATTGCACTGTAATTGAGCATGAACAGCACTATTGACTTACGATATCTTCAGTGCTGCAGGGCTGCGCAGTTTGCCAAGTCATTTAGTATAATAAGAGTGAAAACTTGTGTTTGGAACTTGTTTTTTTTCTCTCTTCTTTTTACTGCTGTCTGACAAACACATGACAAGCTCTATTATCTCACCATTACCTCTACAGCTGCCTCCCCTGTCTCAATGGAAGAGAGCTGACAATTTTCAACACTTACTTTGCAAAAGCAGTGGAAGAGACATCTGCCATAGCTATAACTATACTATAACTTATTTCTGCAGGAATTCTGGTCTAAGGTCAAATGCAACTAAATTATGAGGTAAATATGGTGTCAAATTCCATTTTTTAACTGAGGCTTTTTACCATTAAGTGTAATTAATTTGTCTGTGTTCCACATTTATTTAACATGATATGATTTGAAGAATTTCCACTGACCTGCAGTGGTTGCCACACTCCCGATTGCAGTATTCATTGTCCCAATCATGGGTCTGAGCCACTCCAGGGCCTGGACCAGGGCCAGGAGCTCCTGGAGACTGGGAACCCCCAATGCTCTTCTGGTACTCTGACTGGAGGTGGGAAAAACCCTATAGGGAGTACATTAAAATTAGGCACACATCTTAAATTATAATCTCCTAGCAGCAGACGTGTCTTAGTTTGTCACTATACCTGCTGCCCTGGAGGTGGGGAGTGAAGAGAGGCCTGAAGCCCCATCTGGTGAGAGATGATTGACTGGGACTGGACCTGCTGCATGCGGATAGGCTGGTTGAGGAGTGAGCTCTGGTGCAGGGAGAGCTGCTGGTGGGGGTGAAGTGGTGGGCTGATCTGGAAGGAGGAAGGGGGAGAGGCACTAATGCCGGGCAGCATCTGCGATTGGCTGAGTGTCTGCGACAGAGTGTGGCGAGGGGCGTGTCCTGCATAGCTCTGCAGGTCAGTAAGTGGGAAGGCCCCAGGCCCCAGGTATGGCGATGACGGCTGGGGAGGAGGTGGCACACTGTACAGCGGCGGGTTGCCTGGCATCATATGTGGAGAAGCCTGACTTGTCTGGGCACTTTTTGTCTCCACGGGGTCATTATATGTCTTAAAGAGAGAGAAAATCAAGAACAATGGTTACAATCCATGTAACAATATATTAACTCTTATGGCTTATTGCAGTACAACATAGAACCCAGTATAAAAAATAATAATTGTTTGTATCACCACTTAAGGCTAACTCAGTCCCCATATACTCTCATTTAAAATCATTGTATGTGCAACTTTAGCATGCAAATATTGCTTGAACGTGATGAGTGCAAGCACGCAACAACCACTTGGTTGGTGGTTCCATTGCTCGGGTTTCCAGTCTACATACCAAAGTATTCCTGGGGAAGACACTGAGCTTCGAGTTTACCAGTAATAAGCCAAAATGCACAA
This sequence comes from Oreochromis aureus, assembly GCF_013358895.1. NCBI lineage: Eukaryota > Metazoa > Chordata > Actinopteri > Cichliformes > Cichlidae > Oreochromis > Oreochromis aureus. The sequence continues at coordinate 34,809,652 of NC_052946.1, forward strand.
GCTGTATATTGCAAACAACACCCCTACTATTTCCATAGGAATAAAGACAGCAAGTGCTGTACTTGATTAAATATCATCAGCAAGTCTATAACAGATGTATAAAAGCACTGTACAGTGAGAAAGATTATTCACACTATTCAAGACAGCTGCCACTCATCACAGAAGTGGACATCCCATCAAATATACTCCAAGGTCAAACCATGCAATGCAAGAGATACTTCTCAGAGTCTACAGGCTTCAGCGTGCTAAATGTTAAAGTTTATAGCAGTTTAATTAGAACAAGACTAAACAAGTATGGCTCGTATGGCAGGGTTTCCAGGAGAAAGTACTTTCTCTCTAATAAGAACATGGCTGCACTGCTTAGTTTTGCAAAGTTGCACCTGAACAAACCACGACTTCTGGAACAATGTCCTTGGGACAGATAAGACCAAAGCGGAGATGTTTGGTTTTCGAAACCCAAAAACAGCCGATCAGAAACACACCTCATACCAACTGTCAAGCACAGTGGTGTAGGGGTGATGATTTTGGTTTGTTTTGCAGCCACAGGACCTGGGCACCTTGCAGTCAGTGAGCCTATCATGAATTCCTCTGTACACCAAAGTATTCTAGAGTCAGATGTGAGGCCATCTGTCTGACAGCTAAAGCTTGGCCAAAACTGGGTCATGCAACAGGACAATGATCCCAAGCACAGCAGCAAATCCACAACAGAATGGCTGAAAAAGAAAGACAACTGCCCAGAAAAAGTCCAGACCTCAACCTGATTGAAATGTTTGCAAGCACCTTAAGAGAACTGTGCATAAACAAAACGCCACAAAACCTCAATAAAATGAAGGCTGTAAAAAATAATGGTCTGAATTCTTTTCTTAACAATGTGACAGACTGATTAATTCTTACAGAAAATGATAACATTCAAGTTATTTCTGCAAAAGGTGGTTTTACAAGCTACTGAATCATGGGATATACTTAGTTTTTCACACTTTTCCAATTTAGCTTAGTGTTTGTTTCATAAGCAATGACATGGTGTCATATGTCATGTATTGCTGCTCATCTGAGGTTGTATAAATATTTTTAGAGCTTGCTAAGTAACAGACTGTTTTAGTATATCTAATGCGTAAAATCTTAGAACTGAAAGAGAGTCTACCATCCTCTTCACATGGCTGTACCATATAAAAAACACAAAGTACTCAAATTTTAAAACATTCGTTATCATATTAAGCTATCTTTGCTTATTCGACCTATAGTTCCCACCCATTCTTTATTCTTTCTGTTATTAATGTATTAAATCACCTAGCCCCGCCCACCTCCACTGCACTCACATGCAGTACACACGCATCTGTTCTGCAGACTGTTCTGTCTCCCTTTTTTTTCATGGGGGAAAGTGTATGTCTATCTATGAAATGCATCCAGTATTTCTCATTAACTGTCGGACTGGCTGGAGTTATATGAGGTGGTTTGCTACTTTTTTATGGCTCCCATCCATCCAACTGAATCCCTGAAATAATCAATGGAACGGGAATGAATGGATGGATAAAGAAGAGAGACAGACACATTCGGAGGGTCAAGTGGAAAATGAAATGCTAAAAAAAATGAAGTGAGAAGAGAGGAAAAGAGTGAGATAATAGATTTGATCTGTGTCAACTTGAGACTTGCAGACATTTAAAGTTGTGTATTGCAGCAGAAGGATTTACAATAAACAATATTTAAGTTGAAAGATAGTTTGCCAAGACTGAAACGAATATGATATTTAATATAAAGTGCGTCTTTTTAAAATGTAAACTTTTTAAATTCTCAGTGTGGAGTTTTTTAGGTTGAAACAAACATGAGAGAAATGACATGGCATATAGTGGGTAGCTATGAAACTTTAGTTTGTCTTTTCTCCTCACAAACAAACTAACATGAGTCACAAAACAAAAAGGCAACAGGTGCACGCTTAAGAAGTGAATCTTTCAAATGAAGCTCCAATTACCTCCAATTCCACCCACCCCGATTCACTCTGAAAAGACCCCTTCATTGGTAATTAAAAAAAAGAGAGTCGTGTTGAATCATGAGATTCAGCCCTGCATTCAGATTGGCTGATCCTGAATGAGTGAAGGAGGGTCTGCAGGCTTATTTTAGTCAGTCAGATTTTTGACTGGCAATCTACCAGCATATAGTATCAATCAAGCCCCTGTATAGGAGCAATGACATGAATGTCTAATTGCAGCAAAGACAAGAGATGAGAATAGTCTTTTTAGCTGAAAGTATGCCACAGTGAAGAGGCTGATGAATTAACTATTCATGCCTTAATCAAGGTGCTTGTTTTCGGCCCATGAGCACGAGAGGAAGTGAGGCGCTGTGCTTAGTGGAGACAGGAGGAGGGAGGGAAAAGAGGAGGGGCTCGGTATATGCTAATGCAATTTAGAGTTGTATTTAAAAAAAAACACAATGCAGAAAGGGAGAAATGAAATGCTGCACACCAAAAGACTGACATCCCTGTACCATCACGACTGTAGTACAGACAAACCAATGAGGACTAGTAGTCTAGCAGCTTTTTTAAAGAAAATAATTAGGAATTGTTTTGTTTTTTACACAAGCATTGATAAAAATATGTTAATGTGCTGAGCTAAACTGTAGTAACCTGCATCAAAGAGAGAGCAGTAGGTGTGCGCAGACCTCAGGCAACACATTAGTGGCGCATCAGGGAGGACAGAAACACCAAGAGGATAGCAAATGACAGGTAATGTCCACTTCTACTCTTACACATGCACAGGAAACACACACGCATGTACTATTACTTTCCATTTCTCCCCAGGTTCCAAATCGGGTGTGTTTGAGGCCTAATTTTCACTGTTCTCCTGTGAGCACACACACAGCCTCTTTCTCTCTCTGACACATACACACATATATATATATGCACAAACATAGCTCAGTGCAGCTTGTGGACCCTTTCCATGGAATAAAAGTGAAAGGAATTCTGTCTAATTTATCATCCCTTATATCGCTGCTGACCCATGTATATCAAAGACGTGACCCCCGCTGTTACCTTGGAAACCAGACTGGCTCTGTAGGCGGCCAGGGCTTTCAGGTACTCCTTCTTAGCAGCCTCTGTTTTCCTCTTGTAGCTCTGCAGGAACAAACACAACAACAACAACGATTGATTACAAGGTGATGTGAAAGGCTAAAATGACCCTGTGGTCCACACTGACTGATGTGAATGAGATTTTGGGAGTCATGGTGTGATTGCGTGACCCGGCGGTGTACTCCATGATGAAAAACATATCGAATGCATTCACTTCCCAGTTATCAGGTCAGGGAGATTTGACCATCTGCATGATGTTTGCGTATCTGAAAGTAGTTCTTTTTCTTCAGAATATCCAGAATGAAATGTGCATAAAGCTTGTGCACAATAGCGTGAAAATAGTTTGAAATTCTGCAGAGTTAAATGAGGAGCGAGATGCTGTTTGTCATTTTGTGTACTGCTTTTCTGTCTCTTCCTCTATTAAGGCTGTTGCTCATCTCTTAATCAGAGCTGATGTCCCAGCAAATCATTCAGACGAGGGGGAAAAAAATAAATAAAAGAATTCAAAACAGCATTAGCAAAGAAGCAATCTCAAGCCTTCTGAATGAACCTCAAATGATGCGTTAAGACAGGGAATTCGAATTAATGTCATCACATGTCACTCACAGGCTCTTTATGGCTGCCAGTGCCTTTGTGATGCAGGAAAAGCAAGTTGCAAAAAGTCCATCCTTAAATCGATAAGGAAGACTCAGATCTCAGCTCATCTCAGGAACGTTTTAATATAAAGGAGAATGTACGTTTGTGCGTGAGTAAATGCACTGGGTAATTACTGATCCTCCGCAAGGAGACTGTCTGTGGCTCTGTGGACGGGGTCATTTCTTTCAAAGAGGTGGGGTAGGATAACCATTAAGCATTCATGCCTTGCCAAATGCGCATAGGCTGGCAGCCGCTAACACGTACAGTCGATAAACAAACAGACATACACAAAGAACAGCAAACAAACCGGGATGACGGCGGATACAATCTCATGCTCAAACAGCTGATGTTTATCCACTCATTCATCCTTATTTACAATATCATAATTGTTTTCCTTCTTTGATAGACATTTTGGAACAAGAATGGATGAATTAGGCACTCATCCAGACTTTAAAAATAAAAACAAGTAAAAAAAATCAATCAAAATAATAATGATGATCCCCATGAGGAAATTCATTGAAAAAATACAAAATAAAAAAATAAAAACGGGCTTACCCATCACCTCTTATAGACTGACAGACCCACGGTTGCTTCTTTAATAACCCAAACTACTCCCAGCAGCTTTAATTTCAAATTAATTTAACACAGCTAATGATTTGCGCAACGACGGATACTTTTAAATAAATTACCATGCCTAAGGATGTCTAATTATTCCAAAGTGGGCGGATTCATTAGCAATTGAAGCCGTCAAAGGCTGCAGGTCAGTATGAATAAAAAATAACAAAGCTGCAAGGAGAGAGCATATGCCTCTATCGTAATCCTGACACAGAGGTGTCCCGGCTGAATTAGCCCCTAATTGTACCTTAATGAAATGTTCTTGTTTGATAACCAGTTAATTACAGGAGACAATAACTCTGCACCCTGCTGACACTGAAGAGAGTGATTACTCTACGACTGAAAGACCCGACGATTGGTGAGAGGAGAAGTAGGAGGAGAGGAAACAAACGGGAAGCAAAATGGAGGAGAAATAGGCAGAGGCACATTAAAACGAAAGAAAAAAAAGCACAACGGTGTTAGAATACTAAACAAAGACTCAGAAAATGGACTAAAAATAGTTGAATATTGCGCGACAGATTTTTAAACTTAACACAGAGAAGGAGTTTAATATCTAAACATGCCATCTTTTCAAACTGACAGTGCTCTTTTCTTTCCTCCCTTTCACTGGTACAAATCAACACAGACTCAGTTAAATAATACTAAGGTTTCTCCTCCCTCCTCCCCAAATCCATTATCACTGTTCCTCCCCATTGCAGTAAAAACTGAAAATTGATCTTAATCTTAAATAACAAAAACAAGAAAAGTGTTCTTTTGTGTTTCTGGGGCAGCTTTAACATGTAGTCACCTTGAGGGATAGCACAGCCCAAATAATGCATTGATCTTGCACTATAAAGCAAAGGCCTTTGGGAATTAAAAAGCGCTGTATAGCGTGCAAGCTATGAAAACAGCTTAATAAAAAAAGAAAATATGAACATAAACATGAATTTAAAAAAGAAAAAAACAAGACTTTGTTCTTGCAAACTCAAGGGCGGCACTGGAGAATACACAACAACACAAGCAAAGTGGGAAAAATGCACACTGAAGCGTAACAAAAAGAATCACAGAAGGAACATAAATCACAACAATGAAACTTTTGATCGTTTCTTCAATAAACTACAGCAATAAAAAAACACTGCCTTCAGTGCACTTATGTGAATTTTGCTGCACTGTGTGTTTGACGAGCGCTATAGGTAATTGGAAACAGGGGCTGTGATCTAGTTAAAACAAAGCTGTGCGTAGGGGAAGGGTTGTGTTTACATTCTGGAGGTCCTGCATGGCTCCAGAGGGTCTGACTGTGACATGAGAGAGCACACCTCTTGGGTCCGAGAGAGATGACGTGACAGCCAACAATTAAGTAAGTAGATGTCTTGGATTTTTTAGGCCTTTTGACACTTTGTACAAGCAAACATTTGATTCTCTTTAATAAAATCTCTACAGATACTGTAAATGTGGCGTACCTAACAACAGCACACAGCAGGATTCAGATCTACGGTTTGACCAGGTCATACCAAAACCTTTCATTTCTACTTTTTGAACCATTTTTAGGTGGATTTAAAAATCATTTTCCTGTTAAAAGGCACACTTCTAGTTCACCTTTAACTTTTGGATAGAAGGTGTCCCATTATCTTCAAACACTCTTGGATATGATGCACAATTCTATTTTTTTCATTAGCAAATACTGCAGGCTGCCCACTCCCTGAGGCAGCAAGCTAGCTCTCAGACTAAGCTAGAGGTGTAGCAGTTGTGATAATTTTCTCCTGTAACACTAACACAGAGCATATCAACTGGTCATTTCTCTACAACACGTTTTTGTCTTTACCTTTTTGCTCACTCATTAACTCTAGTTTTGCTTTAATGTTTTTTTTTTTAGGACAACAGGACTCAAATTGCGCATTCTTCTAGTCTTCTTGGATGCAAAAATGCATTTTGACCTGCGGATTCTGTAATGAAATTTGAGGGTTCCTGGACGTGTTTGGCATCAAACAGTTTTTGGAGAAAGTGGCAGTTGTTTGCAATCTACCCTACTTGAAGACAACCGTCCCTGCAGTGAAATTACTTAATTCAAATAATTTGGAGACCAATTTAAATCAGTTTGAAGGAGCTCTTTAGCTCTTGGTATTATGGCATCCCGTAAAAACAGCAAACCGAAAAACGGGACATTGGCATAAAATCTAGTTTATTTCTCAGAAGGTACAATACATGTAGGGGTTCACTTACTTTTGTATGTGACCAGTGTTTTTTATTTATTCAAATAACAAAAATGACTACCAAGCTCAAATTTTTATCACATTTATTCATTTGTTTTCAAGGGAGATCAAATGTTACCCAAAATATTTAGGATACGAGCGCATTACGAATGCATTTTACTATTATATTACCAACCAGCAGATGTGAATGCAGTACGCTATAATGTCCTTTCATGAATTTATTTCATTATGAAAGACCAGGACAGAAATTTTAATGACTTTAATGAGGATTAATGTGCACTAGCTGAATTGGTTGTACTCTGTAAATACACGGTTATCAAGTTTATCCATTTGCTGGCCTGGAATAAATGACAGTGCTAGTCAGTGAGAATAATTAGAGCACTCACAGTGTTATTGCCCAGACAGGCTACTACATTTTATTCCATAATGACATCATTACCTCAAGTTAATTATGTGTCTTGCGAGGTGACATGTTTGATTAAACACATGAATGCACAAACAAATCAAAAAATTAGCTGTGAAATGGCATGCTAAATGGCTGGATTTTAATGGTGGAATTGCCATATTATTAGTTTTGTCTGTGCTTCCAGGTAGAGCTGTGAAGGACAAATGCATAAAGGATGAGATAAAGACAGACATACAGAGACAGAAAGAAAGAGAGTTGCATCTGCAGTGCAAAATCTAAGGTGAATAAGAAACCGGGACACAAGGGGTTAAGCAGCACAAACAATAACATTTCAGGAGAAGATGTCCTTGAGGCAAAACCAAGGACAAGGCAATTGCTAATCTTGTATTCCCAGCATGATCAAATCACCAGGCAACAGATATAAATAAAAGGACAGGAAATGAGGAATTCACATTCAAGGGTGTCAGCAGCGAAATGAAGATTCATGGTGAAGAGCCCTGGTGAAGGCGGCAAAAATTAACTGCAAATAAAAGGGACAGACGGCCTCCAAAGTCCAGCGTATGAAGTAGGTTTGGTGGGAGAAAAACACACATGCTAGATAGGGTCTGGTAGATGGTGGCTGGGGCTGGGGAGAATGGGCTGCACTTTGTCATGGAGACAGGTGCTTTTATTTGACACCCAATAGGCTGCGCCCTGACTGGATATTCTAAAAATATGAGTCTGCGCATGATCATCAGACTGTCTCGTTTTTCATTCATTTCACACCATCATTTGTTACCACAAACACACAGACAAAAAAAAACCTTTGACTTTGCCTGTTGGACTGGAATGTGGAAAATGAAATAGAGAAAATGTGCTGGACAGGAAACCTCTAAACTGCAGTACATGTTAATGCAGCTTCATATGCACAGGTTGGGTTATAATAAAATCAAATTGACCATTCAGTTCAGGTAAATATAGTTACACTGCTGGTGGTTAAAAACTTTACAAGTGTGAGTGCAAGAAAAACTGATAATATGAAAGACGTTTAATACGAGACTCTCACTTCATAAAATATAAGCATAAAAAATGTTCTTTGCTTCACTCTCATGCAAGCTGCAATCACCCAGAGTGGCGGGTAGTTCTTTAATTGTAGAATTAGAATTACAAGTTTTTACTGATGCATTATTCAACTTCCAAAAAAACCCCCCACAAACAAAAAAAAAAACGGGTCGCTCATTATAATGGCGAAGCCAAGGAAAATTATCACCAGCTAAATAAAACTCAGTATGTCCATCAACAATTGTTGGAACCCAAAAGCAGATCTAAAAGGTGAGTGAATACTGAACTTGTAATTGTTAGGTAGGCAGACGCAAGCTGCTCAATGTGTAAATAGGCATCTGTTTTTCTTTGTTTTGCTTTTTCTTTTTTCACAATTTTACCACACTGGCATCATCCTAAAAGGTGATAGCAATGCATCCTAGCTTATTTCTTTTTCTCTCTTTTGTCTTTAAACGTTTTTCATTTGCAAGCTACATTTTTATGCTCCTTCTCCTACTTAAAGGATATTAACCTCTTGCCATCGGGTAGTCACAACTGCCACAAGGTCAAAACTGTTTCAGTTTTTATGGAGTGAATTTAGAACTTTTGCAAGGTATTTTTTTTAGATGTTTGATAAACAAACAAAAAAAAAGATCTTTCCAGAACTCACAGTGTATAACATGAATATTAAAAAAGCCTACCTGTTTTTGCTCCTCTCCCAGACCATCCCACATGGAGGCTACTATTTTGGATACGTCTCCAAAAGTGGCATTGGGATTCTGTCCTTTAATGGCTGCCTGTGTGTCTCTGAAGAACAAGGCGTAGGCCGACACAGGCTTTGTAGGCTCGTTTGGATCCTTCTTCTTCTTCTTTTTTTGGGGTTTGGGCTTGGGCTTCATCATCTCCGAAGATGGTCGCTTCTCACCCGTGATCTGGAAGACCATCAGTGGCACAAAACAAAAAAACAAAACAGCTTATTGACACTGAAAGTGAGTCTACTAATTCGACTCGGAATGAATAATTGCATTGTTGATGAATGCTTATAGCGCTGTGCCCAGGTGAAACATGTAAGCTTCATTAAATCCTTAATTTCTTTTCTCTGTTCAATACCCAGTGTTTGGATATTGCGGCAATGATTCACCGACAGTAACAATTTACACACAGAGACTCTGGTTGACAGCAGTTTTTCTCCCTGCCTTACTTTGTCAAAAATAACATCTGTTATTTGAATGTATCAAACCTTTTCAAATCTTTATTTTGCAGTTGTTCAGCAAGTCATAAATTCTGAATTTTCATGCTAGGGGTGAAAGGAATTTTAAATCGCCTGCTGTATCTGCTCTGGCTTTGATGTGGTCTCAGAATGAATTGGAGAGAGCAAATGGAATTACTTACTGATAGGAGAGATGGTAATCATTTTTATTCACACACACAGTGAGAAGCACAGCAAAGATGTATAGGCTGGGAAATATATATTTTTTAAACTAAAGGATCCCCTTCTTGTTATACTGTATCACTGTGAGCTGGCAGTTAAATACACAGATGAATCTGAAACACTGTGGAAGTGGCAGATTCAATTATACACTCATTCACATTCCCCTGACAGAAACGAAGCAAATCCACAGAGACATTGGTTGGTGGGCAATTTATGAAAGCAGTTTTACAGATTTACATAAACCAAATGAATGTAAACAACTATCCTTCTCTTCTCATTTAAATGAATGAGTGATTTAAATGAAGGAGTGGTTACTTTGGAACCAGACTGTAACTGAGAACATGGTAAAGCAGTGACAAAGTTGGGGAGGACCGGCAACAGATCATGTTGTTGTTGACAAGAACGCCAACCTATTAAAACATGTCTCACATCTTCATTCATTATAGAAATTAAAAAAGGGTTTAATATCAGCTCCTGTGTGTCTAACAATAAGCAGCAAACCTAGATTAGAATGACAGGTATTCACTAAAGTAACATGGAAAACAGAATTTCCTTTTGCTATTAGGGCATAGATTTTGAACTTTTTGAAGAGATTAAAAGTAAATATCTCAAAAAGGAAGGAAAAAAATAGCCATAGCTCCAACTCCAGCAATGTTCGAGTTTTCCAGGCAGCCAAATAACCCAAGCACAAGCATATTCCTATTCCTGTGTTCCTCTTAAACTCAGCACTGCGGATTACATGTTAAAAACCTGGTACAAGCACTGCCAAGCCTTTATCGCCACTGCTACATGCCAGAGAAGCCACACCAGTACCTTCAAATGAGGATCAGTCTCCTCTTCCTGATTGGAGCTTGAAGGGGAGGGTGTGGCCGATTTACTTCCGGGAGGTGAGGGGGAACCATGAGGCACTGCACTCCGGCTGACCTGTGGGTTTAGCTGGGATAGTGCACTCATGGGGTTGGGCAGTATCGGAGGTGAGTTGTTTATCAGGGTGTGGTTACGGGCAGGGTCATAATGAGCGCCATCAGGATGCTGGTGATGGTGTTGCTGTTGGTGGTGGTGCAAAGCCATCTCCTGCATCTGGGGTGAGAGAAGAACACCAGCTTTACTATCTTCTCTACTTAAAACTCCTGACTGCCAATTAGCCAAATATGCAAATGTTTCGAAGTGGAGATGACATGTTCAAATTGGAGAAATTGTGTATATGTGTTGGACAAAATATAAATATAATACAATGAATTATGCGCAAAAAGTTGGGATTGCTAGAGGGAGTTGTCTTTTGGAAGAAAAAAGAGGTCTTACAAATGACCTCAGGCTGAGAGGTTTTCTTTCTTCACTGTCTCACAAAACTGCAGCTTTTTAGCCAGATTACTTGATCTGAAATTGACTTCAACACTGAGGTTTGTGCAGGGTCTGAACTGAAAATGAGACGCATAATAAGTGAAATATCTAAACTAAAACTAACCAAAACAACTAAATGCAACATTAAATCAAAGGGCATGCTTGTTCTCTAAATGCTAATGACTTCTACTGTTAACTACTCAGACACAAAAAACTAAAATGTACTGTCTTTGACATCCCTGACTGATCTGAAGCCTGGACATTTTTGGGTTATTGTTTCCTGACATTTTTGACAGTTAGCAGAACCAGAAAATACTTTGAATACATGATTGCTGGGAAGGAGCCTGATGTTTGGTGAGAAAGCAGAAATTAAGCAAAATGCATACTTTAAGGAAGACTGAGAGCTCAAAGCAGCCACAATCCATCCATTCACTGATCCATCCATCCAGCCATTATTAAACATTTTAAATCGATAAATTGGTCACAGTTATAAAGCTACAAAGAATGCCAGCAATCCCTGTAGTTCGCCTGTGAGACTTAGAGAGTGTCGAGCATCTTTTGAGCTCCATATTTTTATGGGGTTTAATGTTGTTCACGGCCACAGCAAACAAAATCAGCAACACTGCTCTAAAAACAGCTGCACACTACCTGTGTCAGACACACACAGGTAGAGACTCCAACTAAGTGTGTGTGTTAGTGATTATATGTCTGTAGTATGTTCTGCTACTCAGCTGGCCAAAAACACATAGAGTGCATGTTATTATTTAATAAGGAGAAAATCAGCTTTACAAGTTAGCACCTTTTTTTAACTGCATCCAAGCTTTTTGCATGTAAAAGCCACTCAGTGAACTGTATCCCAAAGCAATTTTGCACTGTTTAACCATTCATCCATATAACACACAGGCTTATCAGTGAAATCAGATTTCAATAGGTCCCTCTATTACAGCTGAAAGTGCAATTTATGGTTCCTATTGACTGCTACAGGCACCAAGTGCAGGCCCCTTGGACACAGTAGCCTGTGTAGTATTGAGGTTAAGATTTACTCATTTACTGCTCATTTACTGCTTCTGAAATCTTTTTTCTTAGTATTTGAAAAGCCAGATGTCTCAGCACCTGGTCAAGCAATCACCGAGTCAATGGTATTAATGAACTGAGATGTTATGCTCATTGTGTTGTAAAAAGGAAAAGAAAATGTATTGCCAACACTTCTATAAGCACAAGCTGAAAAAACTCTTGTAAACTGCTGGGAACGACCCAGGAACATATTCTTTAGCGGTTACAGAATCAGGCTCATAAAGTTCTGTTCTTAGCCATCTAATAAGATCTTCAACAGTAACGACATCAAAAGCTTTATTTCAAGATTCATCAGAACAGAACATGAACACAGACCAAAGGATGCTTTTAATGCAGGCATAAATGGGAATGTTTGGGAATTTACAGATCAGAAAGTGATGAACTAGCATTTGTTAGCTCTTTTAAACATTTATGAGTTAAATAATACATTACACATTAGTGCAGTGCTAAAAAGATCAAATTTAAAGGGCCCGAGCATATGAGGTCTTGATAAACACGAGTAGAGGTTCAGAGATGAAGGCTCAGCACTCTAATCATAATTGGTCCCAGTAGATTGGTAGAATAAAAATGCACAACAAAGTAATGTTGTGCGCAGCTCTGGCCTGCTTTGAAAACTCGTAATATTCACACGACATTAGATTCTGTGTTTGCCTCAGCAGCTGCTCACAAAAGCCAGCAGTGAACAAAGACATTCGTTTTGCATTTCAAATAACCAAGCTCAAACCTCCCCCATCCATGACAATCTCCAACTTCCAATCATAATTCAAAACACCATCGCTACACTTCTTAAAACATGAGGAAATAGCTCCAGCAAAATAAGTAGTCAGACAAAAAAAAGGAAGGAGGAAGGAAAAGGGAGTAAAAACGAAGGAAACAGAAATCCATTAATTTTCCATTTTCCATGGACTTGCTCTTTAAGGGTCCTCACAAACCAAGAAGCACTGAAAAACCAATTAATCAAACATGAATGGCCTATCATAGCTATAGCAGATGCATTTCCATAGCAACAGCCTCCAGGCAAAATTGTCACCCTTTAATCTGAGTCACACCATGTTTAATGTAAACAAGGAGGAGACATGCAGAGCAGCGGAGTTCACAGGGGGAAGACGCCACAGTGTCGTGAATATTTGGCCAGCCCCACAACAGTAGAGACAAACAATAAATAAATAAATAAACAGGATTTACAGACACGCATGTGTTGAGATTACTAGGGATAGTAAACTTAGTTGCAATGTTTCTTCCTTTACTATAGATAAGAACAAACCAACAAACAAAAAAATGCAAAAAAAAACACCCCCCAAAAAACACTGACTCTACTTGCTATTTGTTTATTTAATGGGTATTTATTTATGTTTGCTCTCATATTTCATGAACCCCATTTTCATTAAAGCTGCATGTTCCGTTCAAGCTAATGAAGCAGTAAGTCATCAGGAAGTACAGAGACATAGAAACTATTCCACTCTGTGTGAAGATAATAGCACAAGATGTTTTATATAAGGATGAAATTGTCCCATTCCAAAGTATGAAAGGCTGAATTATCTTCTTATAGTTACTAAAACCAGATATAACAGATCCTGAAGTCATTACTCAAAACACCCCCACTGTGATAATTTAATTGTAATTTCAACATCCTTTTTGAAATTGTCTCAGAGTGCGTTTAGTTTTGCTTTCACCTGTGTTAGACAGAAAGACCAAGAAGTTATCACATAGCGCCATCAAACCAGAGCTAAATAAAGCTAGTGGCAGACGGCTGTATAAATATTATGAAAGAATCTGACAAAGGTTGCTGGTTGCCATAGGTACTGTATGCTAATTCTTATTGGTATCATCCAAGAGGCTAGAAAGAGGTGGGAGTGCACAGTGAGTAACAGGATTTAGTTGGTCAGTGCTCTCTGCCTTTAGCATGTAACACGTACTGACTTTCCATGGAGTCTTGACATGAAGAGCACTGGCTTTATAATCTGTGACACAACATAAAAATCCTGTTATCGTTTTGATTGAGTAAATCTGATAACTTATCCGAAATTTTGAATGTTTTTTTGAATACTTGTACAGTATTGGATTCCTGCTCTCTGCTGGGTATTTCTGTATCTGTGCTTAACCTTCAGAAATGTAGCTGTTTTCTGTACAACACCATGGAAATAGACCGAGGTAAAGCTGAAAGAGAAAACGTGAGAAAAAGTAGAGAAACTATAAGAGGAAAAAGCCTAAGTAGTAAAATTAAAGTTAGCAAAGTTAGCGAGGGGACAGTTAGGTATTGCTTTTTGGTGATGAGCAGCCAGGCAGACCTAAACTGTGATGTAAAGCCAGGAAACTCGGTGTGAACGTGTTCCTCTGCCATCGTTACGCCTGTCGTGTTTGTATTCACATCTTGTACATCATAGTCAAATGGGAGTCAAATAACAAAGGCTTTCCAATTATGTGTAGCACATTGTGTGCGAGATGGAATATCACAAAGCCATTGTTCCCCTGCTCCTGCTGACCTTACCTTTGAAATGGTTTCACGGCTGCTCCAATTGCCTGCACCATTTGATTTAGCTAAGGGGATTTGACCACCAGCACAGAGATGAGAGAAGGGGAGAAGAGAGTCCTATACACAGCTACAAGGAGAAAGAGGAGAGATGCGCACCAGAGGCGAGTAAAACAGCTAACCTTGCTCTGTCCTTATGATGATTATACCAGAGTGGCATCTGTTTCATCATTTAAATAAGCTGGTTGATTGCTATGCAGGCTTTATTACTGTAGCATCATAATAAACCCATCTGTGGATGCTATAGGATCAATAAATTGTCATGTTTTAACTTGTTAGCGCCATCTAAAATAAATCTGTCAGTTTTTAATTAAGTACTTTGTGTAGAGCTGGAGTCAATTCACTTTTAGTTGACTAGCTTCAAATTGTAAATGAAAACCAAAAGTTAATTAAACGATGGGGCATTTTGTTTTCTCAATGCTACACGATATCTGTCCAATTTAGCTTTCAAATTCTTTCTCACTCCCGCCCCGCCCTGTTTCGATATTCACTGATCGATGCCCGTGTGAGTCCCGAGTCTTGTCTTTCCTCACTCCCTGCTTGACTGGAGCCATCTTGTTTAGAGTGATGGCTCACTCACACAGGTTCACGGCTGCTATTGTAAAATCAGCCAGCGTTTAATTGAAACAAATGACTATAATAATAGAACATTATCCCTGCAGGCACCCAGCCATGACAGCTTTAATTAGAGGCGCGTTCAAGACTGATCCTTCAAAAGCACAGCCGCCGCGCAACAAGGTGGTAAACACGCCTTTAGGTGGGGGAGCCAACCCTGGGTCTCTCAGCCCTCAAAGCTACTTCTCATTCACCCCGAGGGCAAAGCGCTAACAACTCTGTTCCTCAAAGAGCCGTCGAGCCTCCCGCCCCTCCCACCTCCTCCTCACTCCATCCCTCTGTCTCTCTCCCTTCATCCATGCCTTTGGTTTATCAAGCTTATATATACCCAAGAGGGTCATTTACACAAGCTGAGAAGAAGAGAGTGGATTCATGAATCATACTCTACTTAACTATAAAGGCAGAGGCAAAATGCTGTATCTGCCGTCTTGTGACATCAGACAGATGCTAAGTACAGAGACATGACGGGCAATAGATGCCAGGATGTTTTAGAAGGGGAATCAGTGTTGTTGTAAGAATTTGTTTTGAAAGTTGTCAAGACTACATTTTATTATCTATATTACGCCAAAAGGCAACATGGCTTTGATTTAATGTAATGTGTGATGCCCTGTTTCAGGTACAGTACCAGCCAACTGTATTTACTAACACACTGTTAAAACCTCATTTTATTTATTAGCTTGGCAACGGCACCGTGTTGCCAAAACAAGACACTTTAAGGTCACTTTCAATCGTTCCAATTACATGCTAGTCAAAAGGAAAAATATCAAACACTTGCTCTTGCACCTCCCGTGCTGAACTGTGATCCTGTAATTAATCTGGCAGAAAAACAGCAATACCTCACAAACCAGCAGTATAAGGGAATAATTACAAGTTTTAGCATGTACTTTATGAGAGAGAAAAAGCAGTTTACTCAAAGAATGCCTTAAGTAGCCGCAGTGTTGAAATGGAATTTGCCACTATAAATCCCAAAGCCAAAAACAGTCTATACCAACACATAAAATGCAGGAAGGACTTTTAAACGCACAAAAATGTGAATTAAAGTAATAAAAAAGTAAACAAGGATATTAATAATAATGATGTAATTAAAGTTCACCTTGAAGCATTTTCACTGGTGGCTGACTGTTGCTTTGAAAAGTACAGTACCACCGTGAACATCTCTCAGGGTGAATCAGTAGCAGCAAAAAGGCAGTGGTTGATTTGCAGATAGTAATGTCATGATGTCCCCCTCGGCACCAGCCTCCATGTTCCTCATTACTGCTAATGTTAGAACCTCCTTTGCTTCTTTCTCTCCTCTTTTTCTCTCTGCGTCTCTGACTCTTTCCACCCCTCCAGTTCTCCTTCTAGTTCCTTATGTTTTTTTTTCTTTAAATATTCTGTCTCTCTTGTTCTTTCTCACAGTCCCTTTTTCTCCTTTTCTAGCTCTCTCTCAGCCCGGGCGTGTCTCTGAGCTCACCTCACAAAGCACAGCGTCAGAGAATCAGAGCCTTGCCTGACATGACATGCAGGAGACGGTTGTGAGGAGCGGTAGGGACACACACTCTTGACAGCAGAAGGCAAGGCTCCTCTGCTCCCACTAATGAGACTCCTGACTGCCGTGTCAAATGCACTTTGTGTGCATGTGTGTGGGCGCGCCCATACTTGCACAACAAAAAAAATTCAGCATGCAGAAATAATGAACACAGAAACAACAAAGACCGTGCAATTCTTAAAGAAAAATATTGTGCTGTGTGCATCATGCAAGTCTAGGTCAGGCCAAGGTTATAGATATGTGCAAAATCCTCTTGCCCAGAGACTTTCACACATGTCTGACAGAGGCCATCTTCACCTTATCCTCAAGTTTTAAACATTATGGCAGCAGATTACAAAACTTCCATTTTTATAGTGCTTGCACAATAGGAGGAAGGTGTCTGGTATTAGAAAGGAAGGCAAACACAAGAGCAACTAGCTTGCTACAGTCTTATAAAGGTTAAGAAACCCACAAATATATACTGTCACACTTTGTGTCTCTAAATCCTGGATTAACACAGCACACATGTTACATGATTATGCTGAGCACTCTAATCCCTGTGAATGAAGCCACACTTATAGACATTAACAGAAAGAGTGGGAGTATTGCGTTGAACTAGTGGCCGGTGACACAGTAGAGGTGTCCAAGCATGAGATGACACGGGATAGTTTTCCACTGCCACCACAGCTGAATATTCCTGGTGGTGAAAGCAGAATGAGCTGATGGATTGTTGAGATAGGGCATAGTGCAATATGGGCATGATTTCATGGCATGATAAATCTCAGCAGGGGCGCGTGGCTAAGTGTAATATGAAATCCCTTATCTTTGGATCTGCTTCATAACACTAGATATGTGCTGCAGCTGAATCTGCGTTTGTTTCTTTAGCTTCTGTTCTTTGCTTGAATGCTGTGGTTTATCACATCTATAAGAGAAGGACAATGACAACAACATGTGTGCGATAACACGTATTTCACTCTGATGTTTTTGAAATATGATGTGATGAATTATCTAAATTGAAAATTGCCACTGCAAAGATCTTCTTCTGTTACCTGTGATCAGAGTGATAAGTATTATTAGAACAGGTTTTACATGGCACTTAACCGAAGCTGGTCTGTGTTTGTGCAAAACAAGTTTAAATTACATATGCAATATAAATGAAATGCAATTTGTCCCACATAGCTGATCTTTTTAAAGTCCAGTGACTGTGTTATTTGACACCATCCCTTTAGAATTTTTGATTAAAAAGACAGAAATTAAGTCAAATCTTATCCTCCTCTTAGCTTAATCTGGCAGGTTAATTGACATTATCGGGGTAGAGAAAAAAGATGAGCTGCCATTCTGGGCTGCAACAAAAATCCCTCTAAAACGGTGAAATTGGAAAATAACCTATATTTCTTTTAGGATATTTCTTAATATACAACTACAGTTTCATATCACATTGCCAGAGAAATAAGGCACTTTCTCCCAAGAGATGAGAAAAGAATTGAATTTTTCCTTATCGGTCATCTATTTTTCCACAGAATGCTATTACTTGCTGCCTGCCGTTGCTAAGCAACAGGAAATATTAATAGGACCTTTTATTAGCTAGGCTTTACCCGTGGAGTACTAAAATGAGGAAGTGGAAAACATGAATGTGTTACATAAATCTTTGAACCTTTCAGGGTTTGCACAAGTCTCTGTTTGTCCAGTGATTTATGGCTGTGATGGTTCATTTATGGGAGAGGGAGGTGTGAAATGCCAAAATGGAACATTAGCCTAAGGGACAATTTGAAAATAAATAATCACAAAAAAGTGGGGTGGGGGGGAGAAAGCAGTTGAAAGAACAGCCCTCCCTTTTCCTGTAGACTTCAAGGGGCCATCAAACAAGCAAGTGATTTTTGTTCCACTCGTGGCATTGATCATTCAAAATCATCTGTGCCCGAATCAACATTGGAATAACTAATACAAGTCCCATTCTATCACTGAGCTTGTTGAACTGTGGTGAAAAGCGACAGACATTCCATCATTTTCTGCAGACGCTCTAATCCCTTTAAAAAATGACTTAAAATGAAGGTCTTTCAAAGGAGAAATAGGTTTTCTTCATCTGAATAAAAAGTATAGAATCAGGCAAAGCCCCAGAGAGCCGAAAGTCTTTAAAGGCAAGTCGAAAAAAACCCACACGAGACAATTTTAAAGTCCATATGGAAAAAGTGTAAACACATTTAACTATAATCTTTCTCAGAAGGCCGGTTGATATAGTTTTTATTCTTTAAACTTAAAATGCGGACCGTGATTTTCTCTATAAATGCATCGCCATATCTCTAATCCACTTTTTTTCTGTTTCATGTTTATACAAAAACCAGCAGGTGTACAGTATGCGATAATACGTTTGCTGAGACCCTCCATCAGAGAGAGAAAACATTAAAACACACCTCTGCTCTCTTATCATTAATTCATCCCAGCTTGTCTGTGACAAGTTCAGTTGACATTGCAGCTCATATTTCTTTCACGCAGGCTTGGAGCGCAAGCACCTGCCAGGAGCACTTAATACCTCGTGAGAAAAAATAAAGAAAGAAAAAGAGCAAGCTTCCAACCAACTTAACGTGACAATCAAGATGGGATTAATACTTGATAATTAACCTCAACAAATGAAGATAAAGAGCTTGTGAGGAAAATCTTACATTGAAATTTTGTAACAAAAGAAATTAGAGGATGGAATTTGAATATGAATGCAGCAGGCAGATCTTTAGAGTGCCACAACCCTCATTACAAATAAACTGACCCTCATTCAAGCAGATTCACATCGTGTATTCTGAGAAAAGAAAAAAAGGGGGAAGATAATACCTGGATGTTTGATGAAACTAAGGCTGCTCGTGCATATAGATCTCTCAGCTAATACTTAGCTGTTATGCATAACATCTCCTGGCTGATTATACATTCATCATCTGTTACATATTCAAAACATCACACTTGAGCCAGTTTGATGATGGCTAATACTGCATGCACAATTGAGGGACATGAAAAAAAGAGATAATTTATTCCAGTTGCTGGCAACTGGGGGCCATTATAAATATATCATAATTGAATATGAAGCTGTCCTGTTTAAATATATTGCAGATACAGTGGTCACAGCACAGGCAAAAGGTGGATATAAAAATATATGTATAGTTTAGTGTAAAGAGAGATGTGACAGAAAACAATGAGGCCAGAAATCAGCAGCAACAGAGATGTGTATCATTCTGGGCTGTATTGATAGGATCAATGCAACCTGAGCAAGGCTATTAAATGTCTAATGTGTTTTGGAACTTGTAGATGCTATGACAGTGGGGGCATTAACAGAGAGAGCGCCAGAGACAGGGAGAGAGGGGAGAGAGAACGAGGGAAAGTGGTGAGGTGGGGGGCTGGGAGGGAATGGGGGGGCTGCCAAGTGCATCAAAACATCGAGAAAAGAGCTCTTTGAAAGATATCAGGTTTGACCAGGAGGAGCTTCAGACACAATAACCATCATCCAAAAGAGAAAGGAAAGAAAAAGAAAAAAAATCTCAATTGAAAATGGCCTCCTTACAAAATCAGGAAAGTGCAATCAGTTTTACTTTAGAGGGTTTTGAGAGGCAGCAAAGTGGAGAAAATGAATAAATACCCCTGTTACTTTTATCAAATTAATACAGAGATTATAAGTGAGTGATCAATCAACTAAATGCTGTCTGCATAGGCAAAGTCTAAGGTTATGAGCACACTAACATATTCTTTTAAAGTGTTTGCAGTGTTTTAACCTCTGGAGATGGAAAAACTCTGAACTGACAAAGATTTAAGTTCCTCTAATGACCACTTAACTGGATTTAAAACCATGTTTACAGCCTGTTAAATAAAAAAATAAAAGAAAGTTGCTTTATACCTTATTTCTTTGGATACTGACATAGATTAAAAGTTGGGGTGTGTTTGACAGCTAGCTTTAAAAACCAGTTTACATCACTTGTGTTTTTGTGTTGTTTTTTATGGATTAATCTCACATGTACTATGTCATAGCTTGGTGTGAAGTACAGCCCATCCAAGAATCTGTGCTCATGGTTTAATGTTTGCACACAGACCACCTAGCTCTGGTCTGTGTGCTAGAGCTAGCTTACTAACTACCTTGCTAATGTTAGCTGATAGCTTAGTACTCACTGGTCTCATCCATTTATGGTTAGTTCTGGGCCCCAAAACGCAACACGCTTCCACCCAACTTGACAGCAGCCAAAAATGCTAAAATAAATAAATGAATAAAAATAATGGGAATAACTGAGCAAGTTTTTTTTAAGCAATCTTATTTGTAAGTAATCTCTAGCAGGCAAATGCGTAACTGGCTGCTTGTCCAACAAATTAACCTCTAAATCAACTATTTTGTCATGTTTTGATATTTACTAAAGACCACAGTGCCCAGCTGTTTTATAAACGTACTTTCTGAATAAATTAAGCTTGACGTTTGTTACATATTTTCAAAGATTTACATCTTTAGCAGGAGGAAAGGAAAAAGAAATCCCCAAAGCACCAAGCGTTAGATACACACACCCTTAATTTGTGTATTTTAATGCAATTTATTATCAATAAGGAAAATGCAATAAACCTTCAGTCTTGTTCTGTATTATTCATGCTTTGGCATATGTGCAATCAATCATTTTTTATAAATTTTTAAGATCCATGGCCACAGTTGAGTGTTAAATCTGCCTAATTTAAACACTCTTTAGCCCCGCAGTTCACCCTTTCACAACAAACTAAACACACCCTCTCTGTTCTCTTTAACAGCTATGATCATCTGTTGCTGCGATGCTGCTTGAGTCTAGATCCTTTTTGTTATATAATTGCCCTATTTATTTCATGTTTATATTGTTGCACCTGCATTGGAGTACTTTCAAATGTCCTCATACTTGAATCACGCAGGCACAAATTTAAAAACCAGAGGCTCTCAGCCTTTTGTTGAGACAGAATAACCCCATTTCACTCAACTGAATTATCTTTAAAGTATCTAATAATGAAATCCAGGAGGTACAAAAACTGGAGGTATATGCTCATTTTGAATAAGAGTTACTTTTTTCTTCTTGCGTTCCTCCCCACAATGCCCTGCTCTCTCTTTCTCCCTCTCTCCCTCTATCCTCACCCCTCCTTTCTTCATTCAACTCTATTGCACTCTTTTCATTGCCCAGCTCACGTATTGAATCTGCCTGATGAAAACAGATCTCACTGCAGCACCACAATAGAATGGCTGATGCAGGAAAGATGAACCCTAATGGATTTTTTTTTCAATGTGCTCAAGATTGAATATAAGGCCTGACCTCCAGATGTAGTGGATCCATTTCAACAGCAGATATATTGTTTATAGTAAAGACACAGAAACACACTTGGACACACACACGCTGTTCAATGCGAGCAGACACAGCTGCACTGTACATTGTGTTTTTTAGCTACCAAAAATAGATTAAAATTCGAATGAACCTGTATTATTTATCTACCCATGTCAAGTGAGATATTCATAATGATAGCAACTCATGTTTGAACTGCAGAGTTTGCTTAATTACTCTGCTCAACAGACTGTGTCAAGGTGAGGCACCAATTTAATAGACACTCCGTTCTCAGCACAAATGAACCTCTGCTACGGTTTGGTAGTTTTGCCAGCCAGACTATTTGATTAAAAAAATTCAGAGTTCACTTTATATGCTGCTTTTTTGAAGTGAAGTTGAAGCAGAGCTCTGAAAAGATCCCCAAATGTATTCAAGAGCTCTTTTATAAAAAGTCAGAAATAGCAAGATTTGGGAGTTTACTTGCAAAATGCAAAAGATCACAGATGATTTTAACTGTGGTGTAATGTCTCTTAACCTCTTTCCAGATTCGTGTGCTTACGTGTTAAAGCACACAAAATTTTAGTTAAATTCATGTAACATAGAACATTTACAAAATGTGCTGAAATTAATTTTCGTCTCTGTTTTCAAAACCAAAAGCATCATTTTGTCTACCAGTGCTATCAGATTCCCTAGTGGTTACCAGGAGCTGCATTACATGTGCTTTAAACACAAGTTCATCATGTGTGAGTTGAACATTTAAAATCTCATGCATTTTTATCACCCAGCCTGCTGTATTCAATCTATTAAAACCACAGAGTGTGGCCCTCTGTAGCAGTAACAAATATCCTGACTGCAGAGGGAAAGACTGGCCAATCAACCAATGTCTCCGCAGTAAAGGTCATGACCAAAATGTGAAATGAATATGAAGATAAATGACATATGAATCTAATACCTTGTGGGAGTATTCCAGCATTAAAGTATACATAATGCAAAGAATGTTTAGATTTCAGATCTTTACTGGGAAATGTTTTGATTGTTACTCGTCTTCTGTTTATCACCAACGTTACACTCTATGCCTGACCTTGATATTCATATATATAACATATATCTTTACTGTGTAGAATAACTAAAAGATACTGAGACATGGCCACAGACAAAACACACTGCTGATGTTTGTCCTTGATGATACCGTGAAAGAACAAGAAGAAAACATCTCCTTTTCTAGATCAGCACAGCTGTATGCATTACTATTTCTGCATTGTTTTATAATACAAGTCAGTATCAATAAAGCTATGAATGTTTAAAGTTACTGGCTTTCCAGTCATCGTCTGTCACACAAAGAAATTGTACATTAACACTATTAACCATATCTGTTCTTTCTTTGGGACCTCAGTTCTACAGTTAATCCAAACATCAGTCATCTTTTCCATATATACGGGATATTTTTATCTTTATTAATATATACATTAATTTGAACTTCAGAGTTTCAAATTCAAGCTACATTACACATTTAGGGCACTGTGGATGGTATACTGCTAAACTGCTAAATAGATTACTTGCTTAATGCAGTCTTCTCATATGTTTGATGCATAAGCTTTGCAGAGCTCATTTGTTGTGATAGTAACCTGCTCTATTTCCAACAGTTCTCATGAATGCAATTATGGTTTGGAGATGCTAATTTGTAGAGGAGCAGTTCTGTGTGGAGCTGAGGGAGTAATCAGCACGTATTCATGTTTGAAGGCCTGACAGATTGACCGATGCCTGCTGTCGAGGCAGATATGATGCTGATGGATTTACCCACAATCCTTTTCTCCATGCATTAGAGCTGACATAGCAACTGCTGAACAATCATTCAGTTCCCCACTTAGCCCCATTTACTGTGCCTTGAAAGCGACATTTCCCCTTGGTGCAAGGCTATGATATTTAAATTATTTTTGATACTTAAAATACACAAAATGCTTTAAAATTACAAAAAAAAGTTTGCGCCATCATCATTTCATCCGATGTGCTGACATTGCTTGCTTTATAATTTGTATTTCTTCTTTTAGGCATGCGCCAGAACAAGTTAAGTTTATGTTTAAGACCAACACTCATCACTCCCAATCATTAAATATTTTTCTTACTGTGATTAAATTTGCACTACTCACCGAGGGCATTTGGCTGGATACGAGGTGGCTGTCCTGTCCCAGCATGTTCGACATCATAAGTGTGGGCAGCTCTGGGTAGGAATACGGGTTGATGAGCCCATTGTGTGGCAACGAGTGACCGAGGTAGCCTGTAGACTCGTGCTCCATCAGGTGAAGAAGAGGAGGTTCAGGGTGGTTAGGTGGAGTGATAGGTGGGATCTCATAGTCTTCGTCCCCGGCTCCATTTCCACTTGAGGTGCCGCCACCTCCTCCTCCTCCCCCACTGCCACCTGTCTGACCTGTGTAGCTCTGTGGTGGGACAGACGGAAAAAGAAATAAAAAGTGAAATAGATTGTGTTTTCATTAAGCAGAAACTGAAAATCAATCCAATTTAAGTCCCTGTAACTATTACACACAGGCTGCAAATGTAGAAATGTACAGTGTTTTCTGGTTTTTCTACAGTAGACAATGCAAAGTGGAAATGGCTATTTGAGCTGTCAGGAGTGCCCAGCAAACACTTAGATGAATGTAAACTCGCGGCTAAATTATTAATGCCACAAAGCAGGTTGGACATATGTGTCTCTGCAACTACAGGGTATGGGCAAGTCAACTACAATTCCCTACTCACATTTTAGAGAAAATCATACTATTGCCAAATGTACAAATAAATCTAATAGTTCCCAAACAGGGAACTAAAGAAAAAAACCCTGTTTTTTTTAGATTGCATTTGTTTACAACAAACAAAAGGACATTTTTTGTAGAAGTTACATGAAAAGAAATCATTAATGCTAATGCTACATATATATATATATTTATATGTGTGTGTGTACTTGCATATGCTAAACATTATGATTACAAGCATTAACTTTATTGTGTTTTGTCAAGCTAGAAATTCCACAAAGGCTTCTGATCTGTCAATTTGCTACATTAGGTATAATTTTCCTTCAAATGTTAAACGACTCAATTTGGAACAAAAAAACAAAACAATGCTCAGTGATCAGTAATATAGCAGACCAACAGTCTCTATTCGCGTGCTGTCTCTCTAACACAGTAAGTCCAATCAGATCAGGGTTCTGCACAGAGCAAGAAGAAAAGAAAAATAGCAGGGAAATTCAACGGGGAATGAAAAGCAATTTTGTCTGAGACGATCCAACTTGACTCCCATTGTAATGACTGAGTCAAATTAATCATCACAAATAATATTCTGGTGTCAGCCATTCAAGGGTTTTTTAATAGAATTTTTATGATTCATGTCTAGCAGTATACATCAAACAGTCAGTTCTGCAACATTTCTGAAATCAATTCAATATCATCTTTGTGTAGGCTGTCATCCTCGGCAGCAGAGCGGTCATTTATCTCTCAAACAGATACTTTTAGAAAATAAGGGGCATGTGGAGATGGAAGGAAGAAGAAAGGATACGGGGTACGTTTCTTTCTTGTTTTTTTCTCAACCCTGTTTTAGTATCAAGGTAAGTGCAATGGCCTATTTTGTAATTTTTGAGCACATCAATTACAGATAAAGTAGTATGAATAAGCATTTTACATCCTTGGAATGAAAAAACCCAAGACAGTTTTTCTATTTAAATCCCACGTGGAGCAACGAGCGCAAAGCCACATGAGATAAATTTAATTTTGTAACAATAAGAATGTCAATAAGAAGAGTCTAAAGCACACATCTTAAGCGTAATGGCAAAAACAGGAGGTTTCACTGTTGAATCAAGAGTATAGAGACACACTTAGAATTAATCCTCTTTCTTTTTTCTCTCTTTCTTTTCATTTGGCGTAACATTTAGTAAACGATTGCCTCAATTTGATTTACTTTGTCCTGACATAGCCTGCAAGCAAGTTGATATTAATTTTCTGGACTGTCCTTTGAAGACAGATGTTTTTGTAAACCTTTGGGGATAGTGTTATTGTTTGGTCTAATGGACAAGAAAACGAACATTTCCTGAGATTCAATTTCCCTCATAATTGTTGGAAGGAAACTAAATTGTCTGTTGTAAACATTGGAGCTATTGTGTGAAGTGAGTCCCCGTGCGTGTCCCTCTGAGCCACCATGTGCTTGACTCTGACTGTAGTAGACCGCTATGTAATCTAAAGACCACCATGCTTAGTCATCACGTAGCGTGTTTGTCAATCTTTTGTTTTCTCAGTAAATTAATCTACATCCAAGCTACAGAAACACTTTTCTGGTCCCATCTATTGCCTTTGATTGTGCAGAGGGACAAGGACCGAAGATGTGTCATGTGTTGGATTGCTATGAAGGCTCATCCAGTGCCCTTGATGATAAAATGTAAATACCAAGGACATTCCCAGTTGGATTGTGGCAAGATAAATTATTCATATGCCTCTATTCAGAATGAGATTGCATGTACAGAACCACATGTACACTCTGGCTAATGTATACTCTTTTCTTCTTTGAAAGTAAAATCCAAGCCAAGGCAATGTATTTGATGGATCGTATAGACCAGCATGTGTCCTAGTATGGAAGTAGCTTTTCAAATACACAGCCCCTCTTTTTTTCCCTTCCTTTTCCTCTGAGGTACTCATCATTGGTTTACTTTCAATAGTCGGGGCTGTTCTCCTTCAAAAAGCAGCAGATTCTATTTTCAACACTCTATTTTTCACCATCCTTTATTTTCCTCATCTGATCAATGCGGTACACTATAGGGAACATTATTTCCAATACACAGTATGTTGTCTTCACTGCGAGCGAATGCAATCTGTAACATTTTAATTAAGAGACAGATCTCTCGACTGTAAGTGTTACATACCAGCACACCTTTCATTTGAAAGAAACAGATGAATAGACAGTTGGTCTGGGACTGAGAGAGAAAATAACATTGATTGGGGAGCTTTCCAGCTTGTCTTTTATTTGGCACAGATCTCTCCCTCCCTCTATAACACTGCCTGAGTATTCAAGGCCTTCTGGAGATGATATTGACTGTGGCTAATGGCTCATTATCTCTATATTCTTCTACTTATTAGATTATTGTTATGATGCCTGTAGAAATCAGGATTTGGGACATCGCCCACTTAATATTAAATTGCACATCCATTTTAAAATGCTCATCTGTCAATTGCAATTCATATGTTCAGTTAAAAGCTACTTGCCTTTTTCAACATTACATAGCATAATGTTGGACCTCCTGGCATAATGTTGCTCTTGCATAAAATTATCAGGCTATTAAGCAGCAACTGACAGATAATAAACTACTGTTTATTTTGATAACTAATTGCCCTCTTTCAGTGGCAACTCTAAATATTCTTTTTTTGAGCATTTTAAATCTGACACATAATGACAAGATAATAATGACATTAAACATTATTTTCAGCTGTACTCACAATATTTGCTTTTTTTAGCTTCGTCTTGAAATCAAAGGAATTTCATGACGCAAACATTATTTTGACAGGTGGGCCACAGACTGGGAATATCTCCACTAGCATGACATCAAGTGACACAGTAAGTGCTGTGTTTTCAGACCGCATCCTTGTGTTCCACATGGACGAAAGAGTCCGATGTCCTCCCAAGTCAACGTCTGTTTCGCAAAGAGGGTGGGACGACGGCTCAAAGACAGACGATGACATATCTGTCTCACCGCTAATATGGACTTATCTGCTTATTGAAGAGCTTTGTCAAAGCAGTGATTTATGCTTGAAATACCCATACATCACCGCTTCCATCACCTCTGGCACTCTTCGTTCTGACACCTTCCCAAAATTCACCGTGCAGCACTCTGCAGACCAAGTCAGGCCTTGTTATCTCTCGCTCCATGCAGTCCGGTTTATGAAGAAAACAGTGGATTTATCTTTGGGATGAATTTAAGAGCATCATCTTTTTTATTCCCTCTGTCACTGCTCTCGCAAAAGGAGGCTTATACTGTATATTCAAAAATGATCCTGTTTACTAGTGTACACAAAGCTCTTGTTTTAATGTAATACAGCAAAGGCAAATAATGCTTGTGTGACAACAGAGATCAGTTATTTTCAAACGCATAATCCAAGAGCCGTGAACTCTTGGCTTGCTGTTGTTGATAGTCTTTCTTGTTTCTCTTAGCGTCTTCTTTAATCTATTCATCTCTTTCCTTCAACTCAGGCTTAATTAAAGCCATAGCTGTTCTTCTGCTACTATATCTTACAAGAGTGGGAAGGGAAATGGGCAGGAGCTCCAGTTACAGCCACCCTACACCTTCACTTTCCTCTTCCTCTCTTGGCTTGCCCATTCAGCTCTGTCCCTTGTGAAGCCCCAATAGTTCTGACCCTATTCCATGTTTCTTAGACCCCGATCAGCCCCCTTCCTATCCCTCTGTCATCTCATCTCCCTCTAAAACAGCCCAGCTGCTTTATTTATCTGTCACTATTTTACTGTTCAGAAATCATAACAGGAACTCTGGGGACTGGGATGCTGTACTTGGGATCTGTTCAGTGAATGAGTGGCACCGGAGGGTGAGGAGAGAGGAAATAAACTCTTTCAAAGACATAAACCACACGGAGAAACAAATGGGAAGAAAGGAAAATATGGAGAGAATAATTAAGGTGAGCACCAACTGTCTAAAGTCAAAAGATGCAGATGGCCCTATTCACCCCAGACCCTGAGCTGATTACTAACTAACCTACCACTGACTCAAACCAGCCTTTCTAATTGCACGTGTTTCTCCCCTTTCCTTTTAAGTTTCCCTTCTTCTCTCTTCATATATCCTGTTCCAAGTGCCCGTCTCACTTGTCAGTCAAGGTCAGGAGGTCATCCTCATCTGATCGCATGTCAGAACAGATTAGAATCAGAGCTTTTGTGCCATGTCATATTTCATTATGCATTTGACTCATCTCGCAGGTCAAGAGGTCGCTCTGATTTGATTGGATGACAGAAATGATATAATTTGTGTTTAACCCTAGGCTGTATGAGGCTCTGAGTGGTGTACTAATGCATTTTGCAAAGATGGGGCAGACCCTCTCCACAAGCGACTAATTTGAAGTGGCACGCCGCAGAGTTGAAGGAGAGCCAGCGCTATTGCACAACATGCTGAGGTTATAAGGGAGGCTTTATCAAATAACAAACACAACCTCCCTTGTACCTCTGTTTCTTTCTGTTTCTCATATGCTTTCTTTTTACCCTGCAAACGGATGCAAGTGCCGAGTAACTAACTGCCCTCTGAGGCTAATATTTTTAGGGGGGGTTGTTCCATATTAATTTGATCCAGTGAAAATGTGCTACTGACCTTCCTCGCTCTTGCTGTCTCTATTTCTTCTTCACTGTCAAAAAACACTTAATATTGACAAGTGAGATAACTAATGGAGAAGTACTGTCAACTATAAGAACCACATAATTGCTGCTGAACTTTCAATTGACACACAACAATAAAATCTTTCTTAAATAGCTGTCAAACATAATAAAAAAGAAAAGTGATGTTAGTTTCAAATTGACTTGTTTGCTGATATTTCTTCTGAAAATATCTGTATTTGCTGTTGGAAACACAGAAAGAGTTCAGGACCCTGTAGTAGTAATGACATGCAGATGCCATACAGTGAAAACTGTGATCTCCAGTAATGCGGTTGGAAAAAATAAACCATGGTTGCACAAGATAGCTCAGGTTTCCCAATAGTCATCTAGAGTGATTGTGATGCTGATGTTGATACTGCTGTGTGTGGGTGGAGAAGAGGGCTGGAGAGAGTGAGAGGAGAAAGGATGAACCGGAGAGGAAGAAGCAGAAAATAAAGGTGCATGGGGAAAGAGATGAATCCCACTTTTCAAATTAGAATCCCAAACAAACTTATTGTGTGACAGTGTGAATTTAGAATTACAATGTTACACTGACACACATACAGTATTATTTCCAGAGTCCCTCTGTCGCTTCATGTTGGGAGCAGCCATGTCTCGTAAACACCCGAGCCTTTTCAGCTTTTCTCATTGGCACACCACCGCCTGTTCAACAACACTTAACAACAGCCACTGGTATTGCTGAGTTACGACTACGCCGAAGATGCCGAGAGACTCGACAAGGCCCAAAACAGCAGCCAGTCAACTGTTTTTTAATTTTTAATGACTCTTCAGTTATCTACTTTTCTGCGCCCGCTGTCAAAAATCATTATTAGCATGTGGACAATAGTGCTACTGTGGCTGAATGACAAAACTAATTATTGTTATAGGAACAAGTAAATGGACAAAAAAAAAAAAACCCCAGCAGAATAAAGCGTTGATGGATCCTTACAAACTGACTCTAACAATGTTCAAAATAACAAAGGGAGTGCTGATGGCACAGTCATCCAAACAAATGTGCATTATTCTCAGAATTGTTAGGATCTTGTCACCCACAAATAACTCTGCTGCTAACTCTACACCAGGAGAAGGGGGTGTAAAGAGCATGTGGTGGGTGAGAGTGCATATGGCATTTGTGTGTCCATGTGTGTGTCATTTCTACTCTTATACGCTTTTGTGAACATTTCTTAGGAATCCCCTTTTCAAAACAAAAACCTACTGTAAGAGATTGCACACTCTGTGTGAGTCCGGTGTCAGTGTGTTCTTAAGTGTCTTGCCTCGCTGGTTCAGAGTCAATGAGGCTGTGTATTGGAGGCTGGCACAGCTGGTGGGAGCAGGAGAATAACATCTGGACCGTCGTACTCCTGGTGCCATTGTTAATAAGAGGCTGGTTGTGAATGGAGGAGAGTGGAGGAGACAGCTCTCCAGGGTCAATGAACCTTCCTGTCTCTCACTAGAGTTCTGTGCTGCAAGTCATACTTCATGTATCACCAAAGTGTCCACAAAAGGAGTTACATGTACACAAGAACATGTTAGCCTTAACTAGGCTGTGTGCCGGTCAGTCAGTCGATCCAGAAGACAGCTACCTGATTTTGGTGAGCTCCCAGATTTTCTCTAGCACAGCCTCGAGTCATTTGTTTTTATTTTTTTATTCGTTTGTTTCTTCAAGTACTAGATAAGAGAGATTACACCAACTGCTCGCCACTGGGCAGCCATCTTGAAACGCCTCTGGGCGCTTATTCCTTTTTGAAGCATTATCTTAATTTACTTTAATTTTAGTGGTTGCCAGGTAATAAAACTGAATTTTAAGAAATCCAATAGCTGACTTCACCCCAAAGTAAACTCTTAAAAAGCTTCACTTCCCACCCTCAGTTATACTTCTACCACCACCTCTGCTATTAACAAACTCTCCCATAGG
The DNA here is from genome assembly GCF_013358895.1 of Oreochromis aureus. NCBI lineage: Eukaryota > Metazoa > Chordata > Actinopteri > Cichliformes > Cichlidae > Oreochromis > Oreochromis aureus. The sequence goes on from NC_052946.1 coordinate 34,840,667, forward strand.
TTTCAATTCAGGATTCTACTGTATTCAATGTCTCTGATGATGGTTTTCATGTATCTTGACTCTGAAGTATACTTCGATAACTACAGGCTTTTAATCCATTAATATGCCATCAAGCAACAATTTTGCCAATTACATGCCAAAATACACTAAGAGTAAACATTTAGACTTATCTAATAATTACTTTGCGAGTTACTGTATGCACTAAATTAACATGGTGCCTATCTTAGGTGTACCTGTGTCAGTGTTGTCCCTGGATCATTAATAACTAATGTTGGTCCAGGTTCAGCACTACAAGTTAGCAATCACATTGCTACTATATGATGTCATAGTTTTGTGTCATGAAAAAAACAAAAAACTGCTGATCTCCACTCAGAACTGGTCACGTGCAATATTGAACCTTGACCAACATTAAGTATGTTGATCCAAAAACAACATCAACACTGAGATATCAGCTCAAGCAACTATCATAAGCTTTATGCCTGTTTATTTATATTAATTAAACCTCAGGATATTAGCATAGTCACTCTTAGCAAGCTGTACTGTTAATGTGTGCAACCCCAAAGAGATGCTAACGTGAATACTAATTCTTGGTCATAAGTTGGCAACAAATTCAGATATAGAAGTTATTCTTTAAGTATGTTTGGTTCAGTGCTAACCCAGATTAGTACAGTCTTTCCAGTTCTCATTACATGCCACATGCTTTCACTATCAGTCTAATGCTATCGTGCTGACTAAACAAATCTTGCAACAAAATCAAGGGAAGCATCAAAGCTCCTCCCTTATGAAAAACACTCAAGTTAAAAAAGGCTTGCAGGACAGAATTCGAACATCAAGCCTATTGCTAGATTACAGCACATACTGTTCCATAAACATTGCACAAGACAAAACATAGGTTATGTTTAATCCTGTCAGGTGTTAGGTTCTATATTCTGATGTGACGAAGTATTAACAGGAGCTAAAATGATATTAGTTGCTCACAGATCTTTGCAGGAGTTCATTAAATGTCTGCAGAGTCATAAAGTAAACTAAATCTAACATTCATGCATGAAGCACAATAACAGTAGCTTAATTATTTATGAATAAAGTTATGAATAGAGTCACAGTTTTACAGCTAAGTTGTTTATATACAACAGTCAGAGCTTGACCATAGCTGTCGGCAGCTACGGGTGTAGTGAACTGCATGTAATTAAGCTAATAGTTAAACTGTCAAATAAATTAATATTTTTATTTGTACTTAACTTCTGGGACTACCATGAGTTAAAAAAATAATGATTTGAATATTTATCTACAATACCCAACATGCCCAGTCCAACTTTCCTCTGTTAGTTTCTCTACATATTAGTCATTGTGTTTAGGAGTATTTGCGATAACCAAAGTGATCTGGGTTTTTGTTGAGTAATCAGTTTATATTTGAATGTTTCTTTCTTTTCAGAGTTTCTAATTTTCTTCTAATGTTCTTACGTGTCCAGTATCTCAGTGTTTCTCTGTTTTCTCCTTCCTCTTCATCCATGTCTTGGTGCTTTCTTTGTTAACCTGTCTTAGTGCATCCTTATTATTTGTCTTTTGGCTGTTTTACTTTGATAGCTATCGTGTGTCATGTTTTTGTATTTATTTCCTGTCTTTATCTTCCTTCCTTTATAATTTCCCTCACTGAGAACAGTGAGTGTGGGGTGGTTAATTATGGCCCCAGTGCCGTGGTCCCACCTGTGTCTGGTTGTCCAGTCAATCTGCTGTACATTTTTACAGAGAGGGTTAGATTGTGTGCTGGCTTTTGCGGTCTGTGTTCTGCTCTTGCCCACTGTGTTTCCTATAACCCCATCCTACAGCACTACATAGAGGGATAAAACCAACTCACAAATACATTTAATATAAAACTATGAAAGCCTTTTTGCCTTAGGCTTTGTACCAACATTTTTGCTGTGCGCTGTTTAACCAGTTTAACAAGAGAAATTGTACCACCTCATTTCTACTTTCTCTAAGCACAGGAAATAAGTCAACATAGATCGATAGCAACTCTGGGCTTTTTTCATACCTTGAAGATATTGCATCAATAATTAACCAGGTATTTTGCTAATGAATTGTGGCTGAATGGTACATTTTCCTCTATAATAACCCATAACCTTTTTTCAGAGCCGTGAGGAAAAACCAATTCAAGGGAAACTTTACTAAAAAAACCTAAAAAACCCCCTGAATAAATACAAATAAAAAAACAGTTATGAAAAGGCTGACTAGACACTGCATTTCCCAATTTCTATTATACCCTAGCAAGAGTGAGTGTTTGTTCCTTATTGTTTTATCCAATGGAGTGAAAGGCCTGCAGAAACACATTAAAGTTAAAGCGCATTAGTTTCATCTGATCACCTAGGGCAACATGGGGACGGACAGCTTAGCAGAGCGAGGCCCTTATACAAATATACAGCTGTGAATTTATATATAATGCCATGTCAGATGAGTATTTCAAACAGAGAGCTTTTAAACAGGGCAAGAAAGAGAGAGGAGAGAGAGGTGGGGACTTTCCAAATGACTGTAAAAAGGCCACGGGGACAGAGCTTTCCATCTTTCTGCTGCCGCGACAAATATGCCTGCACATCTTTTTGCTTTGTCTCCGCTCCCTGCTTCGTCAGCGAATGGCTATAGAAATATTTTGGCAGGCTGCTCTTTGTTTTCATTTTCACAAAAGATGCAGTGAGGGAGCGAAAGGGAGAAAGAGCGAGAGGGAGAGCTGCTGGGTAGGAAAGGTAAAGGGATGTTGTCAGAGGTTAGAGGGACATTTAAAAAGAAGGACAAGCACAAGGGTGTACATGGAGTATGAAGACAGGTTATTGGGAAGTGGAATGAAGGCAAAAAAAAAACAAAATTGAGGGATCGGGGGTGAAGAAAAGGGTGACCTAGAAGAACTAGTAGAGGATAGAGAGTCAATAGAAAGTAAACCAGGTGAGGTGGGATAAAAGAGGCAGCAGAAAAAGGGTTAGAGATATTGGGGTGATGGGTAGAGGGTAAAGCACAAAGTAGGGGAATCAATAGGAAGAGGAGGGGGCAGGTGGAAGTATAGTAGAGGAGGAGCCTGCCATTCTGGTACCCAACTCCAATCTAAACAGCAGGAGGAAGCTGTAAATCAGACTAATGCGACCAAGCTGTAATTCAGACCAGCAGTGCCAGGGCGCTAGTGCGGGGACCCCGAACGGCGGGAGTGTACAAAATGCTGCCGAGAGGCTTTAATCAGTGCAACGATCCAAAGATATGGTCTCCCCCAATCAGCGGGCTTCCTGTCAGTCACACACGACTGAACCGGACCAATCAGGCTCCACCAAGGTTCCAGACATGCTGGCTGGGCTTTGGGCTGCTGCCAAACAAGAGAATTATTCATCTAAACTGGAAAGGTGGAATGGGCCTTTAATTCAGAGCATAGAGGGAAGAGGTGATAGATTTGTCAAAGGTTGGACATAAAAGACTATGGGATCATGTTCTACAATGGCTCATCAGAAACATATGGTGGAAGATGAGAGACACAAGGGAGCTTTAGAGAAGGACTTAATCATATTCATAAGGGGGAGTTCCTGCAAGTTTAAGCACCAGAATATGTGACAGGCATATCTGTTCAGATCTGTTAACAAGAGCTCTTATGCCAATAAATCTCTCATTAAACACAAGATGAAAAAAAATAACACAAAAGCCCCATTATGAGTTTAATCTGACAACTTGTTTAATAAACATAATGATATTCACAGCTGCTGACTGTCCTAAAAAAAATCCCAACCAAACAAAAATAAAAATATTTCCATCGATCTTTCTCTAGTTCTCCATGTCTAACATGTCTAACAGATCTGCTGTTGGCAGTCACCTCTCTAATTACAATTACAACACCCATGGGACTTCCATAATCCTTGCCAGCAATGAGCTACAAAATAGTAAGTGAGATGAGAAATTGCATCAAACTTACCGTGAAAACATCATTTGAACTCCGAACATGTAAAACAGGCAGACAAACTTTCAAATTGCTCGCTATCAGAAGCTGCCTTTTTATACCTGCTTTTCACTCAAAGGGGAAGGAGGGCAATGCATTAACTTAAAAGTGAGCGGAAAATGCAAATGTAGTCCACTTTATCATCAGGCATTCAAACAGACCCTTTCAACTCGACAGTCCATAATATTTCAGCTTTGATGATCAGGAAATGGCCGTGGCTCGATGGTAACACCGAGCTAGATTCTGCTCTGGTAGTGGTGTAGTAGTAGAACTAGAGTGACTGGCTGGGCTACACACACTGTGCATGTTAAAGCCACATGCAGCGTCTTGGCAGCAAAGACGCTACAGCAGCAGCCAATCAATAAAACCTTGTTACGCTAATTGCGAGATCATAATCTCCATTCCTACTTCTGCTGAATATCCAAACAGTCACTCCATTAGCCGAATTATTCCCCTGTGCAGTTTCTCCATCTCCACCCCTCCCCCTTCCATTTCCTCCTCGTGTTCTCTTTTCTGTGACATATTTCTCTCAAACAGCAGTTCTGCTAAATTAATTCATAAGTCAGGGAGAAAGACATCAAAAGAAAACATTGTCAAGGTAAAGTGCTGATGAAGTATATACTGTTTCTTTCACTTTGCTGTGGAGCTATGAGAAGGAATCTCTCACAGTGCATTATCTTTGATCGTGTCGCTTCGCACTGCTCTGTTTAGTTATAGCGAGAGGAATCTTACCTCAGGTGATCTGGTCTACTAAGACCTTCATGATACAAAAGCCTCTCTACTTAGGAGGTGCTCTAATCCTTGCCACTGTGGAGATTTTCTCAGTTCAAACCTCTGTGACAACACTAGGAAATACCAGAGCTTCTTCTCGTTGGTTACTCTTTTCTACAATGATGCCAGGACAATGGCCAGTGGCCACAGGGGCAGACAAAGAGCTTGTTGATGCTAAGACCAGGGTCCACGACCTTGTCATTGAATCACTAACACTTTGTCACTCTGCTTGGGGGGGAAAAGAAAGTCTACAGAGAACTAAGGAGGGTCAGACAGCGATGCTCATGGGAACATCGATATGACAATGGCACTGACCCCATTTCCTTGTGACTCATCACTAGAACGTACCCATCTAAGCACTGAACAGTCTGATAAGGTTGCGTTGCCAGATTTACTCACCAGCGCCCTGTGAATGACCTATATGAATGTGCAAGATGTATAGAAAATTAATTCATATAGGTAAGCCACGTTAAATAGAGCAATTACATGGTGAAACCGAAGTGAGAGAAAGCCGAGCACTGAAAAACACACTCTTCACACAGTTTCGAGGCAGAACTGCTGACCCAAATGCATTTAAATGCAACGGGGGTAGAGACTGAAAAAGAGAAACAGTGAGCAAAAGAGCAAAAGAGGGGGAGTCAGAGAAAATGGGTGAAAGATAAGTTGAGGGAGATAATAAAGCAGCAACCACAGAAAAGTCAGCTTTAGGCAGTATGATTAGTTTAAGTTCGAGATAGAACATACTGAGAATAGCAGAGCACACTGCTGTATACCGCACCCAACTGTTCTGTAAGAATAACACTAATTAATAAATGATAAGTCTTGTTTTACCTAAACACTTGCAAACAGCACGAGCGTTAATGCCGTTACTTCTGAAGAACATGAAGCATATACTAGCAGGTATAGAATCATATTTTTTATGCCGTATTAGTGCAAGAAATGATTGCACTTTATCAAAACATGCTTTGATAATGTCAATCAAACTGTGGCTTTGTTCCAAATTTAGTGACCAAACACTGATAACAGAAAGCATGCAAGGATAAAAAAAATCCCTTTATCGGTGCTTATGATGTCGTTGATGTGAAATGCATGATGAAAATAAACTACCGAATGGTAGTTTGAGAACATTACTTGTACCACAAAGACGGTGTAATGTAAGAATAAGCAGGATGGGTTAGAGAAATGCATGATTATTCAAATTCACAAAGATTTAAGATGTTCAGTGAACCGTCTCAACAAAGGTGCCCTCAACCTTTATTTAAAAAATCTGCTTGGATTAAAAATGTAGCCCAGCTAAAGAGGTGCAGATCAGTGATTTTTGGATTTTCCCATCTCTATGTTTTGTTGTCAGAGTGTGTGTCCACCCCTTAGGCCTCCCTGATTCTAGCTGTCAGAGGGAACGAGAGGCTAAACTTGGTGAAGCGGAGAATAGAGCAAGGCACATGTCAAATGTGAGGGGATCTTGAGTAAACAAAGTATAACACAGAGCAAAGCAAAATCGTCTCTCATCCTATCACCGTCTTTCACGCTATTTCCCTCTGTCTCTTTCTCTCCTGCTTCCCTGTTTTCTACCTATCTGCCGCTCACTCTGTCTTCTCTAACAAACCGCAATGCTTCACCCACCCATCAGTAACTGGTGCTGATGTCTAATCAGTCAATCAGCACTACAGTAAAGCCACATGTGCTGTATGAAATTAACTGATAAAAGCAGTGGTTAGCATTTTTTTTTAGAAAGCCAAGTATCTGCATGACAAATCTGTCAAATGACAGCACTGTCCCACTTAAAATGACTTTGTGACAGTCCTATTAGTCTGAGCCTTCTGAATAAACTTTACATGTGTAGAAAAGACAACGCAAGCAGCTCTGTGTCCTACTCTGGGCCATAAGCCAAACCTTAACAAACCAAAGCATTAAGAAATTTAGCAAAAAAGCAAATGCAACTGAAACACAGAACTACTGTAGCCTGCGGGTTGGTTTTAATAATTGCAATTGACAGGGACAAATTCCCTGCTCCCCTGTGTATGTCAGATGGGCTTATTCCCAAACTCCACAAATCCCCCTGTCCAAACACAACCATATGGTCTCCCAGTTGTTCATGACCAGCTGTGCTACAGTGTATCTGGCAGGGTTGCCATGTGCTATAGAAGAGCAGCGACTGGCCCATTCTAACTTAATAAATTCTTTGTAATGAAGCCAAAACATTTCTTTATGTCGGCTTTTGCCAAAATTGTGTGCAAAGAGAATGACTGAATATCAGGAATATAGGTAAGTAAAATTGTACGATGACTCTGTCACTTTACAGTAAGGTCAATGCTCTTTTTATGGGAAATTTGCATATTTTCATTGGTTTAGCTTCTATGGTTTCTGTGTACTTAGCAGAAATCTAGTCATGATAGGTTAGTACTGTGAGGAATTGCTAACCCAGTGCCTGGGTTTCCCTTGCCTACTGCACTATAAACCTAGCAGCAGTGTTCAGCTTCAATTTATAAAAGACAAGAACACATGTTTTATGTTATATATTATAAAGTAACCAATCATACATTTAATAAACATCATGTCTTATATTTCAAGAATATAGTTCTTTAAAAAAAATTTGCCTACAGTGCTTAATTTTAAAAACAGGCGTTTGAATAAGCACATTAAGTAGTCTATAAATTTCATTGTCAAGTACATATGCAAAAATGTTGCATTTATTACTACATTACCAATTTTACTGTTAATTGCTCTTTGAACGATTGTGACATCATTTTATTTGTTTGTATGCGACATATAGAATATAGCATGTCCTGTGTGGCATCTGTGAGTCTAAAAAAGAACAAAATATCTTTAGTCCACTTGCTTTCAGCTGATGTCACATAAGTGTGTGGTTCCTTTCAGTAACAGCGACTTGTTGTACATCTCAACAAGAGTTGACAACAGTGAAAGAAAAATGGCTTTAAGACTATTTGAAATGATCCTGAGGATGTGATATAACAAGAGGGAAAAAACAGAGCAGGTATTCCATTATTAGAAATTTGGACTCACCTGGTTTGGCGCGAGGAACTCGTGATTGTTTTCGTTCATGTACATGTTGTCACCATCAAACTGTAGTACAGAGACACAGGGAGTGTGAGAGAGAGAGAGGGAGAGAGATGAGAAAACAGTGAGGCAGAGGCCAACAGATCACAAAAGGGATAAAAAAAAGAAATTCTGTCAGTCAGTGCCGATACAGAAAGAGTGTAACACTGCAGCCTAATGACTGCAATAGACCTCGATGCTCCGGTGAATGTCAGTAATTACAGTTCATTAGAGACTTGTATAATTAGGCCCTGTCAAAGCTTGTGTAACTCACACTCTTCCTCTTAGCTTGCCTACAGCCTGAGTGTGTGTTTGTAAGTGTTATGCACACCTAACTGCCATTATTCTCCGTGTGTCATGAAGCAACAAAGGCACAACAGAGTAATAATCGCAACTGCAGCCACCGATGTCTAGTTAGTCGGCTACCCAGTTGGTTCAGTCAGTCATTCTTGCACATTCATATCTACTATAGAAAGGTTCTTTTCATTTTCTTTCCAATCGCTGTAGAACGAAACGGTCTGTTGGTTGGTCAGTGAGTCCACCACTTTTAAATAGTTTAACATTTATGGGACATATTTTCATAAATTGAAGTAAAAATATCTAATATCCGGGGATTGTCCCTTTGGGGAGTTTTGCTGTACCACCATCATTAGATTATTATTTTTTTTACTTAATGACATTGCCATCATCAACTACTGCATGTATTTAATGCAAATTAACAAATGTTGATTTGTGTTAAATTAACATTTGCATTTAGTGCAACATCAGTCATCTATGTCTTTCTCAACATTAGCCTGCTAGTACTGCCATTATTAGTATGTTTTTTTGCAAGCCTCTGAGGCTCTGTAGGTGCTGATTTGTAAGCATGAAAGGTTAATCAAAGGCAGCACTGATGGCAGTAAATAACCTTTGTAAGTCAGCTATTACGTAGTATTAATCAAGAAACTGATCTACTGTGCTATAATGTCTGCTTGAACAAGTACAGGAGTTTCTAGTTTAAATGTTTACAAAGACAAGCATTAAAAAATTAGTTCTGTTAAGATCACACTCTGTTAAAATGAGACAAGTTTTTCACATGGAATTACATTTAAAAAACAAAAAGATGTAGATACCATGACATTACCTATTGGTTTTGTAGACCAAATTTGAAGCTTAGGCTTTAGCACTATGATCACTGCCATCTATGTGCTTTTTAGAGCCAGAATTCACTACGTCAGGACAAGAGACTCGAGTGCTACCCAAGCTGCATCATTAGAATATATGTGTGAGATGCACAGGTCTGCTAATTAATTGCAAGTCCATCCATCCATATTCTGCTTATCTAATTCAGACTGGCGATTAGGCTGGAACCTACCCCAGCTGTCATGGGGCAAGAGGCAGCGTGCAACCTTGACAGATCGCCAATCTACTGCACAGCTAAAACAGAGAAACAAACAACCATTTACACCTAAGTCCAATGAATCTAACATCCATGTCTTTGGACAGTGGGAGAACATGTAAACTTCACCTAGAAAGGCCCCAGCCGGCCAATGGATTCAAACCCAGGACTTACTTGATAACAGGTGATAGTGTTAACCACCACAGCCTTAATTCAAATTAATATAAATATAAAAAGAGAATATGGAACAAAACTTGTATAGTCTGTTTGCACAACTAACCACACTGTCTAACCACACAGTCAGAAAAATTCAGATCATTGCATTAAAACTGTCTAAAAGGCACCGACATCACAAACAAGGTCACTTACGTTTTCTGCTGTTAAACTTGTTATTTAACCATTTTCGCAGTTTCAGTCTGTGGGGACTGACCTGCTTTGGGAACCAGCCTCAAGTGGACATTTTAAGAAGTACACTTTTTGGCACTTCTGCATACTTGCAAATTTTTCAGACCCACAAGTTGCTGATTGTCTTTGTTTATATTGCTCATTATATTTGCAAATAAAAAATCATAAATGTAAAGCAAAAACATCATCAAATTTATCAAATTATGATATAATACCAGCCTGTCACTTAATACACTAATAACCCAAAACAACAAGAAAAACATGACAAAAAACATCCCAAGCCAACATTTTTACCAACCCTGTCACCTATTTAGTAATACACACAAAGAGAACAGCCTTTAGCTTGTTTTGCACTTTGCTAGTGAAATCAGGACAGGACAGCCCAGCGATTTCATAGCTCAGAAATACCAAGCTAAAGAAGCCTAAAGGGGAGGCATAGGCTAGAGAAAAGGTGACAGTTTGAGGTTATGGAGAGGCGATGAGAACGACAAGGGTGTATCCTGGAGCTAATGGGGAAGGGGATAGCGATCTTGTGCAAGTAGGAGGCCAAGTAGGGAACACACTGTAGGTATTTGGGGGGGGGTTGAGAGAGATACATTTAAAAAAAGCACAGGGAGCATGAATGACACTGACATAAAGGAGGAGAGGAGAAGGGCTGTAGCCGCAGTAGTGGCGACAGAAGCCTGTGGTTGTTCTGGCTGTAGAGTGATTAACACTGGGGTCACAGCCAGAGGCCGCAGCTTGAAAGACACAGGCATATAAACATGCACACACATTCACACACACGCACGCTCACTCACACTCTCCCAGAGGCCTTCCCTCCCTCTCTGTCTGACACTATTTGGCACCAACCATTTATGAGAAAACAAAACACACCTCAAGACAGCTCGTAGTGGCTGAGATGAATTACTGTTGCTACTGTAAGGTCAAATAACGTGACTGGTTTGTGCCTACAGTGAGTCAGAGTGGGAGGGTGTTTCTCAAGCTCTGGCATGGTGACTGAAAATGGACCCAGGTCTTATTGTAGCAATTTTTCACCACATGCAAGTATTGCAGGGACCAATTTATGCTAATCACTTGTTCTTTTTATCAATTCTGGGATTTTTTTTTCTTAACATTCCAATATTTCCATTTAAGTTATAGTCAGATTCAACTCCAGCACAGTTTTCATTAACATTTATTTCCATCTTCATACATAACACATTGAGGGCAACAAATAAACCAAAGTACAAAGGCAATTCCTTGCAACATTATTCAATTCGAAGCCCCAGTTGCATTTCCATGTTATCATTCAGCCTCTGATGGAACTGTTACTTCTAGTGCAATAATTTCTGCCTGATAGCACTATTAGTTTGCAGAAGGAACAATCATTGTATTCTGCAATGAAAATACAATCACTTTCTTGCTCTTGGAGAATGATTTTACATGCTGTCCTACTCACATTGTGCTAGATGTCATGGTGTCTTAGAATAGTTTATTTTCACACCTGTAAACCAGATCTCAATGAGCAAAACAGGGTAAGTGCAAAACAATTATATCAAATGTCAAAGGAGCAAACTGAGGTCTGCAACTGTGCTCTTGCTACACAATGGGAGGAGTCTCCAAGGGCAGAGCTGTTAAAATAATAAACACCATCTAAAATCAGAGGAAAAGGTAAAAATAATCATTTCCTGGTACTGTGAGGTTAACAACTGGTGGGTGTACTGTACATACAGTTTTTACAAACCTCGGTTGTCATGCTGTGCTGATTTTTATTTAATGCTCTCACTCTAATCTGGAGTGCGTCAAAAGGAATGATTTTACCTTTTGTGAAATGAAATTACTCCCTTTCTTGCCTAGACATAGATGAAACCATCAATACCATTCTCCTGTCTCGACACCAAATTGATGATAATAATTAAAAAAAACAGGCAGTTAGATTCACTTGGCTGAGGAACCAGCTCATCTGAGTAAAGACCTTTAAAAAAGGGTTAGAAAATCTACCAGTTAACACATTATCTCATTACATTTTATTTGTTTAGAAAGAAGTAAGAACAAGAAGTTTTAGCAGCAATTATTTTTTGAGACGAGACTGTGTCCTGTCTTTATGCTAAGCTAAGCTAACCAGCCGCTCTTGCGTACCTTTTCTTTTGTTTTATTAAAGGCCAAACTCAATTCTAATCTTTCTGAATGAGCTTTGTTCAGCCAAGCACCTAGCTGAAGTGTACTTGACTAAGACTCTGAAGGCCTAATTTGATGCTTATCTCTAACCACTGACCTCTGACTGTTAGCCTCCAAGATAACTGACCACTGAGATTCATTTCCTCATTTCAAACAAAGAGAAGACAGACAAGGGCTCTGACGTTAGAGTAGGTGATGCTAAAAAACACGTAATTCATTATAATAAAGGCCTTTGGCAAACATTTAATCTACTGAAGTAATCAGGAAATTAGGGATGAAAATAAAGGAAAAATTAGGGATGAAAATAAAGGAAAAATAAGTTGAAAAGTATACCAAATCTTGACTTTGTATAATCTGACTCTTAATTCGAAGATGTTTTCCCAGAAGTCATAATGTGTTCTATGTGAACATAGAAGCAGCGGATATATGAGGAAAAAGGGAGGTTTGTAAGAGAACAGCATGCATGTCGTGTCTCTCTGTGTTTGCTTTCCTGTGGCTTCGAGGTCATTAATCATAGCGGTCAAATCTACAGCAAAACAATTGAGCAAACGAAAACACAGACAGAGAGAGAGAGGGGTTGAAGGGAGGAGGAAAAACAGGGCGAAGGTGGGAGAGGTAGAAAGCTACAGGGAGACAGAAGGGGAGAAATTTTTGAAAAGATTGAGGCTTGAGAAAGAAAAGGGACAAGTTAGGCCTGTAGAACTGATGCAGCTGACACCAGTTTCTTGTTTGCATAGCAGAAATGCAAATAGAGAGCGAGGGAGAGAATGGGAGGGAGAAAATAAAGTGGGAGAGATGCTATAAATAACTTTGTGTTTGCGTAAAGCCAAACCAATGTCAGTTTGATGCAGGAAGTGCACCACAGTTGTAGAGGTTATAGAACAGTTGACTGAAATGCAGCATATCAGAAACTGAGTTTTGCAAAGCCTTCAAACATAGGTTCACACCTTTAGTTTAATCTAGTTTCATCCATTCATTAAATAATATTTTTATATGGGATAAATGAGATTTAGGATCTTTTTTTTACCTTTAAATAACACTGGATTAGTTTTTTAATGGATAGTAGATACAGTAATCTTCTGTAAGGAATACATTTCTTGCCTTCATTCATTATGTTCGATGCAATGAATGCAAATGGATAATGAACTTTCACAGTATCAGGTCTCGGTCATATTTCAGGTTTATACATAGCATCTAATTTTTATTTTATAATAGATATATGAATCTGTATTAATGTACTTTAAATATTTCCGTTTTTGGTTTAGATAAGCATAGGTTATATTGAGGATGGAAGTAAAACATCACGTTTTCATGTAGCACTAGGAAGCAGATGGAGGAGTATGAACTGAGATTATTCTAATTCATAGACAAGAAACTCATAAATATTTGTATTTTTCACCACAATCACTGGCCAAAAACAACTGCATTGTCGTATTATTTGTACCCAATGGTTAAATGTCACAAACATTTTTTTTTTATGTTTACAGATCTTAAAAAAGGTCAACAAGTTTTATGCTAAAATTCAACTAAATCAAATCAATAATGAACAAATAAGAACTCGACAGAGCTTGACAGATATAGGGCTGATTTTAAGACCTATATTCATACCGATACTTGGTGACTTAAAAATGTGACATTCTGATACATAGGCTGATATTTATGTCCTTTCATAAACCTCATTTGTCATGTGTGGTTATTTATTTATTTATTTACACTGTCCCAGACTCTGCTTGTATCAGGCTGTTGTTGTGTTTGTGGCATTCCAAACACTTGTTGTCAATATGAAAGTTGTAGAGTGTTCCTCTAGGCAACATCAACACTTGTAACACAAATGAGGGGTGTTTCTCCTGTCTGTTCTTTACAGACATTTATTTTTCATTATCAGGTGTTTAAAAAGCTGATACCAGTAACTGGCAAATAGCTGACAGTGGCCAATAACACCAGGCTGCCGATACACTGGTCGGACTACGCTGAAAAGTATTCACCAGTACTGAGTACTGCTTAGAGATGAAAGGTCTCTTTTACCCAAATTTAAAATCTGTACAGCCTCAATATGTTGGACTCAGGGGGCTTTTATCTATTTATTTAAATGGATTCCTTAAGTTCAATCGGTACATGGTCAACTCACTAAGCATTTTGAGATCAGTTTTATAGCAAATCCCAACGACTGTTACTATATAACTACACGACGTTCTTTCCTACAGTGCTGCTAACCTGTATTGATCTCGATGGTTTTCTCATAAGGTTACTGTGAGCCCAGCTGTGCTTTCCTGTATGTACTGAATACCAAATAACAGAACCCTTAAATGCAGCCAGAGATGTTTTAGATTTACAGAAAGATGAAACAGGAGAGATGTGGAGAAGAGGACATTACCCTCCTCCCAGTCTTTTTCAGGGTTACAGCATGAGCCTCCCTAGTTTTCCACGCCAGCGTAACTAATCGCATGTCAGTCAATGTGCCGATGGAAAGAGGCAGCAGTCAAAATACCTGTGTCAGGACTGTGGTCATTAGAGCATTCAATGACTCTCTGGCAGGCACATATACACGCAAACAGACACACAAACATTAATGCACACACACACACATACACACACAGGCATACAGACATAACCAAAGTGCAGAAAATAAGTGGGATGGTGCGATATAAAGCAGTATTGGACTGCATGTGTTCACGTGTGGATATCTCTGCTGCTACATATACGGGCTTCTCTGGGTTGTATATTTGCACACACATACGGCATGAGCATGGGTGCATTATGTTTTAAGAGCTGGATGTATGCATTCTGCAAACTGGCCTTTGTGTTTGTGCACTGTCTCCTGTTCCATAACACACACATTGATCCCAGTGTGATAAAGATAACGAAGTTAGGCCTTTCATAATATTTATTTTCCCATAACAGACCTGCTCAGCCACGCCCAGTCATATAACTGCATGCAGATGAAATGTGGTCTTCATTACCTGAGAGCCTTAACACAGAAACTAGTGAGGAGAAACAGAATTGCCCTTCTTTCTCGACTGAAAGAGCACAAAATGAATTGAAGCAGCTGAGATTTTTTACATTACCATGACAAATACATTGAAGTGGGGAGGAGAGAGCCAAAGGGAGCGGCAGAGAGAGAGAGAGAGACATGATGGTAGACAGAAAAGGGCAGACCAGACAGAACGACCAAATTCTGCGAAGAAGAAAAAAAAAACACATCAGCTCAATTTGTGCTCGACTGTAAGCTGTGAGCTGAGAGGAGAAATAAAATAAGGCATTTAGCTGGGGATCATGTTAAACCATGCAAGTGAATGAGTCTCCTGAGGAGAGTGTTCCCTCTCTCTCTTATGATGGACTTAATTGCCTCTATCAGTGTTAAGATATAACATTTATCTCAGGTTTATTGCTCAGCTTTATGATCTTGTCCATCACGTTGAGGGACTTCAAGAAGCATGCCACTTTTCAAATGACATCTTAAAATAATGCATAACTGATTAGAAAGCAAGATGGTGGGGCATAATTTGTATCTGGAAGATGAGAACATTTTTCAGGATGAGCAAATCTGGTATGTGTGCAGGACAGTGAAGCAGAATGTTTTTGATGGTTTGCTGGATGGATTACTCTTCTGTTTCTGGCTTTTTCAAAATGCATGGTTCACTGGACTAAAGGCACACACATCTCCCCCACCTCTGACCCCCGAAAGCTCTGGGTAGGTGTATGGTTTCAGATGGCCAGACAATCGTACCATTGTGCTCCTGTTAACACAATGAAAACAAAGCTAACACATCGCTGACATTCAGCAGCCCCCACTCTGCCTAACCTTGACTTACAACACAACAATATGGAAGATCAAGTGAAAAATAACAAATGAGATATCAAATCGCACTTAAATCACGCACAAATCAATTGTGTTGATTTTTGTCTCCACACGAGTATTTAACACAGAGTCAGAGCTTAGCATGATTTTAGAATGCCACATCATTCATATATTATTTCATTTCTTTCAGGTGTGGTTCTGATCACCTGAAACAGGCAGCTACTCGTCACATGAAGACTTGAAAACCACATCTGCTTGTTCCATTAAATCTATTAAATCCACTTGCATTATATCATAGTGCTTACCACACAATAGGAGCCTTTCAAGGGCAGTCCCGGAGGAAGCCAACAAAGGACCCTCTCTTTCAGGGACTAGTCAAGTAATTCAGAAAGAGCCAAACACAATTTTTTTGTGTGTGTATGGATCTTCTCCACCAGACCAACAAGCCACAATTCCACTAAGTCAAGAGAAAGGCTGTCAGAAAAGTGGAAGAGAGCAAAAAGAAAGCAACAAGACACCTGCTTTTACTCACAACTGCCTTATTTAAACATGGAGAAATGTTTGCCCATAAAATAGTGATCCTGTGTGGCAGAAAAAGCATAGACCTAGAAAGAAATGTTAGGCAGTGATTTTAATGTGGTCCATCTGTAGTAACGGGTGCTCTATTGTTACATTCACCTGAAAGGTAATGTTTTCAATAACCTCATCACGACACATGAAGATGGATAACACGAGATTCCTTTTGTTTCCAAAGTAAATCCTAGATTTCTACAAAGCCTGTACATGAAAGATGTGTTACTATTAGGGTTGGCTTAAAATTTGGCAACTTAAAAATAGTTGAACGTGAATGTTTGACCTGTTGTAAATACCTTACATTTAAAAACTGATTTTATTAAATGTGGAACATCAAAACAGATGAAGACATAAATTAATGATCAACTAATCAATTAAAATTTACTGCTTGGTATACAGTGACAAAAATCAAATCTGCCTTTTTGTTAAGAAATAGAGATATTTTGATTGAAACCTACTTGCCCTTTTATACGTCATACACAAGGACATTTATTACTTTCTCAGTTAAAATCACATGTATTGTCTTGCTTTATTCTGCAAACTGTAGCTGTTAAAGAATTTTTAAAAAACAAAAAAAAAACCCAACCTGATGTGCCTGATCGCAGTAATTTAAAAAAACCAACACACAATATAGCACCATCAGGGGAAAAAACAACCTTTTTGTGCATTTGGGAACTCACCATGTATTTAAATCTAAATGCAGCATCCAGTACCATCTACTTCTGTCAATAGGGCTCAAAATAATTCACTGTTCTTTCATTCACTGCCATGCTGACTCCACATCCAGCCTCTGCCACTAGCATTTAGGCAGAATTTTCTATTACCAATCTAATTGCACATTCCACCCTGACAAGAGCTCATTAAACCTTAATTATACACATGTTGTTTTCTACAAACATCTCCATTTGGGTCTCTCTGCCTTGTAATTGTTCAGCAGGGACAACCAGTTGAGATTTCACAGATTGAAAGTGAATAAGAGAGAGGGAGAAAGAGAGAGAGAGCGAGAGAGAGAGAGGGGGGAAAGGAATAGAGAGGTAAAAGGAATGAGAGGAAGAAGGAAGGGGAAGAAAAAAATACCAAAGAGAGAGAAAGAGAGGAGTGTCTGGAAGTAGGTCATGCCTCTCCATAAACAAGGCATGGTTTCTAAAATAATATACCCATCCAGTGGAAGTAATGCCAAACAACTGAGTGAATGTGGAGCTCATGTAATATTTACAGAGCACTAATACATAGATGACAGGTCTTTTTCTCAGCACCCCCTCCCCTCCCCTTTCCAAAGCCAGAGGTTTCTTTTTTTCCCCTTTTTTCATCTACTTTTTTTCCTCTTGCCATTTGAATTTCAGAGAAAGCCAACTACATTGATATCTCTGGCATGGAGGGGGATTGGCGAGTGTTAAGATGTTGAGTTTTCCTTACTTTCTCCCTTCTTTTCTGCTTCTTGTATCGTTCGTAAGCCCCCTACCACCACCTCCACCACCACCGCCACTCTCTACATCGTTCTCCCCACATTGGCTTCGGCTGTGATGTTTTCACACATTTGTTACATTTTCGTGGGGGAAAGTGGGCCTTAATCCTGACTCTTTGAGGCATGGGCGATGATATTACTGTGGAGAATCGGCCTTTTAAAGACTTCTTTAAACTCCAGCTGGTGCTCTAAGGTCACCGAGCACTTGTTCGACATTAAGCCCAGCGTGATGTTTGTAGACTTTAGACTAACTGGCTTTGTTGACTCCGGGCCGGGCTTTCTGGGCACCTTGCATTGCTACTGCAAGAGGAAAAAGCTATAAAGGAGTGGCACTTCTGCATGTCCCATGAGTTTGATAATTATTATTTTTGATATTGAGGTTGATGGTAGCCTACCTGATTTGGCAAATACAGATGCTCAGATAAAACAATGAACATGGATAATGAATTTAAAGCAATATTAAGCCTTGCAAAGTATTTCTGACACACACACAAAAAATATATTTTAATGATGAGTGAACTAATTGAACTGCTGTCTCTGCAGACTGCCATACATTTAATAAGACAATCTTACTTTTTTGGAAGAAATATATCTGTGAGGGGGGAAATCGAATATTTTTGTATGACTATACATTATGTTCTGTTACATTTCACTTTAAATGTTTTCTCAAAACTAATCACCCAATGTGTAAAAAAAAAAAACTGGTCTAATGCCTGAAAGTTGTATTTGTGTTACTATTTAATTCATATGCTCATATTAAATTATATGACCTAACTTTTCAGTCTCTGGTGGCATGAAATGAGAAGTCTCTCACAGACCACACAGTGTCACTGCCATTTAGCACCCAAAAAGCAATAAGTATCCACGCTGAGCCTCTCAGTCATCACCAGGGATCTTCTCAGCCTGTCAGTGTTGACACTTACTCTGTGCATCATTGATACCCACCCAGCAGCAGGAAATAAATAGCCTGTCATCAGACCACTTCTGCTTTGCAATATGCAATATAACAATTATCTTGGAAACGTTTTACAACAGGCACTTATTTTGCATCTGTTTTGTTTGTTTATTCAGTTGGTTAGTTAAAATATTCCATTCAAAGCACAATTACAGTGGAACATCACTCAGTTCTCACTAACATCAAACACACTGACTGTACAGTGTGATGCGAGCCATGTCAAGATAAACAAACATGACTTATTAAACAGGAAAATGAGTCACTCTTATTATCCCAGCGTAATAAATCAGGAAAACACTAATTATAACAACCTGTGCCTGATCCTGACTGATTCACCCTTGCTCTCTGGCTTTCGGTCTGTGTATGTACAGTGTGTGCATATGTGTGTGTGTGTGTGCGTACGTCTGTCACATTCTTCTCCTGCTGCTGCCTTAATAGGCAGTCTCTTAGATATTCGCTACAGAATAGTGCTCATGCAATATTAATAACACACCAAAATATGGAAGCTGGAGCCCCCACTCCTTCTCTCACTCTCTACATAATTGACTATGCAAGGCTCCAAATCAGCTTGGAAAAAGACACAGAGAGACACAAAGCAAGGAAGAGAGCAGGAGAGAGGGAGAGAGAGAAAGGGGGATATGGTGAAAAAACAAAGTCCTGAGTCCTGAAACGATCCTGTCATCTTTGCGTTGCAGCAGATTCTGAACCTTCACCCTATGTATCACTGTCAAGGCAGTGGAGCTAAAACAACAACAACAATAACAACATCTACACGATAGCTCAAACAGTGTGACTCCCTGCAAAGGATACACTGATGCTAATCCAACCTGAGCTAAGCAACCCTCCACTCAAGCATATTTGAGAGTCGTTGTGCATGACTTTAAACACTCAATGTTTTTAATTATTTCATTGTATCATTCTCAGTAAATGCAATTACTCTAGTTCCATTATAGAAAATAAAACTTGAACTGGAGCTAAATTAAAGCAATCATGCATTCGGCATGCGTAAGGTTACCTCTTAAGCTTGAGTGATGTGCCAATGGGTCAGGCCCACAAAAGTTTAAACAGTTGCACAAGAAATATAAGGCATGTATTTAAATCTATAACATTTTCAAACAATGTTGAATAAGGTGATTTGCACAAATTTAAGTTACTGCTATTGGCACTATGCAGGAACATTTGTGTGAGTGGGTTCTCCTTTTATCAGTTCTTATGTGTGCACATAAACACATGCAAGCCCATCTACAAGCATACGGCTGATGCAATACATATTCCCGCCAATGGTTTCACACAATCCCAGTAATCTATACGTGGTGGTAATGCGCCAAGATTCGCAGCAATGTGCCAACAAACGCAGCGCAATAGAAGCCTGAAAGCTAGTATGCATGGGTGTAAACAATGCAGGTTTTAAATACTCAAAAGAATTAGATTCACGAATGTCTTTTGATGAAGAAAATGCATATAATGGATTTTTTTAACCTCACTGATATGCAACATTTCAGTGAGAAATATAGATATTCAAACTTGTATTTTCGTTTACACATGAACATCAAAAATCTAGAAAACAGCATTTTCACTACACATCAAGTACAACCTGCAAGATGGACAGTAGGATAACATCAGCACCTACGATCTTAACACATTTCCCCAAAACTAAGAATGTAACATCGGCATCCACGTCACTGCATTGTTAGCTAAGCTATGCAACAGTGAATGACAATACTGTAAGCAACTCAGTCCTACACCATACTGTAAGACTGTAAATACCCTCACTCTTTCTCTATCACATCCATACATCCCCTCCCATAATCATGGCTTCAGAACAAAATCAAAAGGACCACATTCCCCTCTGAATTTGTAACATTACTTAGTGCTTTAGATTGTTTGGCACCACAGTGGCTCATTGACTATCTTTGCTTCTCCAGCAGCAACTGGATCCAGGCTTCAAACTTGTATAGACTTTAAATGTCCTCTGTGTGCTTGGGTAGGTTTTCTCTGGGAGTTCTAGTTTCTCCTGTGTTGATGCTCAGTCAATGCTGCCTACCTTGGCCCAGGACACTCACTAAACTTGATTTTTTTAAAAAACATACATATATATATATATATATATATATATATATATATATATATATATATATATATATATATATATATATATATATATATATATACATATATATAGATATATACATATATATCTATAGCAGTAAGTGTAGAGGGGGTCCGGAGAGAAGCATTCAGCCAGTGGTGTTGGGGATCTTGTCAAACACTGATGGAATTATGAACGTAGAACCGTACCATCAGATTTTGATCCATCATGCAGCACCATGTGGAAAGTGTCTGATTGGCAACGACTTTTTTATAAGTATGACAACAATCCCACACACACTGCCAGTGCAGTAAAAGCATACCTGGATACAAAAGCACACAATGAAACAGTATCAGTTATAGGTTGGCCTTCCCAGATGCCAGACCTCAAGTTAACTGAAGCAGTATGTCAGAGAACGGAATAAATGACAGCCAACATCCAAAGAAGAGCTTCAAATGTCCTTCAAGAAGACCGGAGAACTATTCCTTTAAAAATTGAAAGAAAGCTTGCCTAAGAGAGTTCACATTGTGTTGAAGAACAGAAGTGGTCATACCAAATGTACTTCGAGGTCTGTTTTTCCCTTATGTACTGTGCTTACTGTACGTATGTATACTGTATTTCCATGTATGCTGGTACATTTCTACGCCTATTTCAGGGTTTCATAGCAAATTATACAGAAATGAGGGGTGGCTTAGAACTCGATAAAGTGTTTTCAGCCAGTTCAATGTCACGACTTGATACTCAATAGCTTTTTTAATCATTGTTCCCTGTAGTATGGGTGCTCACTAGTCACCAGGGAGAAAACAGGATCAATCTCTGGCGTAGATCCCCAAACCTAGTTGACTTGAGTGAGTTTAGGTTAGTATATTAATCAAATATTTAGATGATTATGTATAAATCTGAGAATACTTCAATACAGTTTTATTTTGTTTTACTAGTGAGATTCCATTTAAGTCGACTAATACAACAAAAGCCCCCGTCTATATTCATTGTACATCTGGGTATGAGAAGATTACCACAGAGCAATGCCGATCCCGCCCTCTGCACTGAACACTTTTATAAAAATGAACCTTACGCACTTAGAGCTGTAATAGATGTTGAAAGAATTAAAAAGAAAAAGAAAAGGTTGCGGGGGCAGAGTTGGTGGTTGGAGGGAGGGGAGGGGGGTGGGCAGTGCACCTTGACAGGAAACATAGAGGTGAAGAGCAGGAGTTGGAGGTTAGTTTGACATAGAGAAAAGAAGTGGTGGTGGTAAGGAATGTGTGTGTGTGTGTGTGTGTGTGTGTGTGTGTGTGTGTGTGTGTGTGTGTGTGTGTGTGTGTGTGTGTGTGTGTGCTTTTTCTTTCTTTTTTTGGTGGGGGGGGGGAGGAAGTGCCAAGCCCACTTTTAACTGAACTGAGGGTGGTGAGTGGTGGTGTGGTGGGGGACAGAGATAAAGATCAGGGGAAAATAAAAGGGGTGTGCAAGGGAAGTAAGAGGGGAGGAAGGAGCTGGGGTGAGGGGGGGGCAGGGACCTACTACACCTTTACACTTGCTCTCACCGCAGCACCTGATAAGTGCAATGGAAAAACGTCTGGTTTCCTCCTGCATGTTAAGTGGTTTATATTCTCCTCCTCTCCATGCAGCCTGTAGCTACAGTATGCTACTGTACTGACGCTGTACCCAGGTAATAACAGACAAAAGGAAATGACATACAAAACCAAAGGTGAGTAAGACAGAGAGAGTTGGGGAGAAAAATAGCACATATTTTCTCTTTTTATAATGTCTGTGTGTATATGTGTGTTGTGGTTTTTGCGTTGTTTTTTTGTTCTATTCTAATTTGCACACGTGTAATCTGAACACAACAACTTGACAACTTACAAATCTTCTTTCCACTGCTGAACATTTATCCATAACTTTGAGCGTCTTTATTTTACAAACAGCTTCCACATCGAGATTTAGGTGCAATTTAATTTGCACAACAGCGGATTAGATGAAGGTGGATATATATCTTTACCACCTCACGGATGTCCTGACAAGGAACTCATTCCCATGATTTGTAAGTGGGTCTCTCCACTGAAAAGCATTAACAATATTCACTTTAGATAACATATGATTCCGGGCCCTGGGAGAGGATGGGTTTCTTAGAAATGCTTTGTTAGCACTCTCCCCCTTGATAAATGATTTAGGACATGTGGCCTGAGACATCAATACAATCTCTGTTGTAATTAAAAAAGGTGCGCACCAACAATATTACACAGCTTTCGCTTTGTCTGCCTGTCTCTTCTCTTCCTCTCCCTCACTCCCCCACTTTTCCTCCCATTGAGCCCTGGAGCAGTGAAGAGATAATTCAAAAAGCACTTGCATGGAGTGAAACATGAAAAAGGGAGACATATGAAATTAAATTCTCTCTTTTTGCTCTATTGTTCTTTCATTTTCTCTCCTTTGTTACATAAATGCATTAAAGCAAGGCAAGCTAGATTCTAATTATGATTTCCGCAAAAAGATGTTTTATTAAAAAAATGAAAGAATGGTTTCACAAACAAAGTAGACTGACTGTTCCAGCACTTTGTCAAAGTCAAAGTACTGAAGGTGTTCCATCACTTAACTTCAATAAACGTAATCTTTCTTTCTTTTCCTTTTTTTTGTTTTATTTTCCCAACCATGCCCATGAACATTTGTATAATAAAATAAGAGAAAGAATGAGACCTTGATGTCCAAACACAGCAAAAGATATAGGAAAAGGGAAAAACACTTA
The DNA here is from genome assembly GCF_013358895.1 of Oreochromis aureus. Taxonomy (NCBI): domain Eukaryota; kingdom Metazoa; phylum Chordata; class Actinopteri; order Cichliformes; family Cichlidae; genus Oreochromis; species Oreochromis aureus. The sequence continues at coordinate 34,864,020 of NC_052946.1, forward strand.
ATTTTCATACATAATCAGATTATTCTTTTTCATGTGAAACAGGTAGAAGTAGCTTTTCCAGAAAGGCACAACTTGGCTTTCGTTCTGTGTCAGAACAAATGCAGTAGGAGTCGATTGGTTGACCGATCATTTGCACCACCTACGCTACTTTGAGAAGCTACCAAAGAAATACCACACCAACCACCATGCCGGATGGGTGCTATTTTTTGGTCAATAATGGGGTGGGGATAGGAGACTCTTTCTATCACTATTAGAGTGAGTGTGGGAAAAATGATAGGCTTGGTATTAGTCAGTGGTGGAGGGTGCAACGCATAGTCAAAGAATGAGGACGAGGTTTAGGTTAGGAATAAAGTTTGAGGAATTGTTAATTGTTTGGTTAAGTTGTTTCCTGGAAGTGATTTCAGTCCAGACATTGCTGACTGCATATTTCAGTTGTTTTCATGCAGATTCTTTTATATTATCAATACTTGTAAGACTCGGCAAAAACTCGATATGTCTTTCTCATCTGATGTCTAGGCACTCTTGTTGTGCAACTAAGGGAAGTTCCTCTTCAGAGGCTTGCTCTATGGTTTAAAAGTGACATGTAGGTGTGGGTGAGACCAATGGGTGTGTGGGTGGAGGGGAGGCTGGGAGAGATGAGTCTTACCCCAGTAGAGGGCAGTCTCTTGCCGTCAGGGTTTGGGCGCATGGGCAGGGAACTGTAGAGCCTTACACCTCGATCTGGAGCACCGTATCTGCTCTGGAGGGGGGGGAGAGAAACAGAAAGACATTCAGTACATATATTATTTTTTTTAAACGGTAATGAAAATATACACATTTTAATCAAACTAATTTTAAAGTCATTTAGTTTCAAAGTTTCTCTACTTTTACTGTCTCAGCCAAAGTACAGAGATCATTCAGTCAATAAATTTTATGGTTCTCCTTTTGTTTACCAGTGTTAGTTCCATAAATTTCTACCAAGTCACAAACCTGCACATTGGCTGCCATGTTAATCACATCACTTCATGGTGATGTACTACACATAATAACTGGATAAAATTGGCTCATGGAGCGGCACTAATGGTGCTAAGCTGTTGTGTTTGGTAGCCAGTGTTCCTATGCACTGGTTTACTACTGGCTCCATCTTTTTGTACATTACACAACTGATAATGGGAGTGTAGGTACTGGGTCTTAAGCCTGCCAGCTCCTCCCCGTACTGCCCCGTGTGGATTTCAGATGCACCTACGAGAGTTGCGGAAAAGCCCTCAGTACTTGGGAAGCTAATGATTCGCACAAAGTGATCTCTGCCAGGGAAAGAGAGAGTGTAGCTCAGTGGGGTTCACACTGTGGCCCACAGCCACAGCATGGGTACCTCGCAGGATTTACTTCAAATCTAATGCTCTTAATCTCTTTGTCTTTATCAATCTCCTCACTTCACTCTCAGCTAGTACGCACAGCACTGCGTATCTGTTATTCCCTCGATATCCTGTTGTTTGCACATTAGCATCACTCTTCAGGAACATGTGTTCAATAGTTTTTGTGTTGTTTCAGTCATCTGATTTTTAGAATAGTGAGAACGCGTGCTTTGTGCGTGTTCATTGATAAAGTGGGCTACATCTTTTTTTTCTCTCTCTACCCGCTTTTAGCTTTGTATTCTGCCTGTTGTGAAAATAAAAGCTGCCATCAGTGATGTGGAAAACTGCCCCCTCATAAATAAGAGGACAAGACATAGTTTTATATTTGGAAATAACTACAGCAGCTGCCTGCTTTGTATAGTACATAATGACTTTGTCACACTCAATCCATACGGTCTGCTAATGAGGATATGATGCAAATTGTTGAAAGAAAACACACAATGCAGTAATTAATAAATATCACATTATCTTTCCTTCAGATCACTTTTCTTCTTCCTTTAACACACAGACAGCGTGCATATGTAGAACACCCAGAAAGACATAAATACATTCAAGGGCATTAGCATGAGAGTGTTTTGTACTGAGACATGCAGTACTTAACAATATATATATATATTTTTTTAATGGCGTGAACTAACCACAGAAGACAAGTGCAAGAGCTTATAGACAGGAAAAAACATATAGGTGTAAAAGAGTGACTCGGCCCCAACTCTTATAGGAAAACACCATAAACACACTTAAGTATATTGTGTTTATGGACCTAAATGCAGAGTGATTGCCATGGGATGCAAGCCACAAAGCAACGTATGCAAAAGCTTGCATATTCATATGCAAAAAACAGACTCGAAACAAGAGTATGATTTACAGTATACTATGTAAGATGCGTACTTTATAGATCAGTAACTGTTACCAGTATGCTGATCAGATGTTGTGGGCTGATCACAGACTGTGCATAGTGCACGCCATCCCCCAAGGCAGAGTGAGAGTACTTGCTGTGTAAGGTTTTGATTTCCTGTGCTCATTATGAAAGGTAAAAACAGATGAGTAGACAGCAGTGGCCATCTTGTCGATGAGGTTTGCATAATGATGATACAGCATTAGTAAAGATAAGAATGTGCTGTTTTGACAATCATCACCGGGGAAAAAGAAAACAGCAAGTTATGTCTACTTCATCATAAAGCAAAAATCTGACATGATTCCATTTTTACATAGAAAACTTACAATATCTTACTGAAGCTCAAAATGTTTATGTGACTCGTGTTTCTTGGTAGGGATCAGAAATCTGACCTGATCTGCTCGACCTAAAACATTTTCTTCCAGAGGAGCTACTGTACGCTAACTCCATCTCTCACTGAAGACCTTTTTTCTTTTGGGGCTTGTTAGGTAACTTGCCAGCATCACAGCTAAATGAATGCCTTGCCAAACAGCTTCTTTAGCCAGCGAAGGAGCCATAGTAAGTGAATGTTTGATATTTCTCCACTGTGCCAGGCTAATCTGGCCCTGTGGCATGCCATTACGGGGCTAATAACAGCTGTCTATGGCCCGGAGGGGACACAAGCAGGCCTGGCTGTGCTAACTGGCCCTGACAGACTCATTAGGAGTGCTGGCACCCAGAACAGCAAAAGCCAAACTCCTCACATTTCCTTGCTGGCTCACAACAGTTTGCAAGTGCAAGAAGCATTGTTCTTTACACTTGTTCTCTGACACCTTTCTTTTCTTTTCTACTCACTTCAGAGGCTCTCACCTCTCTTTTTGACTTTTTTGGTCAGGTTTGGGTTTCTGTGATATTTTTTGCCAAACCAGATGCCGTACCATGTCTACTTGACCTCGGGTTGAATCTAACCTCTTATTTTCTCTCTCTATTTCTTTTTAATCCTGCCCACCCACTCTCTACTGATGACCAAAACAGAGCAGGCAAGATTCACTTGCTTGTTCATGCTATTGCTATCTTTGCCGAAAAAGTAAAAGGAACATAAATGAATACATAACTAAATAAATGACTCGGAACTTCTAACTAACTTTGTTTATCTGCCACAGGAAGACGCTGCACCACACCAGGAAGACGCTGGCATCCTCTGAACTTTGTATTATATACAGTGTCTGTTTGGGGACAAAAGGGGTTTCCCCAGGCAGACAGCACAAGCAAACGCTGGCCTGCCACTCGGCAGGGCCAAGCCAATCACTACAAGCAGAGCAGGCTGACAATAAACACAAAGGTCTAATGGCAGTGGTCTGCATGTAGAATCATTAATAACTTGGGAAGCATGCATGGTTGCAAGACTCCAGCCATGCAACAAACATTCATTCCTTCATTTTGATTTACATAAAGATTTGTTTTATTCTGATGCATGTGAAGGTGAGTAATTCAAATATCTGTCAGCGTACCATTTAACACATACTAATGCACCATCAATGCACATTTTCCATGTTTTCTTATCTAATATAGAGGTATCTGATTTTTATCCAATACAATTTAATTTCTCGAGTCATATTTTTGAACTGTCAAATAATCTCTCTCTCTTTTTTTTGCAAAGCGATATTAGCTTGTTTAAAACACAGTGAGCACTGCAATAGATTTTCTCATTAGAAATCAACACTGGCCTTCCCTTTTTATAGGCTGCACCACTGGGGGACTGTAAAGCCGAAGGAGCAGCTGTGGGGGTATGGTTACCTGTAATGCTAGCTGTTGCATGTTATATTATTTACGCAGATCTGGACTTAATGGAACACATGTGCATCTGAAACCGACATTCTTCCCAGATTAGTTGAAAGCCGGCACACACCAGACTCTACCAATGAGAGGAATGCAAGGCCGAGACAGGCTTATGAGGAAACACTATCACTCATCTATGGTTTAAAATACTCACAATGTATGCGTGCACACACACACACACACACACACACACACACACACACACACACACACACACACACACACACACACACACACACTGTCATGCCTGTACACACATTCTCTACTGATATATCATGTACGCAGCACTTTGTATAGTAAGCACTCAACAATGGGTGCACACTGACATCAGAAGATCAATAATACAAAACATTACACTCATTCAAAACAGTCAATCAGTCTTTACACCCTTAAAATGGCTATTTCTTATGCTCTACTAAAAACTTGTCAGCTGTGTTGCATAAACATAATATCAGTCGGATTTATAGATGTGGTGGTCTAACACTCAGTAACAGAGTATGAATCACTTTTTCAGTGGTTTTTTTTAACAGTCTGAGAGAAAACCAGCTGCGGGATGCAACATCAGTTTGCATATTGCATTGTGATGAATCATTTTCTTTCATACACTTTTCACAGTATGTGATATAATTTTGAGGACAGATGTTACAGGTTTTTCTCATTTGTTTGTGATCTGTGATTCTAACACTTACTAGTGTTTGTGTTACATTTTTAAGGAAAAGCTGAAAGTACATCTATATTTGGAGGGGTTGTATGTTCTGTAATCCTACTAGAATATTATTACAGCTTGCTTTGAGATTTTTTCCACTCCTCAACTTTATGTAACTAAGTTTTCTTTGCAGGGAACTTGAAAAGGATTAACTGACATCTTTTGATGTTAATTTATCCACAGTCTCTCTGCTACCATCTGTGAGTTCCAGCCTGCAGACCTTGAAAACACTGACATGTAAGTGCTGTTTATTTCAAAGAGAAGGGTGTACAAAACTATATCAAAAATAATAATAATGATAATGATGTGCTGAAAGAAAATGCATTAATATGTTTCTTGTGTTTAAAGCTGTTTCAAATTTAATAAACGTGTAATATAAATTTGGTTTAGATATTTCAGTAAACATTGAACTCTATTTAGCTGTATTTAAGTACTGTTATATCTTTTCAAGAACTGCACTCAGAAAGACATTTATGTTTTAATGTCAACTAAGGCTTAAACAGCTCGACCATAACCAGGACATGAAGCCAGGGGCTACCTGCCTCAGGCCAGCACTGCCTCTCAAACTACTGATCACACCATTGGGAATATCCAGCCAACGGCAGCATTTAAGCTGTGGCTGTTTATAGCTGACCGCAGCTTTTCCAGCGACTATATGTTCATTCCTATTGTAAACATGTCAGTTTGTATGATTAAGGCTGCGCTGGGAAGAAATGGCATAATAACAATTTGACCAAACAATTATTATAAGTAAAATTAACACAGTTTTTCCTGTATATTATTTCTATACTTGGCTTTGTACTTTCCAGTAAAAGCCAAGTATAGATAGTATAGGTTTGTACTTTCCGATCTCCTACACCCCTCACTTTGCCTCCACCCTTTGTCTCGTCTTGTTGCCTCATCTTGTGTTTACGTTTCTCCAATAGTTTTTGTTCCACTAGTCAACACAGATCATAATTTACGGGTAGTAGTGTGTGTGTGTGTGTGTGTGTGTGTGTGTGTGTGTGTGTGTATCTCTCTACTCTCTATTAATCTGTATATTCGTTTAGCTCTCCATGTTCCTTTCATTGATTTTCAAGTCAGTTTGCAAGCATTTTACGAAATTAACACACCGTGTTAATTTGCAATTGCACGCTCCTGATTTTAAACATGGAAAAAGTTTAGCGCAAAGTGACAATGAGGAGGTAATGTTTGTATCTGTTTTCTAGCTACGCTCAAGCCAAGATGCCGTCTGCTGCTGGTGACAGACATCCCACAGTTTCTCAATAACGTGGTAATTCACCGTAATCCAACCTGGGCCTTAATCAGAGTGACTGCAGCCATGCTGTTTCACCCGGTGAACAGTTGAAAATGTTGCGAGAACTATAACTAATTGCGAAAGTTGTGGTTATGCATTTGGCTTTTCCCTCTTCTCTCAAACTTTTATGACACTGTGTTTCTTTCTTGTATTGTTTTTTCTGTTCGCATTTCTCATGCTTTTCTGACTTCTTGTGTCTACCTCGAGGCATAGAGGGCTGTGACAGAAAGTAGATTCTGTATCTACTGGAACAACAACGTAGAGCTTGGCTGCATGTTTTCAAGTGAGATAGGAGATACAACAGAGGCATCTAAAATTGTACCCAAGCTTAGATACTGCATACAGTCCACTGATTGGATTACAGAGTGGATTAAAGCCATTGTTAACTCTTCACACAGCAGAAGTAAAAGTTTCAGAATTTATTCTTCAGTCAGAGATCAAGGATTGTTTTTTGTGTGTTTTCTGGGGTTGTTTTTCTTTGTTAAGGATCATCTAAAAAGACTAAAAAGCTTACGTTCAAAATTAAAGTGAAGGTAATCAGGCTTTTACAGTAAAAATGAATGCACAGGACAAGCCATCATTAAACTATATATATCTCTCATTTACATCAAAGGCAATTACAAAGATGCCACAAGGAACATTATAACACTACACCCTTTGCAAAGGATAACTACTGCAATAAGTCTTAATGATAGAAAAATTAGCTCACTCTCTCGAACGTTATTTTGTCTCTCACGGTATCGCACACACACACGTGCGCACACACACGCACACACCTGCCCTTTGTATTATGCCTGACACAGGAGTGAGCGAGATGGAGTGCATTAATAAAGTGCAGTCAGAGCCCTTGCCCTCTCTGATTCAGAGAGAAGAAAAGGAACTTTTCATTTTCCTTTATCCTCTGTTTTTGATTATTTTCAAAACCCTTCATCTTTATAAGGCTGTTTCCTGAGGACAAAAGAACACAGTGTTACAACAATACAAGTTACCACCAACAGATGACAAGCAGAACCAGCACCTCTGCTGTGCACTGGACACAACTAGTGTGTTACAGGCAGAAAACAGATGGCTGGGAGAAGCTTTAGCTAATACAAAAACAGGGGATTTTGTCATTTCTCTTTTTTTCTACAAATGAAACATGCAAAGGCTAGATTACTTTAGTGCAAGCAGAAGCTGCGCAGAACGATTCTTTAATAGCAAATACTCCCGAATCTCAGGCTTTATAGGTCACTAAACTGAAAGGGAAAAACTGTGATATACTGTAAAAAGTTTCCATTAACAGTACTGAGCTGTCAGCACTGCCACTATAAACATACTGCATGTTGTTACAATAGCTGTAATAAGTCATGAAAGGTAGTGCTGATATGATTAAACAATTAGACTGTAAGACATGCATGTAGCCCACAATAATTTTCCAACTATATTATTTTTAGTTATGGCTATAAATACTGAACTCTGTGGCACTGGCTCAAAAAATCTTTAAACAATTCTTAAACCTGTTATTTTTTTAAAGAAAATCTCAAAGTTCCAGCTTCTCAAATGTCGAGTGACTTGCATAATATTATTTTAAAAGGAATATTTTTGGATTTTATGCAAAAAACACTTTAAATTCTACTAACTCTAACTGTCATTTTCACCCTTCAAACACTAAAAGCATTCGTAGTTAATACTACTGTAGTCAGACCTTGCAGTCTTTTATTTGCATCATGCTTTGTTCTCATGTATGTAAACATAGCAAGTCCTTGTTGAGTGGTAACTGACCTGGCTAAAGCAACAACAACATGTGTTTATTCCAAACCATGACCTCAGCAATTACAGTGCAGAGCACTGCTCGAAATGATAGAAAGCTTTAGACACAGAGTTTTTAATTAATTTGTGTTGTTTTTTTTGCTCATTCTCGTCTAGAAACATCATTTTCACATGGTCTGAGCTCAAGAGGTTAGTGCAACGCAAGCCAGAAGAGAGAGAGATGGAGATAGAGAGATACAGAGAGAGAGTTAGTTGGGAGTTGATATGCTGACTACAGGCAGTTGATTTGGTTTCAGAGAGCATTGTTACGGTGCTTTGAATTAATGCCTCCCAAAGAGTCCAATTGTGATTCTTGGGCTGTGCTGACAGAATATTTGACAGCCCGGGGTGAGCTGCTGATCTCAGCTGAATCCTCTGTTGTGTGTGTGTGAGTGTGTGTCTGTGTGTGCGAGCGTGAGCGCGTGTGTCATAACCAACACGTGCACACACCTACACATGTTCAGATATATGTTGACGCGCGAAAACAGAAAATGATCCGACAGATTTATCAAATCAGAAGTGACAGTTTGCTTAGCTCTAACACACAAACACAAACTACTAAAGAATGCAAACAACTCTCATACGCAGGTAAATTGAGCACATTCAATTAATCGTGATGAAAAAGTTTGACCAGCTGTTTTTTCCTCTCTCTCTCTCTCCTCTTCTCCCTGCAGGAAACATGCTGTCCCTCTGGGCTGCTGAATAAATAACAAAAACAGACAAGCCCAATGCTTCATTACAACAATAGGAAGAAAAGAGACACTCCATCAAAATAAATCCGCTGCACAGTACCAGTCCACTCTGACAGCAGCACAACATCAAGAAACATTATTTGTCAAATGTAACACACAAAGTTGCAGATGCTGCAGATACATTAATTGTAGTCATCATGTTAAGTCATATTACTCACTAATGCATCAAAGAATCTCTGTACAGCTTGTTGTGTTTTCTGTGCTTTTCTTGACAACTGTTTGTCTCATCCAGTTTGCATTTATTGGACTAAATGAAATATAGTATTTGGTCTGAACTTGCTTCGGAAGGCTTTGTTTTGTGTTTTGCTTTCAGAACTACTACACTGGAAAATGGCAGCATCTGCCAAAAGCCTGCCTGTGCTGCATTTATAGAACACCGGTGTAATTGTAATCTCTACCAAAAGCCTGCATTTTACTCGATTAGGGAACATACATTTGTTGTAACGTCAACCAACAGTCTGCATGTGAAGCATTTGAGTAAACTGTCACATCTACTGATAGTCTGAATGTGATGTTACAGATAGAGTTCACATCTGTTTATTGCCGGGTTGCACCCCCACCCCACTCTCAACTGAATGAGTCTCTGCATCAGTCACATGAGGCGACACCACACACTGACAGAACTTGAAACCTGACTTCACACAACAAGAAGAAATTCTTGTAATGTATCAGGGAAGGGAACATGATTCATATTTTAGAGTATAAAAACCTCTTAAATGCTTTGTAAGTGTGACTACAAATGAGGTATGAGACAACTACAATGACCTAAGTGGCAAATGAGTCAGTCAATATAAGTATTTATAGTTTGCACTAACTGTCCTTCCCCTTTCGCCATGTGAAATCGTAAAAAGTTTAGTATCAGTGCGATTAAACTAAATTTAAGAGATCGTGTTTTTTAAATTATGAGGTTTGGAGAGGATCCCACAGTGAAAACATGTTCTAACCTGAGAAGCCAGTACTTTAAAATTAACTGGTGAGAAATGATCAAAGAAAGGAAAAAAAAAACAATAGGAGGAGAAAGATGCTAGCAACTAATAGCTGACGAAAGATTATATGTGCAATGCAGGTGTTGATTTTGTGGATGGATGCTCCTTCATTTCTAGGTTTTCTCTTCTACCTCTCACTTTACCTATGAGATCCATTTACAGCACCTCTCCACCTTACTGTCTCCCTCTGCTTTTACATCTTTCTCTCTATCTTGAGTGCTTTGCCTCACCCTAATTAGAAATTCCCCCTCCGACCAGCTGAAATTGAATTGCCCATCATTTGCATAATGATAGCTCACTGGGCTGATGGCCGATTTACCATGAGATGAAATGTAGCAATCACTTAAGAGAGTGACCATGAGGGAGTGTGGGTAAGCGGGTGCATAAAAAAAGGAGGAAGAGCGCGAGAGAGAGAGAGACAGACTGCGAGAGAGAAAGAGAGAGAGACGGAGGTGGGGGGAGAAAATGTGAGAATAAAAAGGGATCACAAAGATAGAGTGAAGTAAAGAAAAAGAGAAAGAATGAAAGTCTGAAATCCACCAGGTATTTAGGTTATTGTCTCACACTGCAGTCTTGCTGGGAGGAAGGCTGTGTCCTCAATATGACAGTAACTGGACACAACAAGGACACATAAGGGCGCATATGTAACACATTTTCTCTTTTACATGAAACCACTTGTGTCTTTAAACTCTAATTATGCCACACCATGTTTCAAACAGAGCGACTATTCTTCTGTTTTCCCACCATCTTAAAGGTCGGGATTTCCAGCCGCATGTCTTCTAAGGTAATTAATAACCTCAATGAGTATTTCAATTTTTAAAAAATCAGTAGCTAAAATAAGAGTCTCAAAGCAGTTGGCTGGGAGAAAATCAAACGCTCGATAAATGTATTTGCCTTTTCTTCTCGCAGATACAAACTCAATAGACACACTTCACGAGGAAATAAGCAGTGCAAGGTTGATCACTTCTATCCAGAATTATGTTTCTTTGCTCTCAGAACAGGAATAAAATAGTCGAAAGCAAATAATAAATGTCGACGACCTCCATTGTTGATGTTAAGTGTTGAGCTGTTGTACACTATAATTAGTTTCTTGCGTAGCTGCCTGGCACGTTCTGACTTTTTTTCTTTCTGCACGAGATCAGGAACTCCTGAACCACCCACAGTTTATAAGAAGTGGCCACATTGTCAACTGTGTAGTTGTCAGTGAACGCCCTATCAGATGAACAACTGCCACAACATGTACAAATTACTGTAATCAATGATATGATAATGACCTTGTTGTCTCGCCTTTTCTGGGCCATCAATCTTACATTCCACTAGGCCTGGAAATTTGATTTGTAAAAAACCCTAATAAATCTTGTGTCAGTGATGTCACGTAACTACAGGGAAATCTAATAAAAGAGCCTGATCAGTGTGGTAAAGTGACAGTGAAGAAGCACGGGGCTGAGGCTAATGCACGCGGCAGTCTAAAATCTCAACGCCGAGACAAAGTTACCACCGAGGGTCCTAAAATAATTGCTTATTCATGGGAGTGAGTGGGCTGAGACAAGTGGTATAGAGGTCATGTTTGTTTCTAATAGTTGGAAGTCATATGTGGAACTATCAGGTTGGAAGCTCTGCCCGAAGCATGATAAGGCCACTGTTTATTGTCTAACTTCCACTCTCCAACCTGAGGAACCCAAGACTCTCACACAGGGTACTTTCCACCCCTCAGCCATTACCTCAAAGTGTGTTTATGAGCACGAGAGAGTGTGTGAAGTATATATGCACACATAAATGTGCATTTGCGTGAGAGAGCTCTCATGAAAGTGTGAGCGTGGTCTTTGGTTTCCATCACGAGTCTTGACCTAATTAAAATGTCATGTCAATGCTCAATAACTGACAAGTCATCAGAAAGCGCACAGTGCTCACAGCACTCTCAGTGCTCAAATCATTTATTCAATTCTTCAATCTCTTCTTCCTCTGTCCATCTCTACATAAGTGATCAGTGATCAAATGTCGCATGTTAAAGTCAGCCAGCCCAGACAGGAGGGAGTTAAGTCTCTTATCTCTCCTCCCCAGAAGAAATTCCAACTAGAGGCCTCGCTCTGCTGGTTTCCTGCCTTCTTGCCCAATGCCCTATTTTTACTCATTGGGGCTCTAGAATACCAGGGGCAGCTTTTTCCTTGTCACTAACATATTTCCTGCCATTCTCACTCTGACATTTCTCCCCTCAGCACGCTTCGCTCAAATCGTTCCCCCTCTTTATGGGTCATAACCTTTCATTCAGGGATGTTCATATTCAAATGTACCTGCTGAAGCCAGAGCTGCTGCACGCTCAACCATCATTCTGATAGGTCTTTTTTTCCTGTTTTAAGTGGGTGTTAATTTCACATCTTTCTGAGCGCTGCCAGAGACAATCAGTTCCACTCTGGTGTCAGGCTGTCTGTAGCATACGAAGGTGAACGCAAGGGAGCTTTGACTTTATTTATCAAAAGTCTAAAGCACCAAACTGTTGTCTCTCGATTCATTTCACTTCAATTCAATTCAATTTAATTCAGTTCAGTTCAATTCGATTTTAGTGCCAAATCACAACAATAGTTGCCTCAAGGCACTTTATTCTGTAAAGTATAGATCCTACAATAAGACAGAGAAAACCCCTACAGACCAGATACGGTGAGCCTATCTGTTCTTTGCAATTACTTAAAAGTGCACAGCAAATTTCCCCATTCTCCTGACTCTTTTATCGAAAGAACTTATTTATTTAAACTCTGATCAGCTATTAACCTTTCACTACGACAATGCTACATTTTGACAGATCAAACTGTCCCACCAAAGCTATAAATCAAGACAGATTTTGTACTGGCTCCCCACTTTATTGAAGTGTTTCATAACCGTGACAAGATGAAGTCAAACAGTCTACTTCAGCCCATGGAACAAAATGCGAAGTGGAAGAGAATTCAAAGTAAGAGGCCTAAAATACAAGAATGAATGGCAGTTTAATGAACGCCCGGGGAGACATGATATCAGTGGCTGGCTCTTTCACAGGAGCTTTCATCCTATTCATACACCAACATAGTCGAAATGCAGGTGGATCGATGCTGGTTAAAAACACTAATGGCACATAAAGGGAGCACACTTAGCTACTGTGTTTCTTTCTCACCAAGGTCTGATCACTACTATTAATGGAATGCAGCTCTCAGTAAAGAATATCCAGCCAGCTACAGGTGAAAAAAAGGCCCATTGTCTGATTTTCAAGGCTACTCTTCTTACAAACAGTGGCGCTGACATTCTAGATGAAGAGAGTTTGGCTCCTCATTCATATCTGCAGCAATAAATATGCTGATTTTCATTCAGTTGAGTGGGATATCATGAATCCAAGACGGTGGACACCTGTGCTCAAATCACACCGTCTTATTGTACTGCTTGTTTTTTGTCCCTTTACTGGCTGCATTTGTGAATACCAATATTATTTCCCAGTAAGAGATAAATTGTATTGAATGGTTGCCAGGCTGCAGGAGAGAAGACTGCTCGGCTGACTAAAAGAGCAATTCTCCATTTTATCTCGCCATCATTGTGTGTGAACGTGCGTGTGTGTGCATCTGTGTGTGGCTTAATGCCATCCCACAGATGTAAGTCTATACGTGCATATGTATGTTTCATTTTGACAAGAAGCAGAATGAGCCAGAGCTTGCTGCATGACTAGGCCATGTGAGGAAAAAGTTCACGTGATGCAGGCAAATACAGCCAGTCTTCAGCAGGATGGAAAGACTGTAATCAAACCATAAATCAGAAATCACTGAACTGCCATGCACCCAACCCTCTCCCTTTCACCCTCAGTTTAGTTACTACCTCCTACTCTGCTCTGCAGAGCTCCCTGTATGTAATCTTACATACAGCCATGCACACAATGCTGGAAGAGGGGAAATGAAACGAAACATGCATAGAGGTTTCTATCATCTGAAGCTGGTGCAAGAATAAAGGTCATGTTCATACCTTAATTCTGAAATCAGCAGTCAGATATTAGGATTTTTTTACAAGCATACGCAGTCCATATTTGTCTAGCCATGACTTTCGTAGTGAGCCACCTGGTGTGCTGTAATATCAGGCGAACAGTGCACAGTCAGAAATAGGGGTACGGAAGGGGTACATTACTTGCCCCAAGGTACAAAAATGACATTAATACAGTCTAAGGACAAATATTGGACCTCGGGGTAACTATCTGTACCTTTTTTAGCGTCTGAAAGGTACATACATGTTCCTTAATTGTGAAAAGTACTTATTTGTACCCATTCTTTCAAAAGATAAAGTACAGGTTGATTAAGCTCTTTTTGATTAGAGGTTTTTTTTTTTAATTCTTTTTGACAGTAATTTATTTGCAACTGTATTGATTTAAGCATATATTTTAGTGTTTTTATTTTATTTTTTATTATTTTCATTGCTGTTGTTGTTTTTTTATTCCCTGAACCCCCTTATTTTTAAGCTGCTTTAAGAACAATGAATTTATTTGAAAGAAAAAAAAAGTAAAATGCATTTAAACATTTTTTAAGAGAGTGTTTTTTTAAAGTATAACTATTTGGATGAATTGCAAAAAGCACCCTTATTGAACTCGAGTGCGAGTTGAGCCCATCCTCACAACATCAAACAAAAAGTAGAAGAAGAAACTCAACAAATAGCTGGTGGATTCTAGAACTTTCTGTAAATGCAGCAGGTGCCATTTTGTTTTATCAATGGACGGAGATGGATTACGAACTTGCAAGTCCTGGTGTGCTCTGTTCACTTTCAATCGAGGAACTCTTAACAAAAATACAAGAGTGGGGCTTAGATGTCACCGAAGCTGAAGCTCAGCGTTTCAGAGGTAAGTTTTATTTAAAGAAAAATGTAGCGTAATTACTAATTATTGGTTTAGCCTAGCTTAACGATATTAGCAATTTAGCTAGTTTCGCACTCTCTTAGCTCAAATTATGTCTTTTTACAAACGTTTCATGTGTAAAGTTGAGGTCACAGTTCTGAAAAATGAAAAATGTGTACACATAGTATTTGTATAAGTTTGAACTTATATATGTGGTTCGGCCACAGTCTATGGGTTCGGTAACCCCTGCGCAGCGGAACGGCGCGAAATTTGATTCCCTGGTAGCTGAATGCAGTTTACCATTAGTGTATTAATGGTTTAATAAAATCACGTTTTTACATCCATTCCAAGGCCATCAACACACATGGGCGGCTGAATATAACGTTTAAAGGAAATATCTTGACGCCGCACTTGTTTAAAATATAACAAGGGTGTCGCAGCTGGGGTTTGATAGTCGCGTTTTAAGCAATGTGGGAACTTTTTCAGCATGTAATCTGAGCTTGTAATACGGTCTTGCGGGTGTTATCGCTATAAGTAATCGGTCTGAAAGAACAGACGGCAGAAACTGTCGGAAATCTGGAGAAAGGAGTCACCTTAGTAGTGAATATTAACAAATTACAGCATTCTAGTCTTTTTTTTCTTCCAAACTTGAAAGGGCACAAAAGCATGCTCAGTCTCTGCTCTCCTGTGTCCAGTAGTCCCAAACAAACATCTAAATTTAAAAATGAAAACTTTGCATATCGAGAGGATTCACTCTAAAAATTTGGTTTATTTTATTTAATTTACTGATTTTTTTTAATGAATATTTCTTTGAACTGAAAGAAGTTGTACGAAAGGTTTTAATGTGTGTGATATACGGTTTTTACCCATGTAAAAATGTGGTGATAAATATCCTTACATGGAATTTAGAGTTTGTACTACCATTTATCTTGCAGACAATGAGGTTGATGGTGACACAGTTGACTGCGGTCTTACTGAGACTATGGTTGCATACCTTTTCCAAGCATCCTTCAAAAAGCAGGTTAAATTCAACCAATTTGTGTCAAGGATGAAGGAATCTTCAGTGACGCTGACTCTACAGACTCTCTCTCCAGAAGACTGGCAACCATCTACTTCGTCAACTTCAATAAGGTATTTTCTTATTTATAATGAAGTTAGTATGTCTGAAGCATACATGTTGGCCGTTATGCACTTTTAGGATTTAGTTAATATGATCATTGTTTCTACCATATGTATTGTTACTGTAGTGTTTTATACTTCAATTCATGCAATAAAAACAAACACTTAACTGTTTTCACAGCAATGAAAATACTTTGAGACTGCCAGCCTCTTTTGAAATTCCAAGATTTCCCAAAAATCTGCAACTAAAACTGGACAACAAAGAACCGTGCCATAAAAATCCAAGGGACAGACACACAATAATCAGAGTTCTATATGAAGCTGTGGCACAGTATACTATGTAAGTTAATCAGGGTAATGTTAGCTTGTTGCTTTAGAAAAAGCTGAATCTGTCATATTGAAAATAAACGCTACATTACTAAGAAACAATAACTGACACTTGATAAAGTTTGTTTGTCAGCAGTTGCTCTAACACTTGTTTCTTCTGATATTACAGGTATCCCACAAATTCTGAATATGTGCAAGCTGTGAAGACGCTGGTAATGAAGTATCCTTTCCTCAAGGATCGTGAGGGAAATGGTTATGTAAGTTAAATTTAAAATTTGCATAAGGTTCCTTCAAGATTACAAAGTAAAAGTGAAGCTTTTTTCGATCTTGTTTTGTTAGTAAGACAATCTGTAGCCTCTCAGTAGGTTTGTATGAAGTATGTTTACTGATTCTTTGTTGGTTGTATTTTGTATAGATTGTTTTTACAGTAACTTATGTTTCTGTTCAACAAGCACACATGGCATATGTCTTTGAGACGTAAATTCAAATCAGAGCGGGCACCACTAGTCGACAGTAAGGCAGTGAGGCGTTGTAAGGAGAAGTTTGGTTCTACGAGGAGAGGGCAGCCTAATAAATGTCAACGAACAAGTCAGAGAAATGTTTGTCAGGTTGGTGTGAGGGACATCTTGAGCTATAAAATGTTCTTGCATCTGTTATTACATCTAAAACTAAGGATTAGGGATGCAACTGTACCCCTTTTTTCAAACCGAAACAATACCAATACTTGGATTAGAGCACTTGCTAATACAAAGTACCAGTGCTAATACTTCTACCTCACAAAAAATTATTAATTGGAAGGCGCTAAAAGAGGGTGAACTAGATTAAAAAAAACAAAAAAACATTTTAAATATGACTCCAAAACTAAAATTTCAAGTTAACAATTAAGATTTTATGTGAAATTATTTCAGAGTTTCCATATTTTAAATATTGGTTCATGGTATCGGTTAAATTTAACCGATACGAGTTCTTTGTGATGCACAGATCGCGTCAGCTCTAATTGTATATTTAGTCTTATGTTGGGTTTCTAATCTGTTTTGACTTTCTCTTCTCACTCTTGCTTTCTTTCAAGGGACCATGCTTCCAAGGAGAGGATTTATTATCCATAGACGCCCACTTAAAGGTCTTACAGTGCCAATATCAGAAGATGCAACTAGATACCATGGTGGTTCATAACCGTATGCAGCAAACGTTTGCTTGGCGGCAAAAAGAAATTGCAGATGGTATGCCTGTGGAGGATGTGTTGAAGAAGTACCCCTTCTTAGGGATGCCTACTGGTGTAAGTCAGAAAGCTGAATTGAACTTGGAAATAGCTGTCACATTTAACATGTTTATAGTAGTAAATTTTATTTGCCCTTGACCTTGCTTTCTTCATCTGTCCCTCTTTCCTTTTTTTGTATGTTCATGTAACTTCTTACAGTATTGTTGTTAAATTCTATAAAAAAATAATTATGCAGCACCATCCATAATTAATATCAACTTTAGATTATTTCATTTTCATACACTGTTATTTTGTACTGAAAATGAATTTTTTACTTGTAGCTGTGCAACGAACTCGGGTGGATCCAACCAACAACAGCCAGCGATTTCGTGAAGGGCTCTCATGTGTTGCAGCAAAGGTGATTGACCTTACACGAGGGAAAACCCCACTCTACCAGCTCTACCTTGATGCAAGAGAGGAGGCTCTCACTGATGACCTACCAGGTATTTGCTTTTTTTTTTTAACTTCAAGGCTTCCATTTTATATAATTTTTATAGGTAACTGGAAATGCCAGATAAAATGCATGGGTGATCTTGTGTTTTTTTTTTTTTTTTTTGGCAGATCTTGACACAAGGGCTGCACTTTTATTCCTGCCATACGTCTTCAAGGAGAAACTGGATCTCTCTGTCATACTTGGAGAGGTGTGTGTATTAAAATATTTAGTCTATATAAAAGGAAAACAAATGTATCTTTTGTTAAGAGACTAAGATATTGCTTTCCGCTACCTTCTCTTTTGACTTCAAAGGTTCATCCTAAAACCCCCTATCCAACTGTTCAGCTACTTCATGAAGACTGGAAACCAGTGTTCTCCAGAAGCGCTCCAAACATTGTGAAGTTGGATGGCAGTGAAGAGTGCAGAACCTCGTGTATTTTTGAAGGAATCATCTCTTCTTTCTGCTTGTATTTTGTCTTCAACCTTGCTTACCCAAAACATCTGAAGAACACCCTGATTTTTCTCCAAAAGTACATTGTGAAAATAGATGAGGGTGAGGACCGGCCTCTGCCAATCACAGTCACCAGTACAGTTATCAGAGAGACTTCAGAGTGTTGGTATTGTTGGATCAGCATCTCAAAAGTGGTGCCTGTTCAGATTGCTGCCATTTCTGATGGCAGACCGTGTGCCACCTAATTGTAAATATTGGCATGTTTTTCTTCTATGTCGTGAAATAACAGAGATTGTAATGGCTAAAAAAGTGCGAAAAGAGAATATTTTATTGTTGAAGTTGCTTGTCCATGAGTTTCTCACAAAACTGAAAAGTGTATTTGGGGATGTAATTACACCAAAGTGTCATTATTTAATCCACTATGCAAGACTGATTGAAATGTTCGGCCCCTCACGTTTGTTATGGTGTATGAGATTTGAAAGTAAGCACCAGTATTTCAAAACATTGTCCCATAATTGTAGAAATTTTATGAACATTGCTACAACTTTGAGCAACAGACATCAGTTCAGACAGTGCTGGGAGTTTTCTAACAAAAGTTTACTTGGTGAATTTGAAAATGTTTTTGGAAAAAGTGTGACTACACCATTTTTGTCATTACCACTGGAACTGCAACAAGCACTGACAGTCTATTGTGGCTTTTCTGAAGTTGATAGTGCTAAGAAAGCTTTCCAGCGTGTGTCAGAAGTAATTGTGAACAGTGTCAAATACTGTGTAAGAGATGTGTTTGTCATTGATGTACTGCATTCAGAGAAGATTCCTCTGTTCTGGCAAATTAAGTACATATTTAATATTGACACAATGTGGGTCTTTTGTGGAAAAATTCTCATTCCTCTGTTATATGACAACCATTTTCATTCATACAGTGTTAGAGTTGATAGTGAATGGACGTTGCTAAAACCTGGACAGGAAATTGATGTTGCAGCTTATGACACATACTCTGCTTAACTGTTACATACAAACTGTTATCAACAATGTATTTAAGAAGGTAATAAATGTGACAAGTATTTTTGACTTTGTATCTTCAATTTTTCAAATCTTGAGAGGAAAAATATAGGAAATCTGTGTGTAGATACTGAACCTTTAGAAAGACATTTTTGTACTCCTTTTAAGGGTTCTTTTTTGTACTTTATACTAAGGGTACAACTTTGCCCTTTAAAGTACAGGTTTGACATGTAAAAGGTACAAATTACAAGGGTACAAATCAGTACCCACAGTTTAGGGTACAGAACGGTACCTTAGAGGGTACCACCCCAGTGACAAGACATTGTACCCCTATAGGTACATTTCTGTACTTTAATTTCTGAGTGTGTGGGGTCATTGTGAAGTAGCTGTGTGATATCAAGGAGAGTGACCCATTTAGAGCCCAGCTACAGAGCTGACAAGCCTCTGTTATGTCTAGGACATCTGGAGGGCTGGAGCCACTCACTCCACTGAACTCCACATACAACCCAATCCTTTCCAGAGTGGAAAAGATATGTGACATGATCATGGATATTTGACAAGCTCACCTATACAGTAGGTACTATTCAGAAGCGAGGGGATATGAAGCGGTAATGACACAGATGACGATCTGTTACGGCACCCTGAAAATTTGGAAGCGATTCAAAAAAAATTTATGATGCTGTTCGGCCCATCTTGCAAAGATTTTACAAGACTGGAATAAGGGCACAGTGTGATCCGCTGCTCAGCAAAAGTTTTCTGCAAAGATCAAGCGATCAAGGGAGAAGTTCTATCTCATTATTTAAATGAAAATTACTTTTTCAGTAGCTGATTCAATCTGGTGATGTTTAAAAGAGGTCTTGCATAATTTGCAGAATCACTTAAGCAGGAGAAATAGACTGTGGGAAGTAAAACTAAAGAACACCCAGTTAAAAAGAAATGTTACTATTCGTGTATCATACACAATGGTGTCCAAAACAACTGAGGTTTGTCCAATGAAGCTGCAGCGTGCCGCATTATATAAACGAATACATGAATGCATAATGAGAGGCCAAAATGAGCCAAGGAAAGCACGCTGAACAAACCCCCCAGGGAAAAGGAAATTATTCCGAATAGACGAGGACACAATTCAAATAATACTGGGCAGAGAAACTTTTTTCTCTCGTTATTTAAAATCCATGCTTTAAATATAAAAACCAGAACTATCCTACATGCACTGAGCACACTTGAGCATTGAGATAAGGATTTTAATGGATCAGTTTTTTCACTCATTTCAAAGCTTTGCTTTCATATTGTGGCCTGAGGTAAGATTGCTGAGATTATATATACTATATAAGCAAAATGCTAGCTAACCTAATATATTTGATGGTTCAAATATGAGCATAATATGAGCATTTGCTCGCCACAGCTTGCACAACGCAACGCCAAAAAGCTCTGATTATTTATACAATTCCATTGTCATTTCACTTTTTGTAGCTCAAACAATAATTCTGTATCATGAGGTAATTCATTTTTGTATGGCGAGGCAATTGGCTGCAAAGATTGAATCATCAACCCTTGTTTCATTTTCCATGTAATTAAATCAGCTATTGAAAAAAAAATATGTAAGCTGGCATACGATTCAGGGAAAATTAGCATTTTTAATCACAGTACATTACTTTAATAACTCAATAAATCTGTGACAGCTGGAGCATCTGAGAATGTTGTCACAGCTACTTAGTTCTGCATTTGCAACTAATACAGGACGAGAATCAGCCCGAGAGAGACAGAGAGAGACCAAAACGAGAGAGTGGAGAGAAAAGAAATCCAGCTAAGTGGGACTGAGAGGATGATAATGCAGAGGAATAGGAACAAAAGCATGGCAGGTGAGGTGAACAGAGCCAGGAAGAAAAAAAACATCACTGCAGACTTTGGCACAAAACGGGGTTCGGCACTTGTCTTCCCTCGTTCAGTCATTAACCGTTAATCCCCAATTAGCTTATTTGTCGCCTCTATGCCATACATGAGACCTGCTTACTCATGTTCATGTTGCTTTGTTGCTTTGGTATGTTTGTGCAGCTTAATGACTGTAGTTGCCAAATACACTAAATAAAGCTGAAGGACTACGGAAAATTTCATTTAATTACGAAAGGATGTCAAGAAACAGGGATCATCTAAATGCAAACAGCACACAAGCAGGCTTGAATATAGTGTTTCTGACAGATTACTGGATAGTTTGTGAATTTTTTGAATGTGGTTCTAATCCTGCTTCCAATGTAATTCAGTTGTCTTTTTCATTCAGTTATAAACCTTTGCAAGAGAGATTTTCTTTATAAAAGATTATATTAAATACATCCATATTATTCAACCGTATTAACATTACAACATTACACTTAATTAACTTTGTTATTGATTTATTAGTTTATATTTTCTTCTACTGACCAAATGCTCATTTGTACTTTTACTTTTGGTTTCGGGAAACTAAAACACAGTGAGATAACTATGAAAATCACCAAAACCTCAGATGAGAGGATAAATCCAGCAATGTGACTATTACTCAGTCATCAAAAATATCAGCCGTTTATTATCTGTTGATTGTGTGATTGCTTTAGCAAGGTGGAGGGTGGAGTTCACTCAGTTGAACTGCACGACATTACTTGGTGGCAGTCAGCCTTCCTGGCCTCTGTTGGTTTTGTTTTGCTAGGTCTATCTTTAGTTTCCTTTTAGTTATATAAAACAAATGTATTTATAGCTACAGATGCTGTGTGGTCTCCTATCCATTGTCCAGCTTTGAGTATCGAACAATGCAGTAATATAAATAACAACTTTACCTGTAGCTTTTCCTTTTAACAAAGTGAATTTTAGTGTTTGAAAAGCATAAAAATCCCCAGAAATTCTTATAAGACTCACTCTGAGCTGTCTTGACAAGTACTCTTCTATTTAGATTTAGAAACATGTTGCTTAGTGTGCAATCACACTGTGGTAAGAACATGTAGAACAACGACTCTAATGAAAATAACAGTGAGTGTCAGCAGGTGCATAAGCACAAATGAAAGTGAGAGCTGGTGTCATGTCAGCACGTGCATGCTTGGGAAAAGGAACCGCCTCATCTTGCTCGCATGTTTATATGGAACTGTGACAATGTGCTGTCTAGGTCCACTTATTTTATTATTTTTATTCAGTGTAAGTTTGCAAAATTGCTCAACAAGCTCTTTTTTCTCTGTCTGCCAGATAAAGATTTATCTTTCAATCGCTTCCTCTCTCTAGAACGTGTTTGTTTTGTAGTTGATTGCACAATCACAGGGCTGCAATAGTAGGAAGCTACATTTTAAAGCATTACAGTATGTTCCTGAGTCCAGATTGTCTCAAACACACACACAAATGTCTTCCCAGAAATGTATCTAAGACAACAACAAAAAAGCCTTTGCATTCAGAGGCATATGAAAGCATTATGGCAAAGAGTCAATGCCCTGAAGGTGTATTGGCATATCTGTGCCCATTTGCTCTATCTTTGCAGTTCCATTGAGGAGCCTTGTTTCCACTGATACCCAGCCGTTTGATTCACTTAGCAGGCTTTGTCGTGTGCATGCTGGATTAAGCCTTAAAAAAACAGCCTGAGCACATACACACATGCATGAGCAAGAGCCATTAGCACAACAGTGGTAGACCCCACTAATTAGCTCATCAGCTCAGCACCTCTCTGCCTCGCTTCACAGATCTGGTTTCAAAGTACACTTTCCAAAAGTGTCATAGTGCTAAAACGATGGCATTATGGCATTGGACATATGAGTATATTTCCATGGGCTCTCTGGGGATAAGCAGCAACACAGACAAAAAAAAAATCAACTCTGTGACCACTAAAATAGCACCCAAAGAAGCTAAGTTGATTTGACAGAACACGTACAAGAAAAAGCTATTATAACGCCATGTCAGGCTGATTTTGTAAGAACGGCTCCGCTGGGCAGCTCGATCCATTTGCAGATCAGGGAACAGTGGATCAGAAGCGGCTGGATTTTTATAATACTCCACAACAAACACACAACAACCTAACAAACCTAACAGCTCACACTCTCCTTGTGGTTCTTCGCTCTGACGCTCCCTCCCTTCCTCTCTCTCTTTTTCTCTTGAAAGTAAACAGTGTACCTACCAATAATCTTTTTATTTTTATCTTTGAGGTTGATGCTGCTTTTGAGGTCATTTGAAGAGGTGGAAGATCATTTTGCACACCGTGAGTGCTAAAACAATCTTAAATGTCAATTGCTTTTGCTCTTTATAACACTAAAGGCGAAGAAATGATAACACGGTTATCACAGTTTCTCTTTTTCAGTCAGTTACTCATTAAAGATTCAAATTATTAAAACCTAAAAACTTGTTTTTCAGAAACTGAGTAATGTCTACTGTAAACTGGGGCGGTAAATTATGTGAGAACATTTGCTACCATAACATTTATGGTTTATTATATTTGCCAAAAATTGCAGTTCCTCAATTTCACAGCATATTTATGTGCTTATCGTGTTCAAATTATGCCATTCGGAAATATCTCTTTCACCACCGACTGATTACTTTGTGAAGCCTACTAGGAGTGTTTGTGTAAAGTAAACACCAGTTTTGCACAGTGTCATGTGCTGACTGGGACCAACAACTCTGCTTCACATGTCATCATATATATAACATTATTACAAAGTCTGCTGCTGCTCAGTGGCCTTGTGGTTTCTGATATGGCAAAGCCAGGGAAATGGCAGAGAAGCCAATCTACACTTTATAACTCAACCACACATCAATAATAGAAAAAAATAGATTACAGTAAATCCATGGTTCAAAAGCTGCATACCTTTGAAATGTCAAAGGGGAAACCACAACGGATAACTCATCTCAAAACTCATTTCAACTGCACAATGCAAGCTGTATTACAAATATTCAACAGCTTACTGTTCCCTCCAGGTATTTTTCAGCAAAACACTCTATACATTTTCATTTGCAAAGAGGAAAAAAAAAGAAATGTATTTTTTCACTGGCAAGCAGCCAAACCAATTTAATTACATTCCAAATGGGCACAATCTCCACAGAGCAACCAGCTCATGTTGTATTTTTCAAACTTCAACAGCCTCCTTGACTTTCTCGGAGTAATTGAAATCTTCCACTCTTCCACCCTCGTCATTATGCTGAGCAGCAGAAAGTACAACAAACCAAACCAAAAGGAACAAGGAGATCTGGCGCTCAGAACGAGGCGCTTTAGCCAATTTGTAACTTCATCAGCACGTCTTGATACAGTTTCTCCTGAAGTCAATTAAAAGAATACTAGATGGTGCATACCTAAAAGAACTGACACCTACCTCCTGCCAAAATCATGGTGATTAACCCATGAATGGTGTCAGCATATCCTGGGAAAGTACGACGAGAGGTGGCTATTTCCATTTTGGATAAATTCCTCCAGCCAGATTCAAAAAGTCTCTTTTTTCATTAATTACTTATCAGAATGCAATAATTCTGCATCTAAGCATGCGAGTTTTTGTAAACAACAGCCTACGGTGCCAAGAGGTAAAGTTAAACAACAAAAAAACAACAACATAACAACAGTAATTACAAATACAACTCGAGATAACAAGACAATTTGGATTCAGATATTTTTGCCTTTTTAAAATGTTTCAAATAGTTTTTGTTTTTTATTTTCATCACTGCAGCGATGGTGAAAACATTTCCAATTAATGTTTCAGTCCTTGATTAAACATCAAAAGATGCCTTAAAAGAGCTTACTGGCAAATTATTTAAAGTCTCTTGGGAATTATTTTTTTATTATTATCTTGTTTTTATTTTTTGAATGCTTTGAGAAACTATAATCTCAGAGATGTTTTCTATTCTACCCACTGAGTAATTACAAAATGGCAGGCAAATAAATCATCACACTGGCGGTATGTGCAGATGTCTGTGTACTCCACAACTGAGAAAAAGGTCCTGAGGTGACCAAAGTACCTGGCATGGTATCAGACCTGCTATGCTATGTTTTCCTTAGTTTGCTCAAATAATTGTCAGCAATCTTCAAGAATTACATAAATAACAAATAGAAACGTATTTTCCATTTTCTGTGAATGGAGATACTCCAATAATAAATATAAAGTAATTTAAGCAATTTTTTTAATGATATCTACGCTCACTTAACCAGAGCTCTCTCTCTCCTTAGCTTGCTTTCTCTGTCACTAAATCTGTCTGAGATCCCAGCCACAAGCAAGTGCCTTTGTGTCAAAGATTAAGTGAAACCAGGAGTGCCAGCAATGCCGCGTTTGCACTGTGAACACACTCAGTCTCAGCTGCACCAACACATCAGAGTACTCAGACATAAACAGCTACTGTAGATGAAAAATAAGCTAAGGTTAAAAAACTTTCATAAATGTAAATCTGTTATCTATTTATTTAATCTATTATATAGTACATATATTAAAAGCAAGTCTATAAGCAATGCCAAATAAGACTTGGCACTACTTGAGAAATGCATTTGCATCTGAATTTTACTACAGGGTAGCTCCTATGTAAGATTAAGTGTTTTTACTACATTAAATTGTCACTGAAAATGATTGGGTAGCAAAGTCTGGCTATCAACACACAGAAAATATAATTCCTGGAAAGTGAGGCAATGCTACAATGAAAACATTATGAACAAAGCCCAAAAGTGCCAGAGGTGGTTTACAAGACAGAGGCAAAAAGAGGCCTTGGGGGGACTGTGGGTTTGTAGTGATAGGGGGGGGAATCTCACACACACTTGGCTCAGGGAGGCACAGAAACAAACGGCACATGGTGGACGACCAATCGCTGGTGGTCTAACCAGCTGACTAACTTCCGGTGCAACCCATAAGTGACTCAATAATGATTTATTGACAAGTCAAAGGTTTTTAAAAACAAATTTAAAAAACTGTCTTTTGGATACATTTTACTACAAATCATTTGAAAATAATAACAGTGATCATACATCAGCTGCTAATGCTAAGCTGCTCATACTATCAGTTACAGTGATCTGTGGCTTGAAATGTTGCTACATAACAACACATTTCTGTGGTCTATGAGCTCACATTTGCAATTGTGTTTATTTGTGTGATGTGACTGCATGCAAGAGCGTTTACTTGCAAGAGAGTGTATGTCTTTGAGTGTCTCTCAGTGGGCTTGTGGTCTTTGAGTGTGGACCTGAACCAGCCGTCTCTAGTTCTGTTTGCACAGGACATGCCTCAGGAAGCTAAGACAACTGTTCGTGTTTGCCTAGGCTTGCGAACTTCTCTTAATACACCCGACAGCTGCATTCTTTGACACTCTGTTTATAAGTGTTTTTATACATTTAGCCTATGGAATCTGTTGGATCATGCCATCCTTGCTGACCTTTTCTAAAGAAACACCCATCAGAAGGAGAAAGGAGGACTATAACGCCAACGAATAAACCACTGGCCGACTCTAACAAGTACATTCTTCCTGACTTTCCTGTTCCTGTCTCCATTAATACAACAAACCTTTATTACAACCAGCACTGAGTCAACAGTGATAATTTACCATCTCACAAAAAAGCAAGCAAAAAAAAAAAATCTAATCATTCCATTAAATTGTGATTTGGAGCCTTAACAGACTAAACTAAGGATGTTAGAAACACCACATATAGACCTGTTCTGTCATAATTTGCACGCTCTGACCTCTCAAGATCCCCCAAATCGCTCTTACCCGTTCTCCTTTCACTCTTTCCTCTCCTTAGTGTTTCATTTCCTGCCCATCGACCTTAGCCTTCCACCATTTCAGCTACAGCCTTTACTGACAAAAAGTCACGACAGTACCAAAACATATGCTATAACACACCATTCCTATAGAGATGAAATAAAAAACAAATTAGTGGATGAACTGTAAGACGTTTGGAGAGTGGCGAGTGTGAAAGTGAGAGATGATGAGATCCGTCTGTGCTTATTTGAAATGTTGATACGGTTTTCTCGTACAATGGTTACGCTAATTTATGTACCAAAGCCTGCTTTACACAAATCTGCCAAGTCCAATAACTGTGCTCATAATCTCCAGCATCTAGAATAATCACTTTGTGGTCTATTTGTTTATGAATGAAATGAAGCAATTATCCTAATGAAGATCAGCTTTCTTGCTGGGGGAATTGTAGCATTTCAGCACAATGAAAATGTTTTGTCTTTGTTGCATCCATGTTGGCATGCTGATTCCTTAATCATAAAACAATGGGAACAACCCAAATTTTATTGTATGATAATTAGGAACATGCTATTCACAGTTGGGATTCTAAAACTGTAGCAAAGAAAAACTGAACTACGCACTTCCTGACCTGAAGTCTAAACCACATGCATGTGGATGCTGCTAAATGTCAGCAACAAGTTTGGTTGTTGCTATTGGCGAACCAAAAACATAAATTTGCACAAGAAGAGATCAAAAGTTACTATTGGATCATTTTTATAATAAAAAGCCTTCTACACATCAGCTTTTATGATACTCACTACTATGTTTGCCACACTTATATCTGCTGAAGCATCTTACATTTGTTTTGTCTACAGAAATACAGAGACCTCATTCAACAGACATAAAAGTGCAACTCAACTTAAAGAATGAGCCTTCAAGTTCAACAAAGAATGAATCAAGGGTTGTATTTCTTGTACTGCAGTGCTGATGGAAAGCAGATGAATCTGCTCTGAAATGCTACTGTAGCACACTGAAATACTGTCAGCTTTCCCTTCTCGTCAGCACAGTGAGCAAAGAACAGGGCACAGAAATAGTTAAATAAATCAGATAAAGGAGATCTTTCTCCTTCTTTTTGCTTCCCTCTCTCACACACACGCGCACACACACACGCGCACAGACATTCTTTAGTGAAATCCATCAATCAGCATTTCATGCAGTTTGGGTTTGAACCACACCAAATGCACTAAAACAATAAACGTCTGTCTTTCAAGTCGCTATCTGGACTGGAACACATCTGGTGGCAAGGCTCATTTTGGTTTCCACATCGTTGAATGACATTACAGACTCAATGGCGAGCTGAAAAATAAAGTACCCCTAAAAATCTCTCTTCAGTTTCCCTCCATCTACAGACCCTTCTCTTTCTTTATGCACACACCAACCTTCTTCCCCCCTCCCTTCACTAACCAGCTAACCTCTCAAATGCTATGCCACCACCCCATCCCCCAACCAATCAAGAAGTGAATATAAAACAGCACAAGGAAACTGGGCTGCATGAGGGAGGTGATAGAGAGCGGGGGGAGAGAGAGAGAGAGAGGGAAAGAGAGAGACAGCCAGTCAAGGCTATTGCTACTGAGAAACTGAGAAACCGGTGGCCTCCTGAGGTGAAGACAGTTTAAAATGCCTTGCCACATTGGACTTGACTTTACACAAGTCACAAGTGCATGATGCACACACCCAACAGCCAGCTGAGAAGCCAAGAGTCAAGCCTGACTGTTGTATTTTGGTTTCAAGGGGCTGTGACGATAATTAGGGTTAATGTGATTTAATGAGGGGCACGAGTTGAACCGGGGCTCGGCCGATTCACTTTGTAATCAACGTCAAGATTGAAATTACTCTGACACCTTACGATGCGGCTGTGTTTCGCAGTAACTTACAGCTTGTCATGCATGTCACCCGGGCTGAAAACTTGATATCAGCCTCACTCTAAAAGCAGTCTGGTGATACACTTACTGAGTGATAGATTACAGGCTGATAACAGCGCAGAAATTACTCAAAATGCAGTAGTATATCACAAAAGTATATTGGGAGGAGTTTAAAAAATACACTGTCATGATTCAGTTCTTGGTAATATAATCAATCATCAACATAAATAGCCTGTTTCTATGGGCCTCGGTGATTAAGTAGATAACGAGGCAGGATAAACTATAGAATCTATTTTCAGCCATACATGACTTATGACCCTCTTAACACCTCTAGTAGCTCTGAGTCATGTCTGGTCTAGATTATAAAGTACAGAGCACTGGAGTGCTGTAGAGTCTGGTTGACTTCTCTATCTTGTAGGTTAAACTCAAGTCCATCGTGGTAAATCCCTGTAATGGATAGCTGTATCCCCTTATTTGCTCTCTGTACAGACAATAGCTGTCCTTAAAATACCCCATGAAATCCAAGGTAGATACAGCTATAGAATAGAAACTACAGTATCATTGATGTGGCGAGATTGGGGCTTTTTCTTGTGATGCCACTATACTGTAACATAGAAACATAGCTAAACAGACATGAAGCCAAACGGGGAAGCTTGGGTTCTGCATGTAACACACTTTTGGATTTAATTCAGTTGAAAAATGCAGTTGTACCTCTATCTCGCTTTATTGTGTTTCAAATGCGTGATCTAAAACAAAACCCTCACACTCCTACTGTAACAGTCCATGCACACAACACAATCTAAGCCCCACTGCTCCAGAGAATAACACTGTAGCTACTTATCATTAACTCAAAGACACAATCAGCCCCAGGCGATCCAGCTTCCCTCCATAACCTTTTGACATTGCTGCTGGGAAGGTAAATGAGAGAAGAAGTTAGACACAGCGAGGGGGGTGGGGGGTTGGGATGTGGGGAGACAGAAAGACTTCATTACGAATACAGCCAGGAAGTGGTTAGACCAAAAAATAAAAAATAAAAAAATAAAACAAGAGAACTTTACAATGAAGACAGTTTAGTGATTTTTAAATCCAAAAAATAGTCTTAATTCCATGTGCTGACTGCCAGTAACTGCATTATAACAGCAAACCCGCCACTCGTAGTTCCAGCAACACAGACTGCATTTTTCCCTCTGGTGTGCATGCGAGCCATGCATGGGTTAACATTTTCCCAGTGAGAATAGTTGGGATATTGCAACTCGGACTGGCCAGTCAGCAGAATGTTATGAATGGGCACAATGAAAAACCCCAAGTCCATGCTGTCGACCCAAGAATGCTTGCCTCCATGTAATTAACTTCTCTCTGTGTACAGAATGAGGTACTGCTGAAATAACTCTTCTTATTTCTGTTTCTATTACTGTCATGTTTTCAAGAGGGGGGAAAAAAATCACATTCTGAGAATTCAAATGGAAAATATTTTCGCCTGTCCATACTTTGAAGTATCCTGTGACTAATACAGTGATTTGGATAGCGCTGGAAATGGAACGGACCACTTAAAAAGGGGTGGTACGTGCTCTGCAAAAGCTGGCCTCATTGCTTTTCGAGTAGATGAATGTCAGCTAACTGTAATGTGTACTCTTGTAGTGATATAAAATAGGGCACAAGATTAAAAATAAGATAAATGTACAAATGAGGTTTACCTTAAGATCTGTTTCATACATACAGCTCACCTCAAAGTGTTTTAGCAATTAAATTTGCGCTGTGCACGCATACAAATATACGCACACGTGCACGCATTTAGTCCTAAATAAAATCTCTAAATAACTGATAGTGAGTTGGAACAGACTGCAACTATGTAAAGAGTAACATCTGCAAACCATCGAATTATAAACCTACAGTATAACTACAGTATAATTACATGAGAGGCTCTCTCTTGGGCACTGTGTTGTTAGAGGGAAAAGGGATGAGGGGAAAGTGGAACATCTACAGTAATCTATCCAACTTCATTTCACCGGAGTGATTCTGCCTCGGGGTATGCACAAGTCATAATGCATTTGACAAATAGTCTCCCACTAAAACAGGCATTTGCGAAGAAGTGGCCTTCAGCGCTGGTATACACAGCTGAGTGTACGCTGAACAAACAAGCCTCCCACTCAGCGAGGAAAGATACAGAGAGGCTTCAAAAAGATTAGGAGAAATCTTGGGCGAAAAGTAAAGATGACTCACAGTGATTGTGCAAGTGCAGGACAATGCAAGTTGGATGGAGTTGAGAAGAGCAACAGAGCCGTGGGGTTCTTAACAAAACACAAATCGATGCTTTTCTCATGTGTTGTTCTTTGCATTGTTCTAAAATACGGGCGCACAGGTTGTTTTTACAATGAAATGCAGAGAATCATCATAACGGTTTTAAAGAATATCTTTATCCTTTTGGTGTTTGAACATGAACTTGACTGAAAAACAAAACTAAAGCATAACCTTCTGATTAAATATTTGGGTGATGCTTACATTCTCTTGTCAGTTTGTTAGCACTAATGCAGTCATCAGTCATGCAATAAATCCTACCTTCAGATTACAGTGCTGTTTTAGTTCTTACAGTTGTTGTAAAGAGGTGTTGATTTAACACAGTGACTACAGTATTTAGTTTGCAGTGCTGGCTATATATACTGACTACACTGTATTCTGCCCATTCCATTTATAACACAGAAGAAAAGGCCAAATAATGGAAACACCTATTATGAGGTTCCTGGAAGTTAGCTCATGTAACATAATTTAACAAAAACTGAGCACTGTAACCTTCCTGAAGGTAAACTGTGCTGCAGGAATGTTTTATTGCATCTGTTTTAAC
Organism: Oreochromis aureus; assembly: GCF_013358895.1. NCBI lineage: Eukaryota > Metazoa > Chordata > Actinopteri > Cichliformes > Cichlidae > Oreochromis > Oreochromis aureus. The sequence continues at coordinate 34,895,476 of NC_052946.1, forward strand.
AACCTGTCCCTGAATAAAAGCATTACATTAACAATCTTTCCTTGCTCTGCTTCTGATTTCTAGAGAAAGTAGAAAAAATAGACTAGATATCTGATCATTGTGTGTGCACACCATTTACAGTCATTCACACAAAGCTTAACAGTCGCCCTCAGAAATAGATTTGACTTTACACCACTAGAACAGGAAGCCATACACTTTTTTATATGTGAACTGTCCCACTTTGTATTATGTGCACTTCCTGGTTGGTGTATTTAATACTGTACTGTAATGCATAATTACACGAGTGATTGTCACACAAGCTGTATATTTATATACATATATATCGGTGTGAATGTCTTCAGGAGGCCACGTTTGGGAGTTTTGCGCCTATTCGAAAACATGCAGCTCTTAACATTGCTTAGAATTATGTTTGCAATTTACCATGGAAAATTAAAAAAAATATTAACAGCAATGACTAACTGTCTTGTGAATCTGACATTAAGAAAAAAAGAAATCAGCTTCCTCACTTGCAGATGAAGTGGCATTAAACATCTGCGGCACTTCTAATACTGAGCCACTCCAGCAGGTCAACTCCATACTTGTGAATTCAAGGCGCCAGTAAGATGAACTATTGCCACAAATGTCTTATAAAGATCCTGTATCATTATTCAACAGTTACGTGTAGAAGCAGGAGTACAGTGCAGATAATGTGTCGCTTTACATCATAGTCACAGCTGTTACTTTAGTAATGACAATGTTATATGATTCTGTCCTTGAAACTCAAACCTGCTCCTTACCGGGCCAACAGCCTGTACGCTTGCTGAATCATGATAACCAATACAATTCATTGTGTTAATACTACAAGAGCTGGGACGCAGCCTCAGTCAGAAAAAACAAGGTCCTACTGTGATCTTCAGTAGATAGCACATCTGCAGCTACTCTGTGTCTGCCTACAGTATGTGTGTTTAGCTAACCACACACACACACAATTATACAACTTTTTAAAATCACAGAAAGATTACAAAAGTACTTCTATCTGAATCCTGCTTCTAGTGATAGACTAAATTAACGTGTAAAACAAAATCGAGCTATAACTATGAACACTTCATTTGGATTTTAAAGACTGATGTTGATGTCACAGTGAGGCAGGAGTTAAGGAATAACTGCAATCCTTGTAAAGCATTCGCGTATTGTAATTCAAATCTCTCACCAAGTATGTCGTGTTGGTGTAGAAGAGTGTGTCCATGGGCAGCTAACCACATGTGTTGGACATGTATACATACAGGTGGCTGTGTGCATGAACAGGGGAGATTAACAATTCAAATATTGTACTGAGCTATAATGTTTCACTTTGTCATCAGCAAAAGCTAACTGCCTGCTGGCTTTCTTCCAGCTGCTAAGGCAAGCAAACCAATGTGAATGGCTGGGGGTCTACTGCCTTCTTCTAGTTCTGCTCAGTAGTTACTGGCAAATGTTTACACAAGTTTTACCTTGACCACCGCAGTAAAAGAAACTTGGCTCGTTACTTGCAACTTGTAACCTTGGACTATTAAGTAGGTCTGTATGTACATTTCTCACTTGTAGATGCCAAACATTTTTCTGCGAGGAAAAGAATCTGCAATGGTGTCCACCATGGACAGAGTGCAAGAGTAAAAAGCTTCTCTCTTTACTGCAGGCCCAATATCAACAGGATATCAATAACCACATAATTCAAGAAGGAATTGGAAATCCAAAACGCACTACTGCAGATACAGCCTTTTCTTTCCTTTCTTTCAAAGAGCATGTTTTCAGAGACAGATAATCCATGACAGGTGTTGGCACTTCAAGTTGTTCAATAAACGCTTCTTTTACTACTGAATCGTGCGTACAACGCAGTTAATTTTTCCAGCACTCCTTATCAGTGCTAATGTAAACACAAAAGCTAATATAATAATCAAACTTTAACCCAACACGGAAGGCTTCTTTTATGGGCAAAGGCGAATAATAATTTCTAAAAAGTTATTATGCGCACAATGATGTGGTTGAATTTTTGTCCATACAGGTGTTGATAACCAAGCATGCCAAAATATACTAGTGATTAATAGTAATGGAAAGTATTTTACCGAGCGATAATGCAAAATAAAACAGACGAAAATGCAAAATCACGCTGCAACATGTAGAAGTATAGGCTTCACCAATACGCATAGCATGCTCTCATATTTCGACGCAATATTGATAATTGTATTTCGGAGTAATAGTGCACTGGTCCTGTAAAGTAGCTGGAAAGTGTATTTCCGCAGTTAATTCTGAAGCGTTTAGATCATATACAAAACATTCTGCCGGTCTATATATATTAGAAGACAGAAGAAAAAAATCTACACGTTCATTTTGTCCATTTGTCAGTTTTGGTTGGAGAAAGCAATCACCGGCTCCTCCGGTGCGCCAGATAAAGTGGTGCGCTCCAACTCTGCTCACAGGACATCCACAGCACAACGCAGCTCCAGTTTATTCACACTAACACACAAGCGATTTGCAATTAAACGACACCTCATGTGCACGATCTCAAAGCAGGTGTCCTTTTTAGCAAAGTTTACGAGTCCAAATACATTAAAGAAATACAACGAAGTTGACGGGTAAATGCAGCCTGTCACTCACTGATCCCGAGGGAACCAAAAGTGCAGCACTTGTCACTAGAGGTCTTCAAACAGCGTGCCTGAACAAATACGACCCGTCTGCCACCATGCGTATTCAATATACATCATGAAACTTATGGCTGCACATCTGACCGACTAAAGTAACCGTAATCGTTTACCTTGTTGGAATGGTAATAGTCCAAACCGGAGTCAGTCGGTAGCGTACATGAACCCACGCTTGAAGGGGGAGCTGGATAAAATCTGACGTCCATCTCAGAGTCCGCAAGACTGACGGCATGAAAACGTAGCTCCAAAAAAAACCTGTGCGACTTCTCTCTCTCCTGCACACACACACTCACACACACTCACTCACACACGTCTCTCTCCCTCTCTTTTTTTTCTTTTGTGTATCAAACCGAACAAAAAAGTAGTACGAGAAGATGTTCAGTCTTTATATCCGTCCTACAGTTACTTCGGCCCTAACTGCACGCTGATGCTCTCATATATAACATCCCTATAAAGTTCACTTGGAAAGAGGGAAAAAGAAAAGACAGCTGCCCGCCTCAGTAATCTCTGAAACTAGGAAGCTAAACAGTGTAGTTGTTTGACAGCGAAACAAGCCGGGCGTGCTGCAGGTGAAGAAATGATCTTGTCTACGGTTTCTCCCAAAACGCCCGCTCTCCGTTCCTCGTTTCCAGACGCGCTGTAGCTTTGTCATGTGGGAGCGCTCTGATCCATCCATGCGTTCCCGTCCACTCAGCAACTGCTAGGCTGCGACCTCTACCGGTCAGAGGAGGACAGGCGAGAAGAGGGTCAGTAGGGCTGGGAGGATTGACGAGGTATAGTGAAGAATACGTCTTTATTAGTGAGTTTAAGTGACCCTCAGATAGTGGGCCAACGACAGCCTCTCTGCGTGGTCGTGGGAGCACCACAAGTTGATTTAACACTGGGGTGTGGGTATTTGACTGATTCAAAGAGCTGTAGAATTTTTTGGGGGTTTTTTTTGTGAAATTTCTTTGAAATGATCAAATCAGCTTTTACACAGGCTCTGTTCATCTCTCTAAAAATGGCTATAAACATCTAATCTTTACTATTCAATAGGAATTTAAAGCCTTATGTTATATTTTCATGAAAACATGAATTTATGCTTTAAGAGTCCTGATATGACCCTGAATTTAAATGACGTACTTGGTATGATGTGCAGCCTAATGCTGGCATAATTTGGACCATAAAGTTCACGGTGAACCTCATTAACTTTTTCACTTCACTTCATTATTTAAATGTTGTTTACAGCAGTTTTGTCAAATAAATAAAAATATATTGTTATGTATTTTACATAACAGCTGTATAATGACAATAAAGGCATTCTATTCTATTCTATTCTATTCTATTTTGATGCATCTCAGTGGGTCGGCAGCCAGTGGAATACATCTCACTTATAAATAAAGGAATCTCTGTATCTCTGTGTATCTTCTTCGCATTTCACAACTGTTCATCCGTCCGATTTCAAACTCGGGAGTTTTATCTCAGTGGACCGCAGAAGCCATTTGGATGGTCAGTGGTCTCATATTGTGGTCTCATTTATCATCTGCCTGTTGCTAGGTAATGGGAAAATACTTGACCTCACATATGATGTCACAAATCTCCCTTCTGTGAAGGAACCAGATCACCACCGATGTGGCACATCAGATAATAGAAGACTACAAGTCCCAACTGTGCTGAGGGGGAAACAGTTCTCACCTGATTTTGTATAGCCTGAAGGTGCAAAATAAATAAATGCCTAAAGGCTTCCATCTACTGGGATGGAACATTAGCTGGGAAATGGGACAATGCGTTGTTTTTTGTTGTTGTTGTTTTAAGCCACCAACAGTAAAACTAATCATTTTATGGGACAAAACTTGATAAAGGTGATAAGACATTGGGCATCATCGAGACTTGGAAAACTATTGTATCTTGACACTTATTGTGTTTTCTGATAAATTAATATGCCAGGGTTATCTGGTGTGTTGGTTTTTGTCATTTAAATAATGCTGTTGAAAGTTTGACAGTATTTAGGCTGTGTTACAGTGGAATGTAGATCATTCAGAAATCAGTGAGTAAAGTTGGTTTTTGATGCCTTAGCTAACTATAGTAGCTGGCTAACTATGGAGTCATGGCTATGTAGAGACAGAGTGCTAAAATCATTCTCTGACACAGCACAACCTAACATTTTTAGCCACTTTAAGGTATTTTACTGGTGTCAGCCCTCTGTTGCATTTTGTAGGGATAAATGTTTTCCCCTCCACCTGACCTGATTTTCTCACTATGGCGATATAAATTGTTGCTCTAATTTTGACCCTTGAATTCGCACACATAATCACATTCACACACAGCTGGACAAATAGAAAACATGCTCACACAGCAGTCAACACAGCATGATGCACACACAGAACAACCATAGCTTTAGCAAGGTACAGATAAGAAAAAATAACCTTGCTCACAGCCAAATGTGTATTTTTACGAATGGGATGAAGTGGTGTTGTGTGCTCAGTCTTATGGCTACGTGCAATTTATTCTTGCGTTCTTGTGCAAAGTGTGTATTTTTTCTCTCACTTTGAGAGTGTGTTTATGTTAACCAAGCTGCCATTGTTATCCCAGTGGGTGACTTTTTGGCCCCCTCAGGACTCTGCCCATGTCCATGTTGCTAACACACGGCATGGTGGCTCTGGCCCTGGGGTTTGAGCCTGCTTTAATACCAGGCACAGATGGGTCGCACCATGGGCTTGCTGTTGCAGTCTGCCATCAGCTGCCAGCTCAGGCTGTCCTGACTCCAATCTCATAAGGTTAACTGTCACAAGGATACTGATTTCTTCCAATTCTGTACCTCTGTGTTGGATTCCTCTCTGCCTGTCTCTCACTTTCTCTCTCACCGTTAATCGTTCACTCAGCCGCTTGCTTTTACAGCAGAGGATACAGTACACAGGGTTATCTGGCACATGAGGACTCATGCCTTCATTGGGAAAGAATGCGTGTAGATTTGCATTACAGCCTTACGTAAAACAGAACAGCAAAGGACTCGTGCCATATATTAGGAAAATGGGTGATTAAAAAAATAAGTAGTGGAAGAAATTGGGTAAGTGGAAAAAAGTGCAAGCGAAGGATGCCGGTAAAAATCAAGATGAGGAGAAATTAATGTGTGGTGGAGGGGCGTAGAGAATGGTGTAACATGTAAATAAAAGGGAGATGACACACAACTGAGGCATAGTCAGGAAAACTTTAGCATTCAAGGACAAAAACTTTCCAGTGTAAAATGCAAATCATGTCATCTGGCTTACCCTCTATTCATCCATTCAGTGCCATAGTGGCACAAACATTTTTATTGCCACGGTAAGAGCTCCTGCTAACATCAGGAAATGAGAGGAAAAAATAAAACATTAGTTTCCATTAAGGGTTATAACCTTGCTTGTACTTTGATGATGTCAGCAGCGCTGGTTTAATAACTTTATCTGAGCTGTAGTCATTTTACTTTTCATAAATTGCTAACTAATTTTTCAATGCAGAAATATAACATTTAGATGTAAATGACTTTAAGACCTCAATAATTTTCTTTTTTAAATAAAGCAATAAAAGACCTTACTAATGTTTGCAGGGCTTCGTGCTAAATGCAAGCAATCAACTGTGGAGAGAAAACATTAGTTGTTTAGTAATTGATGTACAATTTCACTTAAAAATAAAGCACTTACTGATAAGAGGCAGAAGACAAAGACGAAAACACTTTCTTCTTTTTCTACTCTGCCCCTCAGACCTCTCCACTTCCATTTAAGTGAGCTTTTAATTTTTCCTTCAGATAGAAATGTGCACTGATTATCAACAATTGCTGCTTTGCTGTTTTTTAAGTAAATGTTTAGCTCACATATATTACAAGGTTCCCTAAAGAACACAAAAAGTGGACTCAAAATTAAGTGTGACTTACTAAAATATCACAAAAAAGTAGCAACTTTCTACCTTATGCAATATTAAACCTCTAAAAAACCCCAAAATTATCAGTTATGTTGATGCAGCACATGTTTTACCATCATCAGCTTTTCAGAGTCATTTGTTGACTTTGGACCGACATGTTCTAAGTGGATTCTTACTAAAATAACAAAAAAATGTGATCAGAAGTGGGGTTTTTCCTATCACAATTCAGCTATATTCTTTGATGATGTTTAAAGCTCAGTTGCAAATGCAAACGGCAAAGACAGTGACTGAATTTTCAAATGACCTGGTTAGAATTCTAAGACTATCAATATGAGAGAAAGCAAAAAGACAAAGACAACAAAGTAAAGAAACAAAAGGTGATTCATCAGTTCCAAATGTGAGTCAATTTGCTAGATTCTGTAACTACAGAGAGAGTGTGTCAGTGAGAAATGTTCTAACAGGGATGCATAATTTTGCTATTTATTGGTATCTGCAGTGACTGCAACCTAAATGACTATATGCTAGGTTATTTGCACCTATAGCAGCTTAGCAGCAATGGGAAATATGTTACACGTAAACCATTAAAGCCTATTAAAAAATCACTGCTGAAAACAACAACAAAAAACCATACCTTACGTATTTACAATGTGAAAATAGAGTGGTTTAAACGCAAGACTACTCAAAAGGAAATGGTTTGGGTTAAAATAACCACTTTGTTAAGGTTAGGGTACCTTGGTCATTGTTCTTACTGTTTAAGTATTTGCAGGACCCTAATTTCTCTTTTCAGGATCTACTTGATGAAATTTAAATGCTTTAATTTCCAGAAAACACTTGCTGCATCACCTCTTTTCACCCTCTCGCTAACAGAATGGGGAATAAAACCACAGCAAGTCAGCTGGCCTTATCTGGACTTAGTGCAGGCAGCTGTTCATTCTCTGTTTGAGGGTATGCCAAGCTAGCCTCTAGGCAAAAATTTGCCCGTGTGTTACACAGTGACGTAGATAAGTGACAGATAACATTTGCTGCAGTTTCACCACAGCTGACTTTGAAGTACATTTTCTCTCATCTGCTGGATGTGTGTTACTCAACTGTATATAAACCAGTGGAATGGTATTTTCCTTGAGTAACAATGTTATCGCCGCACTGCTTTTTACCATTTAAAGAAACATTTTCCATTGCTGAAAAACAGTTTGAAACAGGAAACAAACTCTCCAGTGCTAAAGTTCAGTGTGTCACCAACCCATTCAGTGATTAGTGCTTTTGTTTCAGTGTGGACTGTAGTGTGTTTTACACAAGCTCTTTTCAACCCAAATATGATAATTACTTTGAATAATAAACCTTTTTTCAAACTAATGCATCAAAATAAAACCCAAACTAACGATAATGGATGGAGATCAGTGAATAAGATGAAAAATGCCTGGTTTGTAACAAAAAATCCTCTAGACACTGTACCTCCAGAGGCTGTACTGTACATTAAATTCACCATTTCTTAAGTGGCCTTCTCCTCCTACACAAGAGAACACACATTAGCCTACTCTTTCATCTGTAACAAATAAGCAGAGTTATGCAAGTGTTATTTAATGTCACTATAATAAGAGCTTCAGTTCCCCACTAGTTATGGGAAGTGAAGCTGTCAAGGTGGAGTTTCATCAGACACCACAAGACTTTTGCTGTTGGTCATTTTATGCAAAATATTAATGCTTATTCTTCTGTAAAACAGAGGCCAGTGCTTTGGTTTCAGGAATTACCACGAGGACCTCTGTAGGTCAAGTGTTATCTTTGCTATCGTCTGAGCAGAGCAAGGTTATTTTATGATTTTTTGTTGTTGCATCCACTTACATTGCTTTTAACCAAAATTTGCAGTCCTAAATGTTGCTGCTTACCTTCCTGATTTAATTTAGCACCCTTGTGAATATTGCAACAACATTGCCTTGGTCCACTGTTAGCAATTCCATATAAGGTTGTCCCGAGTACAGCAAACAGCAAAGTAATGGTAAACAGGAAAGAGTTCAGTTGGTCCATTAGGCAGAGAGATGACTCATTAATGACCTGAATCTACACAGAAAACTGTTTTGCAGTTATTACACAGAAGCAGCATATTTGTGTGGGGAGGAAAAAAAAGTCAAACCCATGGAAACTGATTATGCTAAAAAGACTCACCTTTGCTTTGATTTGTGTCATTTGTGTTCTGCGAAGCACTTTGTTATAGAGCAGCTTGTGAAAATGCTTTGTAAATGCCTTTATAAATGCCTTTATGAATGACTTTGCCTTTGACATTGCCTCTCATGCAATAAATTTCACTTTATGTCAATTTAAGCTACATCAGACTGGTACTGAGGTACTTAATTTTCTACTTTCATATTTCCACTAAAGTCAAGCTACCTAAATAAAAAACCCTTTAGGTCAGTAAGTTTGGTTGTTCTACCTCAACCATATACCAAAAATGAATTCCCGTTTCTCTTCAAAACTGTTCTACTCTGATCTTACACAGAAGACAACGCAAATCCAGACAAGTAGGAAACAAGACAAACAATGGAAATGATGACATGACAGGATTTGGTGGCATGACATTTTGGGTAACAAGGCACCATTATTGCTCAGATGCACGGTTACAGCTAGACTTCCTAGACACAGCAAGTAGGTTCATGTTGCGTAAAATTGAAACACTGACCACAATGTTACAAAGGAATAGATTTTTGCCTCAGAAAATATGTGCACGTTGGTTTGACCACCAGTACTTTTCATTTGCTTCCCTGTGCGACTGTGTTTCTGCAGCACATAAAAACTTTTCCAATTCAGAAACACTTTGTGCCAGAGCTCAAGCGAATTAAAGTGCGCAAATAAACTATAATGTATGTCAGTTCCAGAATAACAACAATTATACGCAGCACAAAGGGCTGCTCAATGGTGAACCTTTGCTAACCTTTTCTAGCCACTGACATTCAATAATGGGACTATGTTGTCTCTTGTTCCTTTGGACAATCATCCATTGAAACAACTGCCATTCATGCAGTTTGCTCCACCCTCTGCGTGACCCTTTTTCATACTAGTAATTAGCTGCTGTTGAATTTCTACCAGATGCAAAGCAACCACGTACAATATTGACTATTCATGTGGCTATGTATGGCAGTTTATTAGATTATCATTTGATACACCACTCTCAAGTCTGACATATAACTAGTGCGTTGTGATTTGGTTGTATTTTTCCAAAAGAAATGAATTTTAAAATGTCAAACTGTTACTGGAATTAAAATTTAGCTTTGAATTAAGGTGAGAAAATGTGCATGTGATTCTTTCTGTTTTGATGCAAGAAAATGGAAACGAGTCCTCCAAACATCTGTGCACAATTGCAAAAAAATTACTTTTAATCATGTTTTTACAGCTCAATCATCCCCTCATCCTCCCATTCCACTTCTGAATAAACCCTCTTCTTCATCATCCTCTCATTCCCCGACCTTCTACTTATGTTGCACATGAGAAATGAGAGGGGGATGGGAGGGAAGATGAATGAAACAGGGAGTGGGGAATGAAGGGGAGGGGGGAACAAGAAGAGAGCAAGATTGGGGAAAATGCCCTTTGACTGGATTTAAAAGTCTGTGGCATTTCATTTTCAGAGAGAGGAGAGCTTCATCTCCTTCAGATCCTTTAAGGGCCAACCTAATTGATTAATGTTTCCATCTCATTGAGAAGAGGGGGGGTTGTGGTGGGGGACAGGGGGGCATTTGAAGCTTAACTGGAGCCTTTTACATTCCCAAGTCTTAAAACAGAACCACCACAAAGAGAGATGATGACAGAATGAAAGTCGGAGTGATGAAACAAAGTGTAAAATTCCAGTAGATGAGTAAAATATGTTGAAGGTCAAAATTGTTTCAATCTGAACATAGAGGGATAAAAAATAGTCGTGTCTTACCCCATACTATAAGCTCCCCTTGTAATGAAATAATGTACGTGTTTTTAGCGAGGTATTCAGTTTTCAAAGAGGCTGTTTAGGTTTCTGCACCTGTCATCCAGCCGGGCAGCAGCAGGCACTTTATATGATTGCAAAATCTAATGTAAGAAAATCCACTGCCCTTTCACTGAAAGTGAAGACTGATAAAAAAAAAAAACATGTCACTGACATCAAATCTAAAGTAAAGAAGGAAAATATACTTTTATATCTTGATAATTTAGTGCTTTGAACAGGTGATGCTTTCCCCAGTAACAGTATTTATTTTTGACACATGATACATAAAGCCTTACAGTAATTTCCAGCCTTCCATGCCCACGACCCGAGGCCACGAGAACACAAAGCTGATCATGGCTGAACAGAAGTAATGGAAATTAATGTGAGGACAGACTCATAACATGATAGCTCTGTAGGCTCAGGTGTAAGCTGAGGTATGAATCTCAAAACTCTCTGAATGAAAATATACCATGATTACTTGCCCTTTGCATGTTTTTGACACCAACATGAAAATATTTATATATCGAAGACTCTACAGGCATTTCCAATCACACAACAAAACCAGTGGAGAGAAGCCAAAACACTACTGACCTTTACCCAACATGGTATATTAAATATGAAAGGTCAGCTTCCACGGTTGGGGGAGGGTGGAAGTTAAGTCTAGCACATAGCAGACACAGACAAAATACTGTAATATCTATCAGGCAAATCCCCGAGCTGCCTTCAGAGGTCATTTGAATGTGAAGGGTGTTGAGGCAAGAGGAAAGCAAAGATACATAGTTCAGCAGTCCTTCCGCTGTTGTTGAACATGAGGCATGCTGCTCTGCAGTTGCATTTTTATAATCCTATTAATCATGCAAGCTTCTGTTACATCTGCTCGACTTCCTGAATCAAAAAAATTGCAATTTAATATAATTTGCGGTATTTTTTTTCCCTTAAACTAAATAATACAAACTCCTCAATAACAACTGTACAATTGGATTCTGTTCAGTGTAATTAAGGCTCAGTTTTATCATTCAAATGTCCTTCTGAAAACGGAGTCAACTATTTAGCTGCCAATCACTCTGCTCATCGCTGAACGCATGTAGTAACCAAACAAAACAAAATTATTTCCCTTTATGCAAGCAGCTGCTTTTCACTCAGAATAAATTACTGTACAATAAGTTTGATGAGAGACAGACATCTGTAGCTATGTTAACACATCATTTAATATTAATGTAAATTCTAGATCTTTAAATGTAAATCAACACATTGACTATAATCACATAGAATTTATATGTATTTCTTTCCCTCACAGAAAAGAATGCCTGCCAGCTTGGGACTGAGTTTTCCTTGGGTATTATTATTTTTTTATATTAGATTGCTTTTAAATTACATTTGAACTTAAAAACATAGTAATTCATTTTATTGAGGTTTCGCATTAGTAAAAAACAACATTTCTTTCAAACCCACAAATCTAATCCAAATCCATTTTTCTTATTAAAGCATTTACATGTTTGAAAACAGAGAAATTGTTTTGAAAAATTAGATGCTCTTTTTGACATACTCCAAGTCCCTTCATTCGAATCACCAAGTGAGTGCTTTTGTTTTTGGGGTTGTTTTTTCTTTTTCTTTGATTTTCCGTCTGCTTCATTCTGAGATTGGGCATGCCAAACAGTTTTCTTCTCTCACACAACTATTACCACTGAGAAAGTCATAATGTTATGAATTAATAACAGTGATAGCAGAAAACAGAAAAACTACCAAATGGTTTTCATTAAAGAATAACATTGTGTACTACGACATTAAACATCCATAGCAAAAGCCTTTGCTCCAAATGAGATTAAAGTATTCAGTTTCTCCTCAGAAACTCTTGAGCAGCGTCCCAATTTTTGAAGATCACATGTCAAACTTGCAGCTAATCCACAAATAACATGTTAGCATCGGTCCAAATGGCCTTTAAATTCCAAGCATTTCTAAGTTACTTATTGCTGTTGCCTTGTCAAAGACTGGGGTAAGAGTCACAAAGCAAAGTTTACTGGAGAAGTTAGGATGGTGCTATAAACAACCATCAAATACTGGGCCATTGTAAATTGTAGCTTCTATGGTATAGCTCATCATGTCTACACTGCTCTTAAAAACCATGGTGTTTATGTTGGATATCCATTATTTACATTTTATGGGAGGTTTTTCATTGGTGCTGGTCATGTAACAATGTGATACAAATCTGAAACAAAAGACAGTGTAAATATAGCAGATTAAAGTGATAAAGTGAGGCTAGTGAGGACTAGTTTGGTCTGAATTTGAGCAAAAGAAAGCAGAGTTCATCTTAAATCTTTACAGTGGGATGGCACTGGTTAACGTACTGTTGTATGTGGACTAGATGCTGCTGACAGACTGGAGCTGTGTGGTGATGGTTTCATAATTTCCATTATAACAATCGGAAAACTACAGAAAGCAAAGGACTCCTGTGACTTCCTGCTTAACAGTATCGCTTGTCCTTGACATAAAGGACTATCTTCAATATATCTCTTTTGTTTGTCTCATCTTTTTTTTATTATTTCATGAAAAGTGTTAAGGATGAACAGTGGTAGGCACAGATGGATTGATTAAAATGCCATCAGTACTGGAGCTTGCATGCAGCATATTTTGAGTTTCCAATATTCAGAATATTAAACCTAAGAAATATGATTTGAAATTGCAGCATTCACTGATGTTCGGAAGGGCTTGGTAACTTGCTTTCATAAACGGATTGGCCATCTGGAGAGCTTGGAGTTTTCCTGGTGGCTAGTCGACCTGTGGGTCAGGCAGCAAGCCAAGCAAGGCTGATACAAAAAGATTTTAAAACGTCCCAGACTGTAGCTTGATCTGACAGCTAGAGAGGGACAGGGGTGGGAGGCTGAAATATGAGGGAAAAAAATTAAGACATAGAATGTGAAAAAATATTCAGTTAGAAGTGCAAGAAAACTATTTATCGCCGTATAGAAGGAGGAACGAGAAATGCCATCAGTGCAACAAGTGTTACTGCTGTTAACATTAACTTCCTATATAGCACGCTGTTCACACTTCAGAGCCATCCTACAAACTGGCAAACATAACCAAAAAGCCTTCTTATAGCATTTAAAATGATTATTCTGTACGTAAACCTAAAGACATTCCTGCATAACGCTGCTAGCAAACCTTACTTAGAGTGCATATTGTAAAGGGTTAAGTTGCTGCTTGTACAGAAATTTCAATGACTGCTTTAATTTAAAACATGGCAATTTACAGTTGCATTGTTATTTTATTTTATTTTACCTAAGGATAGAGAAAACCAACAATACACATAAAAATTTACTTGTTGCTGGCACATTCATTTCCTCATATTGTTATGACGTATAAGGTGCTGGGATACAGTTTCCTAACATGCATCTAACATGTTTTGTATTTCAGTACCTACAACTTGGTATGATGGGATAAGATGACACACACCATTTTATGCACATTTCACAACTGAGGTCAATACATTTTAAGACTTTTTAAGGCACTGAGATGCAAACAGCAAAAAAAAAAAAAATATCTACTGATAACACATTACGTTTAAGGTTTTTTTTTCCAATTTATAATATTGACTCTTGCAAGTTTTCATTTTACTGGGTTTGTAGGATTTGCAACTTACAAAATATTACGTTTTGTACATTTTCACTGTTCCTCTGGATGTAGCGTGTACTGTTTATTTGGGACTGTAGTTGGATAGCAGCAGTGGTTTTGTAGCTACACTGACATATTTCAATAGCTCTTTTTACAAAATAGGTTGGCCACAGAAATTCCCATTATCGCATCTTCTGAATTACAACCAAGAGGTTGCTGTGAATGGTTTTTCCAGTTCAGTCACTCATTTTTTAGAACTATGACCATGGCATTAACCTTGGTTAACCACACCTTCTAGTAATTATCCATTCACATATTTTTTTTCTTTACTTTGCTAAAAAAAACAACAGAATGAAAAATAGTCAGGGGCAAAACAGATATGTCACTACAGGCCACAAAAAGAATATCCGCTTTCAGTCTACAAGGAAAAGAATCTAATTTTTCACTGTTTCATTTTATCGAAGTAGACACAGCCTCACACTGATCTGAAACACCTACACGGGAGGCATTTACTCATTGCTTTCTCTCCCCCTTCTCTTTTCAAGTTCAATTATGCGGCCGTTTCTCACCAATATTATCACCAAACTAAATTCATCATTTAGGATTAAAGCTGAAACTGTGAGGAGTTGTGCTGCCATTTTGCTTCTATCCACAGTCAAGCTCTGACCACAAATGTACAGCTGTCAAAAACTTTCACCTATAATTAACAGTCAGTGCTGTCTGTAAAAGCAAATGAGAGATAAAAAGATTTCACCTCACAGACTGTGCTGGGGAGAGGTAAATCCCCCTTGCACCATACTTTTAGTTTCATGTATCTAAGTCAATTTCTTTTGGTTATGTAAAATCAAAACATAATTTCAACCACCGAAGCATTCGCAGGCAGCTTTAGTGAAGCACCGCAGTTTATTGAAGGTGGTGCTTTTTTGGAAGCGTTTTTCAAATTAATATTTGACATTCTGCAGACATTTAATTGCTTCCTGTAGTTCTGTGAGTGACAAATGAAACAGCCATCAAGCTCTTAAGTCATCAAAGGACTTTTTATTCCTTTTGTGGTGACTTGGAAACATTAATTATGAACATCTGAAATAAAGAATGTCTTTATTTCTTTCTGCATCTTACTTGCGACAGGCAACATTTCTACCTGCAGTACATAAGCTTAAATGTGGAGACACCATCACTTTAGAAAAGCTAATCTCATGCAGCATAATCAAGTATAGTTTCTCACAGATTCTCTGAGAGCAATTTCCATCTGCACAAAAGATGTATCTTGAATTTTAGATAAGTGAAAAGAGGAGAGGATCTACAGATTTATACCATCTTGTAAATTTACATAAGCCACTCTAGGCTCATGACATACTTAAATAAGCAAGGTTATGTAACAGCTCTATAACTGCACTTTACCATTGAATAGCAAAGCAAATTAAGTAGGTGCACAGGAATTTACAAGTGAAGCAAAACATTGTACCAGATTCCTGCTTTTGTTCTCCGTGTGCATTAAGCTGTGTTTTCACATAAAAAAATAAAGGTACAGCTGTAAAGTATTTCCCCCACTGCTGATGACTCACAGGAAGTTAAAGGGAAAAGTGAAAAATAAGTCAAAGCTGCACAAACACAGCACGCACATGCACAGGCACACGTGCACACAGTGTTTCTGTTAAGTTTATGCGAGACGCAGACAGACTGGCTGTGTGTTGTACCCATCTATTAAAGGAGAAAGGGGTGTGGTTTTAAGAGCTGGAAGAACTTATTTATCACTATAGCGTGTAACCGTGCCCACTTACAAATTCAGAATAGTGGCTGTTTTGAGTAAAGCCTTTCACCGAGTCATTAATATTTGACAGAAAACATGGCTTTTTTATCAGACTAACATTTTTACCATTTCTTTTCTCTGCACTGATGTGCACCTTGTGTCACGGTGCATTACAGGGTTTTGCTTTTATCTTGCTTGGCTATGTATCCAGCTCCTTCCCTCTTAGATCATGAATTGATAGTTTTTCCTTCTGTTAAAGGCAACAAATGTTGCCATCCTCCTCAGTCATAAACGCCTCCTCTGCCATTTTCCAATACACCTTAATTATTCCAAACAACTGTTTAATTACTGTGAGTTAATCATTGCAGCATGTGATAATTTGTATATCGCACTTCAAATATGAAAAACATGGCAGTTACATTGAAGACAGATGCAGTTGTGTGAATAACATTCCAAGGTCATGTTTTCTAATAACTCATCTGACAACTCATTTCTATTTGGATTAATACACTACATGCTATACACACTTCACTAATACACTAAACCTATGCGCTATAATGTAAACTGTATTAGAGCACCAAATTTTGTCAACAAGACAAACAAAACAAATTGCGTTCACCTGTGTCAGATTTACAAAGATCAGAGGGTTTCTTCCCATTTCTAATGTGTGACATAGGTTCTAGCTTGAAATAACAATAAAATAAACGCACCACCTTTGGCTGTGCATGCAATCTATGGATATTATTATGTGCAATAAAATGGAAGGTTTAGAAAAATTGAAACATACCTTTTCTGTAACTAACTGGGAAAATTGATCAGACATATTTAAATGAAAAGAGGTGTAGGATCTATTCTGCATAAAATCACATAACTGTAATCCTATATTCTACAGTGTAAGCTGTGTCATAATATATATATATGGATACATCTTCATCACAGGTTTATTCCAAAAACTATGTATCTATAGAGTACCAAAGTACAATATCTATAATAGTATTATCATTTATAATGTGTACATGTTGTCTTTGTGCATGCTCAGGCATACAAGCAAGGAAATCCTAGACTCTGTTTATCTGTATGGAACATTTTCAGTGGGAGAAACATTGTATCACTCATCACAAAGAGTTCTAGAGTTTTTTCCTACTGAAAATATCTGGATGTTTTCAGTTTGAGAAAAGTCCGGGGAGAAACTTCTACAACTTGCACTCCTGGTGCACTTTATGTAATGTTTCTCCCACTGAAAACATTATACACAAATAAACAGAATCAACTTTCTGGGATGTGATTTAAGATTCTTTACCTTACACTGAAAGAGATTGTAGGACTCTGACTGTAGCTGTTGTCTTTTATGTTATGCGTTTCCCTATATTTCATAGTTCCCAAAGAAGTGACTGGCACAAAACAGGAAATGATAGCCACAGTTATAATTATGGCCACAAAGGCTGCATAGGGAAGAAGTCGGGGTGGTGTGATTGTTGAGAAAACATTGTACTTTAATGCAGGAGAGTTAAAATGTCCAAATTCACTTAGTGAAAAGATTCAAATGAAACAGACATTTTTTGCTCCTGGAAGAACAAATGCTATATTTATACCTTTTGCAAGATTTGAGATCTGTATCATTCAAAGTCTGATGTCATCAAGTCTTCGGATGAACCGAGGTATAAATTTTACATGAATAGATACATTTGTTTTTATCTATAAAGCCACATAATTCACTTACCTGAGCACAAAAAATATGATATGATATGATGATAATGACAAAGGACTGGGAATTAAGGGAATTATATAACAAGTGTATCTGTTTACTTCCCATTCACTAAAAAGTTTAGATTATAAGGAAAATACTTGAAATACAGACTTGGAAACTGAAATTGGAAGTCTCCATTATAAGCTCATTGCAAACGAGCTTGTGCCACCAGTGAATACACAGGTTAGAATAGCACACTTTAACTGATGAATGTGAACATAAGTCCTGCAAAGTTAAACTGTTATTATAAAGATAAACCAGACATATGCTTTAAATACACAGAGGCTAAAGAAATGCTTCCTCACTGTGTTTGGCTGCGTAGAAGACATGTAAGGACATTATTTCAAAAGAAATGTGGTTATTTCAATAGACCTTAAACCAACTTCTGGTTGGTTTGCTTCCAGAAAATGGCAATTATAACAATAACTGTTGCAATGTTAGAATAGAATAGCGTTTTATTGTTATTATCCATGTACGACAAAATTGCAGGTGCTCTGCACCAACTGTGCATGGAATAAAAATATAAATAGTAGGACGGCTGGAATAAATAACAGACAAGAGGAGTATATACAAAACAGGAAAAGGGCACATAATAGAAAGGCACACATTAGAGGACACAGGGCTTGTTATAGTCTTGTTGTTGAAATAAGACAAAGATGTTTGTTGCAAGTATGTAAACATTTAGTATTTTGTCTTTGTTGAAAGAATAAACACAGATATGTTTAAAATGCCTTCAGCTTTAATTGCAGTAATATTTAGCTGAGAATACAGGTCTGTACCTACACATCCTATTTTAACACTTTCTACACCAGAGTATTGTTTTAAACTTTACCACGGGCTCATGAATCAGTAATACTTCAAGATCTCCCAGAATGACATACAGTACATGTTCATTGTTGTGGCTCAGTAGTGAACTGGACGTCTGTAAGAATTACTGGATACAAGCGGTATAACATGCTGAATTCTAACTCATTACAATTTATTAATAGATTTGTCCAAAATGTAACTGAACATAGTAAATATTGCTAAGTTGGAGATCATTTATGGTAACCATGGAGATAAATATAAGCAAATCCTGTATGATTTCCTCTCAAACTTGTCTTTATTCTTTATTCTACTTAAACAGTTGTCAAATAAGGAAACATCCTAAATGTATATCAAATAAATAAATATAACAATAACACATTGAAGAATAAATATTTATTGGCACTGAGCTCCTAGCCACCTAGAAAATGTTTTGGCAAACCTTGTTAAAAGTCATCTTTTAAACTGACAGAGCAACCAGCAGCAACCAGAAGCCCTTTTTTACCACATCTAAAGTGTTACTAATGGTTGTGGTATGATTCTCTGTACACTCTGTTTCAGCTCTGATACTTTTTCCACAAGTCCAGTGTTTTGTTTATGTCTGTACCCGCTCACATTTGTGGCACTGTAGTTTATGACGAGGTGTGAGAGCATTTTTTACTTAGTTCATCTGGCATTTCAAATTGCGCACCGAGAAGAAAGCTTCCTCGGATTTCACTGACATATCCAAACAAAGGAACTTCAAATGTGTGAAATGGATCGCACAGGATAAGTAAGTCAAGTCAGTTGCATTTTAATTATGAAAGATTTTTTTCATTACGTATTGTTAAATAACACACGTAACACACGTTTGTTAATCAGATAGCTAAGCTTGTATTACTATACAATAATAAACCTTTTCTCTCATCTATAAGACAAAAATATATACTGATTACAGCAAATTAAAGTCTAATGCTCATATCTAGTCAGCAACAGGCTCACTGTAACTATGCTTTCAGCCTTTTATTTCCTTCTATAAAGCACACAGGTGCAACTTAATTCAATTGGAAGATGTTGCTCTGGTTATACACAAATAATACACTTCCATGTTACCAGCAAAGTCGTTGTCATGGAGATGATGAGGCTTATATAAGCTCAAATGTATTTTTGTTCAATACAAGTGTATTGTCTTTACTGTGCTCATTTCATTATGATTTGTTTATACCCTCACATATAATGGCAAATTGATTCAACAGTCTCTGTCTTTTCCAGCCAGGCACAGCAATGCAAAGAGATACACTTAAAAATGAATGTTTTTTTTCTCTCTTTTTGTTGTTGTTGTTGTTGTTGTTTTTTTTCCGGATGGCTAGTAAGGCATAAGGGATCTGCTCTCAGTCAAAGCCATTTTATTCCATCTGCAAAAGTTGATAACTGGCATTTTGTATTTTCCGTCAGTATCACTTTTATCTGCATCACTGTCACAAGCAGAGCTACAGCTTTGATATTAAAATCACAGACGTCTGGTTTTGTGAAAAAAAACAATGAATGATTATAGTTCTTACCTTTCAGCCAACTATGCAACAGTGATGGAAAAAGATCTTCCAGTGGGAGGGGTGTCATTCACCCCACCTTTAACCTCGTGGCTGTGTCTAGATCCAGCACCTACCAGCTTTCAGCAGAGGATTAAACAGCTAATGACAGAGAAGTGCTGTGATTGACAAGTTAAGGTTTCCTTCCTCGTCAGAAGGGCCTTTGTGTCTGTCTCTTGCCCATTTCTTCCCAGAACTCACATTTCACATTCCACCGTGACTTGAACAATTTCTAAATTTCTTCATTGTGAAATAGCTACAAGTGAACTTGGAGCCACTCTATTCACACCGTACCTTTAAACTGAATAATGAATAAGTCTTATTTAAAGTTCTTACACTGCTGTTTGTCTGCCTTGACCAGGTTTTCTCACATTGCATGTCCACTGTTCATCAGTGCAGCAAACATCTACAGTCTGCTGCAGTCATCGTCTCAGATGAGGGAATTTTCAGCATCAGTGAAACATGTGGGAGTACGTAGTTACTGTATATTTATATTAAGCCTTTGACTGTATTTGAATTGAAAGAAGGGCTGTTGGTGGTGGGTATCACTGCTTGTAAAAACTAAAACAACTTCAAACAAAAGATTTTGAATAACCCTGTTTAGATATGATTTTTTCTGGAGAGCCCCTAGTACATTCAAAGCTAGCACTCCTGGTTCACTGGCATACATGTACTGCTGTACGGACATTCTAAACATTTTGACAGCTAAGAAAAAACACAATGCAGGATGTGAAGGCAGGTCAAAAAATGAAGTGATCCTCCTACTAATGTTCCTGTCATATGTTCTAAAATGTATGGCGTGTAAGTTAGCGCTACATCAATAGAAACTGACAGAGAATAATAGCATGAAGAGCAAAGCTGGAAGGACTTGTCTGTCTGTCTCTCTCAGTCATCTGGACCAACCTGTCCACAATCACAGCCTCTTAGAAGATTTGCTACTGGTTGGGGAATTTGTAGCCGAGCGATGCGTCAGGGGTTGTCATATAAAATGTAAGTGCTTTCCCCCTGAGTAATTTAATCACAGACTTTTATGGAGGCATCAGGCAGCACATTGAAAGACAGAGTGAAAGATCTGTAATTGGCATTCTTTCATTCAAAGTAATATATGGAATATGTGGTATAATTACGGCACCGGTAATGGTCTGAGGATGACTGAAATGCTAACGCATAGCGATTGGTTTAATGTGTGTTCATCAGGGGGAATTTGCACCATATTGACTTGTGACTTTTCCTTGGTGGTATTTCATTTGGACTAGTCAGACATTATGGTGTGGCTTTCATAAGCGCCCATCTACTCATCTCAGACTTTGGAACGGTGAAAAACTTTGGCTTCTTAATAAGTGAAACTTAGCAGAAATCTGAGTGAAAAATAATGTGAAAAAATGAGTAAGATGTGTGGGTGATGTCTGAAATTAACTCGACCATCAGCATAAAGCTCCTGAATAATCTGAAAACCCACTTATGCGACCGTGCTATTTGAATAGATACTTTCATTTCACTGTCTGCTTGACATGAAATTTGATGACACCTTTTTTTGTGGCAAAGTTTACGGCCAATATTTAAATTTGAGCATTTAAATGAACATAGTACAAGGCAACTGATTAATGGCTGGTATATATTTTATTTATTTACTTATTGGTAGTTTAGGCAAGCCTCATATTTAAAAATAAAATACATTTTATGTTTTCTCTGATAGCTTACATTAGACATACATTTACAAAGTTATTCATATCTATACAAATATATTTTTTTCATATTAAACTTTTCTGTTTTCTTCTTTTTAAAACTTAGATTACTTAAGATAAGATAAAGCGCTTACCTAATTTTTTTTCTTAGTTAATTACAATAAACGAAATGTTACGGAACTTTATGTGTGTGGGATTACCTTCACTACACCACAGTAATGCCTTGTTTATGATAAACTGTAGATGAAACACTAACACATTTGTGGCGACACAAAAATAATTATTTACTGGAAACCAGGCGGTTCCTGGATGGCTTGGGAGTTAACACACTGCATGGTACATGTTTACGGTACTTTGGGCCTTTCCATTCACATCAGCCCTCTCATTTCTCTGTTTCTAAGATAAACCAATCAGGTGGATCTGCTGCGCCACACAACCTCAGTACCGCACATGTGTGTGTGTGTGTGGGTGTGAGTGCGAGTGGCAATATAAAGCAAGTTAGCAATGGTTTATAGATATAAGAACATTTCCATAAAAAATGTTTTATTTGTGTCATGTAACGTCATCTTAATGAGCTCCAGAACCGTCTTGCAAATATACAAGTAAGAGGAATGCATTTTGCCTCATAATTAGCAGTGTAATGTAACCTGAGGATGGTGTCACCCAAACATTCAGAAACATTAGGTGCAGTCACACTTTCCATCATCTCATTTATCAAGAAACAATACTGAAATAAGATCCAGGTTGCGGGAGAGAAAAAATGAATGAGACATGAGGGGAGACAGGCACAGAGAGAGTGCTGGAAACAGAAGAGGACAATGTTCCACAATCCTCAGATAAACTCAGTGTGACAAGATGGTTACTTTCTCCCTCTGCTGTGACAGTTAATTTTGGACTAGGAAAAATGTCAAAAATGTTTAGCTGCGCTTGAGCGGAGTTAATTACAGAGCCCAAGGCAACTCAAACTAGGGCTGCTAATGGCCCTGACTTACAGATAAAGCTCCATTAAACAAGACTGTTTTTTTAGCCACTGATCTAATTTACTTAAAATCAAACATTTTGGCAGCAGCAATTAGATTGTCACTGTTTAGGTTAGAATTTTTAAGCTGCCATTAATCTGATTAATGCTTCATCTTGTTTGGAATCATTAAAAAAACACACACAAAAAAACCTTTATCCTCTGGAAGTAGAGCATTGTGTACAATGTTATGTGACAGATGCATGAGAAACGAAACTACGTACGTGCAAAGATATATTCAATGCTAGTTTGACATTCATGCTCTAAACTGTCACCACTTGACATTTAGACCCTCTGACCACCTATTAAACAGTCGCTCTCTTGTTTCTGCCTTTCTCTCTATCTCTTTGTTTCTTTCCTTCCTTTGAGGTCAGCGAACCACAGTGTTAGTGTTTTCAAGCCGCTCTTACATATCTTTGTGGTTGCATCACTTCCTTCTCACAGGTCCCTTCGGCACTGCTGCACTGACACGTGAAAGTCTATGAAACAGCAATCAAGACATCGGTAGCACAGAGGCCAGAGCCAAGTGAACCCAGTCCCAGAGATCGGGACCCAGAGATGGCCCGTGAAATGAGTTGGAGTTGGAAAACCACCAGAGGGATATTCCACGCTCTACTGCCAATTTCACTATCATAATCAGCCTCAGCTTATAGAGTGATATTATAAGCCTGGCTATTTTCGCTGACACTTTTGCTCCTTTTTTCTTTTTCTTTTTTTTGGCACAGATGATAAGGAAGATGATACGAATTATGCAGTGACTGAACTGTAGATTCTGCAATAAAGAAAAAATAAAGAATGAAGCTGTTGATTCAGACTCACAAATATCTGCTACGAGCTTGATGCCTGGGTAATGATTGATGGTGAAGAACTTCATTACATAAGCATACCTGTCTCAAGTAAAAGACTGACAAAGTAAGCTGTCATCAAACCATCAGCTGAGTCCTACTGAAGTTGTAAAGGGCGCCCATTAACCAAGGCCAAATTGAATCCAGATGTTGTCAAGAAGGTTATCGCTCTAAAATAAATGTTGTCTCAGCATGTTGATATGCTTCTTATACTCCTATAAAATATAAATATGCAACCACAACAAAGCCACTCAAGTTAATGAACCAACAGAAGTTAATAGATGTGGTTGCTTTGTTAAAACCTCCATGTTTTCTGTCTCACTGGCCATATGTCCAAAAGTGAATCGAAAGCTTTAAAGAAGGTGACAGGCTTTTAGATTTCTGCAACAGTCTTTTTTTTTTAAGTGGGGCTTATTGTAAACCAAATCTGCATGTAAATGAATAAATCATAGCAGGTAAAGTACAGCTTATGATTTCTCACTTTGTTTTTATTGCTGTAGGATGAACTGTAGGATGAACTGATTTCTCAGAATTACCCGAAGCCATGCGGCTGACATATCAGAAAAACCCAAAACATCATCATGCAGTCCCTTTTATCGCAGGATCTGATTTATGTACACCACTACAGTAGCTAGTCACATGACACGTGGATAAGTGGCCTGATTTTTTGAGTATACCCAAAAAGTAATGGTGAACTTACAGAAATAATGAGATTCTTGAATCCACATCAGAATAAAGCACCCATTAACCTGAGGAGACAAAGTAAGTAGTAACTAATTAGATTTTGGTTGGTGCTAATTGCGTCTTATATTGGACAGAAGGAGATTTATGGATATTAAGGCGATCAACCTGATGAGTTTTGTTCTGATTTAACAGCGACTCCTTATTAAATTGTTCCCAAGTAATTTATCATGATTTATTATTTACTAGATATCTTTCCCCAACATTTGGTTTGTTAATTCTTTTTCTTTAATTCCTGAGGATTTTGCGTACTTTCTATGAATACTTTGTCTTTGTTCTAGATGCAAATAGCAAATAGGCATACGCCATCAATAGCTTTGATTTCATTCAACTGACCTTTCAAAATGTAGGTCACTATGTTTATACCCTGTTGGGAGACCACTGTAAGCAATTCTGCAAAAGAAGACATTGAACTCGATGTGATGGTGTGTAATGTGTTATTTTTGTGACTGTTATTGAGTTTCTTAATATGTATTTAATTTTCATATGCCACATGTTTCAATACACATCTGGATGTATTTAAATGAATGTATAACTGTTTCTAGAATGTTTATTTTTATCTGTTGTACTTTTAATTGTATGCTTTTTTTATGGAAAAGTTTTGCTGTTTAAAGAAATTTCAGATTTTAGATAATATACTGCACCCTTTCTTCTCTCTTTATTAACCAATTTGGTACCATTGGAGGTACTGTGAAGAACCATTTATATATTTATACTGGACTCTTTGCAACCTAAGTACCAACCCCATGATTCTTTAGCCTGTAGAAGCATCTTTAGCTATGATAACTTTAAGTAATTATTTTTTGTATGACTTTACCTGTCCCATTTCATTGTCAAAGATTTTAGTCCGTTCTGCTACACTGCATTACTTCGGTTCATTGACGTTTGCAATCATTCATTTACACACAGCTTTCTAAAGGTCCCCCCACAGCATTTCAGTTTTGTTAGGGTCTGAACTTTGTTTCATTGCAGCACCTTGATTCTTTTCTTTTTCAGCCATTCTGTTGTGGCTGTGCTCATTGTTGCACAAAACAATTTCAGCTAAACTTTAGCCTGATGGCCTGACATCTGACTATAGAATACTTTGGTATACAGAGAAGTTTATGGTCAACTCACTGCAATGTGGCTGCAAAAGGAACCAAAATCAACCTCCCTCCACCACTGTGTTGCTGTGAGGTGTTTTTTTCTGATGTGCTGGATTTGTTTTTTGTCAAACGGGGCACTGTGAATTATCTCCAAACATCTCAGCTGTGGTCCCTTCTGTCCAAAGGACATTGTTCCAGATGTGTTGTAGTTTGTTCAGATTTAGCGTTGCAGACTGCAATGCTGCCATGTTTATTTTTAAGCGAAGAGGTTTTCTCCTGGCAGTCCTTGCAAACAATCCATACCCGTTTAGTCTTTTTTCTAACTTTCTAACTTTGACCTTTAGCATGCTAACTGAGGCCTGTGGAGTGCGAGATGTAGCCCTTAGATGTTTTGCGATTTCTTTGAGCATTGCATGGCCCGAATTTAGGGTGCATTTGATGGGATGTCCACTCCCAGGAAGACTGTGCTAATACACTCCTGAATACTCCTGACAACAAAGTATCAAAACATTTGCTTTTATAGAGGCGCTCACACTATACTGATGATCATTTAATCCAGTGTTTTCAATTAGCAGCATCTGGCTGCTACTTACTCTTTTAATTCCTGTGGAAGCAGTAAGTGTGTACTTAGTTTTTTACAAGAATTGCATTCAACCCTGTGAAAACTTTATTTTTCACATCACTAAAATTCTCTCAGACACTTTTTTGAAGTGTTTTTTTTTTTTTCTACAGCTTCACTGTGAAGAACCACTTTCAGTTCCAGTTTGCACATTTGTTATGTATACAAAATGTCAGTCAGTTTGGCAGTGGTACTAGGTTCCAGATTTGAGTTTGGAGTTTTGGTGTTAGGTTGACACATTTGGAAGTTGTATCTTTAGTAGCATTATTCCAAAATTTCTCTCACTATGACAGTATCTGCTGCACCATACACAGATCTTTTTTTTTTTTTCCCAACTTCAGTCATGTGAACTTCCTTTATAAAAACTTTTAGGCTTTTACAAAGGTGAAAACATCCCGTAACATTTTACTGCAAAAAAATATTGTCAAAGTACCTCATAATAAAAGTAAATCTCTAAAATCTTCTAAAGGTTAGTCAGTTCTGAAATTCCTAACACAGAAAAGGGTTTTGTTATTGGTTTTAAGTGAACAGCTTTATGCATTTAGAAAGAATATCTGCGCTAGATCACCACTTGTCTGTTATATTGAATACTACAGTAGGAGACCTTTGAAAAATCTGCGTATACATAAATAAGCTTCTGTGTTCTTTAATGCGTCTGTGTGTTAAGAATGTCCTTTCGTAATATAAATCTTCAACATACTGCATAGATCTCTCAGCCACAGCCAGTGGTCTTCATTTACTTTCAAACACATCTGCCTTTGGTATGAATATGGCTGTCAGTCCCATGAAGACCATCACAATAGAACACACTCATTACTATTGTATTGCATTGTGCTTCAGCATCAAGCGAATACCACCCTTGACTAATTTTCTGTTTGTATCAAGAAACAAAAGCTCTTCGAATCTCCCCATGGGCTCTGGAGTGGCTTTACTGCACATCAAACTATGCTAATTACCTTTTGCATGATTAATTGGACCAATTAGAATTAGTAGAGGAAGAAGATGATTCTTGGCAAGGTGCGAAACATTAATTAGTCATAAAAAACGTTTATTAGTGTTCAAATTTAATCTAGCAGAACACAATGGGATTAGGAGAAAAAGACAGTTAATAAGTAGCGTGTTCAATCACTCTTAGCTGCAGATGAAATAATGAATGTCACCGCTTACGCTGCGCTCGCTCAAACATGCACACACAGACAACCTCCGTCTCTTACCAAAGCTATTGTAGTTGGAAAACACCCATCTTCATCCGTCATACAAAGTGGCAGTTGTAACACAAACATTCCCACTCTGATTGATGAGTCAAGACCATACAAGCGACTTATACACAGTAATCCTGTATAAGATTTATGGCCTGAAGATGATGCATTAGAAAAAAAAAAAAGAAAAAAGAAAAGAAATTTGCAATAAAAGAATCAACAACAGTACCAACAGTTGCAGCACCAGCAACTAATGGCAATTTAGCTGTGGCAGCATTTATAATGGTATATGGCATATGTAATAACAGCATTGCGTGACAGTACTTCACATTCTATGTGAACCATGGGAAATGACAGCTGCAGGGCAGTTGTTTATGCTGATGAGAAAACAAGCAGGTACGTTATGGGCAGTGAGGAGCGTGTGGGTGTTTCCTCACATTTTGCACACTGATGCAATAAAATAACACAGAGTGGCTTCACATCGAGCAACACCTTGGCCTGTAAAAAAATCTGCAGGCACGCATGTATAAATAGTTGTTCAGGGCTGATCATAGCACCATATCACTCTGTTGCAGATCAAAGTTTGTGATTATATTTTCGACATAGCTCAAAAAATGCTTTTTAATCTTGTGTATGTTTTTCTTTCTAACACCCCTCCCCCCAATTCTTTTTCTCGCTCTGATTTAAGAGTTACAAGCTTGTTGCTTTGTTCCAGGGGAAACACCCCAATAAGTAAGCCCAATGAAAAACTGAAAGTTAGAGGCGAATTGTGAAACTTTGAAAAATCACACTTCAGTAAACACGTTATAACAGTTTCAGTATTGTGGATGTTTGGTGGCTTAAACCCAAATATATCAACAAGGTTTTTTTTGCCACTTATCTACTATATGGCAGATGAAATATTTTCCCACACTGACAGGTTTTGATGATATTTGGCTTGCAGATTTTGTAACGGAAAACCTGTGTGTGCAATGCTATATGTTTAAACATATTGCATCTGCAAAGGTTTTGCAATTTACAGTAAATCTATACCTTGAAGCTTCCCTTCCACAAGAGCGCAGAAAGAGCTGACATCTACTAATTTTGAGTGTGAAGCAATTTGCCTCATCAAGCTCATTCAAAGATGAAAATTGTAATGCTGTTTAAAGTTCACTCAAATTTTCAGATAAAGTGAAAAACACAATTATTAGCATATCAGCACAGCTTCAATCCAGAGCAAGAGGGTGAACATTCTTCAGACATCCTGAAGCTGTCATGAAGGTGCCTTTCTGTTCATATTTTATTACGTTATGCTGTACTTTTATATCAATACACATCCAGGCATTAATTACTATTCAAACAAAGATTATTGTGTGTTTTAATATGCATCTGTTGGTTTTTACTGATGCTTAGCATAATGAAGTTAATATTCTGTTCAATCATCATTGACGAGGGAGCGGTCTTATATGTTTCCGTTATTTATTTCCGTTGTAGTACTGTATGAGGTTGTTGCAGCTAATGCAAGCTGGAGCCCATCCCAGCTGACGTTGGCAGGGGAACACCCTGAACAGGTCAACTATCTGTCATTTGGTCTTGCCTTTCTTCAGTTAATGTTATAGAACCATAAAATACGTTTAGTGCACGTACAGTTTATTCTCTGAATGGACAAAGCAGATAGTGCTCCTTACATTCCTGACTCATTTGTGCAAATTTATGGGGGGGGGGGTGTTTCTAAATCACTTTGTAAAAAAATAAACACTGGCATATGTGGACAACCATCTAATTGGGAGCTTTCAGCAAATTTTATCTAGATGATCAAAATCATATTCAAACCAAGTATTGATTGTGCAGAAATCTGACTTAAAATCTCCTCCTTTCTCTGTATTTTATGACTTATATGAAAGTCTTTTGAGCACAAGTGATGTAGAAGAGCAATAATGTCCAGCACTAATTTAATACCTTATTACCATAAGCCTGGTGCAATGCATGCATAATAAATTGTTGTATCTTTTACGCAGCTCAGGCATATGGTTGGGAGACCGGATTCTCTTCAAACTGCACCAAATTTGCATGATAGGATGTGAGAGTTGGATGGATTTGGGGATTATATGAAACACAGCTTCCATTTCCAGTTCATTGTACTAAGGAGAGGTATCACATTTACACAGATGGCAAAGAATTCAGAAATGCACAGCTTCTGTGAACCACAAAGTGTGCACAGGAGAAGAAAAAAACTTCAAACACAGAATCTATGGATTTTTTTTTTTCTTGAACAGGAATATGTTCTCTATCATTTGTATTTTTTAATGGGCTGCAACTTTATGAAGCTCAATTGGATCTGATCAGTTTTGTCAGCAGTCGTGACCAGAGATTACGTTATATTGGAGGTTCTAGAGACCATTCTAGGACAATTGCAATGTTCATTATGATCAGGGCTTTCTAGGGGTTTGTCCAGACATAAAATTAAACTGGCAATACACTGACAGTTCTCATTCATATACTTGCACTACTGGCTAAGAAGAGACATCTTAGTTTAAAAAACAAACACAAAAAATGTGTTGTTACTTTATGGTAAACATCTTAAGAAAGAACGCTTTTCATTGTGGTCTGCACATGTCAATTGCCACCAAGCAGGAGAAGAAAAAACAAAACACAATAAGTTCACACACACTTCACAAAGATTTTATCGCTGAACTTAAAGAGCATGATCTTTACTGTGCCCCAGATTTTAATTTCAAGTAAAAAAGACTCCCACAAATATGAAAGGCAACCACTCTCCCTCCTGCTGTCTTTCTGAATCTGGTTGTTCCTGACGCCCGATTTACGCTTTGACCACAAATACCAGTGGCCAGGTAATGCTGATTTGTAGTGACGTCAGGAACAGGGGAATAGCCGTGTTAATCAGCAGTCTTTTTTCCCGTGACACTAACTTGTCTTATTTTGCTCTAAAGGTCAGGCACACAGTAGTGGAACTAGCTGTGGTTCAGTTTGGTATTTTGTTTTCCGGCAGTATTGTAATGCTTTTTTTCTCATGTCCGCTGGGCTGGAAATGGAGTGTCAGGGAAGATTGAGTTTTAATGTAACCATAGCGACTTAACTTAAGCTCATATAGCTCTAGATATAATTTGAAAATATTATTAGCAATCCAATAATTCCTGTCTTCCTTCTTCTTTGTTTCTAGAATAGAGGAGTTATTGCAGCCCACAGACAATGTCACATTAATTGGCACTTTAATAAAGGTCAGCCCAGTATAATACAACAATGTAATGATAGCTTGAATCCAAAGTTCATTTCACATTTTGGACTGTTAGCCTTAAAATTTTTATTTTACAGAGCAGGGTCAAAACAGCAAAAGTAATAGCGTCACTTTAAGACATCTCTTTAAAAAATTTATGTGAATTATTTGACTCAGTTCAAGCGCACATTTTATTCCATGTCCTGCACTTGAGTTTAGTCTTCAGATTTGGTAAAGTGCTGTCTTGTGATCTGGGATGATGTACTGCTGAACTAATAAATTTGGCAAACGGATCAAAAATCCCAACAAAGACAAGTTAAAGTTCAGAAATATATATACAGAACCGGACCAAACGGTCACACTTGTTAAACAGAGGTAGTTAGTTAATGACATTAGTAAATTTGGATTATTCAAAGCTTTTTTTTCTTTTTGGATTGGGGGATGGTGAGGGGGGTGTTCATATCAGTTTCCATATTGCTGTTTCATTTCAGTTCCCTTCTACTTGCCACGTGCAACCGGGCAGTACACATCTCTCTTAAATTTACTGTCACTACTGCCCACACACATCCACCAAAATCACAGAATTCCAAAGTTTGCATAAGCTTTGTACAAAAAATGGTGTAGAACCCCTGAAAACTAAAGAACTGTGGCTGTTTTTAAATCACATCAAGCAAATCTGAATATTAAAACCACATTTCTATATTCATGGGCTGATTTTCTCTTCCTTCCTTTTACCACTGAGACTGAACATGCAAGTATTGTTGTGTGCACCAGCTGAGAGTGCCTCTTTCTCTATCTGTGTCACTTTGTTTCATGTTTTATAATTGTATACTGCAAGGTCAATCTAAAGCACAAAGCTCTCTAAAATTAGCTTGTTTGTGAGTCATCTTTGAAACCATCCCATAAAGGTTGCATGGTTCTCAAAGGATGTAGCTGCAATCAAGGCCTGTTGGCTATGGTGGAGGACTTAAACCACAGAGACCCAAGTGCTGTCTTGTTCTTTCACATGCTTTCAGTCAAACCTCACCAGGTTGTGTGAATGGAATAAGGTGTTTTCAATGAAATGGTGATTTGTAATGAAAGTTTGTTAGTCAGAGACCTAATGTAACCATCATCTTTTGGATACTTTTTTATGTCTACCAAATCATACATAAACATAAATAAATATCCCTTTTAACAAAGCTAATGGCATAGCTCTTTGCATGGCATTATTACTGTATCACACTGCTGGTGGTCTTGAGTAAAATATCTTCACAACTATTCAGTGGTTTGCTTTGACATTTATACGCATGCTTGTCTTACAGGCGATGACTTTTAATGCCTTTTGCTCTGCCTTTTCGTCTTATGCCACAATGACATTTGTGGTTTTGAGTGTCATTACAGAGTAACAAGACCGTTGGACTGATTACCATGAAATTTCATGTGTGTCCCTTAAAGTTAAATTGCAATCAAAATATGAAGATTCCTTAATTATTAACATTTGGCAATTACTGGAGCAAAAATCTAAATTCTCCATTGTTTTGGTTAAAAGACATGCAATACATTACTAGCTGTGTTTCTGTACTAACATGGCTGACTACCACCCAAAACATCAGCATGCTAGCAATGCACATTGCACATTGCACTGCACTTGTTAGCATTTAGCATGGAGTACTACACACTAACCACCACTGGTCTATATTTTTCTTATTTTTATGGTTACTTATTTCTTTTGCCCATATGTAGCTTACAGAAACATTACTAAGTTCAGCAAAGCGTAACCGCTATCGTGATATGATTCATATTTAAATCTTGAAAGAAATCTTGCTGGATTTGTATGGTGTTATCAAAATGGTTTCAAAATGACTCATAAAAGTCTCACCTGGTTTTTTCCATCAACATTACAGTTGTGTGTAACGTCTACAGACTCATCACAAAGGTCTCTTTTTAAATTTTGCTATCAGAATGTTTCACATTAACACAGTGACCAATAACAAAGCATAATTCAATAAGGGTAAAAATATATGTATTATGTTTTGCTTTTGATTTGTGTATTTCTGCTTTGCTTTGTTTTTATTGTAATTATGGACTGCGGCTTTCATTACTGGCCCATATCTCAACACTGACAAATCTCCTTTTGACAGAAAATACTGGAAACAAAAGAAGGAATGTCAACACTTTTCTAGCAACTTACAATGATACAGTATCAGACATGTATTCTCACGATACAAACACAAGCAACCTTGTTAATATGAAAAAGGCTCTGTTGGTGCAGCTTTATTTTTTGGTGCAAAACTATGCTATTACTTTGTTTGCTTGTTTGTTTTTCATAATGTAGCACATGTTTCTTCAGATATTTTACAGTATTTACTCTCAATTGCTGCAGTTTTATCTGTGCACCTTGCCTTTGATTTTACTAAAAATGAACACCCTGACTGGATAAATGTAGTCGCTATGTATTATTCATTTCTGCCTCTTCCATTTGAACTTACAGTTGGCCAGAGTTGTAGGCTATTCGCTGGATGAGAACATGCTGCGCTCATGTTGTTACTGCATGCTTTATGTTTTCACTTCCATGCTGTTTGTGCTTTATGTTTTGTAGGCTTTTTTTGACTTTGAAGCAAACAATTAAAACTTCACAACACAGATTAATTGGTTTCCTTTGTATTAAAA
The DNA here is from genome assembly GCF_013358895.1 of Oreochromis aureus. Classification (NCBI taxonomy): domain Eukaryota; kingdom Metazoa; phylum Chordata; class Actinopteri; order Cichliformes; family Cichlidae; genus Oreochromis; species Oreochromis aureus. The sequence continues at coordinate 34,928,485 of NC_052946.1, forward strand.
AAGAGCGAGCCGTAACATATACTAAACATAAAAAAGGATTAAAAAGGATGATTCTACTAAAAAGAGGCCACATCAGGTTAATCAAAAACCCTACAGTACATGGCATGCATCTTCCCTGCTGCTGCTTGATTGGTAGGTATTCACTTGCCCTCATATATTTACAAAGTAACATTGTGAAATGCAGCTCAGTGGCCTCCAAGCCTGTCATGGAGGAAGTCATTTTTCTGCGGCACCATTGCCTTCAGATGTGGTCAAACTGCATGGTCTCCTGATGCAAAAAAAGAACAGACATTTTCAGAAAATGAAGTGTTTTGAGAGAAATGAGTGAGGGAGGGAGAGTCCCTTAATGGAGACAAGTAATGTAAACTCACAGAGAGAAAGCAGAGTGGGAGACAAGAACCAGTTTCACAAAGTTTGAAGTTTCCATCAGGAGGGACCACCAAATGCAGACTTGACAGACAATCAGTCAAAGAGCTTGTACATTTACAGTGCATGACAGTATTCAAAGGCTTTTTTTTACTCACTCTATCACTCATATACCCGATATGTCTTCATTTGTTTTAACAGCAAGCTTCATGAACAATCTGATCCAGAGAATGCCAGGTATTTTTAAGTCCTAAAGAGCAGCCTCTTAACTAATAATGAGAGTGAGAAATGCAGTGCATTTAAGTGAAAACCTCAATTAATTATGTATGATTAGAAGACTCTTAAAAGCTTTGGGCAGAGAAAAGAAAGAAAGTACATAAACAGAACACGAAGTCCAGAATGGCTGGATGGATACCAGATGTGAAATTGTAAATGAACCTTAAGTATACAGGTGACTGCAGAATGATGAGAGATATTGCTTCTGCATGGCTGGACACTGAACTGTGCACAGGTTATGCTACCTCAGTACCAAGGTAGTAAGGACACAAAAAATGGGATTGCAATTTTTGAGTCAGTGTTTGTGTTTTATATTTCGAGTTTACTATACAAGTTGTTTTCCCCTAAAATCAATATTTTATTTGAGCATTTCAAATTAATTACTTTGTGCATTTTTGTGACAATTCTGAAATGATCCTTGTTCTGATAACGCAACTACATGTAAGACATGACATTATACATATTCTTCTGTTGATATGTAATCTATTAAAAGTGTGTCAGTGAAACTGCACAGTTTTATGCTGTCTTGGAGGCTACATGCATGTCTTATCAGCGAATGACTCACTGAGACGAGGTCATTTGGAAATATCATTTCATCTGAAAATACATTCAGACATGTAGGTCATACTATATACTCCAGATAACTTCTGCAAGCCTGTCTCGTTCCTCTTTCCTTCCTCTTAGTCTCTTTTTCATTTCCCCCTCTATTTCTCCCTGTCAGTAGCATCATGCATGTTTTCACCTCTAAAGTGATTGTACCTGATTTATATGACAGGCCTTTAACCCTGCGTGTTCTTGTCCATCAGCATCAGGCAGAAAAACACCCAAGGGCATGTGTGAGTAGGACCAAATCTGGTTCTCTGTCATTCAGTACCTGTAACCTCCAACTAGAATGCACTCCAACAAATCGCATTTATTCCTGCCCGGTTAGGAGATGTGAATCAATCACACAAGGTGGGAAGTGCTGCTGAAAGTATGTATCCAAAAATACATTTCTTTCTTGTGCCAGTAATCTGTTTGAGTTATGCATTTTTGTCCGTATGCATTTTGGTTAGGTAAATGAATAGGATACTAACTGACAGTGACTGGCAGTATGAATAAAACCACAGCATTTGAATCCAACTCTTCACCAGAGATAAGGAGTGCAAAAATAGTTGGAAACTAATTTACAGAATGTATTAGGTGAAAGAGATGAAAGAGAACACCTTCATGCAGGAGGACATGGATTTCTAAAACATTGTAGTGAAACTAAAAGGAGCCCAGCAAAACGGAACATTGTCTCCACCTGCAGTACAACGATGGAAACAAAAGTCAATGGGTTGGTGGTGTAACAGCCCCACTTGCTGACCACGAATAGGAACAGACAGTACGGGCAGGGAAATTAACTGGGGAATGATTGCCTGCAGTTTTGCTACATTTAATGGCCAAGATAATTATCGTCAGCAAATATTCATAAGAGCTTAAGCACCGTATCTACCAAGAAAGTGGTTTATTAAGGTCTACAGGAGTTTATTAACAAAATAACTGCTAAGCATATCTCCATAAAATAATATTTAATGGCCTCTTTATTAGTTAACAAAAAAAACAAATCATCATTACAAAATCCCATTGCTTTTACAATCTGAGTAAAATAAACAAATACTTGTGTAAATATTTGTTAGCTAAAGCTCTAGTGGTTATGTAATGTGTCTTTTTTTAATGTTTCTCCATAGTTTAACCTCCGGTAAGGAAGCTGGTTTAGTTTGTGTGTGTGTCATTCTTTCTGTAACTGTAAAATGTGATGTGTATTGCCCACATACAGAAGCTATGTTAACATTTGACCTCTGATCTTCCCTTCAAGGTTAATTGATTGATCTAAAGGTCAAAGTGATAAAACTATGTTTCTTACTGCTATTGACTGTATTGACAACATATAGGCATATAGGTAATGATATTTGGGGATTCTAAATATCACATTACTAATCACATTGCTTTCTGTGTATAGTTAGTTAGAAATATACTGTAGTAGCTTTTCCAGTCAGAATTACGATTATGAGAATTGCGAGTGCATTCAGATCATAATTCTGTTTGCAAATGCTGCCAGACAAGACAAGATAAAAAAAAAAAATAGCGAATTGTTTTTCAAAAGCTGAAAATATTTGTATCCAGTTATTTACAAATCAATACCACCTGCTCCTACATAATGCTTGTGTAATCAAAGTACATATATGTCATGCTACCCTTGTCTGATTTTTACTGCACTGTAGACTTCTTCGAGTACTTTTAAAAAGAACCAAAATATATATTTTTAATGAATATATACAAAATACAACACTTTTCTCTTACAATTAAATACTGGCTAGAGAGTGAGCTGAGGTGAGTTTTGCGCTCTTGAAGTGCTTATTAATAGTTTCAGTATTTTGGTATTTAAAATATAAAGCTGTTTATAGTATAGTATTAATAAATTCAGTCGCAAGACGTTTGTATGCAAAGTATACGTTCTAATAGTGATAATAGCTTCTTTGGTTTAGATGAGGAGTAAATAGCGTGTACATGTGTGCAAAAAAATACATGCACGTTTTTCTCTAGCCTCCGGAAACACTTTTCTTGCAACGATTTCAAAATAGAAGTCTTGTTGGTCCGTGGTCACGTGACTCCTCTGTTTACAGACATCCGGAGAAACATGGAGGACAGCACTGGCAGTAATCCCCAGTCACCCGGATTCACAGAGAAACTGAAGTCTTGGCTCTCTTGGTCATGGACGTATGTGTGCTTCCTTTGGTTCGGGATGGTGCTGATAATGCTATACGTCCTGTGGAGTCCGCTGAAACTGCAGGAAACTCTTACCTCAGGTGAATTAAGGCAGATGCTAGCTAGCTATTGTTAGCCTACGGGTGTATAGCTTTAGCGAAAGCTGTTGGTTTGACAGCTCGCTGTCTGTGTTATTGAGACACGAACAGCGGCGACTTTCTGGTTAAAAGTAAAGCTTGTATTTAGATATTAATTGGCAGACACATTTTGCATTTTCTCCTACCGTAGATCATACTGAATGCAGTCGAAATTAAGTAGTTTATGATTTGTGTTACCAAGTTTGCTACTGTGAGCTAAATGTCACCTGCTAAGGACCATCGAAGTTGAATATTTTTAATGTTTTTATTAAAACGCGTAAGTGTCTCCTTTATTTTCTTCTTTCAGCTTCAGTGTTTTTAAACACACTGACACCCAAATTTTACGTGGCTCTCACTGGAACCTCCTCTCTTATTTCTGGACTCATCCTTGTGAGTTAATTTCTTTATCACCATAAATTACATTTTAAGCGTTACACATTTTAATACATTCAGTTTTAACTAACACTGCTTTGTAACGTATAACGTATATATTTAATTATAATTTTTCATTTTCATTCCTTCTTATGTTCAGAAGAAACCCAAAAAAATCATTATAAAACCTTTAATCATCATTATTATTATTATTATTAGTATTATTATTATTTAGCTTTTTAAGTGTTTAAATTCATCAATTTCAATTTGAAGGTTTATTTAGCACAAAGTAAATAACAAATACCAATACAAATGTTCAGGCTGTGTAATGGCACATCACTAGTTTTCTGATCAGATTTGCTTTTAAGGCACATATTAATAAAAGCATATTAACCGTTTATGTTTTTATTACAGATATTTGAATGGTGGTATTTTCGTAAATATGGGACTTCGTTTATTGAACAAGTATCGGTGAGCCACCTGCGTCCTTTGCTGGGTGGAGTGGAAAGCAGCTCCACAACTGGTCTGTTCTCATCAGTTAATGGAGATGCAGAGCCCAGGCCCAGCGTTTCAGGTAAAAAAAAAAAAAAAAAAAATGTACATGATGCAGCCGATCATAGAATTATTATTCATATTTATGTAAACAGTAACAACAATCTCTTCCTGTTTGTAGAGTGCAAGGTCTGGCGAAATCCTTTGAATCTTTTTAGAGGAGCTGAATATAACAGGTATGTTTTTGTTTAAGATTTTAATCAGATAATTATGTGGCTTAAACATATTTAAATGTCATAAAGGTTAAGTGTGTAAAATCTCACCACTTGATGTCAGTAGATTGCAGATTGCAGTCAGCTTAATTGATAGAGCAGTGGTGGAGGAGGAGAAAGAGCTATTTGTGATTTTTAGATCAAAAGAATGTTGTAAGGTATGCTACATATGTGGCCAATCTTTAGCTAAATATATAAAACTTATCAGGAACAATGGCAATGTCCATCTTAGCCACTGTATTCAAGACAAGGAGGCAACATGGCAGCTTTCACCAACCAGTGCCTGCTGCTATGTGAATGAACATTATTTTTTTTTCTGTTAAATAACCTTAAAAAAACTACTGACTGTACCCTTTAAAATGAGTAATTCATAATATCTGAATTTTTCTAAAGATTTGTAATGATTTAAACCTACTTTTTGTCTTTAGTGCAGAAGTATTATTTTTTTAATTTGATTCACTGAACCATAAAATGGAAGCTATTATTTTTACTCTGTGTACAACAGGTACACCTGGGTGACTGGGAAGGAACCCTTAACATATTATGATATGAACCTGTCTGCTCAAGATCATCAGACCTTCTTCACAGGAGACACCCAGCAGTTAAGGCCAGAGGATGCTGGTGAGTTATAAAAAGATGAGGAAAATTGCTAAAATCCATGCAATCAATGCATACATGCAATACATGTCAGAAATTCCTTTTTTATGATGTGAAGCACTACAGGTTTGTATACCAGTACCATAAACTCACATCTATATTGCAGTAAGCCTAGATGATCATCTTCTTACAGTGATGCAGAAGGCCTGGAGAGAGAGAAATCCTCAAGCCAGGATCAGGGCAGCTTATCAGGCCATAGAGATCAACCACCAGTGAGTTCTACTCGTACACAGTGAACCTCGCCATACATATTTCTAGACACCTGCAACCTCAAACGCCTCAGTGTTAGGCTTCATTAAAGTGAGACTGTATTCCATTTATATTGCCATCACATTAATGAGAAAAAGAAAGTGAAAGTGTTTTTTCTTCTTTTTTGAGGTTGGTGCTGCAGTTTAGAATCTTAAATTTAGAGTACTTAGAGTTTAGAGTACAAGTAAATTCAGACAGCTTTATATGGTATTTATAATAATTAAATAATCTTTGAAGTGTCTTTATTGTGCTGAGTTTTGTTTAACTGCATTAATATATTTCCATTATAATGTGTATATACAGTATATTAGCCTCTTTAAGGGTGCTACCATTCTCAAGTTTTGTCTTTGTTATTACATCATCTCTTATTTTTTATTTGTGAGTAAATATAAATATTTTCTTGTGCACTATAAAAAACAGCTTGGATTGCTATTTATAAATACATTAATTTCTTGTGTACATTTGTGTAGATGTGCTGCAGCCTATGTGCTTCTAGCAGAGGAAGAAGCAACAACTATCACAGAAGCCGAACGCCTTTTTAAAAAAGCTCTAAGTATTGGTAAGGATGGATTTTAGTGCAGTACAATAAAGGACTCTAGAGCATAGTAGTACAAAGAAAGCTCAGTAGATGAAGAGTAACTCAACACTGTATATTAATCCTGCTTGTGCTGCATGCCCTTACCCACGTTGTGCAGTGTAGTACTTCAGTATGGACCTCTCAACAACAATATGCCACAGATAGATATGATACAGCAAAGTGTATTATTTTTTTACACTCCCTCTCATGATGGAAGAATTACAGCTCCAAGATAACATCAGTGCTTTACATTGGACCATAAAATGTAGCGTGATGATTCATACACAATACAGTTTAATTTGTTTTGTTTTTTAAACTGATAGTTATTTTGCTTTGCAGTGAAATATTTTCTCTTTGCAATACAGCAGGAAAAGATATCAACCTTCTAGTATACATTAAACGCAGATTGGCAATGTGTGCACGCAAGTTGGGGCGAATTAAAGAAGCAGTAAAAATGATGAGAGATGTGAGTATCACCTTTAAACATGTTTACTGCTTTATTGTTTTGTCACGGAAAGTATGTAACTGTGTCGACATGTTTACTGTAACTAAAACTGTGAACCTTAATATGTTTTATCTCTTTACAGTTAATGAAGGAGTTCCCATTGTTGGGAATGTTAAATATACACGAAAACCTCCTTGAGGCTCTTCTAGAGCTTCAGGCATATGCTGATGTGCAAGCAGTCCTTGCAAAATATGATGGTAAGACTAAACTCAACAAATATTTAAATACTTTTGAATATCAACATACCATGATTTTGCACAAAGTAGGTCAGTCATTTGAGTTGCATGCCCAGTCACATAAACACAACTTTTGCTTCTACTTTAGACATCAGTTTGCCAAAATCAGCTACTATATGCTATACATCTGCACTGCTGAAAGCACGGGCTGTCTCAGATAAGTAAGTTATCTTTTCTGTTAGCTTCAGTTGTTGTATGTGATTGCCCTAACTTTGTCACTAATGTGAGATGTGATGTCTTAGGTTTTCACCAGAGGCAGCATCCAGGCGGGGGCTAAGCACGGCAGAGATGAATGCTGTGGAGGCCATACACAGAGCCGTTGAGTTTAATCCCCACGTGCCAAAGGTCAGTCATTTATCTGACAGCAAACATAGGTCTTCATCCTGCAATGTTTGCCTATAAATGAAAACATACATTAGTGATCAGATGATCTTTAAACCAGGCTGTCAAACACAAAGCCCGGGGCTGGAATTGCCCCACCAAAGACTCCATTCCAACCCACTGGATGGCTTTGGGAAAAAAAACGAGGGCATAGATTTTGCACTTTTAACTGTATTGTTTTTTTTCCGTTTTTTTGCATTTCCGGCTTTTATTGGATAGTTTAACAGTGAAAATAGACAGGAAACTGGGGAGAAAGAGAGGGGGAAGAAACGCAGCAAAGGGCCGCAGGTATGATTCAAACCTGGGCCGCTGAGATTAAGTGGTGCCCACTTTTCAATGTATTTTCATTGGTTTTACAGCTTTTTTACTGATAAAGATCGCCACCCTAATTAGATAAACAATAACACCTAAAACAGAAGATTTCTTGTATTTTTTTTAAAAACTCTCTTTCACTATCTACTATGGAAATGTCTTTGCATCAGGTTGAGGGGGGTTATGTTAATTTAGACATTTTTGGTGCTGATAGAGTTCTCTGTGCTACAGCAACATTTCTTTATCATATAAAAAAACTGAGATGTACTGTTAAAATAATAATAAGCATCTTTACACTGAGAAAATGTTTATGTTTTTGAATTTAAACCTTTTTTATCTCCACACAAACGGTCTTGAGGCATTGTAACACTGTCAGTTCACGTCCTTCATCCGTGTGCCACAAGTGGTTTGGTGGATTGTTTTTTGTTTTTTCTTCTTTTTTTATTGGATGGATAGTTCTGTTTATCCATCACGTTTTACTGGACACATCATTTGGAATTGGAAGTATGAGTATGAAGTATGAGGTGATGAAATTCAAAAGTCACTCTAACCTCACAAAAAATGTATTTTGGTCACTCAAGAATGCGCTTTCTGTTACAAAATTTCACCGTTGCCTTATGTAGGTGAAAATGATGAAAAACTGGCATTTTAGAGGCGAAAGGTCAGAGGACAGTCTCACTGTGACACCTTAATATTCTGAAAAAACAGCTTTTTCAGCTAATGAACTGAAGAGGAAATTCTGACCAGATTTCACAGTTGAATGGATACTCAGTTTGTGATACTAGTGTTTGTTGCCCAGATATTAAATTATTTCAGAGCCTTGAGTTCATATATTACATGAGTCTGCACAGACATGGACGTAAACTGCAACTTTACCTGTACGGGGAGACATACAAACAAAAGGCAGAAGTTTAGTTTGACGTTACTTTCAATTTCACTGCCTGTATCTAGTCTAATCACGTGACACTCACATGGCTGCCATTTGTAAAGGTTCCATACAGGACAAACAGGAAAAGCAGACAGTTAAGTAAACAGTCAATCAAAAGCGAGTTATTTTGACTGTAATAGGTGGTGCAACTACTGCAGCTTTCATTCCATTCATTCTGTGGTGCTGGCTCACCAGGAGATGTCAGTAAAGGTTATTTTCTCACTGGTAGTGTCATCTCTAGACCATGGATTTTTCTACAGTATACAATTCACTTTGATTGTTATTAGATTGATATTTATATATATTTATATATATTATGTTTATTATTGTTGTAGTTATTATACAATGTATACAAATTTGATCAGCATATTTCATTTTTTTAAGTCGGAACACTATTTTTGGTATCAAGTCTATATTGTTCTTACCAGTTTTTTAGTGCAAAGAATATTTTTTAACTTGGTGATGAGTTGGTCATATTATCACAGCTCTGTGGGACTCTAGCTGCATATCTCTTTTCACATCAGTTCCCACAGGTTTAGATGTCACACGTCCACATGCACACAGATTGATACACAACCAGATGCAACAGAGTTTTGTCCCAGTTCAGCCTTTGTAGTGTGGTGTTATTTCATTTCACAGACTCCTATTCTGAGAGAGAGAAAGAGAAGCTGTGTGTTTGCATGCACGGAGGGGGAAACATCAGCCAGCACTTTGATCCAGCCTTTGATTTTAAAGTGAGGGCCCTCATCTTCAATATCTCTCCAACTGCTCCCTTCCCATTCTGCCCAGAGGCAGCCGTCCTCTTTCCTCTCATCACATACCCTCATCTTGTTTCTTATCCTCTCATGTTCCCTTATCCCCTCATCCCTTGTTTGAGCCAAACAGACAGTCTGAATGTCACACTGCCAACTTTGTCAAAATGACTTCTTTGAATTGAGGTGAATGGCTAAATGACATTATGAAATTTTAACACACCTTTCATGGAGGATTATTGGACAGCTCGTCTTTCAGCATTTGACTCTGGAATCTGGTGCATACCCAGTGCTCTCATAGCAGAGCACTGGGTATGGAAATGCAACAGTAGGGAAGGAGGGGGTGTTGCTTTGTGTTGTGTGGCATGTCTAAGAGATGAGTGCACCTGCGACTCCTTTGGCCTCTTTAAATGGGCGGGCTTGTTGTCACCAAAAGCAGATTTGGTGCATGAGGCTTTTAAAAAAAAAAAAAGAACATCTGAGTTTAGTTTCCTCAACTGTAGGACAACTGTTGCTTTGGCAAAGTTTCTAATACAAGAACTATACCAGCCAGATCACACCATCATGTTTCCATCAGCTGATGAAAACTTCAGAACTGTTTTAAAGACAAAGTCTCAAAACTATCAGCATCTGCCCATTTGAACTGAAAGTGATTTTGGGTTATCAGAGTCATTTCTCATTTTTTATAGTAATTGGTTTCAGTACAGATTTAATGTTTTTTTTTTATGATCTTTCCACAGTACATCTAACTTTTTTGTCCTACCAAAGCATCTATAAATTTCAGTTAAACTTCAGACAACATTAAACCCACTAAAAAAAGAAGTAATAAACTAAAACATGTACGTGAGACCACAGAAGATGCATTATAGTTGGCTTGATAAGAGAAGGGGAGTATGTTTTTGTTACTGTAAAGAATCCAGAACAGATAGTATTGCACTCAACCGGTGCAAGCAGAGTAGAGGAGCTTTGGCTGTTGTGATCCAAAGTTTAGAGAAGTCATTGGGCAAAAGAATAAGTGACCAATTTCCAATTTGCAGGTTAAATCTACATAAGAAAAAAAAAGCTAACAGCTACTTGATTAAGTGTGCTAGCCATAAATTCTTTTTTCCAAAGCACTGGAAAACAATTAATGGCAGTAGGTGAAGAATTAAGTAAGTATAGTTGTTATTAGGTATAAGAACTTGTGCATTGAGGACTTTAAATATATTTGTGTAGGTCTTGATATAGCATACTATAGTATTTCTCACTGCAGCCAAAATGTCATCCTCCTAGATTGATAAATGAGATCACCACCATTGCAGTCCTTTGGATTTTCAAGCTACTTCTCAAAAACAAATTTAATAAACATTGAACTACTGGAGCTCCTCGAAGAAGTCAAAGTCAGCAGAATTTATTCTCTGTATGATGAGAAGCTGAGCCAAGCGTTATGATCATGCTTTCATTTCAGTCCAAACTCAGGTGGTTAACTGACTTTAGTCAGACTGTCGTTACCGTCCATACAGTCACACAATAAAAACAGTGCAGTAGCCTGTGGTACACAATACTGAAGGAGCATTGTTGCTCCAAGCATTAAGTGGTGAGTGTGTTATCAAGCATGCCAAGCAGATTATATATGAATCTAATACTAGGCTACATCACATGAGTTCATTCAGACTGCTTAAAAGGCTATGCACACACAAAAATCTACTTCCATATACAGACACACACACACACACTTCATTTGCACAGCTGGTTCAGTGCTCTCGCTCAGCCTCTTCTCCTCACCAGCTTTTCATCCATCTAATTTCCTCCTCTTCTCTTTTTCTCCCTTCTATTTTCTTCTCCTCCTCATCTTCTTGTCCTCTTCTATTTATCCTCCACTCATTTCTACATCTGCCTGTCCATTCCAGTTATCCTCTGTAGCAGCCAGTGGTTAAGAAACTGACAGTTTCCCAGATGCTTGGATAACTGATCAAATGTCCCTGCTCGCTAAATCTGCTTTACATTTATTTTTACTACCATTTTTGCTAACATGCATTCAATCTGAAGCGCTCAAAGCGACCCAGGCCTATTTACTTTGCTAGTTTACCCCACTTTAAATGGCAGTTTTTTATCTCACCCCATTCTCAATGACATTCTCTCCTCTAGATTGCCTGTCAAGGCTCAGAAAACCAGAGTTTTTTTTCTAAGTGTATCACTGAAATTGGCTATTTGATTTGTAAATTGAGACGGAATACGAGCATTTGGGTTTGTTCTGAATTAAGATGGACGAGGTTTCATATAGATGACAAAAATGGGGTAGTTAAAGGACTTGGACTGTGGTTTAAGTTTCGCCCACTTGGGGACAAATATAAGTTCCCTTACCTGTGGCACAAGATGAAGTAGCTGGTGTCAATGTTTGTTAAAATTATATATTTAAAAAAAAAAATTAAACTTTAAACTTTTCTTTGTGTTTTTCCATTGTTCACATATTTGGCCAAAAATTATAAACAACTACAGGGTTGATGGCATGTTGCCTCTGCGCTCCATTGTGTGCGGCAAAGTGCCGCAGATTAGAATCAAAAGGAAGCTTATGAGTTATGCTCTGAGCTTATGACTGCCCAGGGATGAAAGGAGAACACATGAAATTCAATCCCCTCATCAAAGAAGCGACAGGGAGTGCAGAGGAAGGCTGCAGAACAGGGAGGTGGGGGTGTGACTGAGGTGTCACCAGTTCTAATGCCATGGCATGCAAGGAAGGACAGCTGAGCAGCCAGCCACTCTAAATGGTTAGTCTTAAAACATAGAAACACCCAGACATATGTGTGCCATGTACTGTCCACTCTTTATTAACAACAGAGATAAAAAATACATACAAAAATATTCAGGTTTTACTAAAAAATATGTAGAAGTACGGTGGTGCTTGAAAGTTTGTGAATCTTTTAGAATTGTCCTAATTTCTGGATGAATATCGATCAAAATATCATCTGATCTTCTCAGAATACCTATAAGTAGTTGAAGTTAACCCAGTTAAAAAATTAGAAATATTTACTTGGTCATTTATGTATTTTCAAGGAACATGATCATTAAAAGTTTGTGAATCTTTACTATAGCAACATTACGAGGTACTGTGGGATGTTGGTGGTGTTTCTTCCATGAACTGCTTGCTTTAGATCCTTCCAGCATGATTATTAGTCAGGATTTTGACTTAACTCTTCTAAAACCCCACCTTTGTTTTTCTCTACTGTTCTTTTGTAGAAGAACTTTTATGCTTATGTCATTGTATTGCTGCATGACCCACTTTTCCTTACAAGTTCACCTTTAGGATTATTGATGTCATCTACATCTAAAGAAAATTGAATGCCTGTCCTCAATTAATAAATTTAAAGTATAATATCCTTGTATATTTTATAGGGATCTTAGTGTCTGATTTTTTATAAAATCATGTTTTGAGCTCAAATATATTGAAATACAGGAAATAATAATAATCGAAAAAAAACACCTCTGTTTTACTGAAGGAACGAATTGGCTTGCTTGCTGATAAATGGTCTGAATTAAAGCTTGCTTCCCTACTCACTAAGTTCTTTCTTCTATTTTATGCTATCCTTTGTTGTGTTGCATAAACTTAATGTGCATTATTTTAGCAGTTAGGGTGGTTTTATAATCCACCACAATAAACCAGTGATAGGTTTCGTCTGTGGTGGTCGAGCTGGCTAGCTGCCTCTCCTCTGAGAGGGAATAGAGCATGGTGAAATGTTTGTGCTGAGAATAAAGGAAGGAAGAAGATGAAGACAGTCAAGTGCCTTGGCTGAACCGAGTAGAGCTGATGTAAGTAAGTCAGACAGGATAAGTGAGAAGGGCAAACAAGCACCTTCTGGTTGTCTCTTGGCTGCCGATTGCTGTTACAGAGAATGTCAGGATGGACAGAGAAAAACTGCAAGACAGTACAGTCCACTAAAATCCTGTGAAGTACAGATGATAACTTAAGTGTTGCTTTATGATGGTAGGCTGCTTAATTGAGCCTTTACCCGTGAAGCTGAGAGGTATGAGAGATGAGAAGGACAGAGGTAACATAGGTGTAAATTTGCAAGCTTTTTTGTACAGCTATGTATAGGTGTCTAAAAATAATATGTGATGAGAAATGTAAGAATCTGCATGTCAACTGAGAAAGAAAGAAAATGATGCGCAGCTACAGGCAGTAGGAAAAATGGGTGAGACAGGTAGCAGTTATAGGGCCTGGAACATAGCAAGCTGAAAATATGTAAAGACAAATTGGAGAAAGACAATGATGAGCCTTGGTAGTAAGTGATTATGGGGATGGGGGTAGGGGACAGGGTCAGGGATGGTGAAGCTGCATGGTCTGACTGGCTAGATGGATGGATGGATGACTGAGCCTGTGACCATGGAAGGGATTAGACAGGATTAGCTGTGGGGTAACCTTCCCAAAGTGTCAGTTTGAGATCCAAAGCACTGCAAAGCTGGCCGCTCGGGAATCCAGCCCAGGGGGCCCCAGCACTGCACTTGGATTTTGTTTAAAGCAGACCCCTGCCACAATGGCCACCACAGAGATGAAATGCATAGATTGTCACATTCATCAGCGTCAGTAGGTATACATTAAGGACTTCTATGCTGATGGATATAGACCTTTAAAAACATTTATTGCAAAAAAAAAAAGCTCTACACAATATATTGATGTATGTACTCTAAAAGCTTGATTTCTTCTATTTCAGAGTGAGAGAGGAAGTTCCATAAGTTGTAACTCTGGGATTTGTCAGCTCAGTGAACCGACTGACTAACTGGGACAAACTTATGCAGTAGGCCAAGAAAATAGGAGCAAGTTGGGCATGTTACACATTCATGGAATGATATTACTGTACCGTAACAATAAAACACATACACTGACTCACATATATGGAGAGAGTGAGAGCTTTGGAAAACTGTTCCCTTCCACCTTGAACAATTGCAGAATGAGGTTCTAGAGAAATACCTCACACGTACAGAATATGATTACATTCCACAGGGAGTTAGCCCGGGGGATTTGCACAATAAAGGAAAAAGTACTCATTGAGAAATGAGGAGAAAATATGAATGACAACATTGAAGCTGCATGAAGTTATTTGGGACCACAAGGAATCTTTTTTTAAACCCAAACCCTCATCAGTACAGTTGAGTCAGCTGATCTCTAATAATGGATATGGGCACGTGAGTTTGTGGGCATTGGATAAGATTTTGGTTGCTTTAATTTTCCTGGTTTCTGTTTCCAGTAGTTGTACTTTTGAGCAGACTTTGGTTGCATGTTGTTAAGAGTCCATTTGTCCAAATGCAATTTCAGAACCATCAGCTTACATCTAAGATGCGTCATAAATCTGCCGGGTCTACTGTCATAGACATGTGTGCCGGCTGCATCAAAAGTCCCAAAATGTTGTCCAATGTCCACATTGCCTTCCTCAGACAACACCCAGACTGTGATTCAGTAAACAGTTGTCTGCTGCTTTGTCCAAATTGTCATGCAATTTCAGGTCATTATCTCACCATCTATCAGAATAGAAATTGTTTTAAATGCTTTATTTTCCTTGCTCTTCTTCAAAAACATACTGAAAGAAGTCAGTAACCCTGAACAAATTCAGGATGTTTTTTTTGCTCAGAATGGTCTTTTATGAGCGTGACTATGTGCAGTTAATCCCCATAGAAGAAAAGAAGTGTCAGTCTTACCTTGTGGATCAGAAATCTATGCAAACTTATTCACATTTAAAGCTATTTGAAAAGCACGTTTTCATTCGTTATGCCTGAGTAAATCCTGTAAAGAAAAAAAAAAAAGGTGGAAATCTGAATCACTGACTAAACATAATGTGCAATGTGCTCGTTTGAGTTCATGTTGTTTGCGCACCTGATCACAGTATGACAGTAAATTAAAACTAAACAGTACAGCTGAGAGAAGGATGAGAAATGAAGATATAAAGGTACCAAAAAGACCAGATACTGAACAGAAGTCCTGTATTTTTTCCACTTCCTATTTGTAGTACTTATTAGAGATGAAGAGCCTGATCCTGCCTCCAGAGCACATCTTGAAGAGGGGTGACAGTGAGGCAGTAGCATATGCTTTCTTCCATCTGCAGCACTGGAAGAGGGCAGAAGGAGCCTTAAACCTACTACACTGCACCTGGGAGGGCAGTATGTACCTTTCTTTTTTTGACCATTTTTTTCAGATATAAATGTTTTAGGTTCTCGTTTGCTTTCTTCAATGTTAGTAAGCTGTCACCCAACCTAGCCTGTACTTTGAAAACACTATACTAGAAAAGCTACTTCGGTTCTCTTGATAATGGTTTTGAACCTACAGCCTTGTAGTTGTAAAGCTTTACTAGTCAGCTGCCCTGTCTTTTTTTTTAATCATTGTGTCATAAGTCATGTATCCACAGTACACCCACAAATACGCATTACTCTAAGTGGATGAGATCATCACAAGAAGAATATTATTGTTATATTTTATCCGGATGTCAGTATCTTGTATCCAACTTAAATGGTTTACCGAAAATTGCTCCGTATTTGTGTTTTAAATAGCTGCACTTAAGCATAGTTTGTGGTGTGTTATTCACCCAGATTTAATGTCCTGCTTTCCCCCTTTGACTGTCTTCTGCAGCTTTCCGAATAATTCCCTACCCACTGGAGAAGGGTCACCTCTTTTACCCCTACCCAGGATGCACAGAAACTGCAGATAGGGAACTACTGCCCTGTAAGTACATTAAATCTACTTAAAACCTCGTCTCTTTAAAACACAAGTTCATTTGCCCTGCTTGTGATACTGTTTCTCTTTTTGTCTCGATTTTCTCCAGCTTTCCACGAGGTGTCTGTGTACCCAAAAAAAGAGCTTCCCTTCTTCATCCTCTTCACAGCAGGCCTTTGCTCTTTCACTGCCATGCTGGCCATGCTCACACATCAGTTTCCTGAACTAATGGGTGTCTTTGCCAAAGCAGTAAGTGGTATTGCTTGACTTCCCAGTTTCATCTCAAACACTTTCGGTTTGAATTTATAGATTTCTTATCACTGAAATCGGCGTCAGCTTCATTTTTAACTTTATCATGAGTTTGACTCAGATTTCAGGGTTATTGGCTGACCAGTTTTAGCTTTGACCATTGGGTCTCATTTTTTAATGGATGTTATTGGTAACCCGAACCTTTAAGTTCCTTTGGTAATTGCTGCCTTCTATCACTGTCAGTAACACTGGAGGCTCATGGGAGTCGAAGGCTTGTAAAGTCAGTGTTTACGATAACAAGTTACAGTCTAACTTTAGCTATCAGTGGGAAGGAGCTGAAAAATACAAGTTTAAACCCACAGCAAACATGCAGCCTTAAAGATGAGAACTTGTGGATGCTTGCACTGCTTCATTTTGTGTTTGTGTATTATAGAAGTGTTGTGTTATGTGTTTTAGCCAGTTTAGCAAACTTCTTACTTTGGCTAATCTTTTGTTTATGGTCAGCCTGTTTATTAGGACCTTTTAGTCTTGAAGCGTGTATCTGAGAACATCTAGTTCTGTTCCTTTTGTTATGGGAAAGATTGGGTGCAGATTGGACTTTTACAGCCAGTCCCGCTAGTCTGGTTTGTGTAATGTTCAGATGTTCAGATAGAGTGCATGAAAACCAATGAGGGAGGAACACAGAGGTCCTCACTGCCTTCTGAGGAAAAACAGATTTCTATGAATCTGCTGCTCTTAAAAGCAAGAAAACTCGGCGGATTTTGGTGGTGGTGACAGTCCGCGTGTTTTTCTTACCTGTGGATCACCCACTTTTACTAATTGGATTTTAAGTGTATCAAACACACTTTTAGCAAGACCTCATATTGTAATATTTCAGAGGACATCTAACTATTATTATTAGCTAGCATTTAAATTATATTCAAATGTTATATAACATTTATACTAGATCTAAATTGCATCATAACGTAATTCTTTGTGGCATAGATTCAACAAGGTGCCTGAAACATTCCTCAGAGATTGTGGTCCGTGATGAGATGATAAGATCTCACAGTTGTTGCAGATTTGTTGGCTGCACATTCATGATCTGATTCTCAACTACATCCCAAAGGTGCTCTACTGGACTGAGATCTGGTGACTGTGGAGGCTATTTGAGTACAGAGACCTCATTGTGATATTAAAGTTTGACATGATTTGAGTTTTGTGAAATAGTGCACTAAGCTGCTGGAAGCAGCCATCGGAAGATGGATAACCTGTGGTCATAAAGGGATGGACGTGGTCAGTGCACATTTAGTAGCCCTGGTTCGAATCCACCCTGAGCATTTTAATGCATATCTTCCCTCTGTTCTCTCTCTTCAGCTTTCCTGTCTTCTCACTACTGTCCTATAACAATAAAGGTTCAAAGCTACCACCAAAAAATATACTTAAGAGGTTCTTTTTTCTGCAGTCTTATCTCTTTAATATAATAAAGTCTGATTGTAGCTTTTGATTATTGTTTGCCTTTTGTTGTTATTGCTCAAATCATACTATCAAAGGTTATTAAGAATCTTTTATTCACTTTTTATGGGTAAGTCTGCAGCTTTTCCCAGCGGCAATAAATACTATAGTTTATTTACTTTTTTTCATTTTTTCACTTGAAGATGGTGAAGCTGTAAGAGTGACTGTTATTGATACTGCTGTCCAAAAGTGTCTCGCATAAATCATGGATAATATAAAGTTTATAGAGAGACTGCTTAAATGTAGTGATTCATCTGCGATCTTTCTACAAATGCAGTTTGTAAAATGATCAATCTTGGATGATGCTGCTTTCTTGAGGAAATGTACAAATATGTTCAGCCTTTGACTTCCTGACTGCACCAAATTGTAAACTGTGCTTTGCATTTGCAGCACTGAATGACTTCAGCTTGATTTATAGGGAGAAAAAAAGCTAAGCAATCAACTGTATATCCCAGCATATAAAAGTCAGGCTTGTGGGGAATTCTTATATAATTTTCTTTTTCCGTGTATGTTGCCATTTTAAAAGGGGTGAGCTAGAGGACAGTAGTTTGTATTTACTTTTATTTAAATCTGTGTATTTTTCTCACTGTGTGTAACAGCAGTATTTTGTAATCTTTTCTAAATGAGGCTTACTGTACCTCAAAGTATATATTAAAAAAACACATAATACATTTTTTTTTTAAGTTTTGAAGTCCATTGTTAAATGGACTTCAAAATTATATGTTATGTAGTAGTAATATTAATTTGAAATTGAAGAAATTTCACAAACCACTGACCGGAAGTCACTTCTGCCTTTTCTTACTTTCAGTTCTTCAGCACACTCTTTGCACCCCTGGGTTTCTTCGCAGACAAGATGGAAAGCTTCATGCCGTCCAGTTTTTGGCACCAGCTGACTCGGATCTGACCCCGTCTAACACAGACAAATGCATACACACAGACACACAGACACACACCAATACCACTCCAAACCCTTGAACAAAAAGTGTTTGCTCTCCTGTCTTCAGCATTACTGCCCACTTGCTGCATTGTTACTGATTATGTTGGCTGAAGTTGTATCAACACAGTAATACCACTTCTAAGATGCTCTCCCACACTCTTCCAATAGTCAGAGTTTTTCCAAGAACACATTTGGTGAATACCATTTGCAACAGTTTCATAGGGTCATTAACTTTTGTTAGCATGGGGAAATCCTGCATTTTTCAATAATCCAGAATGCCTCGGTGAGAGGAGTTCCTGAGTTAACTCAGATAAAAAAAAAAGAAAAATTAAAATTTGGTTTTGCCTGTGTATGGAAGAAAAAATGTGTACATAAAGGATCTCCTGCCCATTTGCAAACACAACATATTCTTTTTATTTGTGTATATCAAAAAGATGCCATTTCAGTGTGCTATATCGACCCTCACACACATCTAGCAGGGCAGATTTAAACGTCTGAGGCCTCCTAAAACAGAGGCAGGATTTATAACCTCAGAGGGACTGCAGTGTATACAATGCCTGTGCAGTTCAACTATTGTCGCTAAGGCTGGACATCTCAGCACTACATCTCTGGGGTAACCACTGCAACATCAAAATGTAAATAGGATCATCAGCGGTCAGTTAGGCCTCTTTGGCATTACTTGTGCACTACAGACTCTTTCAGCTGCTGCCTGACAAAAATCTCGAGGCAACAATTGCAGCTATCATACTTAAAATCACACAGCATAGGCAATTTCACATCTCCAATAACAATAAATAAAATAATTCTAAATATGCTGTTTAAGGTCAACTTGGGGCAGTAACCCTCATGATCTATCATTAGGCAAACATGTCAAGTTGGTCACTTCAGCTGCCTGCTGATATGCATTTAGAGTGGGCAGAATTTCCCTATTAAACAAATACTTTACTAAACTTTTGATGACTGTCTGAACTGGTATAATTAAGGTAATGTTTTCTTCTGTGAAAGGTTGTCTCTTTTGTATTAAATTAAATATGCTCTATTAGATGTATACAGTGAAAGATCTTATTGAAACATAACAACAGGAAACAAATGTACCTGTTTTTAATTCATAGAAAACTTATAAAGGTAATATAGAAAGTTTTAAAAACCACAAATTTACTTGGACCTTCTAAAATAATTTCCTTAAATCTCAGGTATCAGCATTTCCTCAGATATCCTGAAAAGAAAGTGAAAGATGTTATAATAATTTTAAAAAGTGCCTTTTAGATCATTACATAGCTAAACTACTGTGTAGTGATTAAAAGTCTGTTTGGTATTTATTACACCTGCAGTATGATAGACTCAGTTTGGAAAAAAATGCTTAAAGGGTGATTTTTATAGAAATGTTAAAATATGGAATCAGTATAACAATGAAAAACAAAAGCAAAAAAAGGGCATGCTGGTTATTATGCAAGGGAACACACAAACACATCATCCAGACCTAGTCCAAACTGTGACTACTTAGGCTGTATTCTGTGTTTTACCTTGATCTTAAGTATTTGTCTATTTAAATTTGTGACACACAAAGGATCTTTAGTGTGCAGCTGAAATTTAACAGTGTGCTGAAGACAGGAGGATCTGTGAACAACTGTAACTATGCGTGGATGAGTTGGAAAGCAAAACAAAATAAATTAGTCTTTCATTGACCTTTCTGTGCTTTTGTCGTATTTCTGATTTGAGTTTGTTGCAAAGAGCCCCATTTTTACCCTGTTAAAGGCAAAGTCGATGTTTCCTATAAGCAAGCTTTATTTTTTGATGATTTGTGGAAAGCGGCTTACAGAGGCACAGCCAATGGCTTAGCTGATAAAATGAGATATATAAATGCGGTCCTTTGCACAGCTGATGTCATTTTCCTCCATCTTTTTAAATCTCTAGTGTCTTATTGAAAGACACTTACTCTGGCATCCAGCTACCGCTATATATAGCCAAGAGCCATTTTGCGCAGCATTATGATTATACTACTCTGCCACCATCAGCAGATGCTTTAATGTGGCATGTTCCCACTGAACCTTTGATGCCATAATCATACTCCATACACTCGTGCTTAAGTGGTGTGCAGCAGTAATGAATAAGTCTGTTGAGGACTGTTGACTGGACCTCAAGTGTTTGCTCAGAGTGCCAGAGCGTGGTTTCATGCTGCATGTCGAAACTTGAATTGCTCACGGACCTTCGTGGCAGAGCCATTCAAGGTCAAGATGACAGGAAAAATATGTAAGAAAGAAAAAAGGAAAATGCATTTGTGTTTCACTGAATAATCTGAATTTCATTTCTGTTATGATAAGTTGAAACATTTACATTTGTGACCACAGTCGGTACGGTTAGTACAAAATTAAAAACTGGAATGATGAGAGGTAAATCCACGTGGAAAACTGTTTAATGCATACATTAATGGCTGTGATGTGTGACCTTAGTGCATACCTTAAACAGTTGACCTACTAAATAAGAGTTTTTAATACTCCACTATCAATCTAGTAAAGTCTCCGGCGTGATAAATGAACAAACTCTTGTGGAGTGGGATCTGTGCCAAGTCCAAGCATGTCCCTGAAGGCTGCATACAGTATGTGTTGGACTGAAGACTCTTGAAAATCTGCTTCTGGGAGTGAAAGAACATACTGCTCACAACGGTTTATGGGTTTTGTCTGTCCATGGCTCTGTTTCACTGTGTTCACATCGATCCTTTCCAAGAAAGCACCAAGTGAAATGTGGTTTTGTAACTTATAAATTCTGACATTATGAGGTGTTTTGCATATTTCATCATGACCACCCAGTGCGTTAATATAAGCAACATGGCACAGCGCTAACAGTTATATTGGTCCAATATTCTAACGTGTCCATTGCATTTGACATAACTTGTCACTCACAAGTGACAGACTATAACTGATTACAGTATATACTCCATCTGTCACACTTCACACGGGTTTGCTCTGCTGAAAACAACTGCGATCTAGGTTTTTATTACATGATTTGACTGTTAGCTAAATCTATCTGCTCCTATGTTGCCACAGTAACTGATATTTATCAGTTTCATCGACTGGCCTTAGTCCTGGCGTTCCATATCAGAATTCAATTAAAACTGGAAGGGATGTTTCTTGAGGACTTCTTCAGCCAAGTTTCATATAGCGCTTTTCAAGGCACCCAAAGCGCTTTACAATGCCACTATTCATTCACTCTCACATTCACACACTGGTGGAGGCTACGGTTGTAGCCACAGCTGCCCTGGGGCAGACTGACAGAGGCGAGGCTGCCATATCGCGCCATCGGCCCCTCTGGCCAACACCAGTAGGCGGTAGGGTAAAGTGTCTTGCCCAAGGACACAACGACCAGGACAGAGAGCCCGGGGATCGAACCGGCGACCTTCCAGTAGCAGATACGCTTCCCAACCCCCTGAGCCACGGTCGCCCCGAGTGCACTGCTGTGTTTCCTAACATACGTATCTTTCAAAATTTCACTTGGACGAATAGCATGTAATCCCATTTGTTCTTTACCCTTTGGGTTATGTCTCTTTGATTGGCAAATAAGTAACCACTGACTGTTTTCATGTGTATTGCTATGGTTATTTGCTTAAGAGTAGTGCAGCTTTTTGCCAGTTATTGGTTGCTGGTGATGCTGAAATTGACATGGTAATGCATGCTGAGGTCTAAAGATAACACTTAAATCAGACTATTTTAATGTTATTTGCTTTACAAGAGTAAACTTGTTTTATTGCAAACCTGGTTTTGTCACACATATTGAATGTGAATGTCCTCACCCTAAAGCTTTACTGCTGCTTACACTCCTCCTGCACCTCCTTAACAATTTATCCATGGCCTGCAGTTTACAACTGGGATGTAAGATGACATTGTTTGCACTGTTTGCATTTTGAATGCTGCTTTGATGGTTGATGGTGGATTTACTCATTCCAAAAGATGAATTTTGTAAGGAAAAAAGTGTCACAGCAGCTATAAAATATACGCTGGCTCTTCCTGCTGCAGTAACAGCTGCTGCCCGACTCAAGTTTTCTTGAAAATGGCACTAAAATCTGAAATGTTAGTTTTTTTGCATGTTACTATAGATTTGGTGGTGAAGTAGATACTTGAAATAAGGCTAAGTGTTGTAAAGAGTCTGTTCCTTGGCCTTTATATGCATACATTATGATTTATATCTAAATTTTACTCCTTTTACCAGTTACAAATCTGTAACATATCACTTGGCAAGTAATAAACTATAGCAGCTACAGTCGAGTCCAATTTCATGTCCACATAATACCCTTAATTACTCCTGATGGGGTCATAAGGGTGATCTTCTTTTCCAAGAACAACAGTGAAACTGTTGGGACATTTCATTAAAAAAAATAATTTTCATTTCCAAAACGCTCTACAGTGCAACGGTTTCAGCGTGCATGCGTATCAGCATGTTTCTCATATTACTATACGCAAGTCACAGATGTAGATGTGATCGGAGTGCAATGACTTAGACTGCAGTACTTGTCAAGCAAGGCTAAAATAAACATGTTTGGTTTAAAAGTGGCATAGCAATAAATTGTTCTTGAGTCATTACAGTTTGTGAGTACAGATTATGGAATTTCTTTCTTCTGCTTCCCATGAATGTGAAACATCCATGCGGACCACACTGTCCCCTGAGATCATTTTAGCTCTGAAATGTTGTTAAACCATTTGATATCACTGCGATGGCAGTGAATGCCTGCAATGCCACTCCTTTTATTTTTACAGACTTCAACTGGGTGACCCACACTGGAGGACAAAGTAGCACGGATACTATGACTAATTTGAAGATCAACAATATATTAATAGAAATTTCTTTGTTTATACAGCTTAATAGTTGGTCGATCAAGAAATTACTTTGAAAAGAAACGTAGATAAAATGTTATATTTTAATTTAAAGATATTTTGTGATTCTTTTTATCTAAGACTACCTTCAGTCGTGTTATGCTAATAAAAAAATATTTGTCTAACACTGAACAATGAACTTTAAAAAAACCCAGCCTGGCCATTTGCATTGTTTTTATCCCCTCCATGCCATAGCTAAGGTAATGATAACTGTAATAGGAGACCAGATCAATATATAAAACCCAAATATATACATGTGGGTTATAGGCCCTTAGGCTTAATTGAGAAGATTATTATTACTTTTTTCTGCCTGGAATTACAAAAAAGAAAAAGAAAAACATCTGGAAGTTGACATCTTTTAATAGTAGACCGAACAGAACCAAATGAACTCATAATTATGACACTGGCGCTCCATAAATCCAAATCAGTGAAACTGCTGTGGTTACAGATGTAGGATTGAATATAGCATGTTAAAACTTATAAAGAACTTGGGAATTAAAAGTATGAACAGAACAGCACAGGTCCAGGCCTGAGCCCACAATGTGAAACAGTTTTCCTCTTATCTTTCAAAAACAGCTAAATTACTCTTCATTTACATTCAAAACTGGCTTTTTTCTTTTTTTCTTGCATGCAATTAACTTTTGACTTGGTGTCATTTGCCGTTGTCCAAAGCACTTTATTTTGGCTGTGTATCTCATTACGTGGACTTGAAACAATTTGTTGACTCTTAGCATTTCACAGCTTGTTGTCAGATTCATTTAGATCTATAAACTCCTCTGAGGGTTGTGTCTCCAATGGCTTAACACTATGTCTGGCTGTATTACCAGATGTTAGAAAACCAAATGCAAGGTCTGTAGCTACTTCAGTGCTCTTTTTGCAATGGCTTGGCTTTGTTTCATGAAATAATTCACTTCTTACAAACCGGCCAGAGCCAGTGAGTGTGTCCACAAAGAACTGAAAGCACAGTTGCATAAGATTGCATTATAAATGTGTTCTGTCACAATATGATGGCTGAAGAAATATGCTGTTTTGGCCTTTGTAATGGGGATAAGGCAAATGGTAAACAAAAGCTGTATTTAAGATAAATCAGTCTGGAAACTAATATTGAGTTTTGAAAATATTTGCAGGTCCAGTGACATATCAAGAAGGCGGGTTTAAAAGTCTGTATTAACTAAAATGCAGTTGCATGACACTGCATTTTACAACTTTGGAGGTCACTATGTCCAAAATAAAGAAGCTTTGTATTTTCTTTTTACTGTGCACTTGTCTGTATTAGCATGGCCTATGGAATTTGTTTAAAGTTCACAGTAATAATGGAAGCAAAAACAAAGAACCGGAGGTAGAAATTAGAATTGTTTTCCATGAAGCAGAATGATTTGTTAGATTTGTTACAGTCAAATATTAGCATACTGTACAAGTATCTTTCAAACAACAGACCAAAATTTGTGAGGCTATTTTGTTGTGTTGGTGTGTCCTTTTTCTTTCAACACAGCTAAATCTACCACAACCCTTGTACACAAAGTGAGCTGTCACTGTAAATGGTAAGTCTTTGCTTGCTCTTCTGTTTGTGGCTCCTTTGACTTCACAATGTGATTACCTGGCTTTAATTAGGAAGAAAGACCTCTTGGAAAGCACTATGTTTCTTTAGTGTGATAGCTGCACAAATTAGCACAGTGGGATCAAAAACGTTTTGGACGTTTTGGAAAAGCAAAAACCACAGGCTAACACCAGTCTCCAAGTAATCATGTGCAGAGGTCTGCTGTAACATCTGGAGCTTTCACAGGGCACTCACCCTACCCATTAGATTTGGTTCTATGCAACTTGATCTTTTTTCATAAAATTAAGTTAAACATTTAAAGGTCACTGTTTTGCCACTGTGGAGTGTGAATGCACTACCGGAGAGTGTTCTAATAGAATGGGAACCAGTCCAGGGGTGTACAAGGCAACCTTGAAGGAGAGATCCGCAGACGATCTCACTCGCTTCAGTCTAAGTACTACTGTTAACTGTGATTATCTCTTTCATCTCTTATGTGCACACAGTTTTTACATACTATAAAACAAGAAGCAGGCAGTAGCTCATATATCTGCCTCAACCAAGGGTACATTTACAACAGAATATAATATTAAGCCATTTTGCATCAAAGATTCAAAGTCTGATTCAAAAACGCTCAACACATTATTTTTTAAAACACTTTTTAAAGCAGCACATGATCAGTAACTGGTTCTAATTTCCAGTTTACCATCACCTAACAAAGGTTTGTGAAGTATAAAAGCATCAAAAGCCAGAGGTATTATAGTTAAAAGATCCCAACTAGAATGGAGTCATTAGTGCACAGGCTAATGAGTCAGGTGCACGTTTGATTTGTCCGCTCTCCTTCCTAGGTTACGTCCAGCCAGTCGGGTCGCTTGTGGGGCTTGCAGGTGTGAACGTCCACTACGTTTTCACAGTCTTTGCACTCCACAGCGCAGCACCACTTGAACTTGCACTCACACTTAGTGACACGTTTGACTCTCATGGTGTCGTAGCCACGTCCACAGCACATGACCTCACAGCCATCTATGCCTCTTGAGGACTTGTTGCACACTCTGCCTGCAGTGCCCAAGGAGCCTATAATGAGAATAAAGGACCAGAGATGTTGTTTTGGCATACAAAGAATATTGGTACTGCAACTGACAGGAAAAAGGTTCGTTTATTATTAGAAGACAGCCATCTGTGCATGCCCTGCCAAATTATTAAAATAAATAGTTATCACAAAGAGAAATAAAGGTTAGGATGAAAGAAATCGAATGTTCGTTAATACGCATGATACTTTTGTTTATATATATTAAACAGCTAATATAAAATTTAACCTAACACAAGCAGTGGATTTCCTCTCAGTCCTGTAATGTGTTAACAAGTTTTAAATGTCCGGGACTCTCTTTTTTTTTTTTTTTAGAAAAAAAACTAATGATTTTGTCATTTGATGTTGGACTGATAATATGCAGCAGATTTAACAATTAGATTTAAGGGAACAGAAATACCTGCTGCTGACAAAAATGATGCTGATGAGAGTGTTTGCAAAACCTGATCAATGTGAAACAAACATGTGTCCTGTAGAGCTGCAGAGAGGGATGATAACTCTGTGTGCTTTCATTATTAAATCACTGATAAGTACAGCTCCTTGATTAGAAGTTGCTTCTTATTTTAAAGTAGGCATAGAATACAACTTTAATTGCGGACATCCAGTAACTATACTGGGTTTCCTGTCTATGCATTCCCTTGGGGAACTGAATGATTTATACCACATTCTAGTCTGACTGACCGCTCAAATGTCTTTCCACCATAAACTACATTGACCTTTTCGCATGTATCCATAGAGCACTTTTTTCAATGTACCTAAGTGCTTTATCTCCTGTGCATTCACACCTAAAGCCCATTTAGAATCCCAATTTAACCTAAGAGGCATGTCTCAGTGCTCAGAAGGAAGCAGGAGTAGACACAGTTCGACTGCACCCTGCCATTCAACTCAGCTTAATAGCATTTTGAAAAATTTCCATGATTACGTGGATGCCCAGGAGTGAAAGCTGGCAGGAGTTATTATTGGCAATGTTCGTGTTGATGCTGAAAACTGAAACTGTTTTGCCAAAGCAAAATATCACTTTCCCTCACTCTTCAGCAGGCTTTAAGCTTCCCAACAGAATAGTCTCAGACCTAAATGCAATTGTGTTCATGTACTCAGGTGTAAAATCCAAGCCTAAGATCAGGTGCCAGGTCCATTAACAAAGCATCCCAGAAGTAGAGAGAACAAAAGATAAGAGGAGATCTTCCCCTCAGGCTCTAGGGAGTGGAGCTCAATGCTGACCAAAGGAAAGATTTGAAAAATAAGCCTGCATGTATCCTTAGGCTGTGAATTCCTATACAATGAAGATTAGTGGTGAGGAGGGTCATGGGCTACTTTTTAAGATCACCTTGTAACAAGGAAAGGCAGCTTTTCCTTTGAGCGAACACACCTTCATTGCATCTCAGTTGTCAAAGTGCGGCCAAGCTAACCGCAGGTAGGAGTGACAGAATCTGTTAAGTTAGAACCAACGTGTCCACTGCACATGCCATCTTCCCTAACATATTAACAGTGAGTTAGCAAAGTTCTTCACGCTCTACTGAAGGAGCTGGACTTTAGGAAAGAGATGAGCCTAACAAGGCAAAGCAAACATTAGGTATTAAAGGAGATGTTAAAGGTCAAATCACTGAACTTTAAGCTGTGAAGGAATGCAAGCCTGCGGTCAATGAGTCTCTGAGTCTCATAGATTTTGTTAAGCAGTGGGTCCTATTTGCCCCGTCCCATTACAACATACTCATGATTTTAAATTAAAATAATAATAACAGCATTTTACACAAAAATGATTAGACTGTTTAAGCACAACTTCAAAAGAACTTCACTGAATCTCAGAATGTAAGTTGGTGATGTTTTCCACAAACACAACATATCAATATGCTACTCCTCAGAAGTTAGGGTGACACTATAAAAGGACCCTCTTTAAGGCAATTTCTTTATTGTAATATTAAATTATTGTCATAATAATATTACTCTTGTGTGACAGTGGCACTTTACTAAAGTTTGACATGTTAAAAATTGAATTAGCAAGTTAGCACAAGCAAGTTATTTAAGAATTATCAGCATTGGCCAATAATAATTAAAAAAAAAACCCTTCTTTTAAACTTCACTAGTCTCACTAGTGACACATATCACCTGCCTAAACGTTGTTTTCCCAAAGACAGTGGCCTCCTTCAGCAGGACGGTGTTTCCCACTACGCCACAAAAACTGCTTGTGTTGGAAAAAAGCTAAAGGTGTTGACCAGGCCTCCAGACACCACAGTCTAATCGAACATCTGTTGAACATGCTGGGAAGAGTAGATCCACGGAAACCCCCCACCTGCTGCAATCGCAGGACCCAAATGATCTGCTGCCAGTATGCTGGTGCCAAATACCAATGAACACCCTCAGAGCTCTCTTGTCCATCCCTCAACTAGTCAAAGCTGTTCTGACTGAGGGCTGTGGATGTACACAATATAAAGCAAGTGGTTTTATTTTTGTAGCTTATTTGTGTGTCTCACCTGCTGCACGGTCCATGAGACAGTAATCTGGAGAGTTCTCAACAAAGACTAACTCATTCTTGGTGCTTCCCTTAAAGTCCTTGTCAGCCACAATAAATCCTGTCCCATCTTGGTTCATGGTTACCTCGACGGCTGTGTTGTACTTCTTGCGAAGATAGTCTCCAGTTCGCCTGAAGTCAGACATAGCCAGCCAACAGGTTCTCA
Organism: Oreochromis aureus; assembly: GCF_013358895.1. Lineage (NCBI taxonomy): Eukaryota > Metazoa > Chordata > Actinopteri > Cichliformes > Cichlidae > Oreochromis > Oreochromis aureus. Next base: position 34,957,247 of record NC_052946.1, read on the forward strand.
GAGAACAGGAACCACTGACCCCGTGACACTTGCACTCCAGCTTCATAAAGCGCTTCACTGCCTAGAGCAGAGATCAAAGGTGACACAGTATCAAGCCAACAATGTTGTACAAGAGAAGATGTAGGTGTAATAAGCCCTCCTAGCATAACGGCTAGCTAAATATTCTTAGGATAACAGATTTTACTTCATTATCCTTCAGAGACGTCTTTACTGAAAAAGCCAGTTCAATAACTTGAACAGTGCAGAATTTAATGCTATGGGACCCTCATATACAGTTATCATATTAATATGCATTATGCTGGATCATCAATAGATGCTGGGATAATGCTCTGAATAAACAGATTCTTAGTCTTAAGAGATTTACTTCTTAGCCAAGAAGTCAAGTAAGCCAACTAGCCTAGTAGTTGAAGACATCTTTAGGCAAAAAAGAATTTCTAATGATTTTAAGAGTCAGTGTTTATTATGACCAACTTTAAGCTTGGAGAGACCAATCTATGACTCACAGAAGACGGATGAGTTGAAGGGCCATGTGTATCTCTCAGGTTTTGTGACACGTCTTTTTTTGGTAATTATTTCTACTTTTTTTATTTCATTGGATCTTTGTTATCTCTTGTGTGCAGACACAAAAAGGGTTCATCACTTGAGTTGGGTGCCTTTTTATGTTTGAATAAATGTGTAGGTCAATGTTAAGTTTAACAAAAACAACAATTAAAGCATCCCCTGAAAACGTTCAGGTGAAAGGACTGATGAAGAACCTTCAGAAAGCCTGGAGTGGTATTTGCTTCTCTTACTTTTTTGTTTTCATTGTTACTTCCTAAATGTATCTAAATTTAGAATTCCACTAAGAGATAAAGCTTAAACATTAATATCAAAAACGTTTCCACTGACCATCCGACCGCATCGGTTGTTGTGCAGATTCATCAGGGCTCGAGCATCTTTCACCATCCTCTCACGGGCATCGACGAAAGCTTTGGCAAATTTTATGCCGTAGTTGATGTTGTCGCTGCATCCGCCCCAGTCAAAATTGCCTTTGTCGTCACTGTCTTGCCCTCGTTTTTGGCTGTCACAGTTGCAGATCTTCAGTTCCCCCTGACTGCAGGCCCTGGTAATGGCATAGACCACTCCTGCTGAAGAGATGGCGTACACAAATGCTGCCTCTCTGCTGCCTGGGTAGACGGGGAAGGGAGCGTTGCAATTGCAATCATTTAAAAAAGTAACTTATGACTGTTGGTAAAGAGAGACCTAATATTGCCTATATCTGACATGTGACAGTATTCAAAAGTTCTCATAGCACTTGTTTTTTTTCAGCTGTTCTTCTAGTGCCCAGAGTCACGTGTTATTGGTGAGTAAAGCAGCCATCTCTCTGCAAATTCTAGACAGTAGGCATACCAAGATCAGTTCATTTATGGTGGATGGTCCAGACAGTGGTAGCAGCTTGTCAGCTATAACATTAGACCAGCCGACTCTCCTTTCACCTATTAATTTGCACAGATGGCAGCTTTCTAAGTCATTGAGCAGTGTTTTCATTTTAGATGAGAGGAGATTTTGGAGGTTATTTGGTCTGGCTGTCCCACCCTCCTCCTGTTCTCATTCCTGCTCACGCAATGAAGCAGAACACAGGCGATATGTCAGGGAGTAAAGCTTTGTCTGGCTGCCAGAAACATCTACCCAAATATTTACATCTCCTATTACTGTTTATACATCACCAGTGTGGATCTCTCAATCTGCTACTTGTTTTCAGAGAACATCCACTTTCCCAATGTTCCTTCATTCCTGAGAAGGTAAAAAACCCACAACAATTTCTCTTTCTGTTTGCATTCCAGGGTAAAGTTGATTTAATAAGACACCTATTAATTCCCTGCTTATCTGATAACAGAGGAGACATTTATGAGGATGATTAACTTGAGTGTCACTGATATAAACAACCACTGTCACGCACAAAGAACCACACAGATAGAAGCCCTAGCCATGTATGTTCAGACTCACTTCGGAGCATCACCCTGCCAAAAACGGTGTGGTCCCGGTCCAGTGTGCTGCAGTTCCAGCGGTGGTGTCTGAACTGATGTTGGCACTCTTTGATCCACTCTTTGGCTCCCTCGCTGATGGACTGCATCAGGTCCGGGTGCCGCTGACAGAGCTGCCGCTGCTTGTTCACAAGACCGGGAATGTTGTCGCATATCACCCGCGCACCCAGAGCTCCGATGTACCTGCGCACAGATCCATCGAACACAGTGCTGGTAAATTCAAGGACAATTGCACTGAAAGCGCACTCTGTGGTAGTGCACCTGCAGCTGTCACTACACTGTGTGCCAGGATTTCTTTTCCCAGTGAGTTTACTTTCAAATTTGCCTCCTGTTTTCAACAAGAAAAAACTGAAAAAATTGTGTAGATAGCTGATCTAGCTGATTTGCAAGAGGTTAAGGTCCAGTCTGATTTTCAAGAAATATACATGGCGGAAATAGTACAAACAACAGAGGAGTGTGTTTGCTGCATTTAGGTTAATGGGGTGAAGCCCACCCTACAATGGCCTTTGGTGTGCCACGTGTTTTAAATGCCAGCACAAATAAGCTGTCAGTGTGAAATCTGTTCTGACTACATCTTCAGACAATTCACATTTCTAAACATTTGTGTAAAAAAATTGGGAACTCTGAGTGAAGAAAATTCCAGTGTTTACCACATATAGAGGGTCCCCCCAAAAATCTTTGGGGTTATATTATGGGTAACCAACATTTAAGAGCTCATTAAATTCTGTGGACTCAAAGGGGCCTGCTACAGATCACTGCTGCTTGGGGTTTTTCATGTTAAAAAAAGCCCTTTAACTATCAGACATCTGTACTCAGTGCTCCTTTGTAATCACAGGGTTCTCAAGTGCAGCCTGCAGCCAGGAGCAACCCCTGAGCAGCATTTAATTCAGTTGCCATTCAGTGAGGTACAGCAGTGCGGTATGGTAGAAAATATTCACTATATATTAAAAAATATTTTAATATTCCCAAATTTGGCTAGTGCAAAAATAGGAAAGGCTCTCCCACTAATTGAGAATTTTAAACTAGCAAAAGAAATAAATTTAAAAAAGACAATTACCAGCATAAATTTAACATCTGACAAATTTAAAAGTTTAAAGTAATACTTGCACTTTGAAACATAAAACACCAAAACTAAACCAAAATATGTTGGTGCTCCTAATCACATGCATTTGATTAATTGATCATCAGCAGGTCTGGTCTGAAGCATTCAGGTTTGTGTTAACACAATGCCACAATAGAGTGGATATCGCAGCAAATTCAGATCAGATCAGAATGTGCAATACTCAGAGAAATTACAGATAAATAAATAAAATTAAAGCAAGAAAAGTATGGCTTGTTTGGAAAAGTTGCCAGGAGAAAGCCTCTTCTCTAAAAAGAACAAGACAGCATGTCTTAGTTTTGCAAAGTTGGATCTAAGCAAACCACGAGACTGCCCCAGGACAAAAGCAGTTCTTTGGTTTGTTTTATGGAACATTAAACATCAAGTAAGCTATAGTAAAGCTGCTAAGTGGATTTTATTGCCTTTAGACAAAGAGAGGACAAACTGTTTTTCATTTTCTGTCTTCTGTGTCAGTTAACGTTACTAGTTTACTTTTCTCCCAGTGTAAAATGCTTTTTGATGAATCTAAATTATTAATAGTGTTCCTAATTTTCTTCACATTCATCCCCATTGTCTTCTTAAGACTCAGATATTCAGGATGTTGAAGAGATTATTACATTCCTCACGTTCAGTGAAAAGCCTTTGCTTCCTGCTTTCTTCAAATAATCCCCAACTTTGTAGCAACTCTTAAGAAGGTTGATCACATGCTGATTGCATTGTGACTCTGGGGGTCCTCTTATCAACAGGACATGGCAGGCATCTACAGTACAAATGAGCACTTGCCCCCCCCTTCTCAGTCCATCTATAAGCCTACACACTCTATTCTCCATCCGGATATCATTATAGTCCCTAATCACAGCCACATTTGTGTTGCCTGGCCACTGAGACAGAAACAGATATAGCAGGTAGTTTCCACTCCTGTTATGGCTGTCCCAGTCCCATTCTAGCTGCAACTATCTGCCTGAGCAGTATAGCAGAACAGAAGCACTGCTTGTGTTTATTGTGTGTTGTACAAACCAGCTGTGCCAAAGGACCCCTGACTCTCCAAGAGGACACACACAGAGGGAGAGAGAAGTGCAGCATGACACACGGTGCTTATATAAATTATTACAATGGTTAAAAATAGGCCTAAACAATTCAAAGGAAGATTTAAAAAAGCATGAATCAATTAAGTTTTTCTTTGGAATTTCTCAACGATTTATTCACAGTTTACTCTGAATTTGCCTAAAAGGGAAACTTGAGAGCAAATTGGATGACATATGCTTTCGGCTCTCTTGGGAAATTACCAGACATAGCATTATTTACAATCGGTGCGTTTTAGCTTTAAATACATTCATAAATTAGATCTTAACTGTTATGAAGTGTAGGGTAAGATCCTAAAATGGGGGATTTCCTCCGGCTAGTTAAATGTAAAGTCATTTAATAGGTTTTCTGTTAAGTGTCACCTGAAATATGAGAACAACAATTTCAGGTGAGAGAGACTGGGGGTGGGGGGTCTCCAGCATGTTTTACCCTCCCCATCAGGGTCTTGAAAACCTCAAGAGAAATCATCAAGGGGCATTTATTCATGCATCAACGCCTGCACCTGCCGCGTACTCTGGGCAAAATAGATGGATAGGGGAGACGCTGCCTTCCCCCCGTACACACACACACACACACACACACACACACACACACACACACACACACACACACACACACACACACACACATCATTAATCTTCATGAACTTTGGATATACAGCCTGCTCTTTTCATTTATGGACATGGATGTTCATGTGAACTTTGGCAAAGTAGATCTTTTACTAGAAAATCTGAGAAGTAAGCAGGTGTACATTACATGTAAACAGAAGGATTTCTCATCTTTAAATCTGTAACAGATCCAAGGACAGGGATACATAGGGTTAAATAATAAAATCCACTGTAAGATGGCTTTTTCAACTGCAAACGTAATTAATTGAAACCAATTTTCTGGGTGAAAATTTGCCCTTGCTGTAGTTGTAAGTTGTACTTTATATTAGATTGGTATGTGACACCAGCTAATCAGACGAAACATCAAATTCCTCTCAGTGGTGAAACTTACCACCACGATGAATCCACTATCGGTGTGAACATGAGCAGGAGCAAAATAAAGATGAAGTATATTTTAGAGATGGGTTTAGAGTGATGCTGGTTTCTTGCCCCATTTCTGATCCCCATTGCCTTCTCCGGCAACCCCCGAGATGTCATCATGTTTCTTCTTTTCATGTATTGGCTGTGCAATAAGGTGTGAAAGTCCTTGACGCCTGCGCGTCCTCCATCATCTGGTGGAAATAAAAGTTAGGAAAGAGGAAAAGTGCTTTTGAGATCCCTCAGTTATTCGCTGTCATAATGCAGTCTTGATTTTCTAGCATTACATCCATAAGCTTTGGACATCGCACTTGAGTGAGTGGGATGAGTCCTTCGTTTCAGACAATCTTGCGTAGATTCACGTTTTCTCCTCAGCTGTTGCGCTCCGAATCTGTCTTCACTAAATCTGTGAGAAGTTGCAAACTATAAAATCCAATGCCGATGATCAGTTTCGTAACTGGTAAAAGCCGCTCGAATCAGATCCTCACACAGGAGAAGTGTCTGCGAGGATGGGACAGGCGCTGCTCACCTTTCATCCCACTTGCCGATAATGAAGATGCGCACCGAAATGCTCCGCTTTCCGCTTCAGTGCGTCAGCTGTCCGCGCCTCCCCTCCCTCCCTTCTCACCACACCAATGCCCTTTGTCAAAAAATCACAGACACCGGTATGCAGATCTGCAGACAGAAGGAAAGGAGGTTCTGCCTGACTTCTCCCGGCAAATCAATTAATTCACTCTTTAATTTACACCTGCATCGCTGTTCGTTAATTTAATTAAAAGGTCGGTAAGAAGGTTGTCTCTGTTTTCTCTTTCTGTCATATCAGAGAAAGTTTAGTTTGAAAAAATCTGCTGTCAGTAATGATGCAAGCGTGTAAGCGTTTACACATTATCAAAAATACATAATCCTTCCCAGGGCTCATTGCATCTGCTCCTCTAATGTAATTGGTCTCAATCCTGGGGGGGGGTTGTTGTTTTTGTTGTTGTTGTTGTTTTGTAAGGTTGTGTGATTCCTGGCAAAGGAACACATATTAGGAGCAATTTACAGTCACTGACATGCTGAAGTTTCTTTTAAAATGAAACTTGTCATTAAGTGGCCAGTTTGTTTATTACGTTCAGCAAAACGTTTTGCAAAAACTGGCTTTACAGTAAACCTTTAACAGCATCTAACAACAAGAAAAGAGGAGAGAGTTCCCCAAAAGAAAAACATCCAATAGATGCATGCAAAGGTATGCACTCTACTGATCTGGTCCAGATTTTGCTCTTGTTCTTCTGCTTTGTTTGTTTACTGTACTTTGCATGTGCAAGTGTTTGTTGCACATAGCCACACTTATTTATACATATGTTTTAATAAACTGTATGCATGTATATGTATAAAATATACATATAAGAGAAGACATCAAGCTATGTTGTGCTTGCAACGTACACCAAACCTGATAATAATAATGTGTATGCGACCTGAACCACCCAAGCAGTGCTTTTGCTGTTTGTTTGCTTTTTCTTCTATTTGTCTTTCCCTCTATATCCAAGTGCTTGCTCAGTGGGGATCATCTGATTGTTGGTGTTTTCTCTCTAATATTGTAGGGTCACTATGTTGCAATATAATGGGCCTTGAAGTTACTGTTATTGCGAATTAGCGCTGTATAAATAAAACTGAATCAAACTGCTAAAAGTTGACTCCACTCAGCAATTAGGCCTGGAAATACTTAAGGTGATGGAGAGAAAAACCCCAGTGCTAGAGTGTCTTTGTCTTGAAAGCGTGTGGCCTGTGTGTTCGTGGCCACCTACGCCTTCCCTGTGAAGAGGAACACATTTGATTGTTGAACTGTTTGACTTCCCTCATGTTGGTCATTTTTGATTCTTTTTGTTTTTCTTAGTAATCACAGCTAAATATCTCTTCTGCCTCCCCGTCTCCTTTTTTCTCTCTCTGGCAATAACACTACAGCAAAGGTCATGTAAGAGGCGTACACATGCATGAAAGATGTACCAGTATACACTCAGGCACTGAAAGCCCAGATGCTGCAAGACTTCCCTCCAGTTACAACTGAGCATGTAGAATAAACATTTGCTTCTTTATTAATTTGAGCTCCATGTGAATAAAAGTAGATTTATTGTCGATCTTGAACAATTTTTATAACTGTCACGTCGTGCAGTATTCTCTGGTTTCTCCAAATTTGGCATAGTGCTCAGTATAATTCCCTTGTGCTCAAAAATGATTAATAAATTACTGAAGTTTCCTCTGTGCCATGCAACACAGTGGGAGAATAAAATGTTCTTTTTAGGTCCAAGCATTTGAAACTCCCTTTGTAATGCCTCTGGAGCGCATGTTTGTAGTTCAGCTCATACCAGCAGTCCTGATCCAATATCATCTGGGTAATGTGGAAACATCTGACCCACCTCAAGGACATTTCTGGCTTGTATCCCTTCGACTTAGGTGAGTAAATCAGTGTCTTGTGTATCCAGCAGGTAGGCAGACCAAGATGTCATGTGTATGAGTGTGTGTGAAGTCATTTTAATCAGTGCAAATCCAGGGTGTTATTTAGGGATGTAAGTAAAGGTCAATAACAATGCTGCTGCCTAAAAATACCACAGCACAGACAGTGAATGTAATAGTGTGTTTTACATGTGAATGCAAACAGTTTTCCAGCTGGGAATTTACCAGGATTTTTTTAAAGTATTGTATAAGTATGTAATTGTAAATTTTACTGAAATAACATTGCATACTTTACAATAATAATTTAGTAATGAAGGCTTAAAATTTCTGGCTCGTCTATCACCGGACATTTTCTCTTCTCATCCTATGTCATAGACAAACATAGGTCAGCTGTTTGTCCTTCAGTTATGTCATACCTGGACTTAGGGCCATACTATGATCCACATTACATGTAACCCTGTCTTCCTTTACCACTGGACAAGCTATTTTACAGTGACAACTCCATAATAAATTGCTTTACAGGGAGCAGGTGATGGTGGCGATAACATTCATCATCCAGCCCTCCCTCTACCCCTGTCTCGCTTTGAGCCAGCTCCAGCTGTGGTCTTTAAGGGGCTCAATATGGGGGCTTGAGCTCCTATTCTTAGCTCATGTCGTGGCCTGGGATAATTTTGGATGGAGAAAATGAGATCAAGAAAAGAAAAGGAACAGGAAAATAAGAAAGGGATTGGGCCACTGCAACCACAGATGAGTGTGTAGATCGTAATGATTACAACATTTTTGGGGGTCCAATGCTGTCACTCATCGTCGATACAGACGATAAAATGAAAGGCCAGACAGTTGTTCTGTGCTTTCTTGGAACACGTCTGACTCCAAGATGACAAGGCTGTAAATTTGTGGTTTAGCTCCTGACAGGTTATGCGCTCCCTCCTTGACCTCCGTTTCATCATCTCATTCACACGACATGACACTGCAACCATATGCCTTGTCTGAAATTGTAATAAAGCATGCCAGGGAGAGGCATGTAATGTCAGCAATCCTTTTTCAAGTTCAAGTTCATTTATTTATATATAGTGAAATAGAGTGTATATTTTGCAGAGTGTGCATTTTGATAGAAGGAAATAAAAAATCTGGAGCCAAAAACTTAAAAAGAAATCTAATCAATTGCCCTGCGATTTATTCTTTGTTTTTCCAGTTATTCTTAATAACATGTCTTCAAGTGTCATGATGTTTATACAAGTTATCTAGCCCAGTTAATCTGGTCCCTGAATATCAGTTCGGCAGGCTGATATTTTGCCTTTGTGGCTTAACATCGGTAAAACTGCATAACCCTGCTGAAAACTCACTTTAGAAGTTATCATATCTAGTAGAGCTGGGCGATATGACCCAAAATTCATATATCGATATTTTTAATAAAACTCGATATATCGCCCAGCTCTAATACCTAGGCTACAAAACAATGTAATTGATATTTATTTTGCTAAATACCACGATTTTCAGGGTCCTCACATAATGTTTTCAATTACTGACTATTTCTTGAACTCTGTGCCCTGCTGCTGAAGGCAGCAGTGGCGTATGAAACAGAGTGAGCAGCCAGCATGGCTTCCCGGACTGCTGATGAGCTGTGACCCCTCACAGCTCATCAACCTGAGCCCGTGTTTATGGAGGTGGAGAAGGATGGGGCTTTGCTGTGTCTGTGCATGTCTGTGTTAGAAGTGGAATACAGCTATGCTGTCCTACACTGGAATGTTAATTAGGTGAACTGAAAAAAAAGAGAGATGACCCGTCCTGTTAACCGCTCATTGCTTTGCCCGCAACCAGGAGGGTAATTTAGTGTATCAAAAGAGCCGAGTCAGCGAGTGTTCACTGTTAGGACACTCGGACTCAGACTAAGAATGTGATCGACTCAGAGAGAATGCACACCTTGTCAATTTATTAGTCTGCTGCTTCACCTCTTTCTGTATTTTGTGTGGACTTATACTAAAATAAAAGGTTAATAAAAGGTCATCGCCGCAATCTAGCTTCTCTCTCTTAACTGACTCTCTTAACACGGAGCACAAAAACCAACCAGTTGAGTTAATTCAAAGATCTCATATTCATTTTTGAAATGAAACAAAAGCAAAATATAAAAATCCTCTTCTCAGTACACCCTTCCTTCAATCTTAGATATATTTCCATAAGATATGGGTGCTTCTTGCTCTGACTAAATTTAAAAAAAGAAGAAGCAAATAATACACTAACCTAATATCTTATGTTAATGGATTCACTCTCATTGTCAACACAGTCAACAGAACTTATTTGATAAATTTTGCATGTAAGGCCTTCACGCAGAGGTTTCTGTCATTATGCAGACTGAACCATGCATGTAGTGAAATAACCATTTTTCAGTCTGTAAAATTACAAACAGATGCACAGATAAACACACCTGTTTTTTACAGCTATATTTATGTAAAAAGTACAATATAGAAATTGATTTAAAAATCTGATTCCATTCACAACTCAGCACTTCCCTGCCTGTGCAAAGCTACCTGTGGCTTCTTATCAAGCACTGACCTCTGGTGGACACTGTTTGGCAGTACAATATTGAAAACATAATAAGAAGCCACAACGTTTAATATTACCTGTGTAATATTGTATGATATGAAATTAAGTCACTCCAGTAATTATATTCACTGTGATGGATTGTTAGACTATGTTTTTCAGAATTGATTTAATGCAATGTTTGCTTGCTCTCAAGCACATCACTCCCAAACCCAACCAAAAATTTTAACAATTTTTCCTGCTCAAGACAACACACTCACGTTTCTTCAAGACAACAGAACAACAGAGTAAATAACAGAATGAGCAAAAAGATAACACAGATAAAGATGCACTGATACAGACGAGAATCTTATGGGAAATAGACATTTAAAACTCTGTTTATTAAAATAGTTAAATCGGACCAAAGGTTTGCTCCATGCTCTGTCAACACAGACAGCAGCTTGTAAATGGAATTTTAAAACAGATGACCCCTTGGTGCACAGTCATGTCAGCTGCCTGGCACTGAGATGTTGGGAGCGGATCCTCAGGGTTTGGCAGGGTGGGGCATGAAGCCTGATTGGATTGGGATCTCAGGGATTTAGAGGTCAGGTCAGCACCTTGTGCTCAATGTCATTTTTCTCAAGCTGTTCCTGAACAATTTTTGCAACAACTGCTTTTTTAAGAGGTGCATCATGCTTTATGTACTGCTTTATGTAGCAGCGCATGTACAATTTTGGATTTTTTTTGTTATATATAGTATACATTCACTACTTTGTTTAGTATACCTGTGCCGGTGTTAATTAATGCAAATATAAGTATAATCAGCCAATAACATGGCAACAACCCAGTGCATGTAGACATGATCAGTACGGCTTGCTGAAGTTCAAACTGAGCATCAGAATGAGGAAGAAAGGTGATTTGAGGGAGTTTGAATGGTTGCAATTTCCCACACATGCATCTCTAGGGTTTTCAAATAATTGTCTGGAAAAAAAAGAAAGAAATATCTGTTACATCCAAGGTATGTAGAAAAGCATTCTTTGGTTGCACAGCGCGTCACATCTTGAAGCAGAAGGGCCATGGCATTAGATGGCCACAGCATGCAACACTCCGGTTACATGCTAACAACAGGAAACTGAGATTACAATTCACACTCTGGCTAACCCAAATTGTACAGTAGAAAACTGGGAAAAAATTGCCTGGTCTGATGAGTCTAAATTTCTACTGCAGCATTTGGATGGTACGGTCAGAGTCTGGCTTAACCAACATGAAAGAATGGACCGTCCTGCCTTGTATCAATATTTCAGGCAACCGGTGGTGGTGCAAGGGTGTAGGGGTTATTTTCTTGGTACACTTTGGACTCCATAACACCTACAGGCTATAGTTGTTTCTTAAGCAAATCTGACCTCACTGGTTTTTCCATATCAAAAGTGAGGAATTAATACGATTTATCATATATATAACACCAAACTGAATGTCCTTTTTTATGTTATTTAAACACGTTATTGGCAATAATACCCAAAACACTATAATTCCTGTAGGAGGGCTAATAAACAGATGAATGCATGACAAAATTTAGGATATATTTATTAAAGATGCCACTTTCCAGCCTAAAAAAAGTACTATAAAAAATATAATTAAAAACAGAGGAATACCCAGCATGGCAGGATGCGATATTAATCAAAGCTATGATTGGCTACATTTTCTTTCTTATAGTGATTTGTTATAAATGATAAAGACATGATGATCAGAACAGTTTTTACAACAGCACCTGCATATAATCATCAGAGTCTACATAGTTATTGTAACTACATCATTAAATTAATAGAGAACAAAACATGACATGACATTACAGCACTAATCAGATTATTTGTTGTGTTAAAATAAGATGCAGTAATAAGTAAGGACTACTGGGTTTTTATTTAAAAATAAGAACACTAGTGCAAACTAAAATGATTCTGTAGCCTAAACTGGTCAAAGATTGAGTTACTGGTGATTATTCTTACAATAAAAAGCGACATACTTGAGACAAAATAAATGGAAAGACACTTTAAAAAATATACATCGTAATAACATAATATGCACCTTATGAAACTTAAACTCAGCTGTAATTGTTCATTACTACCGGCTCTTCATCTACTACCTACAATAGTGCCCTTGCACGTATTTCAAATAAATCTAATAAATACAAACAGCATAACAGTGTTTGAGGGGCATTTGTTCAAAAAAAGGAAATGATAAAACTCTGGTTATATACAAGCCTATATCTTATTATGAAACGTGGATGTTGCCACAAGCAGATCGGTTAATTAGATGAAACCACCATGTCCAGTTCTTTAACTCCTTCCTGGCCGGAGGTGAGGCCACAGCTTCCTGCGAGGGGGCTATCAGAGAAATGGCTGGCAGACCTGGGGACTGCAGCTGGAGAAGAAGGGGCCTGGGCTAGACCAGGCTTCTTAGGAGGGATTGGTGGAGGGTTGCCCCGCTCTGCCCTGGGAATGGTGGGCGATTTTATTCCTTGGGGAACCATCCCTGCAGCCCTTCCAATGATTGGAGACAAAGGTGCTGCCAGGCTGCGGTAGTCTGTACCAAAGGGTGAGTTGTTCGATGTGGCGAGCTTCGCTGTAGCACTTTGCTGGGCGGTGGTGAAACGTGACAGGACTTGAGTAACTGTGCTGCGGGCAATCTGCTTGACCGGGCTGGCCTCTGGCGACGAGGTGACGGCCGCAGGAGAGGGGTCCTTCGGCAAGAGAGGAAGAGCAGGCTGCACAGCCTGGGACTGCGGCTCTGGGTCAGGGGTACCCTGAAACTTATGACGAGCAGCATGGAAACGCTGATTGATCCCGGCTTGGTAGGGAGACTGAAAGCTTTCTTGATTTGGGCTGGTTGGTGGCCGTTTGGCAAGAATGGGTGAGGCGCAGGGGGAGGAACAAGGAAGAGTTGGAGAAACAGCAGTGGAGGGGGAGAACGATGTTTGGGTCTGAATTGGAGGATTTTCATTTCCATTCTGTGGGCCATGATGCCCGTTAGTCTCTGCTGGACAATGATGACCGTTTGCCTGTGAAGGTGGCTTATTTCTGTCCTCCTCTATGTCCTCAACCTTAATAGAGTCTACTAATGACTTTCCCGGAGGAACTTTTGTGGCCCACTCCTTTTCTCCTGGCTCAGTTGGAGCTGTAATGGCTCCTCTAGTTTCCTTCGTTGTGTTCACTTCCTCCAGCTTCCTCTTGAGCTCTTCTACCTGATTACAAGAAAAATAAAAAGATGCATTTTTAAGCAGAAATGTGACTCTGCACTAAGATTCCCCTGCTGTAGTAAGATTATATGAAATTAGAAATTTTGCCAAATGTGCATCCTCCATAGTGATGACTGTGTGCAAACCTGAAGCTGTAGCTGACAACAGTGAGCTTCCTCCTTCTTCAGACGTGAGCGGAGCTGTTCACGCTCTGTGTCAAACTCAGCCAGCTGCTCCTCCACTCTCGCCTCCATCCTCAGAGCTTTTGTCCTCTCATCCTCCAGTTCTTTTCTAAGAGACTGACAAGTCTCTTTTTCCTACATCAGAGAAAAAAAATCAAAAATCTAACATGCCTAAGCACAAACAGGTGCTAGGCAATGCTGGGGTTCCAAATGTTTTTATACCTTTTCGAGTTTACGGCTCAGTTCGCTCAGTCGGTGTCCCTCCTCCAGAGCTCTGGCACTGGCCCACTTGCACTCTTTGGCCAAAGCACAGGAGAGCTGTTTGTGCTGAGCCCGCTCTTCCTCTAACTGGTCAGTAATGCGCCGCTGTTCTTTCTCCAGCCGGCGGACCTGACTCCTCTCAAATTCCAGCTAGCAACACAGAGAAGAAAAAATAAATTTAAAAAAATCTGAAAATACACTGATTTCCATATACACACTATGGTTGCTTAAAAATCTGAAAATTACTGATTTAGCACATTTTGGACAAATATTTGATGAGTCATCAGTGAGAAGGCACCTGTTGTTGTAAGCGCTCCCTCTCCTTTTCCAGGATATAAGTGACATCATCTCCCTCCGCTGTATCCTCTGCATGCTTCCTCTTTTCCTCCTCCAGGTCTGCAATGACCTGAAAGAGACACAGCAGGGAGACAAAATCTGAGTTTGTCCTGCTAAATAATAAAATTAATACTGATTATCTCTATAACAGCTGCCCATGGCAGATAAGTTAAGCAAGTTAAATGGGGCAGCGGCCTCCTGGCCTGGTGGGCTTTGGAGGTACTGCATATGCGGTATTTTACAGAAAAATAAAATCTTTTGAATTTGCATTTTTTAGTTATAAATAAATAATAAACAACAGTAAATATAATAAATAATATAAATATAAATCATTTGACTGAATATTTGCATTTTGAAAAGTCACCAAAACTCATAAAAAGCAATTTTAAAAACCCTCTTTATTCACAGTGCATTACAAGCCAGCACTTCACTGGCTACTGCCTCATTTATGTTTTCTTTCTCAAACGCTGAGGATTACTTTTAACTTTTTTTCCCTCCAAATCATCTCATTACCAGCGCTTCTGATTAAGGACGACATATCCACCCACCCTTCTGTGCCTGCTCTCAGCTGCAGCCAGCTGGGCCAGCATCTTCTCCTGCATTCTCCTGCAGTGGCTCACCACCAGTTTGAGGACCACTAGAGGGTTGGAGGTAGAGGAAGAACAGCCAGCCTCTTTGTCCTGGCCCCCCACAGCCTCACTGTCTCTCTGCAAAGCCTGGAAGGGGTCACTGAGGTTGTACCTTCCATAGCGCTCCTGAATGAATAGCTCTTTACGCTGTGCCTGCAGGGGAGGGTAAAAAAAGAGAGAGAGAGAGAGAGAGAGAGGAGTCAGCCTTTTTCCACACAATGTTTGTAACTGGGCTGTAGCAACTGTATCAGTTTTCTGGCTTCTCAGACTGAACAGAATCTTAGCCATTATTGCCTTTTGAGAATGGAGGGCAACGGAACTTGGTACACATGTTCTAGAGCTTGATGTGTTTTTTGGGGGACAATAAAGAGTAGAAAACTGTAGAGTAGAAAAAAAGGCATTTATATGAAACATTATAATTAATATATTATATATATATATTAATATATTATATATACACACACACATACACACAAACATATATTTTAATTATAATGTTTCATATAAATGCCTTTTTTTTTTTACACTGGTCTTTTTCAAAAGCTGACTCATGAAGGACTTTAAAAGTTTTTCTGTGGCATTGGCTGCTTTTTTATTTATTTTAGTACTTGAACCTGATCATTTTTGACAAATTCTTTTCTGTTTCTTAACCCACTTGACACTAACCTATGAATCATTCCAAGGAAACCTAACTGAAGTAATGAGCCAGTGCTCCGTGTATGCATAACAGACAAATTAACAAAGAACCCATTTTAAATTGTATCTTTAGGCCCTCCGTTATTAGCAGACTGTCACAAAAACACAAACATTTGTTACCACCTCTTTAAATGAATATGCAAAAAATGCCAAAGATAACAGTTTTACAGGCATAAAACTGTGTTTTTGTACCAACAATATTAACGATATTAACCAAAGAGCTATTATCAGAAAATGTAGCATATCTCAGGTTTTCGTGCAGTGTTTCCTTTAAAGATTTGTGGAAACTGAACGATTGGATGACAAATAAAGAAGCAACAGGCCTAAAAAACTATCTACACCAAATATCTGAAAGTCATGTCCTTAAGACATTTAGAGGAAGAAAAAAACAGACAAGAGACCTGACACATAATCTAAGAGACGCATCTGGCCTTTAAGTTGATCCATCTACTGTTCACCGAAGTCTCATCAGAAAAGTCTCAAAGGAAGGGTGGCTGTCAAGAAACCATTTTTAAGGAAGAGAAACAGGGAGAAAAGATTGAGGTACTAGTGGCAACAGGTCTTTTGAAGTGATGAATCAAACTATGCACACAGGATGTACAGAGTATAGATTATTCTTTATAAGTTATTCTTTCACTTTCCAGGCACGTATTTAACAAGAGTCATTAACCTACTGTGAAGACAATATCTGACTCTGCACTGCTGTATCGTAAGATATTCACTTGACCCTGACCACTATTTCTGCATTATATGATATTGGATGACACATATGCCAACACCAGAATATGTATGATAGCCAATTTTATCAGCTGACATCTCTCTTTTGTGTTCATGAACGGTTTAAGTTCTCCAATAGACCCACCATGGGGTTGATGTTCATCTAGTACCAACATCACATCAAAATAATTCTGTTTAAGAATAAATACTTGCAAAATTGAATGAATATTAATCTTGGTGCATTTTACCTGGTTGCATCAAAATGCCTCCATACCAAAGAACAGTCTCATGAACAGAATTCCACTCTAGTATATAATGCTTCTCTCGGTCGGTAAAAAAGATATCCTATCTCAATTAATTTAAGTAGACAGTATCAATCCACAGCGTGCGATTATGAAATGATTTAATAGCTTTAATCTCTGGCAGCTATGACATTAACACATGCTGCTATCTCTTCCCTTCCATGAAAAGAGGAAATCAAACGCTGTTTTCAGCACACCATGATTATCATTTCTAATACTGATGGTGAAGATGTAAAGAAGCAGTACTTAGGGGAAGAGAGAGAAAGAGAGATGGAGAAGGAGATGTTTAAAAAACAAAATAAGAAAAAATGCTAACAGGAAAAAGAGCAACAGATGGTCCACGTGTCAGTCTATCTTTAGCAGGACAGCTGCACTAGACTGGGCCTCGGCCACGGCAGACCTGTTTTGTTTAACTCATGACAAAGAAGGGACAATAGCAGCAAGACATTTCAGGTTTAGATGTCTTTAGGCCTGCCCTGAAGAGGTACTGCAGAAAGAGGTAGAGAGAGAAAGCAAGTGAAAGAGAGAGAGAGGGAGAGGAGGGCTGTAGCAGAGCCGGCAGTGTGTTAGTGGGGTTTCAACAAAAGAGGATGAAGAGATTAAAGAGAGCGGTATCAGCTCTGGCAGGGTGAGGACAGAGCTCCTGATGACTGATACCAAGATTACTTGAAAGGTTTAAAGTGTTGTCAAAGTGTGGAAAGGCCTGCAGAGCAATATTCATCCATTCTTTTACAAAGCCTGTAAGAAAAGCAAAATAAGTAATTAAAATCTTTACATCTTGCTGCAGTTCATTGGGAGCATTTATTAAGGAGTCCCGTGGTATAAAAACCCCACTGTGGCTGACAGATTAGCCATCATGGTGGATAACTACCGAGCTTAATAAATTGACTATTGCATGAGCACATCATCAGCTTCCTCAGGCAGAATATAATTAATACAAAAGTGCCATTAGCTATTAGTAGTTGTGGAGAGATTCTGACACAAATGAAATTTCACAAGACAAAATAGACATTTGCTAATCAAGCGGGGAGAAAACGTGAGCTGAAAAACACCAAGATCCTTTATAATACTGTACTCAATTCTATAGAACTAAAACGACAGTGTCAGATCAAACTCTAACTGCTTTTAGGAAGTTCTTCAAGTTCACTTAGTTGTTTCCAGAAAAACACCGGGAGTGTTCACCAATGGCTTTAGACAGAAAATCAAAGTTCAAACATGGTTTCACGAGAGATCAGAAGCTTTACGGCTAACGTTTTCTCCATCCTCAGTGTTGGCTCATCTGGCACAAAGCGAGTAGGACAAGGCTGCGAGGCTTCGCAGCTGTTATTTGATCTAGTCCGCTGAGGACGGTGTGAAGGCGGATCAAACAGAATGGAGGGTGAAACAGGAAAACACAGTTTGCCCGAGAGAATTCAAAAATGCCTCTCAAATGTGGGCACTATCAAAAGCCCAATCACCCTTCAGGAACTCAGAAGCAGACTTTTGTGCCATGCAAGACATCTACTCTGTTGTTCTTGTACCAACTATGTTATAAGGAGCATATAGTGTTTATACTGGGGCTAAAAATAACATACCATCACCTAATTTTAAAGAGAAGTCTGAAAAGCGAAATCTGTCTGCAGAGCTGACCCACAGCCCACTCCTGTTCCCGTCAGTGACTGTCTGCTCTGATGTGTCACTTTACATGCCAAGACTAAAAAAGCTTATATGGGAGTTTCCATTCTTGCCTAAGTCAGTCATATAAAATGACACTTAAAGGGAAAATAAGACTAGATTTATAAGTCATTCCTTACAGAGGAGAAAGTTGTTTAGAAACATATGCATAACTAAAATAAAGTTTTCATTGCTTTCCTTGTTTATGTCTATTTATTCAGTCTGCACTGTTTACACTTTAATATACGTAGATAACGAGCCTTTAAATTGTCAGGATTTTTTAAAAAAAATAAATTCACAGCACCCCCCTACCCCCTCGTTACACAAATGTTTACTCATAAACACAGACTGTGCTTCTCTCTCTCTCTCCTTCTCCTCTCCCTCCACAGCCCTTCAGTGCACAGACAGATGTGTACTTCCTCAGCACAGAGAGAGTTTGTTTTCTTCTGCATTGCTTCTCTGTGAAGGGAAAAAAAACAAACATTTCTCATGCTACTTCATACTTAGCGCCCACACCTACCAGAGTATTCATCGCATCATACAGTACATGTACAACACCCATAAATACTCAGGGCATGGTTGTTATGCATCACAGTCTAGTTTCATTATTTACGCCTTTGTCAGTTGGCAACAGTTCCTGGCAACCTGTGGGTGCTTTTTCTTGGGAAGCTGTCTTTTTGCCATGGCTACGTTGGTTCAAATCCAGCTTATCTTTTGCTGACATATGCCTCAAGTCTTTCTGCTATGCAGTGTGAGTGACAAGATTGATAAAATACAAAGTTATGAATAACTTTCTACCCTGGAATCCTGTATACTGTATGTCAGATGTTGTTAATGCATGTCATTAGCAATCTATGGTAAGGAAAAGGTTATCTAAAACCACTATCCATCACTGAAGTGCAAAATATGTTACGTTAACTGATAGCGAATCTAATCAGCTGATGCATCGCAGCCCAACAAACAAACTGCTCTTTCCTATTTCAGCACCTAAACACAGCACAAGGTAAAGCTTTTGAAGTAGCTTCATTTGGAAGCTGTAGTCTGCCACACCATGCGAACCCAACAGTTAATTAAAGGCTAATTTCCATATTTGAGTCCCTTTTGAACATAAAGACTCATATTCCTTTCCCAAACCAAAGGGACTACTGGATCACTGCAGGGTTTTGTGTGCCAAACATAAGCGTTGCCAGAGACTCACTTCCTTTTGAAAGCCACAGCGTGAGCAGCTGCAAAAGTGAGTCACAAGGGGAAAAATGCAGCAGATAGTTAGAATGCCACTGATAGTTCTGCATAATTAAATATAGAGTACCACAGAAGAAACATGCCATTTACCTCACATCCTGTACTTGCCATACAATACAATATCCTGTAGAAAATCACTGATAAGAGATTTGAAAAACACAGAGAAAGTAGACAACAGATGAAACTTGACAGTTTTTATACTTTTAAAAGCAAATGTGTGAAGAGTTTATCGTGCATGTGATACAGTTTATCTGTATCTGTGTTATTACTATGGAAAATTGTGTTAAAGCTAAACATCTCTCACATGACGGTGACAGTGTGGCACTGACACATCAGCTAAAACCAACATGAGTGGCCTTACTTCTCCAATTACTGCTGGCAGACTTGCTAATATCCACAACGAGCAATGGATACAAGTTACTCTTATAAAGTACAAATATTAGACAAACTCAATTTTTATGGGGAATCAAATCTATCCACAGTGGACAACCAAAAGCCCAAAATGTCAACCTCATTTATGTAGATAAAAATGAGAGAATTAAATGCCTGAGAACTTTGCACATAACTTTTGGGTGTTTTTTTTGTTGTTTATGACAGTCCCTTCAACGGCAGTTACAACATTTTACTAACAGACAAACTGCCATTCATAAATCCATGCAACAACAATGGGAGATATGGTTATGGGGGTGCTATTTCTCTGATAACAATCCACTTTTCATGTCAGGGCAAGACCCAAGGTGCCATGTTTCAAGAGCAGAACACCAGAAAGGTATGAACTTGTGTTTTCACTTTAGCAAACTCATTTAGAAAAACTAGAGTCCTGCAGCGCTGGATGATTAAAAATCCTAACTGCATATGACTGGAATTAAAGGCTGCGTGACTAATACTGATTTTTTTCCTTGAAAAAACAATTTTTTTTACCCATAACTTAGTGATCGCATAATTATTAAAGTACCATAAAACTGTCTCACTAGTCCAACTGAAGGGATGAATGGGTTAAGAATTTGTGTAGATGAGTGCAGCATAGCCATATTCACTTCAAGCTCCCTCCAGTTAAGGCCAATGTTTATTTGTTCACTCCTACTCTTGCTCACAGTGAGTCATCAGGCACCTAGTGTGCTGTAACTCTTCTTGCCTTAGATGGCCAGATCCCTGAGGAGATGTAGGAATGTGGTCTAGACACAACACATGAACATTCAGCAGTGGGCCCTCTTAGACGGCTGCAGCCACTAGCTGCCTCCTCTCAAGTTTGTTCTTTCAATGGCACATTTTACAACAAGAAAATGACTAGCATTCCAAGTGTGTAAGGGCTGTAAGACGCAAACATTACTGGAAGGAATGAAGTATGCAAAGCATTAAAAAAATATTTGAAAAAGGCAAAGCCATCTTTTGCAGGAATGTTGCATCATGAAGTTGCTTAACCGCTATTTATCATGCATTTGTGATTTTGCGTCAAAGTGACATTTATTACCTTTTTTAAAAATATCTAAATAAAATACAATAGATCCTTAATATAACATAAACATTTACAGAAAGCATGAGAAAGCATGTGAGCCTGATGGTACAGCAAAAGGACACAGAATGGGGGAAAATAGCCTGCCAATCCTTTAATTGAAATGCAGCATTAATCCTGCCAGCGTAAGGCATTTTAACGTCAGAGCTGGTGGCTCTACGTCAAACTGACAGTCCAAACTCTGCAACAGCTAGTTCAAAGTGAGTGCATGTGCACTGTTCACTGGTCCATCTATTCACTCCAGCTTATGGTATACGTAGACAATGCCCGGAAAGATTTAGTCCATTCTCTCAGACACAGAGAGTAGTTCTTAGATTAGGCAAACTCAGAGAAATTTTAGCTTAACGGTCACAGAAAATAGCCTTGCATGATTTTTAAATGTCTACAGCACACTGTATGCTACTAAAAATCTAGATGACATGTAAGTAGAAATGGTTTGTAGGCTACATATAACTCTGTACTTGGGTTACCACTTGTGTACATTAACCAATGGACAAATCCCTCTCTCCTCTTTTGAAAGATGATTTGCTGATAAATAAAGATAGGCTGAGATACTGGATGGATATATCAGGGTAAGCATACCCTGATATATCCTATCAGATATATATCCTATCCTACCTTCTCTTCCTATCTGTCTTTACCATCCTTTTCAGAGGCCGCTTCTAAGGTCAGATTCTCTTCCATTCATCCTGCCTACAGCGTACCACAAAGTCCTGTTTCAGGATCTTTCCTTTTTCTGTTACATCTCCTCCCCCTTCACTACATTTTGATCACTTTTAAGGATATTTCTTATCACTTCTACACAGATGACATTCTGCTGTTTATCTCTTTTAAGGCATGAGATATTTCTAAAGTTATGATCTTGCACAGGTTCTTAGATTCTATTAAAAGTTGGATGGCTGATAATTTTCTCCAACTTAATGAAGAAAAAACAGAAGTCCTTAATTGTGCGCTGGACAGAATGTGTCTAAAGTAATGGAAACTCTAGATTTCCTTGTCACTATCGCTGAATTTTCATTTAGGAACTTGGGGTAACTTTTGACTCCTTTTTCACTCTGGGATTCTCACATTCATTTCTGTTTTGCTCTTAGTTTTATCACTTAAGAAATATTGCCAAGTTCAGTTCCATTGTGTCATGCTCTGAACTGGAAATTGTTATTCATGCTTATATTTCATAACATCTGGATTATTGTAATTCATTGCTCACTTGTATTAACAAAACTTTACTGGAACGTCTGCAGGTTATGCAGGACACCAGTGGGAGGCTTCTGACTACGTCTTCTAAGTATTAGCATATCACATCATTGGTAGTTCATTTGCAATGGCTCCCCATTAACGTCACTCCACTTTAAGATTCTGATTTTGACTTTTAGAGGTCTGCACAGACAAGCATGAGAATAAATTAATGAAGTTTTACTTGGAGTTCATTTGTAGGATAAGAGACTCACTGCAGAGCCAGCACTGCAGAGCCAGCTCATTATATCAGTTCATTATTTAATTGTCATGAAGTACTTGCTCATGCTAATCAGCTTTTGCTAATCTGATGAAAGCGTTAATGTTTAAAGATCCTTCAGGTAAAGACTGAACTAAAAATGCACTCAAATTTTTTGTTTACAACCTAATGTGGATCAAGTCCTGTCTGTAGTAGAACAATTTTAGTAGTAGTTTTTCTAATTAACAAACAAAGACGGGGGAAATCGAAAAATGTCACATCCCAACTACATATCTATAGATTAGTATCTAGAGACTTGAACAGAGTTATTATAATGGGTTTATAGTTATAACATTATTCTGGATGAAGATTTCTAATGCATGAATGCTGTGGTAATATGCATGCTACTCCTCATGTTTCCACATTTCTACACCAGGGTCAAAAGTGAAAACTTAGCATGATCCAACATCCATAACATCCAAATTAATGGATAAATACACCAGTTAGAAATAAAACCAAAATGATCGTTTAAGCAGACAGTATAAATGAACAGCGATGGCTGCATACAAGAGTTATATGAGATATTTCTATGGATAAATTAATTGCTGCTGTGAAAGCCTGTCATTGCTGAATTCATTCTGAAAACTGATTTACTGCCAAAACCACGAGTGTTGAATAGCCACTTTTCAGCCTCGGGTTTGAATGTTTCACATTAAAAAGACATTTTGTGCAGAGAATTTATAATAACACAACACATTCCCAGCTCTGATGACGGGTACCTTTAGGGCTTCAATGACAAGATCCCGGGCCTCCAGCTCTCCCTCCAGGATGCTGAAAAGCATCAGCAACTCTGGCTTGCTCAGACTCTCCATGTTCAGTTTGGACTGTGAAGGCAAGACATAAAAGAGAAAGCTTTTTTTTGTTGCTCATTGTGATTTATACATTGTGTAATTATTACTCTACTACTGAAGAAAAATCACATGGAAAGTATTAATCTTGCTTTTTCCCCATAACAATACTGCAGTTACTCAGTCTTTCATTTCATTGTGAAATAAAGCTTAATGTTTTCCAATTCTCCCAAAATCAGAGATCCAGACAGCCATCTGATCTAACCCACTGATTTATGAGCTTTCTGTGGATTAGTGGAGATTATCTTGGGATAGGGTCATTTTACAAAGCAGACTTAGTTTGCAAAATATATACAGAATCTTTTCTGTCTTATATTTGAGGAAACCCGATCATTAGTTTGGATATAGCTTAAAGGTACAGTGACTTTCTCTAGTAAAACGCAATAAATATTTAGCAACAGCGCAATTTCTATGTTTGTAAGGTTGCTCACTAACATGACTACAGTGCAAATGGATGTGTTGATCAGAGCACACGGATCTCAAATAAGAGACCGTAGCTAGAGACCGGATAATCTCCGAGTAACTTAACTTTCACATGTAGAAGAAAACATCACTTTGTTTCCCAGCTGTGTGTTCCCATCATAATTGGACATTATGGCAGTTGGTTATTTTTTTGTTGTTAAAGTTATGTGGTCTCTTTGTAGTGTCTCTGTTCTCACAGCTGTGTTGGTACTGCTGACAAGCCCTGCGGTGTCCACATCTCAAACATCCAACCACGCTCTGCCCAAGTGAATGCAAGCAGGCCTCTCTTTGAAATGAGATCAAAGCTGTTGATGGCACTACACTGACGATCCTTTATAGACGAGAATCATCACGTGGGATGTCTGGGATGGATGAACACTCCACCAACTGACTACTTAATAACAGTCATGCACGCTCAAGCTTGAATAACTGAAATATTCTTTCTGTTAAGTGGCTGAAGCATCTAAAAAATCTCCCTCTTTGGTGTCACCAGACTGTGATCAAGACCTGAACAAGCATTCGCTCTGATCTGAGCAGTCTGTGGTCACCACACCTTCCCACATCACAAAGTCATCACGAGATATCTTAGCAAAAAAAGACACAATATTTCCCAGTCTTCTACAGCGCAAGTTGCACAGAAGCCTGAAGATGAATAGCATTCTTGAAACCTTAGCATTTACACGACGCCTAACAGGAGAACAAGTATGCAGAAATTGAAATGAAATGACCCTGCTGAACTGCATTTACCGTCTACAGCAGCGTCCTCTCACAAAGAAGGCACAGTGTTTTAGTTGTGCCGTTAGAAGAACTCATGGCCTGTGGCCTAACCACAAGGGTAAAAAGCTAATTAAACTACAGCACACACATCTCCCTCGGTTTTGGTTTACAGGCCTGCTTGCTAATTTCACAGGCCACCATAATCACTGTGAGAAGTGTGTGCACTGTGTTATGAGAAGAGTCTGGACCAACAGGAGCCTGCATGAGCCACTGTACTTTTCTAGACCCTCAACATTTTAAAATTGTTCTGCCTAATCCCCCTGAGCTACAGTTGGCAATTATTAGTGTATACAAACAAAGAGTGGTAGCATGGGAAATGCAAATATTCCCACAAGTTCTCCTTGCTCTACTTCCGATGACGAAAGCCCTGTGTCCATAATCTTTTTATCCGTGGTTGTTTTAAGCCAGGTCAGCCATGTGCCTTGTCTGCAACACTGTAAACTCGTTAAAAACACACAGTTACTTTCGCTGCAAACAAACATTGGAGCAAAGAGGCCTTTGTTTTGTATCTTCTTTTGTCTTTGTATGTAGTATAAGGGGCAAAAAAACCCTCTTTCACCCTAGTACAGCCAAAGCCCTTTAAATACCCCCCCCCTCCTGTTTTTTCCTTTTTTCTTTTTTTTTTAAATCCAAGAAGGATTTCTAAGCTTCCAAATCCCAGTTGGATCGCAACAACAGTCATACTGACACTATCCAAAGTATGTCAGACAGCAATTTATTTTACTTGAAACTATACGAAACCTTATCAAAAACCACTCAACCTCATCTGACAGATGATTTCATACTTAGTCAAAGATAAAAGTTTCGCACAGATTCTTATTTGCAGTCTGAAACCACACAAACTAACGTGAGATGGAGGTCAGCTAGAAATAAAGCCTGAGAGGTCTCCTGAATTTCCTGCAGCATGTCTAGATACTAAATTGGATTTGTTAGCCAACCTAATTTCTGCACAGGCCACTTAGCTTCCTTCCTCACTCAGCTTCCTCCCTACATGCGGGGATGTATTTTTAAAATAAGAACTACATCGAGTTAAGCAGCTGTTTGTTGTAACACCGGCGTATGCTCCTCTGTGATTTAAGAGTCGTTTAACAACTGGAGCCGCTGCAACAGAGAGCAGCATTATCAAAGATCAGTCGGTCATCTGAAACTCAAGATGATGATGACGAGCTGAAAAGTCGTTTGTTTTGTTTTTTGTTTTGTTTTGATTTTTAGGAAAAATATTTAGTCTTAAACTTTTTTCACAAATAGAAACACGTCAAACGGTTCGGCCTGTACCCTCTCTACTGAAGCTTTATGCTTTTTTTTCTTTTTTCCCTTCTTTAGACAAAAAGTCTCCGTGCAAAACTGCAAACTATCATGTACAACTTCACAACGCAAACACAGAAAACGCTGTCAGCGTGACTTCTTACCTTCATGAGGCCCTCGGAGGTCTTTGAGAACTCCAGCATGAACTTTTCTCCTGTCAGAAGATTTCTTTCACTTGATTTGCGTCTTCTGATCCCGTCGCAGCGGAACCCTGGACGGCCAAGAAGCGTCCTGAACGACGGCCGAGCTAGCCAATTGGCGTGAACGGCCGCTGAGCCCTGACCAATGAGAGGCGAGATTACGCGGGAATGGGCAGACTCTGTGACGATCTACTTCTTGGTTTTTGGTTGGACTTCTTTGTTTAGTATTTCTCGAGTTCCTCCTCTGTCTTTTCTCTGGTGTCTTACAACCATGCAAACCATGCGAACGTCTTTACACGTGGTTTACTTTTAGACATGTCACGAAGTGACTTTGTTTCTCTTGCATATCGCGCTTTTGTGTAGTAGAGTTTTTGTTGTCCTCTCCTCGAAATAAGCGTGTAATATTTCCCCAGGTAAATCGTGGACATTGATGCGGTTATAATAGTTAAGTCCTTCAAAAAATACAGAATACATTTATTTCAGTACTGTAATACCACAGTAGACTAAGGAAGATATTCTAGTGCAAGCCCGAAATAAAAGCGCAAATAAATATTAATAGTGCAGTATACTTAACAGACTCTAGAGGGGGCTATTATGCGTAGTGGGTTGGTGAATTGGACTGAAACTTATTGTCCTCCTAGAGACAATATTATGCGCTGCCCTGCAGCGTAAAACAAGTAAACACATCA
Organism: Oreochromis aureus; assembly: GCF_013358895.1. Taxonomy (NCBI): domain Eukaryota; kingdom Metazoa; phylum Chordata; class Actinopteri; order Cichliformes; family Cichlidae; genus Oreochromis; species Oreochromis aureus. The sequence goes on from NC_052946.1 coordinate 34,983,904, forward strand.
AATAAACAGAACCAACAACAATCCCTCTAGCAGCCATTATAAATGAATAATTAATTATAAAAGCATTTTTCCCCTGATTGGTCAGTAATGAATATTGTTGGATTGGGGATTCTTTTCATGAATCATTTTGATTGTGCTGTTTATCTGATTTGGAATCACAGCTGCTATGTTGGATCAAACGTAGAATAAAAAGAAAAATCTCAAGTACAATACTTCAAAATCAAACTTGGTGCAAAAGTGTAAAGGTAGTCACGTTGTGCAACTGACAGCATGAATACTTCATTTTCACACACACAAAAAATCAATTTAGTGTGACATGTGCACATTAAAACAGCACATAACAAATATAACACACACACACACACACACACATATATATCACCTCATTAAGAATTTTAAGATATGTCCATGAATATTAATAATTCCAGTAAAGGATTCGTAGATTTGTGGGATTTCAGTATTATTGACTGCTGTCTGGTGCCACCGTCACTGTAAGAGTCTGCAGTAAGTCTAAGTGCTTTTTGAAAAGAGTGGTAAAAATGTCACAGGGTTGCTGAGGTCACTTGGGAAATCAAAGGGTTTTCAGACTGTAGACGAACTAATATAACAGCCAGTTTCAAACTCTGAGAATTTAAAGCTCCCCGGATGGAAGCAACTGGAGGTATTAAATTCCCTGTGTTTTTGCGTGATTTAAAAGACAGACCTTAATAGCTCTTTGTATCTTATTAACGAGACAACGTTGTCTATGAATTTCTAAATCTATAGCAAAGGGGATACAGCTGTGTTGTTGTTTTTGTAGTTGTTATCAGGCGTAGCTCTCCAGATGCCGTGTGCAAAAATCAGGTGAGTTATTCATTGTGCTGAAGAGCTGAAGATTGAAAACTGTCTCAGAGGAAAGCTGGAGCCCATTCTGCAATACATAATAGCTGCCAGTAGAGTGCAATGCTCTCACAATGCAAGCCAACATTACAATGACCAAAAGGGGCTTTATCACCCAATACACACGCGGGGAATACTAACGAAAATACAAGCTATTCACCGTGGCTGCGGATAAGAATAATGGTTAATTAAGCACTTTTATTATTTCCAGTGCCATTAATGGCTGTCAAGAGGTCATTCTGGTGATCCACTCCTGCTCGTGATTATTGGCCACAGGGACTTAAGCTATAACTCTGAATCTAATGCTGAAAGAGAAAAGGGCTTGAAGTTTTAGGGCATACCACAAAAAGCACAAGTGTGCCTCCTATCTATGACTATGCAGCATTTCTGTGCTATTCGATAACTGTGTCTCTTTTTTCCCCTCACAGTATCTTGAGGGTATACAGAGAGCAAAGTCAGAGAATTGTCTCTCCTGATAGGCTGCTGGTGAATGGTGTCTTCCCAGCCCTAATAGAATGTCTCTATTTCAGGCTCCTCAATTAGCCAGCTCTGTTCAGGCTGCTGACTGGCTGCTGTGAAGAATTCGTGTCCTCAGATCCGTTGTCCCGTGTCCTTGTCTCTCTTTTACAAACAACCGAGTGTGCAGAGTTTTTCATTTAGCTCCGCTTTGTTGTGAAAACAGTGGGTATAGAGCCTACTGGCTTAAAATTGAACCATCAAGAGGGATTTTCTCAGTGCTGGTCTTTTTATTTAGAAGTGATCAAAAACAGTACTTTTGTTAATCATCAACAATATTATAACATGGTTTTTGTTGGACTATTAATGTGAGCGAATGAATATTTTTTTGAATATGAATATAATTTTAAGTACTTTTTATTTTACAATACTTCTCCAGTTCAGGGGGAAACATGATACTGTACATTATATTAGATTTACCAGAGGTTACATGTCATTTTATGGATATAACTCTAAAACAAATGACACACTATCACCCAGCACTTAATAAACTATTTAAAAGAGCGACAAGGCCATACTACGCATTACAGCTTTTCACGTGTGTGTGTGTGTGTGTGTGTGTGTGTGTGTGTGTTATGATTAATAAATCAATGCCAGAAAATGACATTGTGTTATTTTATTAGTTTGATAGAGTGACTGGTGACTCCAGAAGCGTGCTATCCTCCTTAAATTCCTAACAGTCTTGTCCTTCATCATTTCACTGATGATTACCAACCCAGATAATTAATACTTAGAGGATGGCTGATTTCTGTTTATCAGTGTGAATGATAATATGATGGTTAGGGGGATTTTCCTCGAATGGTCATGGAAAACAGTAAACCACAGTAAAAAACAAACACCCAGATTATCAACACTAAGACATGTGCAGGGATGAAATAATAAGCCTCCTGTGAGCAATATTAAAGAGAGTAACAGCAACGGTGCTTGCAATTCGTTCACTCATTTGGCCATAGATTCTCATCGACCAAATGTTATTCTTTTCATTCATTGTTTACATTTTCATATTGTTCTTTGCAAATCCCTTTATTTTTCACATGGTAAATGGATGTAGTAGTTTATTGAAATGGTCAAATTTACGCAGAAATACAGTATATGAGGTGAAAGCAATGCATGTACAATTCTAATAAGCTTAAGTGTAATATGACGACCTTTATTCTTCTGAACTTTTTTAGGCATACTTTCTTCTAATTATTTTAAATAGTTTTCAGAAATAGACCCTCAGTTCTCTTGAAGGAGATTAAAAGCTCTTGTTTTGATGTTGGCTGCATTGTGTCCCTTTTTCTGTCAACAGTATTTCAAACTGCTTCACCGTTGTTGAACATTTTTGAAGGTCTGGGCTCATGTTTTTCCATCTAGGTATTCTTTTACTGAATTGCCGGTGTGTTTGGGTTCGTTGTCATGCTGATGAGACATTTTTCAGATGGTGTTGCATGGTGGATCAAATTCTAACTGTACATTTCTGCATTCATAATTCCATCAATTTTGACAAAAGCAAGATAAAAGCTCCACTACATTTTACAGATGGCTGTAGGCACTCACTGTTGTAGCTCTCTCTTCACTGCCTCATTCTATAAGACCTGTTGACACTGAGTTTCAGTTCAGGTCGTGCATAATTTGGCATACCTCAGTCTGTTCTCCATTTCCCGTTCTTAAAAATGGCTTCTGCACAGTCACGCTTCCATTGAGACATTTTTGATGAGGCTTTGGTGAACAGTAGGTGGATCAGTTTAAAGGCCAGGTGCATCTCTTGGGTTATGTGTCAGGTCTTTGATGGATTTTCTTCCTGCTTCTTAAGGACATGACTTTTAGATACTGTTCATCTGCTGTAGATACTTTTTAGGCCTGAAAGATCCTCCTTTTTCCTCTACTTGTCCAGTTTCCTTATTTTTTTAAGAACACATTGCACAGTGCGATATGCCAAATTTTTGGTAATAACTCTGTGGGAAAACTCTGTACAAAAAGCTATTATGCCCATCAAACTGTGTAAACTTTAGCATTTTCCACAGATTCAAAAATGCTAACTATATGTGTAGTTACACCAGTGGTTCATACTCTTGAGTTAGGTGGCTTTTTATGCGTGACTCAATATTAAGCTTAGCAACACCGCGCCACCCCCACCCCCCAACAACACACACACACACACAAACAAATAAAAAACAAATAACAAAAACAGTCCTCTGAAAATGGTGAGGTATAAGGAATGGACTGAAAATTAATGGTATCCAGTGGAAAACTTGGAAAGAACTAAAAAGCTGGGAGAAGCATTCCTCAAACGGCACATTAAAGAGAAATGTCTCTTGAGGTTGCAGAGTATGGGGGTGCCTACTGGGGTCAGCGGGGGAGCTGGCCCCAGGGAGGGGTCACTTGCCCCTCCCTTCCTTCCCTCCCCATCTCCAGCTGCCTCCCTCTTCCCGCTCCACCACAATCACCCACACATGCAGGGCCTTGGGGTAGGGGTGTGTCACCAGGGTGCAGAGGAGACATCCCCCCCCTCTGTCCCCTTCTGGCTGCCTCCGCCTCAATTTTATCCCACAACTTAGACATTCACATTACTCACACTCTCATTACACATACATATAGGATCTTGGGGGTGGGCACGCTACACGGATTCCAAATTACCATCAGGGTGTACACCTCACCCCTGGCGTCGTTGCCCACCTCTCAATTTTAAATACACGTGAGACATTGAGGGCTAGCAGGAGGGGCTATACGCTTACCTGCTGCTCTGGCAGGTAGCTCCATGCCCTCCTGGGTTTTAAATGCACCTTAGAACACACATACATCAACACTACATATGAGCGGGTGGAGGGAGGTTTGGAGTCTTCCTACACCCCCGTTCTCTGCGGCCTGCTGGAGCGGGGGGGCTAGGAGGAGGAGTTGGCCGTCCGACTGGGGTCTGGAATGTGGGGCCTCCCTGCTGCTGCAGAGTCGGGGCGGTCTGCTTCTCCCCACCGCAGGAAAAGGGTAACACCACCTGGGTCTGGGCGCAGTTTCCCCTCCAGGGGCAAGGGTACCTAGACCCGGGGCTTAGAGTACGCTTGGGGAGTGTGATTGTGTGTACAGTGTCTCTCTATGTCTGTCTCCACGTTGGGTGAGTGTTGAGTAATTGTATATGAGAGCATGAGGGTGGGAATAGATGTTTGTATCTGTGTGTGCCTGTTTGTCTGTGTCTATATGTCAGGTTGGGTATCAGACGCCACCTCTCTGGGGACATCTCAGGCCCTCCAAGGTTTGGAGGCCCATCTCCCCACCACTTCCCCTGCCGGTGGCAGACGCCCTCAGACATCGGTGCGTTGGTGGTTCTTTGTGTCCGGGGTGGGCGCCCAGGTACCCACCGGCTCACTCCTTGGCGGCTGCTTATCGGGGCCTGGAGCCTGGGGCTCGCTCGGGCCACGCCGGGGATGGGGTGCCCTTGGCCTCGGCCCGGGGCTCGGTCACTCAGGCACAGCTGGCTGCCGGCGGAGCTCACGGGCACGTCACTGCAACCCCCGGCTTCTGCTCCGCGGCTGCTGAGTGACCCCTCATCTGGGACTCTCCTCAGCTCTTTCTGGGATAGTGACGCTGGCTGCCCCTCTGTTGGTCTTCCTTGGTCTCTTGTGTTCTGGGGGCCTCTGGATGTCTGGAGTTTTGATCTCCTCCATACCTGCTTCATGCCCTGGAGGACGGGGCAGTGGCCCCCACACCCTCTAGCAGATCATTACATGAAGGAACCTTTTTAAAAACAAGCGCGTTCATGCTCACAGGTGCACACACGGGTGATCACACACACAAACTACACCCTTTTTGGCTCCTACCTCAAAGCACACTGTGCGCTGTCGATCTCACGTGCTGCACAATAATGTTTAATATTTAGTATTTACTGTCATATTCCCATATATCATTGTGATGTTGTTTATTACTCTCGTTTTCTTCTGCTTGCTTTCTTTTTCTTTCTCAACAGGTGATCCAGGTGATCGATATATGTATTTTTTGTCTGCTTATTCTGTTGGTTTTGGTTTTGCCCTTTTTCCCCGTCCCTCTTCTCAGCTGTTTTTCTTTCCCTCTTTCTTTCTCCCCTTTCTTTCCACCAGTCAAGTCTGTCCCGTATTCAGCAAGTGAAAATAAAATAAACAATAAAGGTGAATCAAATGGACCATTACGGCAAGGCTGGGATGGTCAATTTGTAAAAGTAAATCCGTTGGGCATCTTTCTTCGCCTTTAGACAATAATTCTGATGGCAAAAGAACCAAACGGGACAGGTTAAAAAAAAAAAAAAAAAAAAAAAAAAAAAAAAGAGAAATGTCTCAAAGTGTCACTCCTTGGAAGTAATTGCAACGGCAATTTTATTTGTATAGCATATTTCATTATATGTAAGCTTAATCTGCTTAACACTGAAGATAAGAACATAAAAACCTCTGTGTGTTTACCATTCCTTAAGGCAGTAAAAACAGCAAAATAAAACTTAAAAATAAAATAATTTTGAGCTTGTTTATGTCTATTGGTTCAGAAGTAATTGATCTCAGGTCAGCAGGCAGCTTGCTCCAAAAAGCAGGGCCACAACAACTGAAGGCACCCTCAGCATACCTCTTCATTCTAAGAAATTTTTAAAAGATCTACACCTGATGACCTGAGAGCTCTGACTGGGTGCACAAGTCAAAGATGTACTGGAAGGCCAAACCACTGAGAGCTTTGTGAACTAATAAAATGATTTTAAAAGTAATTCTATATTGCACTGCGAGCTAACAAAGTGGTATCAGTCCTGGAATAGGTGCAAGTGTGTCATCTGCACAACAATGGTAGGACATATTATGATTTTTTTTCATGATAGTACCAAACCAGAACATGTAAAGTTGAAAGAATAATGGACCAGGGACAGAATCTTGAGGACTTCCTGGTTGAATCTTTACTTGTGCATATCTAAAACTGCTGATTGAAACATAAAAACTTCCACACTTCAGGTATCATGAGAGACAAATAAGAATCTGACCAACTGAATCATGAAACCGTTAAATTAAAATGTGATGAATAACAGTGCCAAAAGCAGCAGTGAGATAAAGTAAAACTAAGACTGAAACTCTCTTTAAATCACTGCTGATCTTCAGTAACTCGTGCTTTTAGTAAGAGCTGTTTCTGTGCAATGATTAGCTCTGAAGCCTGATTGGCACCTATCATAAATACTATGTAATGAAAGCATTCATTGAGTTGTCTGTAAAAAAATATTTCTAATATTTTGCTGAGGAATGAAAGATTAGAAATAGGTCTATAGCCATTAATTACCAGCATTAATGTATTTTTTCTTAAGCAGCAGTGTGATTACTATGCTTTTAGGAGGAAAAAGAAAAATGCCACACTATGGAGAGCTGTTGATAATATTTACTAAGTGATTTGTAAAACAATGAGATACAGATGTGAATAGTTTGGTGGAGCCGGGCTCAAGTATTGAAGTGCAAGACTTTAACTGATGAATAAGTTCTTTTAGATCGATGATCCTTCACTCATTCTGCTATTAGATTACTTAACTCTGACAGGGCTCGTTTAGAATAATTTCTCTGTGACTGTTCATTTTTACACACTTGTCCTTGTCATTACTTATTTATTTTGGAGATATTGTATTTATGGAGATATATTATTTATCTCTACTTCATTGTTTTCTGTGCCTTGACACACACCAGTGTTAATGTAAGAGGTGGCTCAAAACTTTTACACAACACTATATAAATGGCCTGTATTTGTATAGCGCTTTACTAGCCCCGCCTAAGGACCCCAAAGCGCTTTACATACCCAGTCATCCACCCATTCACACACACACACACATTCACACACTGGTGGAGGCAAGCTACTGTTGTAGCCACAGCTGCCCTGGGGCAGACTGACAGAAGCGAGGCTGCCATATTGCGCCATCGGCCCTTCTGGCCAACACCAGTAGGCGGTAGGCGGTAGATGAAGTGTCTTGCCCAAGGACACAACGACCGAGACTGTCCGAGCCGGGGCTCGAACCGGCAACCTTCCGATTACAAGGCGGACTCCAAACTCTTGAGCCACGATCGCCCCTATAATATGTTGTCTTACCACTCCTCTTCCTCTTCCATGGATATGCTGGAGTTTGACAATTAGATGAACAATACTGCATGTGAAGACTTGCACAGTGGAACATACATATAGTGGTGAATAAACCAGTGAGGGAAGAAACATTATAACACATATACAATACAACCAATGTTATTTGCCTGAATGTTATAAAACATTTCAAGATTCAAGATTCAAAATTCAAGAACTTTATTGTCAGTACAACAATATACACAGTATACAGCGTAACGAAATGCCGTTTCACCCCAAGCCCCCCGTGGTACATTTGCTAATTTTTTTAAAAGAATGAGAATTTCTCTTTTTTGAGTGCAGAAGTAAGTAAATATTGTGAATTAAGCCAAAGCAACTCAAAAAACATTGTAATACATCAGTGATATAATGTGTAGCAGCATGGAACCCACTTTATGTATTCTTCATAAAACATTAATACTGATAACAAAACCGTTAATTTAATACGTTTATACTTTAACTTGGTGGTCCTATAAATCTTCTTCAAAAGAAAGGCTTTCAAGTCAAAATTTTGGTGTCAGCACATGTTCTGTATGCTCCTTTGTACTTTTCCCCCACACCAATCTTCCCCCACACTCTTTCTCTTATCTCTTTTGACATCATTGCTGACTAGGATGTTTTTTTTGTCAACTCCATAGACCATTTTTAAAGATCCTTGCTTTCAGTGAAATTCAGAATCCAATTCTAAACTGAGGACTGATATTTAGCTCACCACTGGGGAAAAAAAAAGAAGAAAAAACACATTTTATCTTTCAAAATAGCTGGATGAAACACAAAGAACATCATTTTCATTTGCTCAGCTGTGATAGTTCCAGGTTCCGTCATGAGAAAATGTTTTAAAAGTGCTCTCACAACTGCAAAAAAACATATTTAACCCCTAACATCTGGGGCCCCGGTCTGAATCGCAAATGCATATACTTCAAAAACTTCAATCTCTCTTACTTCTGCAGTATTATTCCCTTCTTAAGTGAAAGTGTGCTGGTATTCAAAATGAATATTTCATCTCCATTTCACACCTGGCACTCCATCGTAGATGCCAGACATAATGTGGAGATGACACACCACGGTGGCACAGACGATCAGAGGAGAGGAGCTGTAAATATAGCATCAGTCTTGGCGGGAGCCGATGACAATCTAGGATCTAATCTGAAGCAGTTATCAGCATCTGTTGCCTGGCACCCATTTCTGTGGGGGTTTTAGTTATTCATCTATTGCTCCATATCTATCACTTTTTTGCATCTGATTCTCTGTACAGAGGACACTTTCAAGAGTGTGGGAGGATGTAGCCTCTCAGTAGCCCCTTCTGACTTACTCTGTCACCAGCACGCATGTCTCCGTTGCCAAGTCACCTAATGGCATGAAGAGGTTAAGTTTTAGAAATTGATTTGTTTTGCTAGTGACCATGGTAAATGTAAATTGCCTGAGCGCCTGACCTTGAAGAAGTCCTGATTAATAATTTGCATATCTCCAGAGGGGTTATGTGTCTTCACGCTGTGGACTCCCATCATGGTTACCAGAGCCTTTGTTTTCTAATTATGCAGCAGCAGCTGGATGTGAAATTTAACATCTAACAACAGTTTTTTCATTCTGTAGTCACTGTGTACAGTATGCAAGCAGGTTGTTTACAGACATTTTTTTGTTGTGAGTCATAAAAAGTCTCATATTAGCACAGCCATTTAAGTGTATCTTCACTTGAATAACTGGATATGAAGTCTGGGAACATTACTTGGAGAAGGATGTAAAGAGTCTAATTTATGGGCGAGACAACAAGAAGTCTCTGGGTTTAGATAAACTTGAATATGAGCAGACAAAAAGGGAGACCACCACAAATCACAGGCTTACAAGAGACGGGAGACAATTGGAGGTTTGTGATTTATCAGTGTGCAACGTTTGAACCAGCTTTTTGACAAAGGCCTTTTCTCCACAAAGAGACAAACCAGCCTCATCAATTTGGCTGTCCACTGCAGTCTTTGTTATCAAGGCTTGTGAGTTATAAACCAGAGTATGTTGATCAGCATGGGGCTTGTTTTATGCCCCTGTCTGAGCTGAATATGCCTCAGCTCATTTTCCTGAAGGTGGGATTTTTTTTGTAATGTGTGCAGAAAGAAATATATTGAATGATGACTGGGAGGCACTGTAAGGCTAAAAAAAAAAGAAAGTTGGCTCTAATATGTCACCAAGACAAGAAAGGAATGAATGCCATCTTAACGTCAAATATCCCTCAAACTAAGATGCTTTCATAACTCAAAATGCGACTTATTGTGTGGTTTATGATGTCTAAAAGACATTTTTTTTAAATTGTTGTTTTCCCTTATGAAATGGACTTCACTAAACCCGGTTTGCTAGGATCAATACTTCACTTCAACACTTGACGCAGTCTTTCTTACTCAAAGAGTCTGAACTCAACTGCATTGAAAGTGGAAGTAGCAGTTTATTCTTTGCAGCTGCCAAATGCAACACATCTGTTAAAATTAAAGGTATCAATATAAAACGGCACCGTGACACTGTGTAGATATCATGTCTCTCTTCTGCTCTTAAATTGTACTCAAACTCTTAAAAAAAATGCAATTTGAATAAATTATTGTACAATATGGAAAACACATATCTCTCTCGGAAGAGGCAGCCTGTTTATCCAGGCAACCATCCAGGCTAAAAGCACAAAATAGTAAAATTATGAATGGTAATTTAATCACATAATGGCTCCTACACTCTCCAAAAGTCTAATTCCTTGTGTCTGCTCCTCTGTAAGTAGTATGCAGTGTGAATTTTAATGATGGATATTGAGGACAATTGTTTTATTCCATTTTAGACAACTCTATTCGTGACCGATGGAAAATGATCTTCAGCAGATTCAATATAATAACTCAGAGGAGATATAATGCTTTTGCACATCTCTGAACAATGTTATAAAAGTGTATTAGATTATCTACTTCATAAGAAATATCAGAGTTATAAAAATTCCAGAATGGCTTGTTATCCTTTCTTCTTCTGCTTCACAGTGCACATTTAAGTATTTATCTGCAGAGCTAGATAGTATTCAAGGAGACATTGATAAGATTTTGCGATAGTTTTATAAATATTCTAAAGTTTAATCCGAATTGGGTCCATCTGTGGGGCTCATAATTCGGCAGCTGCCTGTACAGAAATCAAAATTAACTTTGATGTTCAAAACTATTCCCAGGCAAGAAAGTTAATAATGCATGATTCAGAAAAACTGTGCATGATCTTTGGCAAAGTTTTAGAGTGCAAAATGTAAACATCCACAGATGGTTATTACAGTTGGGTTAAAGTTGGGAGAAAGATGGTCCATATGATTATTATAAACATGACCTTTAATTGCAGGTCAGTGACAAGAGGAAAGTTTCCTGCATTTAAGTTAAGCAACTTACATCCACAAACCTGACCTCCACATCCTTTCTTTCAGCCTCTTACAAGTAGCACACAGTAAGTGACAATTTGCTAAGCCCAGCCCCTTTAATTACTGCCCTTATCCCTGTCAGTCTTTCTATTCTTGCACAGCAGATAACAGGGATTTTTAATTCCTTTGCAGTTTTTAAGCAGTTTAGACCTAGAAGTGGGGAAATGTTGCACTTTTTTTTGTAACTGCAAACTTTAGGGTTAGTCTTTCATGTAAATGGATTGGTTCTTATATAGACTTTTCTACTCTACATGAGTGCTCAAAGCGCTTTATACAACTTGCCTCATTCACTCATTCAGACCCACTCATACAAGACATAGAAACAGAGTTTATTTAATCCCACACTGGGGAAATTCACTTGTTACAGGAAGAAAAGGTGAATTAGAGCTATATTAGAAAAATGTAAATATAAAAAAGAAGCCAGAATACCATACAATGCAAAGATGGCTGCTATATACAGAAAACAAGCACTTTTTCCTACCTAAGTGCTTTCTTTCTAACATTCACACACATTTATACTTTAATGAGTGCATCGGAGAGCAGCTTGGGGTTAGTATCTTGCCCAAGGACATTTGGCATGCAGACTGGGAGCAGCCAGGGATTGACCCACCAAGCTTCCGATTAGCAGCTCTACCTCCTGAGCTCCAGCCCCAATGTGTTTCATGATTGATCGACATTTTAAGAAGTTATCTTGTTAGTCATGTTACACATGTCATGCTTGCAGCTTGCATTAGAGCAGATAAAGGCACTTATACCTATATAAGATGAAATCCAACTATTTGAATGGTGTACACAAAAGTGCAGAACAATGTTCACTTCTCATCCTTAATGGCTGCCATCTTGCTATCTGTGTGGTAGAAAGGTAAAAATTATAGAATCGAGTCATAGGGTAGATCTGACTTAAAATAATCATAATGGTGGGCTTGACCTAAAGCTTGTCATTTTTTTTACTTTAATGGTGAGCATAATTCACTAACTGAACATCATGTTGTATTCAGTAAGACTACAAAAACTCCCAACCATAGAAGTTGCCATTTGCTGGCTATTATGAAAAGTATAGGTTTATGGCATGTATGCACTGTGTTCTCTTTTCAGGCCCAGGGGCACGTCCATGTTTTTCACATGCAGTCTGTTAGCCATTAACAAGCCTCTGGCTGGATATGTGACCAGTTCTGTCTTAGCAGAACTGGTCACATGTGACTGTCTACCAGTTCTGTCTTAGCAGAACTGGTAGATTTTATTCAAACTGGTTGATTTTAAGTGGGTCAAAACCAGTTTTGATGTTTGTTTGTGATCATTGTCCTATTGGAACACCCACCTGTGTCCAAGTTTCAACCATCTAGCTGCTGATTTATGGTGAAGTTGAAGAATTTCAAGATAGTCCTCCCTCTTTATTATTCCATCCACTTTCTGCAATGAACTACCACTGGCAGCAAAACCACAGAGCATGATGCTACATTGTGCTTACAATTAGAGAGATACATTGTTGTTAGGTTTCAAAGAGTCACCTTTACTACTTCAGACATACCTTTGTCATTGTGATAGCTCGTTTTTGTCTCTTCTGACCATGAAACTTTTTTCCAGAGAGTATCTTTGCTTGTCAGTTCAATTCAATTCAGTTTTATTTATATAGTGCCAAATCACATAGCAGTCACATCAAGGTGCTTTATGTTGTAAGGTAGAGACAGTACAATAATACAGAGAATGTTGGCAACTATAAATTTCAGTCGAGCTTGAAGGTGTTGATTTTGAAGCTGGGGCTTCTTTCCTCATCAGCACCCTCTCAGTCCATTGTGGACAGTCACAATTTTCCAGCTAAGGGTAAGCTTGAGCTTACAATGTATATTTGTATATAATGTATATATGTATATTTGAACCTGTGTGTATAATTTTGACCATGCCTGCATTAGAGAAAAGCAAAAAATAAATAGAGAAAATAAATTCAAAAATCTGCACCAGTCCTTGTTTTTTCACTCTTTAAAGATGCAATCACAAGAACATTTCAAATATAATTCAAAAATAATTCAAATTTCGCAAAACCACGACATTCATGCCTATGATGACTAAATAACACAGAATGTAGTACGTTACTTAATTACTCCAAAAAAAAAAGTAACTCGTTATACTACTCTTTAATTCCACGTTTCTCCATAAAATGACGTGAAACGCATTATCTCATAATCACCATCCAGTAATATAAACCTATAGGCTACAGTCCTATAGGTTACACACCGACACAAATCCCTATTTTAATGAATTAAAGCTTTTCTTGGTATTTAAACACAAAGCCAACAGCACAAAGCTGAGGTGAAAACCAGCACAAAGACACTTCAGAGCAGTCGTCGCAGTGATTCTACTGTAGAAATATGAACAGGTAGAAATAGAGGCCGCAGGCTGACTGCTCATCACTGCCTTTGTTACCTGTTGAAGTTCAGGGTCTGGCTGCTGGGCTGGTGTCGGCGTTTACTCAGCTTTATCATCACGCTAGGTTCTTGGCTAGCTTAGCATTAGCATGCTATATTTGCAGGTGTTTGCAAAGATTCAAAGTTCGGTTAGCGGCATAATACTGGTGTTTCTGTCCTGGATGCAGTTTCCACTTTAGCATCGCACTCCCATCCTTTTTGTGCAATATAAGTACAATGTCGATATCCACGCTGTAGACCGTGGAGTGTGCCACTATTTTCCTCCTCCAGCACATGAACTCAGCTCAGCTGATTGTACTGCAAGTGCAACTAGAACCAACAAGCTGGATTGATAGGCAAGCAGACTAACAATTCCAAGTAATTGAACTATTTGGAACTGGTTCTTGTAGAGAACCGGTTCTCGATTCCCATCCCTAGTGATATTATGCCTAAGCGCTGATTATATCTATATATATAGAGAGAGAGAAATAGAGAACATTTAAAACATGTTTTGAAATGATGAATTTAAGTACCCTGTCCAAATTCATGTGCTAGCCTGCACAATTAAGAGTCTCAGACATGGCTTGCTAAATGGGGCATGAGACACAGGGCTAGTTTCAAAACATGGATTAAACCAGGTCATAGACCACAAACTTTCTCTGTGAAAATTTCCATCAAACTTTTCTTTCAATCTGGGAAATTTGCTGTTGTTTTCTGACTTTGACACAAAAAAGTCAGTTTGATTCGAATCAGTCGCTTTTTAAATGACATGTTTTTTAATATGTGCATTTTTAATGGGGTGAAAATGAAATACATATATACATCCTTTCTGTCCTTCAATCCAACCCACCAATTTTGGCTGTGACAAATCAATAGACAAAGGATAGATTACCTTTTGAGCAGCTGGAAGTATCCCTGCCACCCTGCCGGGGTATTGCTCTGAAAGCCGGGCACTTTTCACTTTTATGTTGAAATGGTGACACTATTGATTCAGAGACATAAACCCTGGAGGACTTTCAAAGCATGTCTCCACCCCCCTCTGAATCAAAGACCTGTTTGAGGGGATTTGAGGGGTATATTCCTGTCAGAAAAACAGAATCTGAGCAGATACTCCAAGAAATTAATAAATAATGTGAAACTATATTTTTTTCTGTAACTCTTTAAAAGATGAGCACCAAGTAAAAGTAACCATCACCAGATATTTAGAACTCATCAAAGTCTTTGTGCTAAGTACAATCTGTGGCTGGACTCAAATAAATGCCATTTGACTTCTCAGGTGAGTAAAGTAATTCTTTTTCTCGATGTGAAATGGCAGGCTGTGACTGCTCATATAGTGCAGTGTTTACTTCTAGCTTTGCCATTATCACTCACCAGACAGATTGTCTCAAAGGCACAATCAGACCAGTTGAAGAAGATTGTTTGTTTATGTCTATCTGGCCCTGGGTATTTTTGTGCAGTGCCCTATTTCAGTCTTGATAGCGGGCCATAATTTCAGTGTTCACTATGGAAAAGATCCTTAGAATAAACTCAATTTTCTGTCATTTTCATCAGTAAAAAGATCACTGAAAAGTCTAAGATGACAGCCAAATGAGAGAAAAAGTTGTTTTTTGTGTTGTTTTGTTTTTTACCCAAAAGATCTGAACTGAGTTAAAATAAATTAGAACACCATAGTAACAGAAGGACATCACAAGGCTTTAAAAAAAATTCATTTTAAGCATCAATGCCAAATGGATGTTGGTATTCAGATAAGGTATTTCCCCCATATTGCACATTCCATGCAAGGAAGAAAAATGGACATAGCCAAAAATGAATCCAGCAGTCTCAAAATTTTAAGTACTCGGTCATACTTCACTCTAATCTAATTGAGTTGGAAATTAAAGCTCCAGAATAAGGTTAGTGACAGAGCTTTTATAAATGAGGTATAATAATAGCCAATGCAAATTGGGTGTAATATCATCAAGTCAGTACTGGGAAGTCATGGAAGGTAAAATATCTTCGGACAAAGTAGTTTAAAGTGAGTTTCGAATGTATTTTTTTTTTTGTGTAGTTGCAGAAAATGCAGCATATTTCTAGTAAAGTGTGAATTAAAGTGTGTATTCATAACTCATCTTGTAAAATTACAGCAATGTATCCTCAGTAAATGTTTCACAGAATAAAGTCTTTCACAAAATAGTCTGGTAGCGTGTTAAATAAATGACTCGATAATGACAGGAAAGTAACCACGCTCGCTGTTTTAGAGTAGAGGATAATATTTGAACTCGACACTGCCCTCATCAAAGTAATACATTTCAGTTGTTTCTGTGTTTGACTTTTAAAGCTGATTAAGTTCAGAGCATGCATGCAGCTTTCAAGCTAAAATTAACTCGGTCTGGAAAATATCATCTAAATGTCATCACAACATCATACCTTACTTTTCATTGTGAGTATATGGCCACTGACCCATGCCTGATTGGTCAGAGTGTTCAAACACTGGCGCTAGTGTATCGCTTTCTTTGATTTTCGCATTCTTTCATTCTTTTTTCTCCATCTGCTTCAAACACACACTTTTTATTTTGAACTTTCAGTCAGCGATGGTCCTTTTGATGTAAGGACAGTTTCAGAAAGTACAAAAGTTAGTGTTGCTGTGCTTTTCTACAATTTTTTTTTAGGTTGCAAGTAGCTGATAGCTGTCCCTGTAATGTTCACATTCGAGAGACAGCTGTTTATGGAGAGCTCAGAAACTTGCCATAAATTAAGGTAACAACCACTCTCTTTTTTTCAATATCAACAATGCAGAATCTAGCAATACAAAATTTCTTACCAGCCTGGATTTATGCTACAGTCTCCTGATTTTTTATTCTTGGCCTTTCCTGTGTTTCCTGTAATCAGTTGCTAATTTCCCCCCAGTATGGATGTTCAAATGTTTTGTTGCTTCCTGTTTTATTTTGTCAGCCCCTCTTCTTGTGTTTATGGTGTTTGGTTTTGCTTCCCTGGTCTTGTCTACTGTGATTAGTTTAAGCCATGTGTCTTCCCACCCTTGCATTAAATCAGTATATTCAGAGTCCATCCAGAAACTCATTAAGATGAAACATCAATCCCCAAATTCCTCCATGAAAAGTGGCGTATTTGCTGCACAATGACAGTAAAGACTGGGCAACCTTGCTTTTATGTAGGAATATAAACAGCATGAGGTACTAAGGTAGTTGAGTCCCCTACTGCACAGACAAGTGCACATGCAATGCAAGTGAGTAGTGCACATCGGTGCAGTCTAACTCAGATCAATTGCAACATGTTGGCATTGTATCCATTCATAAATTGGATGGCAATCAAAATCTAGGAACTGGTTATCGATTAGATGAGAAAGAAATGAATTCAGCCCGTTCTCAGTAACTACACAAAAGAACTTTACAGTTCCTGCTGCCTAAAAAAAATAAATAAAAAAAAATAAAAGACCTTTCCCAAGGTAGACACTTTCCATTTGAACTGCTGCCCTCGGGCAGATGTTTCAGAGCAATTAAAACACAGACAAAAAGATTAAAAAATATTCTTTATTCAAAGGTCATGACTGCACTAAAGACTGCTGGGACCAGTGCATTTTTTAGGGGAATGCATTGTACAGTGAATCCCTGCAGAATGTGAAAATGTCTCTGTGTGCAGTATGATGTGTCTTTCGCTTTCCTCTTCAGAATTTCTGTTAGAATTTTTGTATGTTTTCTTATTTTTGTGTTTTATGTAATTTTTTATATTTTTATATATATATATTTTATATTTTTTGACATATTTTGAAGCCTTTGCAGAGGTTTTCATAGGATTTTATCTAATGCTGTTGTTCACATTGTATTGTATATTTGCAGTGAGCCTGAGTCCGACCACCAGGCAACTAGTTGCAAGGTGATTGTAGTCGCTTATTTTTAAGCTAGTATGACGGAACAATTAGGGAACGTAATGTTGGTCTCTCGACCAGTCAGCTCAATGCTTTGATACAGGTTAATTCACATGAAATATGGAACTTGCATCCTTTTTTTCCTCTGCTTTATTCTGGTGAGCCACCATGAGGTTCACGTCTGTGGAATTGAGTGAAATAGCTTAAACTATTAGAAAACTATGAAATCTTGCACACATGCTGATGTTTGTCAGTGTGTGTCAAACGTGTAGATACATAATAATCTGCTATTTTGCATTTAGGTCTAATTCAAACACTAATTTCAACATTTTTGAATATTTTAGCACATTTTTGAAAACTGAGAGTTAAAGTCATAATGCTTAGTGCTTTGATGTCTTTGAGTAACTGGTACATATTATTATGATGCAGGCCATTAGTAACCCAACAGGAGGTTGGGCTGTAAGATCCTACTGTTTTAACATTTTCATCTATCAGCACATTTTTATGTGTGTGTGTGTGGGCATACATGTTGCTGTAGTACAAGACAAGAATTAGAAAATTCTTGTGCCTCTCACATGAAATCCAGACTAAACTTTCAGAGAGTGAGGTTTGTCACATTTGAACGCACTGAGGCTGATGATTTTGTCAGCCAGGACTGCTATAATTGAAAATATTCATTACTCTGTGTAATTTATAACTTTGTCATAAATCAGCCTTGGAGTTCTTGGACCATCCAGTGTGCTCATTAGAGTTTTAATTAAAGCACTGAACTACGATAACGTTGCGATTTTCTGAAGGGCAATGAAATATAATGGTAGAATCACTATATCTCCTCTTAATTTTCTCTATTGTACAGTACAAGGTTTTGTCTCTTTTGCTTTGATGATGCCGTGCAATCAGCTTGGGGCTTTTTCACCACGTAAACACGCAGTACTCTGCATCTTCACACATTTGCTTTCACATTGCAAAGTTGGCTTTGTCCTTTAAATGGTGGGTTGGAGTTATTCATGTGACAGTGACAGCATCAATAGATGGGTCTGTGTCAGCCCTACTGCTGATGGGTTTTCCATAGGCTGTATATAATTTAAAAACATGGGTGAACGCAAATGTAATATTCACCACTGAATATCCACAGAAGTATGTCATAAACAAACAACCTTCAGAAAGGATCATTTGCATCACCATTAGAGTCGACTACCATCAATGCTTTAGTGTATAATTGCTTAAATTGTCTGTTACTTTAACACACCTGCATTTTCTGGGTCCATTTGCTGTTGACAAACAAGCTTTAACACTCTGCCACAAAGCTTTCTATTCACCATTTCATCCTTATGGCGGGGTGCTGCGTTTACATTCGAATTCCTCATCCCACCCCCACCTGATTTGAATCTGTTTTGTGCGTGCACTATCGGCTGTTATGAATTTCACGTAGGATTTTTGTATGGTGTTTATTTGCTCTGCTGCTCAAAGCTTAAGAGGTTCCCAGAGTCAAAATCATTTCTCTCTAAGTGGTGGGCTTTCATGAGCAGCTGCTACACAGCAGCCGGTCCTAAGATGTTGGTCAACACTGCAGTTGATGAGTCTTTTCAGATTGTGCATTTTCTTTGCATCCCTGCAGTAGGCTGGATGAGCAGGATTCACATGCTTGTTACTCTGTAGTGTGGCTTTATGTTTTGGATAATGAGGGGTGGGCTTTGATGTTTTGTAAGTGAGTCATAAGATGACTACTCAAGTACAATCAAGGCTACTGGGGTCCCTGTGAATTTATTAATCCACACCCACATTGTTTTTTGTTCTCTTTTTTTTGGCTCTATAGCAAACTGATTATCTGAGCTGTTTTCTCTCCTTTGTAAATGCAATCTTTCTATTTGGCATAGTCACGATTTCACTATCTTTTCTACATGTTTTACCTTCTTGCTCTGCTTCTCCAGTTGTTCATGCATTGAAACTGATCAGAAAACACTTTTGGCCCATGTCCACCTCATTGCCTTTATTTCCTTTTCTTGACTGCTACCTTTTTTCAATCCCCCTTTCAACCTACTGTTTATCTATTTCTCTTTCTAACAGCTATTAAAATGGGTTTCTTTACTTCAACAAGGAAGAAATATCTGCCTTTATTCCCTTTTGAATGTCCACTGCATGTATCTTGAATAACAGTACCACACATCTTACAGTAATGAATGTGTAATGGCTGTAGTAATTGCTGTAGAAAGGGTTTTACCAAATAAAGAGGGACATTAAAACCACTATATTTACAACATTCGTACTCATGATTAATATTCATTGGACTGAGGCTTGGCAGAAAGACCAAATGAAATCATTTGCAATCATCATGGGTCGTATATCGAGGGATATTATGTATATGAGCTGTGCTGTGTGAGATGGTGCAGACTAAACTATGAAAATATCATGTTATGGGTTTTCATCATGGCATCACAAAGTAAATGGATGCAAATAATCCTTTTTTAAAATAAAATCAATTATCCTTGATGCTTCAATCATGCATTAATCGATTTCTTCCTTTGATATAGTACTTAGCAGCCTATCAACACAACACTAATTTATCATCACTTCATAAAGCTAATGTGATTAGTTTTAGTTTTATTCATTATTTTTCAGGAACCATCCACTAAAATATTGATCTCACAAGAGAAAAGTTGCCTTGCACTAGATTTTGCTAACAGTTAATCTCCATGTGCATTTGCTGGACTTATACACAAAATATTAAATATGCTATAAAGGCAAATACATATCTACAATGTAAGTATAGTAATATAATCAAATATATTCATACGTCTGCAACATATTAGCAAAATTGCATTGACCTGGAGTTGTTTTGCGTGTGCTTCTTTCCCCCTTTTCTGCTTTGATCTTCACCAGTTCTTAAAGGGATTGTGTGGCGTAGCTGCTTTATGTTTACAAGTCCTGTAACTTCTTTCTTTTCATTTCTTTCAGATCACAAATGTTTTTGAGCCTTTTAGGCAGTAAAATTCTCACTGATGATGTCTGTGGAAGAGAATAAAAAAAAACTAAAAAAGCTGTAGGCTGTGCTAGTTTTTTTTTTAAAAACAGTCCAGATAAAAGCTCAAATGCTGTTGTGAGCTTAGGATCACTGCATCAATGAATAAAAATGTTCTGTCACACTTTTTATATTAAATAATTTCATTTAAGCAGTTTGGATTCTCTTGATTCAAACGCAACATAATTACCACCTGTTTATTTATGTTAATGATTCATTCTTTTTATTCCTAAACATAAGTTATCAACCAACAATCAGTGAGAATGGCTGTTAGTTGATAATAGTTCATTTTAAAAGAAGATGTCATTGTTAATCATTTCATTTATTCAAGTGTATTCTGACTGTGAAGGTGAAGTCAGAGTTCCAGTATGTTAAAGTTGCATGTTAAGCGAGCATGACCATCGTCTCAGTCGTTAGTACTTCTGCACACATAATACTTCATGTGCTTTTGAGACCTTGAAGTTTTTATTTTCCTTGTGGAATAACAGAGCAGTTTAAGTACAGAGAAAAAAAATGTCCATGCAATCCTGAAACTAACTCACTGCCCACTATAGGTACACCTTGCTAGTACTGAGTTGGATCCCTGTCAGAAATGCCTTAATTCTTCATTGCATAGATTCAGAAAGTGCTGGAAACATTCCTCTCAGATTTTGGTCCATATTAATATGATAACATCAGATATGTGCTGCAGATCTGTTGGCTGCACATCCGTGACCTCCTATTCCACCACATCCCAAAAGGTGCTCTGTTGCATTGAGCTCGAGTGAATGTGGGGGCCATTTGAGTATAGTGAATTCATTCCATGTTTGAAAAACCAGCTGGAGATGATGTGGACCAGTGCCTTATCTGGCTGGAAGCAACCATGAGACGATGGGTACACAGTCAAAAATGGATGGACATGGTCAGTAATAATACTCAGATAGGCTGTGGTGTTTAAATGATGCTCAGTTGGTATTAATGGCCCCAAAGTGTGTGAAGAAAATAACCCGCACAACATTATACCACTGCCAGCAGCCTGAACCACTGACACAGGGCAGAATGGATCCATGCTTTCATGTCGGTTTTGACAAATTCTGATCCTACCATCTGAATATCACAGCAAAAATTGAGGCTAATTAGACCAAGCAACATTTCTCCAATCTCCTGTTATCCAGTTTTAGTGAATCTGTGTAAATTCTATCCACAGTTTCCTGTTCTTAACTGAGAGGAGTGGCACCTGTGCTGTAGCCCATCTGCCTCAAGGTTTGACATGCTGTGCATTCAGAGACGCTCTTCTGCATTTCTTGGTTCTAATGAGTTGCTGTTAACTTCCTATCAGTTTAAAGCATTCTGGCCATTCTCTTCTGACCTCTGGCATCAACAACACATTTTCCCACACAGAATGGATGCTCACTGAATATTTTTTCTTTTTTAGAACGTTCTCTGTTGTGTGGGAAAATTGCAGCTGTTTAGCAGGTTCTGAAATGCTCAGCACAGCTCATCTGTCACCAACAACTATGCCACATATATATATACACACATATATATCAGTCGAATTTAAATCAATCCAAATAAATGTGGTACTCTTGTAGAGACTGTTTTTTCTGTTTTATAAGGGGCTATAAAAAGACTAAATTACATACAAATATGTCTCATGCACTCAGCAAGCATTGCCCCAGGTGCAGGACAGTGACATCAGAAACACCTTCAAAACTCAGCTTTATGGGCAATTAACTATTAAAGATATTTCCCAGTCATTGTGGAAGATTGGAATGTATGACGCATATAGTCTGAATGCACCTGTATTTTCTTAATCTAACCACAAAGATTAAACTAAACCTTAATATGCTGTTACCATTTTATCAATGAAAATTTGAGCACATTGCCAAAAATGCAATTTTGTCAAAAAAATACCCACACAATTAATTTTAAACGACATTTTCCTGTTATCCTAAATTTTGGTGAATATTTGAAAGTCTCTACTGTCACTAGTTAATGCAAAGCACTGTGAAAAATTGCTAGTAAATGTACTCTAAAGTTCAGCTGGCACCCAAAAGCTTTGAACGTGTCACAGAAAATAGTGTGAGAAATCATCAGGCAATTGACAGACTGAGGTAAGAGTATGTCAAATTATTAAATATATTAATACATAATTCTGATATAGACAATGATAACATTATTCTTTATTTTTAGGCTGGATGTTTTCATTTATTTTTTTTTTATCTTTGTTATGCAGGGAACAGTGATAGATTTTGGAATAGTGCACCTTTACCTACATTTTACTTGACATGGTGTGCATATCACATAACATACAATGCAAAAACTTATATTTTTACACTAAATTTTACAGATTTATAGAGGAAAATTGGAAAACTGGTTTACAAATGTGCCCCAGCACCATAACATGGTAGATAAAACAAAAGCAAACCCTGTGTGAAAAATCCATGCGACTTAAAAAGTTTAAATCCTCAATTCATGAATATTGTACATCATGTCGTAGAACTTGATCTGAATATCTGAATGTACTGGAGTCCATCAATAGCCTATCTGTCTTAATACCAAAGCCACACAGCCTCTCTCTCCCTTTCATTTTCTCCCTCTGACTCTCCCCTCCAACAGCCACACACAAGGCCATCCATTCAAAGGCCTTCCTCGTCCAGTGCCAGCAGTCCCCTGAGGCGTCTATACGTTCAGACCATGCTGCCTGGGATTAAAGTGTAAGATCGAAGTAGCTAGTGGGGATTGCTGCTTCTTCCTAGCTGATGGCGAGGCTCTGTAGGGCTTCTTTTGACACCCCCTCTCTCCTTTGGCTCACAGTTTGAAGATGAAGGCTTATTTGAGGAAAAATTATAGAGGAGAGTTTTTGGTGCTGGTTTATATTAATGTTATTCTCCTGTACAGTATAAGAGCCCAAAAGTTAAAAGCATTTAACAATTGGATTGCTGCATAATAATCCTGCCCTGTATTTCTTTCACATTAACTGTGTTAAAAAAAATCATAATGAGAGGTGTCCTGTGATTTTAGCTAGCTACTACTCTAAATTGTTCACGCGGTACTTTGCTTAATCAGTAAACTCAAATGATGCTTTTATGTACCAACAAAAATATCTGGACAGCTCTGTGTCAGCTGGGTTGTCTGGATTTAATAGGAAATTCTTCCAGGAATATGCATCACTAAGGTATAATAAACTGCATCACACTGTTCTGATTATCACTGAAGTCTTTTTGCATTACTGCTTGTATTTTAAGTCTGTCCAAATTATGTTTTGAAATTACCACTCATCATCGACAGAGCACCATAATGGCACAAATTTAAGGTGATATTTTTTCGGCATATTGCATTATTCAGAACGTGTAATTGACTTTTAGTTTTTCACAACGCCAATATTATTTCTTTATAAATCAAGTAGTGTAGCATGGATGAAGGAATAAGGCTGCCACATTACAAGAAAACTCCTTTATGGACTGTTTGTGGTCTAAATGCACCATTGTGTTTAAAGTATGCCAGTATCCTAAATAATTTATCCATATTTTGCAGTTTTACACATCATAATTTACAGTATTCTTTTATCTAAAAATGTCCTGTTATTAAGCTCCTTAGATATGTTTACATATGTTTAGCTCTGTGTCCAGAAAATTCACCCCAAGATCAAACCATGCAGTGCTCAATGAATAAAATACAGAGCTTCATCTCAGAATCTACAAGCCTCAGCTTGCATGTTAAATCTTAAAGTTCATAACAGTACAATTGGAACAAGTCTGAATAAGTAGGGCTTGTTTGGAAGGGTTTCCAAGAAAAAGCCTTGTCTCTCTTAAAAGAGCATGCCATAAAGCTTGGGTTTGCAAGGTTGCATCTTAACAAATCAAAAGATGTCCTTCAGAAAGATGAGACCATAGTGGAAATGTTTTGCCATAATACGCAGCACCAAGCTTGACGATAACATACAGAGCAGATCAGCACAAAGCACTCTGGTGGAGGGATGACAATTTGAATCTTGAATTGCAGCCATGGGACCTAGTCACTTTGGAGTCATTCAGTTAACCGTGAACCATGTATACCAAAGTCTTCAGGAGGCAAATGTCAGGCTATCTCTCTAGCAGCTAAAGCTTGGCTGAACTTGGATCATACAAGAAGACAATGATCCCAAGCACACCAGCAAATCTACAACAGGATGGCTGCAAAAGAATCAAGGTGCAGCAATGGCCCTGTCAAACTGCAGACCTCAACTGGCCTAAAATGCTGTGGTGGGACTTGCCAACGACTTGCATAAACAAATGCTCACAAACTTTAATGAATTGAAGCAACATTTAGAAGAAAAGTGGGCCAAAATTCCTCCACAACGATGTGAAAGCATGTTAAAGTCATACTCAAATTTATTACTTCAAATTATTGCAGCTAAATGTAGTTTAGCTGCAATACAAGCTACTGAATCATGGGGTATATCCAGGCTTTCAAAGGATTGCACAGGGTCCTGTAAAAAGTCTTTTTCACATGACTGTATGTAACAGCACTTTATTACATTACACCACGATGCATTTTAAGGTAATTTAACATTGTTTAAATGAAAATACAAGACAGCAAAACAGTGAAGCTTTCTTTTCAAGTTTTTAATACTACGTCCTAGAGTACATGGTGATGTTTTAAAGTGAAGTGACCGCTAGCTCCTGTGTTAATCACTGCATAATATGCACCACTGTGTCCCACCTGTACTCATGATGGAAAGTAGCACCTGAAAACAAACACTGAGCTTTGTAATGTGTGTTTAATTTAGTAAAAAGCTGTATTTTAACTCAAAACACGTTGTTGTCCTATCCCTAACAAGCAGTTATATGCCAAAATGTCACCTACCGTGAATAAAAAATTAAAGTAAACAAGAAATTAAAATAAAACTTTAAAGTGGTTTTGAGCAACAGTCACGTTCCAGCATCCGAGGTAAAAGTTGGATGTGTTTTTGCCACCTTCCTGCTACCCTTCCTGCTTTCTAATGCAAACTTTTCCCCTTTTTTTAAGTGCAAAAACCTGAATATATGTCATGTCCCAGCAAACACTTAATCAATGAATTACCGCTGACTGTCAATCTTGTCTTGACATTTGGTATAGAAACATTTCCAAAATGAAAGTTATGCCAGAGAAATAACTTAACTGTTATACCTTCGAGCAAATTTGTGTAAAAAAAAATGAAAAAGAAAAAAAAATATTATATTTCTTCATACCACACAGACAGAGGTAAATTCCTTCCAAACAAGCACTGTTTTGTCAAATATTTTGTCCACGAGAAAACTGTCAGCAGCATGCCAACGCAACAAGTGGCAATATAACTGACTTCATAAAAGAAGATAAGAGCGCACACCTTTGACACTGTAAGGCAAGGTTTTATTTTTTTTTCCACAGGAAAAGGCAAAAGCAGAGTTTCTAAAATTCTTCAGCCTGGAGGAAATCTTCCGAGCTGTTTGTTTGCTTCTTTGTGAAAGGAGTAAAGGACGATTTGATCATTTAGATGAGGGACTTGTTAAGGTCAAACGTTAACAAGGGTACCAAGCAGGTTAAGGCGGGGTGTAAAACATTAGGCCTACAGGGCATGAAACATGTGCAAAGGGGAATTAGTAATAATAATAATAATAATGATAATAGAAGAAGAAGAAGAAGAATTAAAGTTTTTTGTGTGCCAATAGGTTTTATTTTTCATTTTATTTTATTATAAAAATAATAATAAGTAAACAAATACATAATAACTTGAAATTTTAAATCACATTTAAAGTTGATTGATTTATCAAGTCCAGTTTCCTGCATCACAACGTCACGTTTTCTGCTTTACAGTGCATCACCACCATACTGGAAGTGCCAAGTGAGTTGAAGTCTGTCACAGATGATGGCAAAGTGAGGCGGAGGAGGAGGACTGATGACACGGAGCTGGCACAGCGAGCGAGTCGTACATTGTACTTTGTGGTGAAGGAAGGGAAGCGTGCGTCTCCTCTCCATCACATTTCACTTTTTCAAACAGTGACGGGGAATCAAAGAAGGCAGGATGTAGAATCCGTCAGACACACAGAGCGTTTCTTCAGAGTCTTGCGGTCCCACAGAGTGGTTAATTCTGCTGCTTTTAGTCGCGTTTTTTCGCTCTGCTCGGTGCGGGAGTCTGCCGATCGACCGAGGTGGAGAAGAGAGGTGTTGCTCGCTGCCTCAGCTCGCTGGATGGATCCGAGCAAATCCTTTCTCACTTACAACTGAGGACTCGGTTTGGAAGAGTTGGGATTTTGTTCCCTCCTCCACTCCATCTCCTTTTCTGTGAGTATTCCTGTTTTCGCCGACCCTTTCATCCAGTTCTTATCTTTGGAAGGGCTGATATATTTTGAAATTTGCATTTATCAGGTGAATAAATGCGTTTGTTGGGGAAGTTGTGCGATTCGTGCGCTGGAGGCGAAAAGCGGTGTTTCTAATGCGTGAACGTTACAGAATCACTTTTTGTCACGTTTTGAATATAACATGCACGGACACAAGCTGTTTGCTTATACTCGTCCAGGTAATACAGGTCAGTAAAGAAACATCATCAGGTCATTGTGTAATTTATGTACTTTAAAATTCTAACAGGGAAAGCCGCGTAACCTTATCAGCGCATGGAGAACTCTGAAGTAGATTTCCTCCTTATTTAGATTCAACAGGTTTGGCTGTCACTGTTTTTCACCGTAGGATAGTTAATGAAGCTGCTCAGAACAGAAGCCTTATAGTTGTTTCTTAATGTCGCTGATGCTGGTTAAACTGTACATCTAATTGTTCCTTTCCGACATAGGCTTGGACACAAGAAGGGAGTCATTTGATTCACATGCATACCAATTAATTGTGGTCTAAGTCGAACTCGTGCACATTTTATTTTTTCATAGAAATCAGATTTTGCATTTCGTACAAACTTTTACATCCACCTTAAGCTGTTGTTTCCATTTTTAGCAGCTCAGGTGGCATTTTGTATAGATGACATTTTCAGAGATCTGAACAAGAGACTGCTGAAAGTGAAAGGAGATTTAACAGAGGGGAAAAATGTTTTGAAACTCATAGTAGAATAGGCATAATGGTATACAGCACCTTGATGGTCAGCACTGATCATTTGGTTGAAGACTGAATGTGTTGCTGTTAATTATCCACTTTCCCTTTTTTGTGTTTTCTTCCTCAGATGCCAGATCATTTTCAGGACAGTTAAGTCTGAAGGTGTGGAAGACTTTGCTTCACAATGGCAACAGGAGTAGCAGCGTGGCTCCCCTTTGCCAGGGCTGCAGCAATTGGCTGGATGCCTGTGGCCAACTGCCCCATGCCTATCGCGCCAAGAGACAACAGCAAGAAACAAGATGAACTTATCATCCTCAATGTCAGCGGCCGTCGTTTTCAGACCTGGAGAACAACATTGGACCGCTACCCAGACACACTACTGGGCAGTTCTGAGAAAGATTTCTTTTACAACGAGGAAACCAAGGAGTACTTTTTTGACCGGGACCCTGACGCCTTCAGAAGCATTCTCAACTTCTACCGAACGGGAAAGCTCCATTATCCTCGTCACGAGTGCATCTCGGCCTATGATGAGGAGCTGACTTTCTTTGGCATCATACCTGAGATCATTGGTGACTGCTGCTATGAAGAATACAAGGACAGAAAGCGGGAGAACTTAGAGCGGCTGCAGGATGATCAGGAAGAGAATATGGACCTGAAGATGCCCAACATGAACTTCAGAGAGACCATGTGGCGCGCCTTTGAAAACCCCCACACCTCCACCATGGCCCTGGTCTTTTACTATGTCACTGGGTTCTTCATTGCTGTCTCGGTCATCACGAATGTGGTGGAGACCGTGCCGTGTGGTGCTACTGCCAATCAGAAAGACATGCCATGTGGCGAACGCTATACTGTTGCGTTCTTCTGCATGGACACCGCCTGTGTTATGATTTTCACCGTGGAGTATCTGTTGCGCTTGTTTGCCGCACCTAGTCGTTACCGCTTCATGCGCTCTGTGATGAGCATCATCGACGTGGTGGCTATCTTGCCATATTATATTGGTCTAGTGATGACCAACAACGAGGATGTCAGCGGCGCCTTCGTGACACTGCGTGTGTTTCGAGTGTTTCGTATCTTCAAGTTCTCCCGCCACTCGCAAGGCCTGCGGATCCTGGGTTATACACTCAAGAGCTGCGCTTCGGAGCTGGGTTTCCTCCTCTTCTCACTCACCATGGCCATCATCATCTTTGCCACGGTCATGTTCTATGCAGAGAAGGGCTCCAGCTCCAGCAAGTTCACCAGCATCCCAGCTTCATTCTGGTACACTATTGTCACCATGACGACGCTGGGGTGAGTAATAGACATATGCAACCCCCACACGCGCACACTGACACAGGTAAATGCATTCACACACAGTTACACATTGTGGTATATGTGTATTTTGTTTGCAGAATTATAACAGAGTTGCTTATGATTTTAATAAACTGAATAATTTATGAAAACCACTTTGAATTTCAAATGAGCATTAAGACAGCCTTCCCCCATACTTCAGTACGCTACAGCTTATTTGAAACTGCCAGTGTGATTAATGGTGGGGAGTGTAGCATTTATCTATCAGCACAAACATTCATGGCGTTTTGTTTGCCTTAGTTAGAGCTCTCCAAATAAGAAGACACTGTTTGAATACATGCAATACACAAGTAGATGCTCAGATAATAGATTTGTATTTGTGCAGGGGATGTACAGCTCATGCAGAGCCACATCTTGTAGTTTCTCTTTTGATCAGTGTAAATTCTTGGTATAGAAAAAAAAGTTTACATTTCATTTCCCATGTCATTAGGTTGCCACAACCAAAACATTTGAACATTTTTACTAATATTAAAACAAACAGTTCTGATTATTCATAACCCTCCAATTAAGTAACAACTCTTTTCCACCTCCACACTCTTATGGCATGACTTCTAATCATCTTTGAATAAATAGTAAGTTTGATTGTTTTCAGAGGACAAAAAATAGCTTTTCTACTGTTTTTTCAACAAACTTTCCTTTTGCTAATTGGGGCCAAACCAGGAGCTCCGTATGAATGGCTAAAGCTTCAGTTTAAAAATGCTTTGCGAGCGTGAAATAATTTAACTGCATTATAAAGTGAGATTTTCCCTCTGTACGCCTGGAGGCGAAGTGTCCCATGAAGCATCCTCTGTCACCTTTATTATGATTCCACTCTGCTCTTAATCTTTCCTTCGAGCTCGCTGAGATTCTGTGCCATGAATGGCAAGGTGAACTTAAAAGTGTTCCCGAAGTTTGGTCGAGTGTATTACTCTATTAAAGAAGCAGAATTGAAGAATAATTACGAGTTCCTAAAAATGCATTCTTCACTCAGACTCTCTTTGTAGATAATGCTATGCATGTAAATGGAAAATGTGCTTTTGGAAAGAAATGACATGACACAAAATAATTTGAATGGTTTTTGTGACTCACATGAGTAATATAAACGTATTTTTGAATATAAATCACTTTCAACATGAGTGAGCAGGAAACACGTTAAAGGAAATGCCTATCGTTTTAAGTCTGTCTAAAAGGAAGACCTACATTTTATATGTATTGAAAACATTTTTGGCCTCTGTCATTTTTCATTCTCTCCACAGCAGCTATGAAAAGATTCCCACCTCATGTGATTTCAGTGAAAGTAATGCGCGACTCTAAACTTCAGGATAAAAAGATAAAGTTTATATGAGTCTTCAAGAATTTAATAAATTGTGAAAAATGGACTTAAGATAATAATATTTTTGAAACGTCAGTGAGTTGGATTTTTTTAGAGAAACGGTGAAAGATGCTATTACTATACTAGAACTGATGGGTTGGATTTTACATTGTTTGATTTATGTGACCACAAAGATATGTATGTTCTAATTACCAACAAGTGAGAATCAAGAACTTTTTGAACGTTTATTAAAAATACATATGTACACTACATTTCATTAATTATTTCAGCTCTTTTACAATATTTAATCAACTCAAAAAATAAGGTAAAAGTCTAAAAAAATACATTACTCACTGAAATTTTACCAATTCTTTAACCAATTATTGGTAGGAGGGCTGTGAGATACACTCATAACTTCCTATCCGAAATGCAATGTTTATTACAATAACATCTGTAAATGTAGTGAATTTATAAGGTTATATAATGACCACAAGGATAGACATTTTTCTTTCATCATTTGATAAATATGGTTATGTTGTACAGCCCCGATTGCTGGGGGGTAACCTACTAGCCTTAATAAACCTTTATATATACATTTTTATAAACCTAATAAATAGACATTAAGAATTGTATTTACAACATTTAATTACTTTAACCTACACCGATCTTTATTCCTATCAAGGAATAAAGCTAATAGATGCTATGAACTACAAATTCCTCTTTTAATTCTTCTGAATTGATTAACAATAGGAGGCCTCACATGTGAGTGTGACACTGTCACAAGGTGTCACTGGTTGTGTCTGCTGCAATGATCTGATTAGATTAGACAAGAAATTATGAAATCTGACAATTCTGATATTCTCATTCTCAAAAACAAGCCTTAAGCAGAAAATTTGGTGTAACATCATATTGCAGACCAGTCAGCTTACCATTTGTTATTGAGTTGGCCATCCTCATAGAGAAATGCAGCCTCGCTGAGATCTTCTTTGACATGAAGTCTACATTTCCATGACATTTCTTTTTAAACTGACCAGATGTTCTATGCTGTTCATGTGTCTGACTTCCTGCCCAGCTCATCAGCTCTGTGCAGGTTGCCATTGCTTCCATCAGTGTACTTTTAGCAGAGCTACTTGTGGGAAGCTTCTGAAATGCAAAGTGGCATATTTGGAGGAATCATAAGCATTAGCTTGACTGGCCATGACCTGTTCCTGCATCCTAGCGAGACCGAAGGCACAAGGTTAGATGAGTTCAAGACGGTAAAGACACGGACAGATAGCCTGTTCCTCTCACCAACGAAAATAATTGATTGATGTTGAAACCTTATTGATGTAGCACTGACTGTTCAATCACTGAGAATTTCCTTTTTGTTTCACTACAGGAAATCATCTCAAACTCAAAGCAAAGTAACTAACTTTTCACTTCAACCATTTGCTTTATTTATCTATTTGACTACAAAAGCTATATCTTAGCTTTAGTTAGGATTTTGAATTGTCCCCTTTGTTGAAAGTGATATTGTTTGTGCAGATATTAGTGCTGCTGGATGAACCAAAGAATGGCTTTAATTTATGTGTGGAAGTTTTGTTTTACACATAGAATCTAAAACCTAACTTTTTACTATCAAGATTTATATTGTCTAGAAACTACAAATATTTATGTTTAGTGACATAATAATTTTTATTTTCAAAAATAATTATACTGTTTATTATTGATTCATATGCAGAAACCATGAATGCTGGATTGGACAGCATGTGTGGGAGCTGTCCTGCTGCACCAGATTACTACAGATAATTACACTGCAAATGTCATGAGCTTCTGCCTCTTTCCTAAACTAAAATGAAATTAAATAAAGTATGGTTAGATTCCTGGTCAGGAGTCAAATGACATGTTTTGCTGGTCGACCTAAAACTTCTGAACTAGACATTTCCCAGCTTGACTTGTGGCAAACAGCCTTTTTTCTGTTTTGTTATATATACAGTATAGTACGAAAGACAAGCATGGACCATAATAGTCCTATTAGTCTCTGTGTTGTGTAAGGCCAAACAGGCTGCCTGACCTTACCTGTGCAATATTTGTGTGGTTTGCTGTGTGTGGTACAAGTACTTTCTTTTGTATCACACATACTAAAGGATAGAAATGCCAAGGTGAAAGCATTATGTAAACTGTAAACCTGAACAATGTGTTTTTACAAAGACCCATTATTTCTGATGCACAATAGGCAGTGGCACTGAGAGTCTATCTACAGCTCTGACAAAGTGATCCTCATCACTACCCAAGGACAATTATTTGTAATCGGGAAAACTATCAATCGATGCACGTTCAAAGCAAACACACGCATCATTTTGTAAGTGCTGAATTCAAGGGCTGAAATTCAATACCTATTACAAAAACTAACATTGGATACTGTTGGAAATAATTCTGCAGACAATATCGAATGTATGAAGTCAGAGTATAAATCAGTATAAGAATAAACTTTGCTGTGCAGAGGTTTGGGGCAATACTTACAAATGTTCGCTATCATCAATCTCTATATTACAAAAAAGGGCCATAAGGATAATCCATAAAACTGGTTACAGAGATCATACAAATCCACTGTTCTTAAAATCAAAAATTCTAAAATTCACAGATCTGGTTCATTTTCTTACTGCACAAATTATATATAAAGCAATAAATAACCAGCTTCCTGACAATATTCTAAAATGTTTTCTAAAAGGGGAACGGGATACAATTTGAGGGGGGAATTAAATTTAAAACATCCTCGTATCCGTACAACATCAAAAAGTTTTGCATCTCTGTGTGTGGAGTGAAGCTGTGGAACAGACTAAGTAAAGATATGAAGCAATGTCCGAGCATGGCGCAGTTTAAAAAGCGGTTTAAGGATATGGTTTTTACAGGGTACAGGGAGGAGGTAGAGATTTGATAGGGTGTTCTTGTCTAATATTTTCATGTGTGTGCGGGTGCACGGGTATATTGGTATGGGTATATATATATATATATTTGTAGGTTGTGTATCCTTGAGGTGTTAATGGGGTTATTGAAAATGTGTATATGTGCGTATGTGTATATACGTATGTATGGATAGATAGAAACATATATGTATATATGAAAAAAAAAAAAAAAAATACACATGACATATAATGTAATTGCAAGGAGGTATTTCTGTTGTCTATTGATACTAGATAGTGGAAAAGGGGTGGGATTAAATAAGCTTATGCTTCTTCCTGCTCCTTTTTGAACATGAAAGTTATTTGGAGTTGTGGTTGCTCGTTTTCCTTTTGTTTTGCTTTGTTCATTTGTCTCTTTTAATTCTATTTTGTTGTACTTTTTCAACATGTTCAAAATAAAGATTCAATCAATCAATCAATCAACCATACAGTTCATACCATAGTTTATACCATAGGGTTTTGTCTAATTACCTGAAAAAGATCTGTTCAGTATTATTGACTCTGTAAGTAAAAGATTCATTTTAATCTGAGTCATTGTCCCCTGTGCTTTTAGGTAACACTGAGATCCGTTACAATATTGTAAAATATATTCTATTGTGTAATATACTGTATATTGTATATATTTAAAGTGTATAATATTGTATAGTAAATCTTAAAATATTATAAGAGTTGTATTCAGCTTGAGTAATATCATAATCACTTCACCATTCTCTCCTATGTTGAGGTGGGCTTCATGTGTGCAGTAGTACACATCATAAAGTAGACATAAATCAGAATAGACTCACAACTCATCATGGTCATTTTGGGCTTTTTAATTATTTCTTTGAAATGTTCTTTTTTTGAGGGTGGAATGATTGTACAGCATATATCTTTAATGACTTTAAACAATTAGAATTTGGCTTTATTTTGTATTTTCTCTAATCCACACAGGGTCAACTATACTTATAGGCTCAAATATACACATAAAATCACTTAAAACTTTTAGTAAGTGGCACTGAAGGTTCTAAAGTGTCTTTTAATTTGCCAAGGCCAAGGCCTGTTAGCTTCTCGTTAGTGGTCATGGTTGACTAAAACTAGCAATTTCTCGTTGTCTGAATAAAAACCATTTGTTTGACTGCACACACTGGACTGACCAATTTCAAATTTGCCAAATCACAACAACTCAAGGCACTTAATATTTTAAGGTGATGACCCAACAATATTATGACTGACACGCAGAACAATGGGAAAGTTCAAGGAATTCATTGAGGATCTAAGAAGGAGAACTATATATCTACACAAGTTAGGGGAAGGTTGCTTGAAGCCATTTCTATCCAACTGCACATTTGAGGATCATCTGTACAAACAATTGCATGTAAGTATAGTTTATCGCCACTTTGCCAAAGTCTGGAAGAAGAACCAAATGGTCACACTCACATGAGAGGAAATTGGTTAGGATGTTCAGAAACAACTCAGGATCTACCAAGGCTTCCATGAACTGCAAACTGCTTGAATACCAGCATTACTGTTCACAATGAAACAAGTTTTAAATCGCCGCCCGTGGACTGAGAAGGTCCCAACAAAGGAAGATTCTACTCCAAATCGACACCTTTAAGCTTGACTGAAATTTGCTGCCGCCCATATGGACAAGCCAGTTACCTTACAATAGGTATGTTTGGAAGTGTAAAGGTGAGGCTTTAAACCTAAGAACTCTGTACCAACTCTCAAGTATGGTGCTGGTAGGGGCATGGCCATGATGAAACAAGCTAAGGTTTTGGAATGGCTTTCTCAAAGCCCCAGCCTCATTCTTTTCAACACACTAACCAACTTAAATAAACTTTACTGATTCATCAAGTCAAATATCCAGTCAGAATTATGCCCAAAGGCTTGTTGGCTACTAAAATCCTCTGATCTGATCTGCATTTAACCATATATTACTGGGTGTATGTATATATCAGAGACTGTATGTATACTTGTGTGGATTACAGAAAATTCAAAATGAATTCAAACTTGTGCATCCAATCATTATTTGTTAGAGTCATTGAAAATGTATGCTGTACAGCTAATCCACCCTGAAATAAGAACAGTTTAAAGAAATTATAAAAAGTGCCAAATAACCTTTACATTTAACCGTATATAAATAACCATACATATAAGGTCATGATGTAAACTTCTGACGAAAACTCTATATTTAAAAGGGCAACCAAAAAAACAAGCAAAGACACAGTACTGTACACTCTTTGTTTTAACAGCTTACACCCACACCTATAAAACAAAGCCAGTCAGGTGAAAATAAAATAGTTCAAATGTTTTTGCGTGTACATCACCCACCCGCCCTTCTCTAAAGCTTCTTATATGTGAATTAGTATGGGTAAATATGTATATATGAGTACAACTGCAACTGAACAAACACACCAGCCTTTCATGAGGCGCAGTGTTCCCTCCTGCCTGTCGCCTGTCAGTCTGTTCACCTACTGAAGGAACATATGCTCAGGTGATGAGGTCACCAATATCCCATCTGTCAATGCATATAAAAAGCTCTGGAGATGAAAATCTTTTATCTAACACTGTTTTTTTATTCCCTTGGGTTGTGTTTGAACTGGTCTGTTTGATTTCTGAGAAAATCTATCTGCACTAGTTTAAATCCACATTTATGTTTGCTTGTCTGTGTTTTATTATTTATGTGTTATAAATGCTATAAAATCATTTACAGTCTTTGTGTTCAAATGAGTTTAAGTTTGTATTTCCATTTTTTATTCATCAAAAAAACGCTTTTAGCAGATATTGATATGAATAAGTTTCTATCGCACAATATACAACGTGCTGTAAGTTTATTTTTATTTTTATCTTTAGGTAATGTAGATAATGGGTTTTTTGGGGGGAGGGGGGTTGTATCTTGTGTGGACATACTGCAAATCAATTGCCCACTGGGGACAATAAAGTTACCATTGAACTTGCAAGCAAACACCCATGTACACTAGCTAACCACACACTTTATACCATATAAAAAACATTCAGTCTAAACCCTCTGATAGAATTTAAGCTTTAGCCTTAATACAACCTAAAGCTGTATATTTTCTCAAAGTTGTAAAAGAAACATTAACAAAGGGGATCTGAATATTCTCCCTAGATTGAAACAGCTTCAAAACCACTGAAATTCTAAACTTGTTTTTTTTTATTAGATCTATTCTGACATCTTTCAACAACCACATTGTCATGTTAGAAATACACAACTTTTTGAGTATCACAGCTCATGCCCAGCTTCAACACGGTGATTCTAATGATGAATACATTTACTCAGTGAAGTACCCTTTTAGTTCAGCATAAGGTGAAATGGTTACTGCATTCAATTTGGTTAGTGATCATATTTCTGTGAGACTTCTGCAAAGTCCAGAAACACAATACACGAGACAACAAGCACCTTTACAAAAATATTGGATGCTATTATGTTATGGGTTTGAATTTTTTTAAAAGCCATTAAGATTTACATAAAAAAAAACTCAGTTACCAATTTCTTTTGCAACAACAACAACAACAAAAAAATCAAAGTCTTTGATGTTGATAGCCAATAATTGAGTCTGTCAATTATTTATCAGCCACATTTAAATTATAACCCCAAAGAGCACATATGCACATTCAGATTTTGATTCATTTACACGCATAAATAGTTATTGCCTTTGATCTTGTCGGGTTTATGACCTGCCTCCCTGCGCCCTCTCCGCGTTTTCATGAGCCCAGACAGCACAGCACAGCAGTTCTGGGTAATGGGCTGGAGCTGAGGGAGATGAGGGGGGAAAGGGACTGACTGGCTGTATAATCAGCCACTTTCACTGTCCAGGAACAGGGGTGTTAAATCAACCTCAGGTGGCTGATAAAAGAATCTGGATTGAATCTCAGCAAGGTCCGCTCCCTGCGGCTGCCTGCCGATGCTGGCGCTGTCGGATACACGGGCACCGGCATCAGTGGGACAGCATCCGAAAGATTGATGAGGAAGGAGAAATCCCTCTCTCCTGCTCTCTTTCTCCCTCCGACTGTCTTTTTCTCCCCCATCCTCCCCTCATCCCCCATGAGTCTCCCAGGGGAACAGCTATTTTGAGAGCACAGACACTATGTGTGAAAGGGAGTTAGCAGTTTCAACTATAATCTGATACATGAGCCAGACACAATGCATGAAAGCAGTCATTTTTACCTGCGTGACAGGTGCACTGAAAGCAAAGGTTCACTGGTGAGGTATCATCTCTCCCAAGTCTCCCACACCTCTAAAAACATTATTAACCCAATAATGAGAGAAATATTAATGAGGTGTGCATTGAAATCTGACTCTGGTGTTATAATTAGAGTGATTCTCCCAGTTGTAGAGTCCTGGTCCTGGACGGAGGCTTGTTCTGTAGCAGAAAGTGAGAGAAAATGTTGTTATGCATGTAGGTCATGTTCCCATCTCTGCCTTAATCAGTGGCTATATATAATCTGCTTCTTTCTTCAGAGAGACTTTAAGCTCTCTTCCCTCTGTGTTCTCTG
Organism: Oreochromis aureus; assembly: GCF_013358895.1. Classification (NCBI taxonomy): domain Eukaryota; kingdom Metazoa; phylum Chordata; class Actinopteri; order Cichliformes; family Cichlidae; genus Oreochromis; species Oreochromis aureus. The sequence goes on from NC_052946.1 coordinate 35,021,169, forward strand.
CTCAACATCTCTATTAGATAAAGTGGACTGGGCCTAGGGGCCAAAGGCAGGACTAGAGAGGTCAGATGAATTGTGCTTGCTGTTCACAAGCGCTCTTTGTTCTATTGGGAAAAATGAATAGGAACTGGCTGAGAAAGACAAACAAAACTCGCCAAAGTCACTCCTGTCATTGCTTCAGTTTTTTTTTAATACAGTGCTCAAATTCCTAAACCACACAACCATAAACATGCAGACCTGAATGAGGAAACTAATCATTATTTTCATCATCGATCAAGATAGGGATTAATTTTTCAGTGTGTCCATTAGGCTCAAATTACACTGTAGAACCATGAAGGATTGCCTAATGTAAATTTATTTGCCCGTGAAGGTGGTATTACATTTTTTTCCCTCTGGTTGCCGCCAGTCCAGCATCTGACGTTGGCCGATATATAAATGGAGGTGTGTGTGAAACTTTTCAGGAAGGTTCTGCAAACACATTACCTAAATTGGGTTATTTGAGTTCAAACCCAGATAAAACTGACTCGAGTGAAAGCAAATGAAAACATGTATGCCTATAAGGTCCAACCTGTAAGGTGTGGTGGTGCTGGTGAAAAATTTGCAATGGCAGGCTCCAGAATAACTTTTTATCTCAGAAAGGACCTGGGTCTCCATGGCACTGCATTGGCAAGTCACACTTGAATAGCAGAACACAAACAACATAACCAGCGTCAACTCATTAAAAAAACCAGAAGGTACCACCTTGTGGTTTTCATCCAGCAGTGACAAAGTACCTCTTAAACTAGTGTGTCAATAATAGTATGCATAATGTGGCCTCAATCCAACCGGCACTTCCACTTAGCACATTGCCTTTGATTGTGTTTTAAAGGTTAATTATTGATACTGAATTACATTTTCAAGGAGGGAGACCAGTAATCAGTAAAATTAAAACAGCAAAATTCAACCAAAAAACAACTATCCAGCAACAGACTTGATAACTGATATGTATATATCATATATTCCTCCAATGCTCCTCTCTGCAAATATTTGCATTGAGTGTAAAGTTCAACGTGTGTATTTGCACTCCATGAAAACTGGGATTCGTTTTTTTATGCAATAACAACACATGGCTCTGGTGACAAACCATGTTGTAATAATGACTTCTCAAGGTTTTGTCCCAGAATACCAATCTCTGCAATGCTAGATTTCCTTTTCCAATAGTCAAGTCTGATTTCTTTGACCTTCACCATGGGGTACCTATTCTAACCAATCATCCTCATCCCCTAGTCATAATACCATAGTTTTCTGATCTCATACCAGCTGTTTTCTTATGTAAACCAAACAACAGCATAACTATGGCAGGTTCACATCAATACACCTGCAGGTTGATATTTGCAAAATGTGCAAAATAATACATTGATTTATTTAGCAGTCTTAGGAGGCACTGAAAATATTATTCACACTTCCCAAAAAAGAGCTCAGATCACACAGTGTTTGTCTTTTTGACTGTTATTATTAATAATGTCTCAGCATAGGATCACATAAACATTTTTGTTGTTTTGAGCTTTTCCAAAACTCTTGTTCTTTGTGCACCTTATGAATATTTCACAAAATCTAAATAGGTTTAATTGCTCAACTTCACCACTGATTCCCAGGGTAATGTGAAATTTTAATGAGTAAGTCTGTAGCACTAAGTTTGGTGATGATTAAAAAAGCAACAATCTTAGACCTGATTTTAACTCTTAAATCCTTTCTTAGTTCAACACTCAGTTTTGTGTAAAGCGATTAATTAACACTGAGAAGAACAAAGCCTCTCATGTTGGGACTGAATTAACAGTCTGTAAAAGAAGCTGAGTATTATATTTTTTTAAAGCCTGCATGTAATATCTGAAGGATTCTTTGTTTTTCCATGGAAATGTGGTTATCACTGTGCAAGAAAATGGGACGTGAATTTGATTTCTAGCCTCTGCTTGTTATGTTAATCTATCTATTTCCCTAGTACTTGCAAATTGTGTTTACAGTTAATTATGGATAATTGGTAACAAAAGTGGGGAGCTGGATTGCATTTTAGAAAGCAATAAATGCCAATTAATTGTGGAATGTCATACATTTGTTAATAATGCAGGATCTCTGTGCCAAGCTGAAACAGAACTGGGAGGCAGTGCTTCCTAGTTTCTAAGTGGGATTATTCCTTCACACAAATCATCTGACGTTGTTAGAGATTGTTGTAGTTTTCTATGGCAGTCTGCTTTCAGACAAAATTAATGGGCTATTTTGCTGCCTTGCAGAACCCCTGGGGTCAAAATGAGTGCAGCTAGTAGGAAATTAGAAGTATTCCTGCCTTTATCGGGCCAAGATGCTCTTGGAGCCAATTTCCCAACACAAGGCTCTTTAATAGAAACCTTTCTAATGATAGCTGTGGAATTTAATTTAGCTCCAGTACGGGTTCATTTAACACCTAAACTCATTTAAAAGGAATTAAACTTGCAAAGGATAGTGGTCTCTGGCAAGCTTAACAACCCCTACACTCTCTTGACATTTTTCTCTTTCTCTTACTGGGATTGTAAAATGGCCAAAGCTTCGTCCTATAAAGCTTCAGATACTAGTTTGACAGCAGGGAACAAGAAAAACTGGCAGGTAACATTGCAAAGGGTTTTTTTTTTCAAACTATGTTTAACCAGCAGTGTGCTTACATCATTTCTTTTTCAAGGTGGAGCAGCAGCACAGCATAGTGTACAAAAAAATTGCTCATCCAATTATCAAGTTGTGTTGTTTCTGCATGAATCATGAGGCAATATATGCAGAAGCAGGATTAATAGTTACACTAACAATCCTCATTATTATCTATGTAATCTATCTATAAAGCGATTATCCTTGGTTGGAAGATGTTACCTTACAATAACCTATTAAAATACCACTTTAAAGGTAATTCTAACATAAAGTAAGTTCTCGCAAGAGCTTTTCTAAATACAAATGATATAAACAATGGTGTATGAAATGCCATAGCTAGAGGACATTACATGTCTAGGAGTGAGAAGGCTAACGAGCATGTCAGAGATATAATGTACTAGTAAACCAATTACATTTCTTTTTAATATTGTCAAAGAATTCCACCTACTTCTGCATAACCCAGGTATAAACATCCAGTGACAGAAACACTGGCAGGTAGAGTTATAATCTGGAAATTAAGCAGATGTGGAAACCTGGGAAGCTGTTGCTGTTGCTTACTTGCACACCTTGTAGATGCTGAGAAGCATAGTATACTCCCACTAAAAGGATGTTTTTGGCCTGGAACCCCTGAGATAAATTCAGTTTTCTTTTTGTAAAAGGTAATAACTACTTTAGTTTGTTCAAAACGATATTTTTGTGTTCAGTGCTGTGTCTTAACAACTGCGGCATTTTATAAAAAGAATTAATACATTTATATTCACAGTTTTGCAACCTTAAACTGAGTTTTTTGTACCATTTCTCTCCCTCCTAGACATCTAATAGTTTTACACCATCAGTCCACAGGCTCTGTAATAACTTCTCAGTTATTTTTATTTCAAAAGTCAGTTCTTTTATGACACCACTTGCCTAAAACAAGCAGTTGGGGCATCACTGAACAGTCCTTTATCTATCTTCATAGAAATCCAGCTTGAAACGGCTGAACTATTCACTCTCGTTCTCTGCTGTCCCTGGACTCCAATTTTTTTTCTTTCATCTTTTTTTCTTTCATCTCTTTTTTCTTTCTGGCCCTGATTTTTTAGTTCTCTGTTGCCAGTAAGGTCTGATTGCTTTTAACAGTTAAGCTGCAGCAGTAAACATACTGCAGTCCATTCACTATTAGTTTTTAAGCAGTGAGGGGAAAACGTTCTCTTCATATAGTCTGAATATAGCCATAAAAATGATTATTGATACAGCTGAAAACCTCTTTATACAAAAGCTTATTATAAAGTTATTTCTTTTCTTCCTAGTCATTACATTTTGAAAACGCTACATTTTTAGGTTTCAAATTTGTTTCATGACAGATTACTTGTAAAAGTCTTTCTGCTGTAAACAAGAGCTGTCAGCAGGCCTCCTTCAACCATGACTTATCGTGCACGCTCTCTCTACCAACTTCCATTCAAGTTGCGTGTTTTGCGTGGTGCCGTCACATTAAGTGTCATAAGTCATGAGTGGGAGTGTGTTACAAAACCCTCCACAGAGAGTCTGCCACAGTGCTTCACTTACAGGCTACATATAAACATGTGCTGTTTGCCACGGAAGACGATCCATGCAAATGTAAAGTGTATGTGACTACTGGTATGTTTACATTTTATAAACTACTAAAACTGTGATATAGACATAAAGACTAAAAGCTGATGTCTTCACCAAGACAAGCAGTCACAGATGACCACAGTAAAAAAAAAAAAAATTGATTATCAGCCTGAAACCTACGGTGTCCTGGTGACAAGTGTATTTATGACTACCATCATGGTCAAAATTTGTATTTGTTAGACAAACTAACACCGAAGTTCAGTAACATACACCTCTCTGGTTTAGACATGGCAGGCCATTTCTCCCTCACACTACTCCAGGTTTCCCTCTCAATGACCACTTGAGAACTGAAGTCTCCCAGATGGAACACTTTCCAGTAACCTACCCTGAGACTCCAGTACACCCACCCCTCTTTAGCCATGCCTTGACATAAACCTGACTGCCAGTATCTCTCAACATTAGAAGCTTGGGCCTCCTCCACCAAAGAGATGATATTCCATGTCCTTAGAACCAGTTTTGGCAACTGCCTCATGTTCTGACTGCTTCACATGGCACCAGACCCCTACGGCTCCTCCTACTGGTGGTGAGCCCAAAGGAGGGTGAAGCTATTTGGCTGGGGTTAGGCCCTGTTGGGCCTTTAGGGCAAATTGCACCAGGCGATATAATATCTGGGATCACACCTTATACTATGACAAAATAGTTTTAAGAACACAGACAAACCAGGTGGATTATGTGCCAGTCATGGCAAAAATATGGAGGGATTGCTTTTTTAGCGAGCTGCAGGGACACTTGTGGTGTAACCCAAGGGGAAAAAATTACAGCTGATCTGTCAGCTACAATTATGAGAAAGTTGGAACCAGCTGGATGAAAAATATTTTTCAGCAGAGAAGTTCATACCTCAGGCTGCACGACTTAAGAGGTGCAACAGCCTGAGGTATGGACCATGCGGTATGGCACCTCTAAGGCTTACAGCCTGAGGGCGAGCAATAAAGTACTAATTGTGATGTATTTTTTGATGATTTCATACATTTTTCTCTGAATGATCTGGGGAAAAACATTAATTAAATATAGTTTTAAAATTTGTTTTAGGTGTGTTTCACAAAGTCAGAATTTCCTTTTAAACAAAAATGGGTTGTCTCATATGTGTGGTTTGTTTATTTGCTACAAAGTAAAAGAGTTGAAGATCACAATTTTTGCCAGGAGCTGTAAACATTTTTATTAAGAATAAGAATAAGAATAACTTTATTTATCCCGAGGGAAATTCTTTTGTCATGTACATGCTCAAAGCAGCAGGAGAGACAGAGGAACAGATGAATAAGATATAAGATATACAATATATACAATAAGAATAGTAGTGTACAGTAATATACAGTAGGATAGTGCAAGACATAGTATCGAATAACTCTAACGAAGTAATATATATAACTATATCCTGGTGAATAAATAACTTAACTATCAGTGTAGGCGATTCTAGAAGGTGACAAAGTATTGTGCAATAGAATAAAGGGAGTAGCAGCGTATGATGGGGGGATGAAACAAATATTCAATAAGGTACTCTTTGGTAATATTGCCTGGCCTGGGAGGGAACAGAATAACATTGGTAATCGTCTCAGGAAAATCACCTACAGAGTGAGGAAGAGTTGAACAGTCTTATTGCCACCGGCACAAAGGATTTCCTGTGGCGGTCAGTTCTGCATTTCGGGGCAATGAGTCTTTTGCTGCGTTTGCTCCGATGGTCCATCATGGGAGCGTGCATGGGGTGGGAGGGGTTGTCCATGATAGAAACAAGCTTTTTTAGCATTCTCCTCTCAGACATCCTCCAGGTTCTCAAGTCTGACACCCAGGACAGAACCAGCCTTACACTGGTATAAAATTAGGCCATTTTATACCAGTGTAAATCTAAATTAAATAAATAATAATTATATTAATATAAATATAAGCTCTAACTCATATGGATTGGAATGAATATACATTTTAAATGTTAGTTTAACAGTTTAACTGTGTGTATATGTCTGTCTGTCTGTCGCTGTGGATTGTCTTACAGCGAACACTAAAAGGATGGCTGTTTGATAGCATATGGCAACTTTTGTGACAAAGGCACAAGCTTGCCTCCTTTAAACAAGTTTAAGTTTGTTTATTTGCCACTTAAAGTGAAAAATACACTAAAAAAATGTTAGGCTGTCTGCTCTACATGTTTGTGAAATTGCCCATGACATGTTTTGCCTGCTGTATGATCTCACCCTCTGAGAGAGTAGGAGCAGTCTGTTGCACTTGGCTGAGTGAGTGAGTGTATATGATTGAATTTGGCACACAAAGTTCAACAAAGTGAGGGGAAGTGTAGGAAGATTATGTAAAATTAGGTTAGGGGAAAATCAACATGTACAAAGGGAAGAAGCATTGGAAATTGGAAACATTTTTTAGATAAAATTATCTGAAGAATGTGACATTGGGAAGTGATAGATGAGAGAAGGTACGAAAAAAGAAAGCAAGTAGTAGAAAGGCAAAAAGGAAAAAGGAAGTAGGTGAACATCAAATTAAAAAGAAAAGGACAAAAGGGAGCAAGGAGGATAGAAGATGTGATTGTATCTAGTATAGCTCCCTGCAAGTTATCTCAAGATGTTTGTATCAGGACACAAAGAAGAACCTTGAATGACACAGCATGCTCTTTACCCCGAATAAGTGGGCTATTTTTAGATGCTTGGCCCTTATCTCACTACACAGCTGGCAAGGTTTTGGCTCGCAGAAAAGGTAAAGAAAATGTATTAATAACCTTCAATGTGATGTGAAGGTGGATGCAGACAGGGGAACAGGACTGGTACAGTTACATTATCTGAGTGGACCGTCAAGGTTAACTGAGCGTACCTTAAAGATAAAATAAAATGCATGAAACAAAGAGAGAACTAAGAAATGTCTGATTGTAGAATTTTGTGTGAGCTAATTTAAATGATATGTAAGTGAATGTTACTTGTTATGTGTGTGTGTGTGTGCGCGCGCGCGTGCGTGCGTGTGTGCGTGTGTGTGTGTGTGTCCAAGCCTCCAGTGCATATATCTAACTGACATTATAAATAACACCAGCATGTTTATTTGTTTTCCATTACTGTCTCAAATGTAGCTCTAGGATACAGACTCAGTTCCTTCTTTTTTAACCTCACCTTTAAATATAAATTTATATTCAGCCAGAGTTCAGCAGATGGTTAAATAATACAAAGTGTTGGTTTTCCATACATGTTTTGAATCAAGTGTTATTTTTTATTCAATATCAGACTTGCAAGTCAAGTCATGAAGGAAGTAAAAGAAGCTTTCTGATTGGATGTCAGAAGTAATCAACATTACATCATTTAAATCAGTTACAACGAGGACAAACAGCATGTTCATATGGAAGAGGGGTGTTGCATTTATATTGTGCCATGATTAGTGAATGACAATGGAATGGTTACTTTTCTGGCTAATTTAAGCACCAGTTTGAAAAAGCAAAGTGGTGATTAGCATAATTATACCTTAATCTGGCCTCATTAGCAAACCAATGTCTGATGTTAACATGTAATAAGAGAGTTTTCTGATCATTTCTACCTGTACCTGTTTTTTATTCACTCTATGCTTTCATAAACTGAGGAAATGCTATCACATTTCCACTAGTGATTTCTGAAAGCATTCATTTGAACACAGAAAAAATCATAGTAAATTAAATACAAACACATAATGTAAGTAGTATTCCCTGAATTTACTGGAGTAAGGAGCATCACTGCCTTCTCGAGCTTATAAAGAGAAAAAGTAATAATTTCAGTCAAAAACCTTTTGAAAAATTTGTAAACTGACTCATTTTATATTTGCATAGGAAGTGATCCAATTGAGGTCATAGGGGGTTGGAACTTCCATAGGAAAGTCAAAAAGGGAGGTACACCCTGGACAGGTTGCCAGTTTGTCATAGAGAAACAGACAACCATGAAAACCTACTGCTGATTTAGAAGCACCAGGTAACCTAACCATGGACTGTAGAAAGAAGCCAGAGTATCCATAGAGAAGCCACACAGACACAGGGGAACATGCATACTCCACAAAGGCCTTCTTGCGAGAAGGCAACAGTGCTAACCATGATGCCACCCTGTAGGAAGTCATGATTTTTGTTTATGCAGTTGTTGCAAAAGCTCCAGTAGTAAAGCTGTGACATGTTCAAGATGTTTAATCTTTTATTTCCCCCACTCCTCCCTGCTGACATTTTGCAGTCCCTACCCTGGAAATTTCCCTGCATCTGATATAAATGTTGGTAGTTTGTCATTAGTCAAAAGTACTGTGTTAAATTTCAGAAGTCATTCATTAGTAATTATACACAGATTTGTTTATTTTGTATTTTTGCATTAAACACTGGTCCTAATTACCAAGTAATGAATATTCCAAAACAAGTATTTTTAAAAAATGAGGAATGAACCAGTTTTACCACACGATATGTAACAACAACAAAAAAGTTATGTATGAGAAAGCTAATTGTTGATACAGAGAACTTCTTTTGTTAGTGTAAACTTGCTCCCTTGAGATAGTTTAACAAACCAAAATATACAGTAGTTGTATAATGATGCTAAAATGTGAAAGCTGTCACTCAACTGCACATCGTAGCTATTAAACCATCCCCTTGTGAAAGCATTTAAACCCTTGACAGCATAGAAGCTGGGTGGCCTGTGACGCTATGCTGATGTAACAGTTAACGTCAAAAATACAAGCCGCGCTTACTAACAGGTGCCATAAAAGGACTGTAAGGTGACAGTCTGACAGCTGGCCTGATTTTGCTTTTTAATGTCTCCAGCTGTGCTGTTTTTCTAAACTGCCTGTGAGCCACCAGTGAACAGTGACATTACTTTTAAATATGAAACAGTGGAAAAATACTAAAGAATGAAACAGATGTGTCTCACAGATTACTGCCTTTACATGATGCTTGCAGATTGTCTGCGCTGGTTAGTTTAATACACCGTTGGGCTAGTAAACAACACAACCACAGCTTTTTTGATGAAATTCCAACAAGTCTTGATCTTGTGATAGTTTGCTTTAGGTTTTTTGAACTGTTTTCAAGTATTGCCTACTTTTCAAATCTTCTACAGCTATGATATCATTCAAAGTATAAATAAGCAGATAAACAAGAGCCTCGAGCTGTGCTTTGATTACCATTCTTACAGAGTCAGAGCCTCCATTTAGAATTGTTATCGTCTGTCAAACAGGGGTCCGGCTCTGTCTGTGGCCACTTCAACATGACACATCTCTCTTGAAGTGAATCAGCTGCTCTGGATGCCAATTATGTTGGCATCTACAGACCAAGCTGACTTCTATATGTCCTTTCACCACAAGAAGCCTCCTCAAGGTTTGTCAGACAAACATGATTACATATTCAAACTGCATTTACCGCAGTTACAGGGCATGTTCAGCCACTGAGGATCGTTTGGTAATCTTCTTGTTTTATTTTTTCTTTTGTTTTTTAATCATCTGGCACTAAAACATCCTGTTCAGGCAATGTTATTTATGTTAATCGTCATTTTGTTGACTAATGATTATTGCATCATTGCATCGTTAAGAGGCTGTAAATTACTTTGTCAGAACTCACAAATACATTAATTCACTCATAACATTTTCATTTTTCCTTTATTTACTGTAAGTGTGTTGATTACAAAAGCCCTTAATCTCCTGTTTTGGTGATAATGACATTGATTAAATTCAGCATAGACATAAAGATCATTATGAATACGACTTGTTAAACAAAATTGTTTTGTGCAGCATGAATTGCATCCCTCATAATTAACATGTTGATTTTTTGTCTGTTTCCAGTAACGTCTCTTCATTTTTGATGCTTCTCTCTTCTCTGAACTTATACGGTGCCTTCATGTTATTGTCTTGCTCATACTCGCTATATTTTGTCCTTCGTTGAACTGCTGGAGTCACTGCAGAGATCATTATGACCAGATGAGTAATTATTGGTGTGTTTTGCTTATCTACTGCTAATCTGTAATGACAGGAGTGGTAATGACCATGTGTGAAATTTGTCTGACTGTTATACTTTTGACAAGTGTTGAATTGCATCTGTTGAATTCACCGTGCAGCTGTGTTAAATCCTTTTAGATAGTTAAAAATGTCAAGCTGAAAAGCTTGAAAAGTAGACTGATAAATGTGAAATACACACAGGCATGGCCCACAGATGAGACCAAATGACATCTCTTCATAGACACGCCAAGCAGTTTCAGCCATAAGCATCAGCAAGGCATTTATTTTTCCTCAAGCACTGTGTATACCTTTATTCCTTGTCTGTGCCGACTTCCCAGCCTGGGTGGAACTAGTTTATGAATTCCAAAACGTTCCAAGAGAAAAAGTTTCAGCTCAAAGAGGTGAAACTGAACTGATAGTCTGTTTAAGGCAATTTTTGTGTATTTGAACAAGCAAATACTGTTAAACAGTACTTTTGAACTGTCACAACTGTCATAAAATGTGGATTCAGTGCATTTCTAAAAATACTATCTCATGATAGCTGTTCACTTACACAAGCACATGCATTTTAGCTTTTTTGGTTGCCCCACCAACACTCAGCCATTCAGTCTTTTGCAGTTTGACTATTCAATTAACTTTTTTTTCCCTTTTTGATACATTTGGCCTTGTACTTTCACCTTTTTAGAACAGGAAAATACATTTTTTTTTGAAAAAAGAAATAGGAAAACATGTAGAAACTAACACACCAATTTTAAAGCCTTTGAAATGTTATTGAGTGGTCAACAGGACATAGCAACAAGCTGGAACCAACTGGAGAACTAAATTGATCAAGTAAATTGCATATCAAATTTGAATTTCAAAACCCTGCATCCATTTCGGAGCACTCCATAATAAATTGCAGTTTTGGGCTGGAAGATTGGTATTTATTCCTTTTTCATGTGAGCAACAGAGTAATCATGAACCGTGACTCTGTCCAGTATCATCATTTGCATCCTTTGTATCTCTCTCTCTCTCTCATATAAACAGACAGATAGATAGATAGATAGATAGATAGATAGATAGATAGATAGATAGATAGATAGATAGATAGATAGATAGATAGATAGATAGATAGATAGATATACCACCACCACCACCAGTTGTCTGCTGCTGTCGCCCATCTGCTTCGATGTTCATTGTGTTGTGCCTTCAAATATGCTCTTCTGCATACCTTGGTTATAATGAGTTCGAGTTAATGTTGCCTTCCTATCAGCCTGAAGCAGTCAGGCCATTCTTCTCTGACCTCTGACATCAACAATGCATTTTCACCCAGAGAACTGCAGCTAACTGAATAGTTTCTCTTTTCCTATCCACACTCTGTAAACTCTAGACATGTTTGTGTGAAAAAATCCCAGTAGATCAGCAGTTTCTGCCACTAAGAAGCATGCCACATTCCAAGTAACTTAAATCAGCTTTCTTCCTTATTCTTATTCTCAGTTTGAACTCCAGCAGGCTGTCTTGACCATGTCTACATTCCTAATGCACTGACAGTGAATGTTGCTGACATCTGATTGGCTTTGCGTTAATGCACAGTTGAAGAATTTTACCTAAGAAAGTGACCAATGAGTGCGATCTGATTTACACTTTTTTATTACATCAAAAGCATTTACGCCTACTCAGTTTACAATGGGGATGGCCAGTCAGCCGTTAATAGTCAGAGGTCAAAATTATGAAACAATGTCTTCACTTCTGTTACATCACTTAAATAGCAGGTTTTCTGTTGAATATATAGTACTGTGCAAAAGTTTTAGGCAGGTGAGGAAAAAATGCTGTAAACAAAGAATGCTTTCCAAAATGTAACCGTCAATCATTTATTTTCATCAATCAACAAAATGAGAAATCTAAATCAAATCAATATTTCGTGTGACCACCCTTTGCCTTCTTGTAGGTACACTTGCACACAGTTTTTGAAGGATCTCGGCTGCTAGGTTGTTCCAAACATTTTGGAGAACTAACCACAGGTCTACTGTGGATATCATGTAATCCCAGACACACTCAGTGATGTTGAGATCAGGGCTCTGTGGAGCCCATACCATCACTTCCAGTACTTCTTGTTCTTCTTTACTCTGAAGATAGTTCTTACTGACTTTAGCTTTATGTTTGGGGTCGTCATCCTGCTGCAGAATACATTTGGGGCCAACAAACAATCATTTCTGTTTCTTAAAGCATTCTTTGTTTACAGCATTTGTTTCACGCCTGCCTAAAACTTTTGCACAGTACTGAATGTTTCTTTCCACTTGATAAAGTCACATAACCCATCAACCACAGATTGATTATTTGCTACATGTGGCAACAAAAATGGCCTTGATTCTACTGTAATTATAACAAATGGAAAAAAAAGCTTCCTATTAAAGTTCTGTCATTGTGTTCACATCTGTCTATGGAGTCCTCTTTGTTTTATGTAATCTAACTCTTCCACAGCTTAAGCTGTATACCCCTGTCTCATCTGAACCCAGACATTCAGCACTGAACTCAACGACAGTTCCAGGCCTTTACTTCCTGGGCTATTAAACTTATTATTGGTCTCATTATGCTATTGTGTATTCTTGATTTGCTTGTTTGGACACCGCTGTGGTTGTTGCATTTTTCTAAGTGGCCCATAATGAGGCACCAATGTCAGTTGCACTTTTGGTGTAATTTGATGGCTCTTCTTAGTGGCAAAGGGTCAAATATAAAGAGTGCACACACGCTCCCCGCTGCTGCTCATGGCTCTGTGTGTGTGCCAAACAAGACCATTTTGTTTCTGTTTATTCTGCCGCTGTGAATTACTGTTTATCAATTCTTTATAAAACTCTTCAGGAGATTGCATAGATTTGTTTTCCACATAGCTGTCACCTCACATCTAACAGTGATTGCCACTATTGATTTTTCTTGTGTTTGCCGCCTCCGGAGAGCACATCTCTGCTTGTAGTATCTGAACATTTTTGTTTTAATAATTTAAGAAAGGATTTAGAAGATGGAACCCAGGCTTACCGAGAAGCAATAATCTTGGTCTTTGGCAGATGCCACTCAAGCATAAGAGAGAATATCATGTACTGAGCTGAAACTGTTTGTTTTTATTCTCTGAAGTTAGACTTTCTTGTACTTCAGTATATTTCAGTTTCACCTTCAAAATAAAATCCACCTTGTAATTATTGTGGTATCCTCTGTTAATCTGAATCTTCCATAACCAGAATGTTTATACAGTTTATATTCTGGTAGGGGAAGAGAAATAAAGCTTTTTTTAAATATATAATGTGTGCAACAACTTTAAATAACATTACAACTGTTTCTTTTTGAAACATTTATGCATGTGTAGTTATTCATATTTGATTTAAAATTTAAATTTAAAATTTGATTTGCCCACCTTTGTCTACTCTCACTCTTATCACCAGGCTTCCTTTAATATACCTGTAACTACTAGCAAAACCTACCCTGACTGATTCAAAGTGAAAGCATCATGATATTGATTGATACTCACTCCAATTATTTGTGCAAAGTTGCCTTAAATACATATGCAAGAAAGACTGTGCCATATATGTAATGTCAACTGTCCTCACAGGCTGCTGTGTCTGTGTGATGAAACCCACAGAAGAAGCAGAATGCAAAGATGTAGGTAGTTTGGCCCATAGTAGGCAAGGGCAATAATACTATATACATAAACATATAATATGTGTATATAAGTTTATACTATATGTACTATATGAGTAAAATGTGATTTACCTGATTTTAGTCGTGGTATTCATAAGAATTTAAAATTGCAATGAGATGAACCACAAAACATTAAGTTGCTCAAAATATGAAATAATACAAAAGAAAGAAAAAAACAATGTTTTCACAGGACTAAATGTAATCCTGTGAAATATTTAATACACCCTTACCGCTGGGAATTAAAGGGTAAGTCGCAGCCAGATAAAAGCAGATGTTCTGGCAGCGTGCTGGTCTGGAGCATTCAGGTGTGTGTTAACACAATGCCACATATTCCCAGGAGTTGACATATCAGCAAATTCACCCCAAGGTCAGGCTGTGCAATGCGCAGAGAAAGTGCAAAAACCCCAAAAGCTACATCTTAGACTCTGCAGGCCTCAGTTAGCATGTTAAATGCTAGACTTTAATGTTAATTATTCAGTAAGATCAAAAAAGATTGAATAAGTATGGTTTGTGTTTAAGGGCTGCCAGGAGAAAGTCTCTTCTCTACAAAGAAAATGGCAGCATTTCCATTCAACGTGTGCATCTTAATGGTGGCCATCCCACATGTTGCCCATCAACATGTGCTCAACAATATGCGTCCTGGTGATTCATTCACATCCAAAAAGCAGAAAGCTGCCAATCTTTCATAAGAACAGAAGATTCCTTCACGTTGACAGGAGCACATGCAGTTAATATATCAGCCATTCTCTTGCTTTGCACACCATCTCCAACTGTGTAGAACTTTCTTTGGAGTCACTATGCAGAAAGGCTTCTGCAAGGGGTGGTTTTATCTGGGTGACCTGATCATAAAGGCCTCCTTCCATTTATCAGAGTGCCACTCTTAGAACACTTGGTTTTGGCATAAACTGGCAGAAAAGATTTCAGTTTCCCACTCTTTACATCCATGTGTAGTCTGTATTAAATCGGCTATTTCTCATGACGATTAAACTGGAGAGATTATGCCTTGGGTACAAACAGTGCACTTTAAATAAAGCATTTCCTTAAAGGGTCCAAGGAATGGAGAGCTGCTGTAGGCATCTGTGTAATTTATCTACTGCTGTCCCTTTTTCATCCAATAGCACAAACCTCTTAAAATGCTCTCTTTAAATTTTAATCTTGACTTCAGCTAAGATAGTGAATGACATATGTGCTTGCCATCCTCTCTTAATATCATATGGATGGGAGCATTGCTACTTTACATCCAAAACCATCTTTTTACTGTACATACTGTGCCTAACAGCATGAACAGCTCTTTTAGGGTGAGGGTTATCTCGCTTTCCTCTCACCTTTAAAGAGTGACGCATAAGAGTCATCTCACCTGCTGCGCTTGGTGCACGCTCGTTATGTTTGGCATATAGCCACCATCAGACAGATGCAAGAACTTTTCATCTGACACAGAGGGCTTTCTTTCAAAATAGTGTTTGTCTCATTGGCTATTAGACAACCACACAACACAACAGCATCAGAGGCTCTGCAGGACGCCTGTGTTCACTCTGCAAGAGCCTTAACTGTGGCAGACACAGTAGCATCTTTGCTCTCTGCCTCTTCATTGGTTTGTTTCTGTGCAGTGTATCTGAGTACTCCCCGGCTGACTCAGTTAGCCAGCATGCTGGGCAGTCATACTCTTACATACGTGATACAGCATGTCTCTCTAATCCCATCATTGACGAGTAAGCGTGTGCAAAATGTCCTGTTCTCCTGCTGTGGAAAGTTGAGATAAAGGAGTGTTCTTTTCACAAGATTTTTTTTCAGACAGATAAGCCCTAACTTGACACTTTTAATAAATTACAATAATAATACAATAATAGTACAATAATGCCACTTTTCACTGCTTTATTGTGCGTTTTACTTTGTATGGGTTGTTGTCCGATATATGTTACCTGCTTGTAGACCTTGATATCGCAATGGCCATATCTCGCCATCACATCAAAAGTCACAGTTATAGCATATTCAAAAACACATATACTCTACATGTACTAGAGTAGCCCTCTATGCAGTGGACCACACTGGTTCCACATGTGTAATTTGAAAATGTTCATACTGTTGGTAACATAAATAGTGATACTAAATTTGACTGGGCTAACAAAGCTAGCGGCTGGCACATTTTACAAAAAAAAAGATATCACTTTAACTGTCCTTCTAAGAGCACTATAAACATATTTTTGCGAGTATTTTTCTGACAGTATGACATTTATAGCAAATTAACTCAAAAGGTTTTGTTGAACTATAAAAAATGTTTTAAAAAAACAAAAAGCTTGTTTCTCACCCCTTGTCTGAAAAATACTGAAAAAATACTTAACGTAGCACTAATAAGAGTGTTAACGTTTGTTCCTGAAACAAAGACAGGAAGATAGAAACTGTTTGCTCCTCTAGTGATATACCAGCATGCCCTGAGCATAGCATGAGGCAAAGTAGATGTTATTTCTGTATTGTGTATTTAGCTTTAGTGGTTTCTGATCCCTGTACAACCAAAGTGACAGCTCGGACCACACTGTCAGCAAAAAGTCAGATTCATTCCTGGTGGTTGTTGGTCTCTAGCAGGGCTGCCCTTTGTCCAAGATTCTGTTCATTACTTTTTGTAGACAGAGCACAGAGTATCTCGTGTCTTGTTCATGTATAATGGGAGCGTGGAGCAGTGGTGTGGTGTCTGCAGTGATGAGTATGTTGAAAATGGAGCTGTTGATTTACAGATAAATCTGCGTTTGAGTCTTCATTTAGCTATGTCACAAGCTTTGGCTAGTGACTGACACTGTGAATGCAAGTGGCAGAAATTTATTCATTTGGGAGGGGTTCGGAATACTGTATACCCACTACTCCTCTTTATCAAAAGGAGCCAGCTAAGGTGGGATGGGTGTCTGACAAGGATGCCTGAGGTGTTTCAGCCATCAGCTGCTGAGATGAGGCCCCGAGCAGATCCAGGACAGACCGGAGACATTACATCTCTGGGCTGGCTGGTGTTTATAATGTTAGTATGTTTATTTCAGTTATTTTATAGTGAAAATGACCCTGACTGGTTTCATCATGTAAATCCAGCACAAATAATTACTTGATATTGCTGAAAACTAAGGGATACCAGAGTGGAAAGGATGGTTAAAGAAAAAGCTTTTGTACTTTGAATAAAAGCTGCAGGTTGTATTGAAGAAAAGCCAGGATTTCCATGTTAGAAAATATACAAATTAATGGTATCTACATGTATTACACAACTAATATTGCTCTGAGAAGATAGTTTTGCTGTTATTATGATTTTGCTATTATGATTGTTTCTTACAGTAAATAATTCTAGGGGTCCCCAGGGATCTCAGACTGCAGTCCATGTATGTTACATGTTAGGTCGGTAGGATGAGGGTTAATGTGCGTGTTGAAAAAACATGTCCTGGTCAAAAATTACTCCAAGATTCCTCACAGTAGATTCGGAGGGGAAGGTAATGCCATCCATATTAAGTATCTGGTTAGATGCAGTGTTTCAGAATTGTTTCCAAGATTTATACTGGCAGAATCATTCTTGATGTATGCCAAGGCTAAGTACGATTCGCTCTTCTCCCAGTGGTGTGGCCCCTGCTCATCTTATCTGAAAGAAGGAAACAAACTCCCTGATATTTAGCTCTCCTTATAAGCATTAGTGTATCTGCACAGAAGTAGCTGCACTTACAAAATTCTACTGTTCTGTCTGTGCAAGAAAGCATGCATAAGAACTGGAAGATAGTTCTCAGTTAGGAGGAAACTCTCACAAGAAGAAGCTCTTTTTCCATAATCAAGCTAAACCAGAAGACTGGTTCTGGTTGGGCTTCACAATGTCACTGAACCATTTCTTTAACTTGTCAGTGACTCTTCTAGGTTCATGATAACAAGGTAACCAAATGCCTCTTTTTCTCATTTCGATCAAGGTGTTCAAAGATGTTTCTTCTTGAGAGAATTCACAGAGTTCACTGCACTTATACTACATGGATTAATTCCACCTTTTTCCACCCATTTATGCCCTCAAACCTATCACAGTTCATAATGTTCTGATGTTGAATCATGAAATGAGCATAAGCGAAGTGCAATGACTTTAGCTTTTAAATAGCTTCAGTGGCTTTAACTATCTTTACAGCCGCAACCACAGAGCCTCAGAACTTCAAAGCAATGCAATAACAAAAACATATTACAGTCAGTGTACACAACATGTCTACAGTTAAGATTCTGGATCTAAACTTTACTGAACATCTGATTTTAACTGTTCATCTTACTAAAATGTCAATTGTCTGACCAAAAGTTATGGAGGTTTATAAACACATTTCCCAACTTATTTTAAAGTTCCAATAACTCATGATGATTCCTATAAGAGCTCATCATTGTGAGGTGTTGTCTATGCTTAGACTTAGGTCATAACATCTTGTTAGCACCAAGTCAGACTGGAAGAACCAGGGCAGCTTTTCAAAGCGGGGAGTCACCATGGAGACGAACCGACTCAGTTTAAATTGTCTCCTGTGGCCTTTTCTCGTCTGTCATTGTCTCTTCAGACGAAGCAGCAGCACAATGCTTCATTCCCTTGAGCTGTCAGGAATGTGTTCCTCTACTGTCCTCAACACAATAGACAGGCTGCCTTGTTTGGTGCTCTTCCTGGAAAGCAATGTGACTGTGGGAGTTTGGGCTCCGAAACAGTATTGCTGCTGCCATAAGAAAAGCTCTTTCAGGTATCGATTTTTTCCCCAAAAATGGCATTCGTGATCAATTTTAAGGCAAATGATCTAACTAAACTTTTACATTACAGTTTACATTTTCATTATAACATAAAGTATATCTATAACAATTTTGAAGCCACTTGTTTTGGGTTCTGACTTCATCCTGCCAATGTGTCAAACTCATAGTTTTACAAGGCTGAGCTGCAAAATGTTTTTAGCACAACTTTTCACATTTACTCTAATTTCTTTAGTTAGACAAAGATTTATAACTGGTACCCTCTTTTATGCTGAGACCCATCTATGTGACTGTTAAATATGAATATATATATATATAGCTGAATAGCTTATATAAATAGCTTGATGTGAGCTTAACAAAAAGATTTTGAAAATCAGTGGGGTCGATTTTTAGTGAATGTTTATATAATTTTACATTTTTTAGATACAGTAATAGAGTTAGAATATACACAGGTAAGAATGTTGTGTAAACAAGTATAACTCGTGTAATGCACTGAACAGAAAATAATACCACTGACAAAAAGAGAACGGTATTTTATTTGCTGAAATATCTTTTTGTTCTCTGTTTTGTTGTCTGGTATCTCACCATTTATCACTTTTCGAAAGGGTTGTGTTAAATTTTAGATGCAGTCTCGTCGTCTGCAGTCATCAGCAGTGATAAATCAGGTGGAGCAGCAATTACTCCATACCCTACACAGTCTTCTAAGGTTTACACCTCTTAACAGGAATATCTTTAAGTACGTACATGTTTTTTGCCTCATGTTCACTGTCAGCCTCTTCAGGATAAATTGCCCACTAAAGGTGAAAATGCCCCAAAAAGCATCTTATGAGCTAGATTAACATTTTGTAGTATTTTAGCACAACAGATATTAAAAATCAAAAGTGGAATATTGAGAGCCTGAAGGAATGCAAATTTTAGTAGATATCTTAAAAATGCTTTACTGCTTATTAACAGAAGGTTAATCTATAATAATCAATATTCAGTTGTGGAAGTGAACATAACAGTAATATGACATCAAATCTAGATGACCCATTAACTAAAAATGTTTCCCCTAGTAGAAAGCTCTTGAGTTATTCCTTGAGCTCTTCCCTTTAGGGGTGACCACAGCACATCATCTGCCTCCATCTTACCCTTATCCCCCAGTATTCTCCTCATTCACACCAGCTCTCCCAATAAAGTCATTCACTGATCCTCTGTTCTTGACCTAGCTTCCTAACTCTTTTCCTATATTTTCATGGTATGGCTCTTTAGTTTTTTTTCCATCTGTGGTTACTAGCTAACTTTGCACATCACACTTTTTCTCGAAAATTGGTATCAGTCCACTTCTTTTCCATTCCTCTGGCATTTTCTCACTTTCCACGATTGTATTAAACAGTCTCATTAAAAAGTCTGCTGCCCTCTCTCTTAGGCATTTCCATATCTTCACAGGTTTGCCATCTGAGCTAACTCCATTTTCACTCCTTATCATAGCTGCCCTCACTTCCTCCTTACAAATCCTCCGCGCCTCCATCCATCCTCCTCTCTCTCTTAGTTTCTTCATTCACCAGTTTCTCAAAATACTCCTTCCACCTTCTCAACACACTCTTTTCACTTGTTACTATGTTTCCATTTCTATCCTTAATCAGCTTAACCTGCTGCATATCCTTTTCAGCTCAGTCTCTCTGCCTAGCCAACTGATATGAGTCCTTTTCTCCTTCTTGAGTCTGCAGCATCAGATACAAATAACTGTAAATCTTTTCCTTTGCCTTTGCCAAGATATTTATTTTGTTAATTATATTTTGCACACATTACAGGTTCTGTAATGCTTTGACTGAATTTTGTGTAATGAAGAGGAAAATTTAAATATTCAAGTAAAATATAAGTAATGCACAATTGTACTTCAGTACTTTACTAGATTTCCACTGATGAATTTGGAGAACTTTGTGGTTTGAGTTTAAAGCAACCAATGCTTATTAACACAGCAACACTTTAAACCTATACATGTTTTATGTCATTCGTTGTACTTCTTTTTTAGATCCCACGCATTTACCGCATCTGCTGTTTAAGTGGTCAAAACAGAACTTCTAGTGTTGTTGATCAGGCCAGCTTTTCTCTGTGTTTTTTAAACATCTCTGATTCACACACAGCCAAGTATCAGCAAGCAGAGATGAGAAACAGAGGGGCTGCATTGTGTTAATGGTTGAGTGGTTGATGATGATGGCTCAGCCCTCTTACAAATGAGCCACAAGATGACCACTTGAGCACAATGAATGTTCCAGGCTTTCAAATGAACTTATTGAGCCCACCAATCAAAACTCTCATATCTTGTGTCTGTCTTTTTGTCTGTTTTTCTCCGTCCCGCTCCTTCTGCTCCAAATTCTGCATTCAGAGCCCATTAGACCCTATTTTCTCAATCTAATATTTATTATCTTAGAAAATATGTGTAACATAATGACTCAGTGTTGCAACAGATCCTTGTAGCAAACAGGTAAAGTCGTGAAGCAGCTGGTGCTCAGAAAGACATTAAGATTGATATGTACCCTTTCCTAAAGAGCCACTGCAAAAAATACTGATGCTAATTAACTCCAAGGACGTCTATAGTTGCAGAGCTCGTATCAATTTCCTCACTAGATCATTTGTGGTGCTGAGATCAGGCAGAGAGCCAACGCTCTGATATGTATGCAGTGTCGTGAGATACTTGATGTGGTTCTACTTAAGGAAACGTTACACATGGCAATGCCTGATGTTGTTATTACGTTTAAACAGAGAAGGTAGTGGAAGGCATTAATGATAATGATTGTGTACGTCAGCATCACTGATGGATGTCCACCCAAACAGGTGGCATCCTGCAGGCAAAGCAATCACAACCTCATCAATAAGACGTTGGCCAACTAATATTCTGTTAACATTCAAGACTGTCTGGTATTTGAAAAATGCAAAGAAAGATAGGTGCATGTGTGTGTCTGTCTGTGCATTATTATCATAAATGAACAGTACAACCAGTGAAGCAAGATGCTAAAACAACTTAACATAAGTCGAAATTGGGAGGCAGAATCAGGCATTACCACTTTTAATATGCTCATGTCAGGAAGGCTGACACCCTAAAGAGCATCGTGTGTCATTAAGTCTAAGACTTGAAATTAATTCTGTGACCTTTAGGCGGTTTTGTTGCATTGCATAGAGGTCGATGTATGCTTGCTGGTTAATTTCATTTTTAAGTGAATATGACTGATTACTTTAGGACATTTGAAGCAGACCTGTATAAGAATGAGCCCCACATTTCCACAGTGTCAACAAAGTCCACACACAGGCACACATTCATTTTTTTTTTCTCAAAATCAAAGAATAAAAATAATTGGTGCAACTTGGATTTAAAGCCTAATGAATAATGACATAAATGCAATCAGGGTGTAAAACTAATGACAGGAAAAAGCACTGCAGTGGCAATTTTGAACTAATTCAGTCTCACTCAGATTTCCAAAATGCAATAACAACACAAATAAAATAGCTGTTTTGCTTAAAGGTAAAGACCAGGAAGAGTTGTTTGTTTTGCTTTGTCTCTCTCAGTGCAGGTAATTGAAAGCATGTCTGATAATATCTTGCATATACTTGTGTTGTATTCTTGTGAAAGTAGCTAGCCTCTCTATCTCTGCTACCAGCTAACGCCACTTTCTCAGATTACAGCCAGACCCGGCATGAAGAGGTACCAATTTATTATGGTCATCACTCAGGGCATGGTTACTTTTGAAACGTCATGCACTTGTTAAACTTTTACTTACATTTTTATTGACATGGGCCTTTTTCTATCATTTTATGTCAACCTGAGCTAAACCTGCTTCAGTATGGTGGGGAGTTAGTTTGAGCTTTTAGAGTGGGCTGAAAGAGGTGCTCTGCATTTATACCTCAAAACAAAAGAAGAGCACTATTACGAAAACGAATAATAATTAGGATAATTGCTTTATGGGTTTTTTTTCAGAATTGGTGGAAGTTAAAATTCTAATTGAAAATAAAAATTTGATTACTGCACTGCCATGCCGTGCATCATTAATGAAACTTGGTCATTGTGTGTAGTTTGATTACTTTGCAGTTTGAGGGAATCAGCAGCAATGTTGAATATCCAATACTCTGAACAGAAAATTGAAAATCAGAAAGCCAAATAAAGCTATTTTCAAACATGAACTCAAGTCAGGACATGAACTCAAGTCTGATGTCTCCCCACAACTGAAAATTCTGGGTAGACTTTGCAGAACAGGAAACACATGAATCCCAGTGGGATGCTGTGAAACTACCTGCTCTATTCTCACTAGATCACAATCAGATGGTGCGCGGGCTTTGTACTACGAAGGTCGCAGAATGACGACCAATAAATGTCTGATCTGCTGAGTCAGACACTTGCGTCCTCACAGACAGCACCGCCGGGTAATGGTGAAATAAGTAGTGCTGTAATAGAGTGTGAAATCAAGACAAGAAAAAAAACATACATTTAGAAAATCTAGGTCATGGATGGTATTAGAGATGTTGTGAAAATGCACCAACTACAGTGTAATGACAATTTTGCAAGGATTTGTTTAAAATGTAGGCTCTGTGAACGGTTTTTATGCCATTTTATGATTAATTGTGGAAAACTGTATACAATTACATGCTTTATAAACATCTAATATTAAAATATGAATTTTAAAACTGTACTGTTTGTTCTGATACTCGTTACCTTTGGCTTTATAATTGCTCTTCTTCCTTAGTGAGAGAAAAACACAACACATATGATGTATGTATGCTGTATGTCGCCTAAATTTCATTATGATTTTTTCTGTGCAGTTATTGCCAAGTCAATCAAAACTGTTCTTGAATTGCTCTGGATGAAAGAGAGTGATCATCTCTGAGGCAATATTTAAAATCAGCCATAAGCAGCTGAAAAACAAAATACACAAAAACACAGTTGACTGAGTGATGAACCTAAAACTCAAAGCTGAAAGCCTTGTTGGTATTAATTAAAGTGCTGTAGCCAAATAGGCCATCTGTTAAAGCGAGTTTAATTCTGTGGTAGTACAGTGTACATATACTGTCATGCCATTAATACAAGGCTTGGGTCCCTTGGGCTGCAGGCAGAGGCTGAGCCAGATGAGTGCCTGATCACACCGCTCCGTGATCCTTCAGGGACCTCCATGAACACTGAGTTCAGTGTGGTCTTAGTTGGAATGTGCATTCATGTGGAGCTTATGAGTAGTGTTGTGACTACTCACAAGCTCCACATGATGCCATAGCTGTCACACCAGACGTGAAATTAGGTTTCTAATCATGTGTTCTCATGCTTTCTGCAAAATCAGCTGCAAATCTCTAAAATGACTGGCAAAACATGTGCACCCACTTGACCTAATAGATAAGATTAAAAATTAGAGTTAAACTATAAATAGTCTTTAAAATACTTTGTATTCTGATACAGAAAATACTGTGTGCTGCTAGTCAGTGAAAGTTATGCCCAGCTTCTGAATAATAAATATCCCTGGCTCCAGCTCCAAAATTTTAAAATCAGTCTTGTTGCCCCATTTCTGAGCAGCTGGCAGGCTGAATTGTAAATTGCCCAGCCGCTTAAATCAGTGAAAAGTTTTAAGTGAAAACTGGGCGATAGCAGTTAAAAGACAATATTCAGTTCAGGCCAACTTGGTAGACTGGATTATGACTGTATTTTACTCTTTTGTGTATGACAGGATGACACATGCCAGGATAGGAATCTGCAGACTTACAGAAATATCAAATGTTACGTTTCTTTTAACGGTTGGGCCAAGGACTTCATGATAGTTCTGTTAGCTCTTTGAGAAAAAACATAGCATCTTACGACGTGTTTTTAACATTGTTTCCCTTCTTCTGCTTCACTCTGCTCTGTGTGTAGAACATGAGGCATATTCATACAGAATGAAAAACAGGGCTTAGAAAAATTACTTCATGCTATTTGGATGAGTTTTAAAGAAGCTGCACACTACAGTCTGCCTCAGTTAGTATTCACTCTGCTCCTCACAGTCACCATTTTCAATTCAAGATTTTCAATTTATTTTCATGTAAAAACAATCGAATTACAGTTATGCTAACCTCACATGGTGTATAGAATTAAATAAGAAACAAATAGTTACACATATGAAAAGTATGTATGTGTAACAACAAATATAGACTAATATCAAAGTGTCACTGAAACATTCTGAGAAAATGACCCTAAAAAATTTATAATTGGATGATCTCCCAATAAAGGTCATCCTCTCTGGCATATCCAGACAGCTTCCAGTGTGGTTTCATTTTTAGATCAGTCTGTGATCTCACCAGGGACTTCAAACTTGTGCTGAGAGTAAACAATCAATTTTGTTTCAAACTATGATTACCTGCTTGAAGGCTCATTAAACTGGCGATCTGGCTAAAACTGAGCAGTTTTTTGTTTGTTTTTTCCACAATCTCAAACACAAAGGAAGTAAATCAGGTGAGAAATGAGAGCGAAAGACTGCTCATCATTTTCTCCGACATTCATCATGATGCACACTGTGATTTAATGCCAAAGGAACACACTGTAAGTGTAGAATTCCACTAAATTCAAAAGACTGCTTTTTTGAAAGAAAGGAGACCCTGCATGCAACACAGGGGCACAAGGAAACATAACAGGGCTGAGAATTCAAACATAGCAGCTGTTGCAAATGGTCCTGAGGTGCACAAGAAGATGACTTTGAATGTGAGGTGACTTTCTGTCCATCTCTCCCCAATTCCTGCTACGCAATCAGGATTTGAGCAACCAAACTTGGAAAACAGGTATATCTTAGACCACTAAGGTTCTTATCTATAAGACATACTGCCACATCAGCATCACCTAGCAACCACCTGCCAACAGGGCAAAATTAGCCATTTGTAGCATTTCTGCATCAACAGTATAGCACCTTGTGAAAGCGTTGTATTATTTTAATTTGTCTACAGTAATTTATATCCGCAAAGGATATATCAGTTATAATGCCATGTTACCCAGCAACAACCTAACAATAGACTATATTTATATAGAAGACCATTGCCTTTGTAGACTGGAAAACAAGGTCTATCACCCCTATTTCTTTTTACCTTTCATTCTGATTAAGTATATCAGCTTTGGCTGGTAAATATATGTAAGCATTCATTCACACAGGATTTAATATATTCTTACAATACATCAATGCTGCAATATGTTTATTGAGTTCAGGATTAATTGTGTGGCTGCTTTTTGAAAATGAGAAAAAAAGCTTTTATTTTTCATGGCTGCAGTTTTCAGAGCTCCATAGTAAAAGTGTCTGTATTTGTATGTGTAGAATAGGGAAGTGTGAACCTTTTGCTCTCACACATATACACAGTTTAAACACTAAAAGCTAGAGATACTGGAGAGAGCAATTTCTTTAAAAAAGTTAATAATTTTGACCACTAAAGTCCTCTGGGGCATGTCTTGTATTAAGAGTAAGAATAAATTGAATTCTGAAAAGAGACAGGCGAGGGAGGAAATGAAATGATTATTTCCTGTATGGCTTTTTCTTTACAGTGTGTCCTGGGATTAATTTCTGTTTTCCTGTGTATACAACAGAAAACAGGTCCATCTCTCATTCTCTGAATTCACTAGTGTCTTTATCTCAGTGCGCTGTTGCAGTTTTTTCCCTTCCCAAGTAGGATAGGTGCACCTAAGTGGCTGGATGTAATTTGTGAAATCTGGTGCTTTTGCCTGCTCTGTTTGATTGCGATAAACAAACGTCTCGTTCTCCCAGTGACAGCTGGACACCGTAGATGCCCCCAGACAGCAAAACAAGGTGATTTGGAAATTACAGGGCCTTGTTCTAGGTGAATTGCACTCAGTACCAGTGAGTGCTGGCAAAGGTTGACTAAGTTATTTGATTTCAGTTGTAGCTGCTCACCTGTCAATAGAGCACCACTGAACAAACTTAAAGTTCAAATGCTTTTATTGGATGTTCATGCCTGTGTTGCCCTTTGTATTGTGTCACTAGCACTAGAGAAATGGTCGACCTGTTTTTGTGTATTTTCAGAGAAAAAATTTCTACTTATTTTGGCATTTACCTAACAGAGAATTAATTTTTTACTCTACATACTTCTTTTTTTTAACCCAGACTACTCTTCAATTTGACCTTTTTTAGCAACTACAGGAGTTTTCTCGCCTTTAGAAAGATGCCCTTTTAGATTAGCTTCACTTTTAAAGAGCTGGAAGCTACAGCCTTGTTATGTTTTTTCTATATATGTAATATCTTATGAAAATAGGGATACAGCTCTCTACAAGGGAGAACAACACTTTAATTGAAATTAAACCTATATAACACAGTTGGCTCGTTATTGCTAGATGTTAGAAATCATTTCAACTAACTTACCTTTGAAGTCAGAATGCAAGATATTACCTTCCTCGCCTCTGACAGTTTTCCCTGAATTCACCTAAAATTGTTTCGGTAATAGAGGCTTTGGTCCAATGCGATGGCGTACAGGGAGGTGGTCTCTTTATGGTTTTGTACTTGCTGTTAAAGGCTGAGGTCAGGCTGAAAGGGTACTACGTGAAGCCTCAGAGCTTGAGTGGGATGGGGAGGGTACATTGGAGTTATAGACTCCCCCTGCTGTGGACCACGGTGGGTGGAGAGCTCTGAAAAGCACAAGCACGTTCTGTTCTCTCTCACCAACCCCAGTTTCTGCAAGATGAAAGCAGGGGGATGATGGTGGAGACGTGGCGTGAGGGGGAGTATGCAGCTTCAGAAGAATCGATAATAGTATATTTCTGACTGTTATGCTTTGTCTTTTGTTTTATTTTTGGCTGTCGGGCAGGGCCGTGTGTACATACATGGAAACCTTTTTCCCTTTTCCTGCTATACATTGAAATATGGAGATGTTTGCTTCATCTTTACTTTTGTGATATGGCTTTGCATTTCTTTCATCTTATATCCTCACGCCTCCAGCTACAAAAGGGATTTGATCAAAATGAGTCTCATACGTTTATTTCACCTCTGTGTCTTTATTAAGCGTACCCTGCATTGCTTTCCTCTTCCCACCTTTTCAGAGACTTGGAACTGATCTCAGGAGTTAAAATGGACATTTCGTCCCCTGGCACATTTCAAAATAGAAGCCTAGCAGTGAAAAAAGGGGAAAAAAAGCTTAGATTTATTTTCAAAAATGCCTTACACTATAGATAGTATAAGAGGTTCAACATTAACATAGCTGCCATAGTCCTATTAATGAAATGGAGCAAAATGTGTAAGTTTTGTGTACTTGTTTTTGTTTATGTATGCATTTTTTGCAAGCTAATAAAGAAAACCCCGATTTACTCTTTATTACCAGATTATACACTACTCTGTAATAATAATCTATATAGCCACCATAATGTCACCCATTGGTTCATGTACTTGTAAAGCTTTGACTTGAGCTAGAGCACTGACCTCTAGGAGCACTGTGAAGCATGCTGAATTGAGAACTATATTTACAGCACGTGCTTCATATGATGCAAAAATTGAGAAAAATTAAATGACAGTTAAAACTCCACAATTTATTGTTTTTAAAAGGACAAGCATTATGATTCACAATTTATAAAGCAGACGATTTGCAACATTTATAACTGCACATTTATAAACAGCATGCTGGATAATGCTAGCTAACTAGCCAGGTGGTGTAACAGTGTGCTACCAGCAGGTAGTGGCTCTGCCTCTGCATTCAAAAACAATGAAGACAGATGGAGGATGATGAAAAAATCAGCAAAGACACTACAAAATGTGACCAAGAGGAGCTGTGTCAGCTGTTTGGAAGCTTTTTGGGTTTCAGAAATGAAATGTGTTTTGCTGTCATTTCTGTCACATGGCTTCAAGGCTCAAGCAGCTCATCTATACATAGCGACAGGGGACCAGGTCAAGGTAAAAGCGTGTGTTACTCAAGGTTAAAAGGCTGTTTTTCTCATGACAGGTTAATTCGTGCTATTATATTTGGGGGGGAAAGTCAAAACTTTGGAGTTTGTTTTAAAGATACACTTTACAGATTTTCTGTAAGAATAATCATTTTAGTTACACTGCTCAGTACTTCCAAGCTCCTGCTGTATGAGTAAATTATTAATAAAAAAAAAAAAGACACACCCTAACTCTGATTATTTTACTATAAACTGGACCTTAATTTAAAAATTTAGCATGATGTTAGATAAAATACTCAAAACCGGCAATCACAACTATCAACTTATCAGGAAAGTATATCTCATAAATGACGTCGGCAGCAGTGTTTTTTTAACCCTGACATCTACAGTCTGACTTGTTTTAGCAACTACAGGAAGTTTGTTCACCTTTAGAAAGAATCCAGGTGTAAGGCACTTATCCATTAGCTTCACTTTTAAAGAGAAATTCTTGTTTTATATACAGTCTGTAATTCAGACACTTAGACAAGAACATTTTCTGTCTAGCTCATATTAATCATAGAAATTAAATAGTAATTAAATACTAATTAATAGTAATTAAATTCTAGAGCAACACAGATGAGGAGTTTGACCATTGCCATTTTTTTTCTTTGCCAACTCTGCAGGCCTCAGGTCGAGGTTTGTTAAACACTGTAGTCTTTTTAACTGTTGCACTTAACTCTACACTATATCCAATAGCCCAGGTATGAATGACTTTCAAAATGAAAAGCCAAAAGGCTTTTTGATGGATTATTGTAATCATCAAATCTTGCTGTTAGCCCAGTGGATATCTAAATTAATATCATTTTCAATTTATAAAATCCGCCTTACAGTACGCATTAAGCAGGATTTGTACCTCACATTCTTAATCATTTATGGTAGTAACGATATTCATCATGCATGTAGTCACCTCTCTTCTCCATCCACGGTGTCCAAACACTAACTGCAGCCAAACACATCATCATGTGTGACAGCTAGATGATGACAATATTGTATGTAATCAGAAAGAGGCACAGAGGCACATACACAGTGCCGATGTGTTCATTTATCATGTTTATTGGCTTCCCCGAACATGCTCTGTGATGCATTTGTCCCACAGTAAAGAAAAGTGGTTTGGTGCATCACGGTGAAATCCGTAAAATACAGTAAAACTAATGAAAACTGCATTATTCTCACCTGATCTGATTGAAGGGGGAATACCATTAAAGTCCAGTGCAATATTAATCTGGCATTTGAAACAAAGGTCTGATTAGCTCTCTATTTGACCGGAAGAGGCAAAGCATTTAACTACGAGTTTATTTAAGATTTATTTAATTTTGATGTAGTTCACTCAGATATCCAGCTCTGGTGAGACTCACCATCCTCTATCCCTGGGGAACTCTCCAAGCTTCTAAAAGTTAATACTGGATCATTACAACGACTGGTGAGAGAAAAAGATTTATGCATTGGTAAAACACATTTTAACTTGTTCTTTCAGCAGTATTAAACATGGATTAAAACAAAACAAATAAGAATTGCAAAGTGTCGTTTCAGGGTTTTTTCAGGTGCCATGTGTCTCCTTTTTTCATAATGGTAACATGCATTTATGATTGTGAAGATTCACACCGCAAGGTAGGGATGAACGATAAGTCACACAGCACTGCTTCAGTATACACCGCTGGCTAAAAGCAGTCACTCTAACATTTCGTTGGACTGCCTTTACCTCTGATAATGGCACAAATTTGCTGTGGCATAATTTAATAAGCCACCCAGAGAGATATTTTATCAACATTTTGTATTAATGATGGGAGAGTTGGACCACAGAGTGAAGTCTTCTCCAGCACACCCCAAATTCTGTCAAAGGGGTTAAAGTCTGGACTCTGTGGTGGCCAATCCATGTGTGAAAATGATGTCTCATGCTCCCTGAACCACAGTTTCACAGTCTGAGCCTGATGAATCCTGGCATTGTCATCTTGGAATATGCCCATGCCATCAGGGCAGAACAAAATCCATTGATAGAAAAACCTGGTGATTCAGTGTATTTAGGTAGTCAGGCGTCATTTTCTGGGCACATGCCATTGCTGAACCTAGATCTGACCAACTGAAGCAATCCCAGACTACAGGGAGTGCAGAATTATTAGGCAAGTTGTATTTTTGAGGAATAATTTAATTATTGAACAACAACCATGTTCTCAATGAACCCAAAAAACTCATTAATATCAAAGCTGAATGTTTTTGGAAGTAGTTTTAGTTTGTTTTAGTTTTAGCTATTTTAGGGGATATCTGTGTGTGCAGGTGACTATTACTGTGCATAATTATTAGGCAACTTAACAAAAACAAATATATACCCATTTCAATGATTTATTTTACCAGTGAAATCAATATAACATCTCCACATTCACAAATATACATTTCTGACATTCAAAAACAAAACAAAAACAAATCAGCGACCAATATAGCCACCTTTCTTTGCAAGGACACTCAAAAGCCTGCCATCCATGGATTCTGTCAGTGTTTTGATCTGTTCACCATCAACATTGCGTGCAGCAGCAACCACAGCCTCCCAGACACTGTTCAGAGAGAGGTGTACTGTTTTCCCTCCTTGTAAATCTCACATTTGATGATGGACCACAGGTTCTCAATGGGGTTCAGATCAGGTGAACAAGGAGGCCATGTCATTAGTTTTTCTTCTTTTATACCCTTTCTTGCCAGCCACGCTGTGGAGTACTTGGACGCGTGTGATGGAGCATTGTCCTGCATGAAAATCATGTTTTTCTTGAAGGATGCAGACTTCTTCCTGTACCACTGCTTGAAGAAGGTGTCTTCCAGAAACTGGCAGTAGGACTGGGAGTTGAGCTTGACTCCATCCTCAACCCGAAAAGGCCCCACAAGCTCATCTTTGATGATACCAGCCCAAACCAGTACTCCACCTCCACCTTGCTGGCGTCTGAGTCGGACTGGAGCTCTCTGCCCTTTACCAATCCAGCCACGGGCCCATCCATCTGGCCCATCAAGACTCACTCTCATTTCATCAGTCCATAAAACCTTAGAAAAATCAGTCTTGAGATATTTCTTGGCCCAGTCTTGACGTTTCAGCTTGTGTGTCTTGTTCAGTGGTGGTCGTCTTTCAGCCTTTCTTACCTTGGCCATGTCTCTGAGTATTGCACACCTTGTGCTTTTGGGCACTCCAGTGATGTTGCAGCTCTGAAATATGGCCAAACTGGTGGCAAGTGGCATCTTGGCAGCTGCACGCTTGACTTTTCTCAGTTCATGGGCAGTTATTTTGCGCCTTGGTTTTTCCACACGCTTCTTGCGACCCTGTTGACTATTTTGAATGAAACGCTTGATTGTTCGATGATCACGCTTCAGAAGCTTTGCAATTTTAAGACTGCTGCATCCCTCTGCAAGATATCTCACTATTTTTGACTTTTCTGAGCCTGTCAAGTCCTTCTTTTGACCCATTTTGCCAAAGGAAAGGAAGTTGCCTAATAATTATGCACACCTGATATAGGGTGTTGATGTCATTAGACCACACCCCTTCTCATTACAGAGATGCACATCACCTAATATGCTTAATTGGTAGTAGGCTTTCGAGCCTATACAGCTTGGAGTAAGACAACATGCATGAAGAGGATGATGTGGACAAAATACTCATTTGCCTAATAATTCTGTACTCCCTGTATAGTAGACACTAGGCACTAGTAACTTCATTCAGAAGTTGCTTTCTTAAGGCTACACAGCTGTTTAGTCCCAATCCCTTGAGTTCTCTTTGCATTGTATGTGTAGAAATGTGCAATATTCAAAATTTTTACAATCTGATTTCACCAAACGCTTACAGTAAAAAAAATTTCTGACCACATTTCTCATTAAAGATGATGGACCACTGTGCGTCCAGGTTTTCAGTGATGCATTGGACAGTTCTTAACCCAATGTTGGTCATTTCCAGTCTCCTTAGTTGTATTGTGGCTTGATGCCAGCCAGTAATTTAACCCTTCCGATACAGAATAACACCTTTTCCAAGAAAATGGGATATGTCTTCCAATGTGCTAATTGGATAATCACTGCAGTAGGTGGCCAACGAGAGGCTCTTACCTATTTCCTCAGTTATATCCTAGTGTTGATTTTTTTTAATGGTGGGGCGGGGTAGAATGCGAGAAACTGTTGACAACACAGCTGCCATATTACTGTCATGCTTGTTTGTATACAAATGGTAAAGCTTAGCATTAGAGCATTAACATAATTATAGACAGTTATAGCACAATAACAATTTATCATAAAATCAAGTAAAAACAAAAATCTTCTAGAAATCTGTCAAAACCCTGTTTAAAGCTAAAAATTATATTGTTATTTATTTGGAAAATAAAAAGCTGCATGAATGGTTATATATACAGAAATGAGCCGGCACACTGGAAATTAATCAAGCATTCAAAACCTAAAACTAATTTTGTTGTTCATGAATGAAAGTAAATAACTGCAATTTGCCATCCTAATCAAAAATAATAATGTGCTTTACTATTTTTTCAGATTGTTTTTATAAAACAGTAAATTTGAAAATTCATGGATAAGAACCATAATTATATTTTAGCATTAAAAAATATAATTTCCATTAAATTGCTTGCTCACACTGGTGGATTAACCATCACAGAAACATAAAAAAATAATTTTGTAATTAACAATACTGTTAAATTTGAGCAGCTGTGGTATAAACCTTACACTGGTTAGTAGTGTAAGAAATTTGTTAAGCACTGAAATATTTAGTAATATGAGAAGTGTACCATAAAAATACATTAGCAATAAAGGCTACAATAAAATGAAACAAGTCTTTAAGCTATGGAGAGCTAGGAAAACTTGACAGACTCTATGCCATCTTTATTCTCCTCATGTACCAGATCTACATCTTCTTTCCCTGTAGGGTTACATTTCCATGCTATTACATACTGCTCACACTTTTGCCTGCAGTTGGATGGACTCATAGAGAGAGAGTGATTGAGAGATGAGACCGGAAGATGAAGAGACTAAAATGAAATACAAGGTGAGAGACAAAGTCAAGAAACATGTTGAAAATTGCAGGGACTCACTGGTAAGTCCACAAGTCTGTATTCATACTGTGTGTTCATTCACAGCTGACACACACATTAAGGAAAGCTGAGCAAAAGGGGGAAGAAGCCCATATGTAAATAACACAAGAAAATAAACAGTTTTCCAGTGGCACAGAATCGCTGCATTATCACCCTCATGGAAAATGTCAACTATAATTTATTCTGAGACTGCCAGGTAGCTCGGGGAAGCTTTTCTGCCTAATATTTAAAACCTATCACAGCTGAGCAGATGTTTGCTCAGGGAAATGGCAAAGTAAATAGTGTTTGTTTAAAGGCCTAGAACATGGAGCGACAAGCACAAACAGATGGTAATAGTCTTGGAATTACCTAAACGTACACCTAAAACTGACATTATAACAAAGTCCTTGTCTGGGGTGCAGCTATTGTGCTTCACAGTTTAGCTGCCTAATGCTGTAGTAACTGATTTGAAATGTCTGCTGACTGACCTCGCCTGACAGGAAAGGATCAGTTGCACTGCAGCTAATATCATAACAATCATTCCTTCTAATAATTTAATGTAAGGATATTGAATTTCAAGTCTAATTTGCTATACTTAACTGCTATATTACAGTTTGTAGCTGCGTTAGAAATGCTCATATTTCAGGAAAATCTCATTTATTTCTCATTTCCTGATCTGTTACCTGCAAGTTGCAAGATCAGATTTTAAGCATTAGGAACAATTAATCTGCACTGACTGTAGTTAACGATGTAGGTATGTGTACATGTAGTACATACACACAGTTTTTCATGTATGTGTTATGTTTTTTTATTATTCAGCACAAGTTAAAAATTTAAAACTAGAAGGCGATTTAAGATGCAGCCGTCCTACAATCCTCAGATCTAGTTCTAGTCTGTAGTTTAGCTTATTGCATCAAATATCTTCAGCAGTAAAGTGGTCGATATAAAAGTAGGGATATATACTATTGTCCTTTAATGAATTATTTCCACTTTATTTCCCCTTATTTTTATTCATTCCAAAGAAAGGCCAGTCAGTTTACTACATTTCAGAGGTGAGCAACACGTGAGCACCTACAAATCAGCCCACTTTCTTCCTTGACAAAATTGCAAATACTAACATAAAACAGCTCCCATGGAGCCCCCAAATGGAAATCATCCATATGAACTGTTATAAAATGTCAAACTTTGTCAAACTTAAACATTCCCCAAATGTATTTCTTTAAGAGACTTTATTTCATCCAAATATAAACCTTTAACACCCAAAACAGCACTATCACATATTGAAAATCTCACACCTAAAAATCTAAACCAGAAGGGTAAAATTTCTATATTCTTCACAACCCTGATGTATTATGATAAAAAGACCACCATAGACTGGATGGAGGCATCGAGACTGAAGAAAACATACAAGAAGCTGATTGGGAAACAGCCTGCTTAAAGTCTCAAAGCAATCAGTGAATACGAGAGTAAAGCTATTACAGCGCAAGTGGTTAATGAGAACTTATATCAACCCTGAAAAGCTGAATCTTTGGTCCCCTGACATCCCAGACACATGTTGGAAATGTTCAGAAGGAAACAGGCGCTCGGTTTCATTATGTGGAGACTGTAAAAAAACAAAACAATACTGGAAGCTTGCTGTTCAGCTATAACTGATATTGTTGGTATGCAGGTACACTATGAAGTGAAGATGTGTGTTCTAGGTGTACAATAAAACAACATTACTGTTAACCAGAGATGGGCAGTAACGCGTTACTTGTAACGCGTTACTGTAATCTGATTACTTTTTTCAAGTAACGAGTAATGTAAGGGATTACTATTGCAAAAACGGTAATTAGATTACCGTTACTTTCACGTAGGAACGCTGCGTTACTGCGTTACTAAAACCGATTTTTTTTGCGAGAACGTCTCATGACAGTGACGTAAGCAAGTGCGACGTTCGTGACAACAGCTGTCTGCAGATCATAATATATCGAGTGCGGGACAGAGTGTAGCATGCAGCGTTTAAAGCGTGGAAGTACTGACCTTATTTTGAGTTTGATTCCATAAAAGTGACAAAAACATTAGTGTCCGTTGTGCGTGGAAGAAAACTTCTTTTACAGCGAAAAAACCCCTAAACTTCCAAGCAAGCACCGAGTGTACTACGACGTAATGTGAAATTCACAGAGAAACTCGCGGATTCTTCCACTGACCGCTGCGGCACACCTGCACCAGGGTAAACCTCCTCCGCCTACCCCAGTCCTGCTTTACAGGTGAAAATAGAGCAACAGGACCGCTAGTCTTTGATTTTATTTATTTTCTGCTGTGTTTTACTTGCATCTATTTGAAAGAGTGAGTGTAAACACAAAAAATATTTTATTTTATGTGCTGGAATGTGCAGAAAATAGGTTTAAATGTTAAACAAATTTCTTCCAGTCAGAGAATGTTGCATATAATTTAATTTTTGCTTGATGCATAAAGTTACAAGATTAAAACTAATAAAACAAGTTTTAAAAGAGACTTTTCCATTTGATTACATTTTGTATGATGAATTATGCAGAAAAAGTAGAATTGGGCTGAAAGATCTATCGCTTTATTACCTATTCAGGTTGTAAATCGTGTTTTTAAAAAGTAACTAAGTAACTAAGTAACTAAGTAATTGATTACTTTTGAAAATAAGTAATCAGTAAAGTAACGGGATTACTTTTTGGGGGAAGTAATCAGTAATTAGTAACTGATTACTTTTTTCAAGTAACTTGACCAACACTGCTGTTAACTGAAGGCAGTTAACTCCAATGGACTTTGCATTCCTGCAGAAAGTGACTGTACCTTCAATTTATGTATGGCTAAAAGAGATGGCCACTCGCTCACACTGGAGAAATTAACTTATATAATCAAAGGGAATGGATCAGAATTTGAAGATACGTGGAAACATTTGCTAAAGTTTCTGAAGTGCCAAAATGCATTTTAATTGCACAGTTTTGAGTGTTGTGAGCTTTGTTTGTTTTGTTGGTTAGTTGTAATTCAAATGTTGGTCTCTAATCGCTGACAGTTTGTTTGAAAAAAGAAAATGACAATGGGATCATGGACACTTACAGCACAACACATGCTTTCTGTGTCTTGCTTTTAGGGTCAAACATTTGCACATTTACACATTAATTTAGAATGAGTAGATTACTTTAATAGCCTTCTACCTATTGTAGTATAGTGTGTTGGCATGTTTCTGCCATTTGGTGAGGAGTGAGACTTGATAAAGCCCAAATCTAATATCAGTTCCAAATCTTCTAACACAGCTGCATTTGGGAAGCCAGGAGAAAAATGAATGGGGAGAATCAACCAAACAGAAAAAATAAAAAACTGTAAAATGCAAAATTCTCTGTATTTTTGTCACACCAGCCACTTTTAGATTGTGTTCACTTTGCCATTCAATACATTTTTACTCAAAAATGTCAACAGAGAGGTGAAGTTCACCGCTGTAGACTCCCAGTTGTATTTGGATGATGAGGAGGCAGGTTTACTAATCTAGCAGGAATAATTGCCATCTGAATGTTTTACTTTGGGTTCAAAGAATATGCGAAGAAGTTTACCCTGTCTTGTCTTTTTTTTTTTTTTCCATCATGGTGTGAATTCAGTCGGCGTAGGGGCACGGTCTACTGAACCAGCAAGGGAAAACAAATTGCCTGAAGCTCAGATTCCTTAATTAGAAACATCAGAGGAAAGAAAGTTGTTGTGAATGAGCTTTACAGATGGCTGTGGGTGGCGTGTACATCTCTATTAAGATGCAGCGATAGGAAAAAAGATTGTGTTCATATTTTAGCTAACTATATTCATGTATGGCTCCAGTGTCTATGATACTAAAATACAGTTGAACCACTTTTATGTTCTTGACATTCGCGACACTACGTATCTTTTATTCTGACAAAACTATATCTGTCAGTCATTTTTGTTTTGGAGTGAATCATTTTTCTAATATGTACTGCATAGCCTCCTCAGGCTTTCCAAGGTTGACTTCATGATGAAATTTCCAGAAACTGTTTTTTATACATTTTGACCTCCGTAAAACTCACTTACCGTCATTTTGCATTCATGCTTGATAAAATCATACTTCCTGTTCTTTCAGTTTCTTGCTGCATTATTGGATACAAAGGCCAAGTATTTTATATCATTTTTTCAAAAAAGTTTTCAGTCCAGCCTTTTTAACCATTCAGTTTCATACAATTTCAGTGAATATGTGAATAAGAATTTGAATGAGTAGGAGTACTTTTTCAGTAAATCGTTGAACTGCAAACAGTTGTTTCTACAGTTCAAGCTGTCATTTCTTTCTCTACACGTAGTCCTTTTCTGTCATTAGTTTTGCATCCCTTTAAAAAAAACTCTGCTGAACTGCTGTTTTTACCTGTAAATTAGATTCCATCTTTGTCTCCAGATTTTAATTAAAGTATCTCATTAAAGCACCTCCTTTCTATTTCGCTGGAATTTATTTGGGTGGATTGTGACTGAAGTAGGTGTTCCAAACAATCCTGTTGACAGTCTGTAAATATTATCACCTTTATCTTCACTTGATTTGTGCACATATAAGATTTTTTTTATGTTATGCCATCTTCTTTAAATATTCTGATGCCATCTTTTTTTCTTTAACTATAGCTTAATTATTGCTCGTGATAGATGACTCTCAAAAAACATGATTTGTCACACCTTTAAACCACTGAGACACAAAACAGAGAAACAGAGAGAAACAAAAGTATGACACAGAGTGGTTACATGGTTACCATTTCCTGCTGTGCACTGGAAAAAAAAAACAATAGTAATAGTGATAATAATAATAAAATGCATAAATTCATGTCTCATATGTTTTAGTCACTGATTTAGCACTTGTAATGTTCTTTTAGGAATGATGCAATCTGCATGTTTTTGAAAAGCAACACTGCAGGACTTTACTCACACAGTATCTTTTGGCTTTACTTAATCTGGGTTTTAGGCTTTTTAATTCTGCTTTTGTTATATCAGTAGACTTGAGTCCAGCATAACACATGCCATTAATCTAAGGCCTAAAGACCCCAGTCACAAGGGAAGAATGTGTGTCCCTCAGCTGGCTGCCAAGGGTTTCTGACAGCTCCTTGTTACCCTGGCTGTAGAGGGTGCCACGCCAGAAACCTCCTTGTAATTGCTAATAGTTGTATGGGAAATGCTGATTTGTCTAACTGACCAAGTACTTGCCGAGTGGTAGAGAAACTTGAAAAAGTGCGATCAAACAAGTTTTTATTTTGAACGCAAACAGTCTCTGTTTCCACTTTACATTACACTTTTCACAGTTTCACTACCACTTGGTGAGCAGTTTGTGAGTGCAAACAAGCTGGCACTTTGGGTGCTGCAGGCAATATAGCAATCTGCTGGCGACCAAAGGAAACTCAAGGAGGTTTCTGGTGCATCATCTCTTTGTGAACAGCTCTTGGCTCTCCCTTTGTCTACACTAAGCTCCTGTCCAAAATATAAGTGAAAATGCCTAAAGATAAAATCTTTGGAAAAAAATTATGTATTTATATATGTGTTTCTTTGTTTATCTAGGACTGGCAATGAAAGGAACTCATCCCAGCAGTGTGTATATGGGATATCATGTCATGGAAGTGAAATTTACATTTCAAATGCATAGCATATTTCTCTATTTTATATGATACCAGAGAGGAGTCTTCTACTGCTGCAAAGCCACACATAGACAGTGGCTTCTCCCACTGTAAGAAGGAATATTTCAGAAGCTTCCACCACAGAACCGACAAGGGCCAAAAAACCTTAAAAAATTAACAAGGGAGTCGTTTTATTTCCAAGATATTATCATAATAATGCTTGGAGCCTAAATGAATAGTCTACATGGATACTGTGTGTTGCACAAAGCAATACATGTGCCATCTCCTCACTCCAGCTGATACATTTGAGGCCAATTACGCTCAGACTGCTTCATCACAAATACCTCATCTCTCCTTTCCCATCCTCTATCTCTTTATGTAGACTCCTGAAGTGGGATGCCACTCCTCTCGAGTGATACAACAGTAGCTCCTTGGGTCTCTGGAGCCTTTCTGGCAGCCTACTTTCTCATTTAACCTACTTAGGAGGCTTTTTAAAAAGATCCCAAAGAAAGCTTTTTTCATTTCTGTTCTCATCTCACACTCTCTAATGGAACCTAATGGGAGAGACAGCTGATTGGAGGTTGAACGTGAGAAGGGATATACCACCAGTAAAGGCAGACACGTGGAAAGGGAGATGTGTGTTACTGGAGAGTAATGCAACCAGTACTGGCTCATCAGTAGGAAGTTTCTCAGCCAAACAGAGGTAAACTCAGGTGGGAAGTAAATTCTGGTAAAACATACGGTTTGGAAATTTGAACAAGCACAGTGTGCAGGTGCTACTTCATAGTAATACTGATTTACACCTCTGCAGTGAGCCTTCATGATATTGATCTCAGTGCTGTCTCTTCTGTCAAGCCCTTCCTGTTGCTACATCTTGACACTTTTCCTTTTGCAGCATTGTGGATTTAGAATTCACCAGCAATTCTCGTCACATCACATAGGGATATTTTTCTTTTATTTATTATTATTTAACACTGCATATCATTCAGACAACCAAGCATGAAATATTACTGCATTCCTTCTTGAAAGACCCACTCTAGTGACCTTATTCGCATAATCGAAACAGGCAGTCAAAGCCATGTCTGTGTAATTCCACCTTGCGCAGTGCTGTGCCAATAAAACACAGATTCAGAGAGCCAAGGTTTTACAGACCTAAAGAATAAATTCTTTGCCCCTGACAAACTTGTCAGAGTTGGGGATAGGAAACAAGGTTTATCTAACATTGGCAACATATTATTAGCTATTTGATAAAGTCCTTTGTTTTTATGCGCTTTTTTCATTTCAGTAAGGCGGTCGCTATTTTATTTTTCTCCTCTCTTCTGTTTGCTTTTTTTTAACATTTTTTGTGTTGCTCTTCTGCTTCCCTTTGTTTGTCATGGTACAACAGACTTTGAGCAGAGCAGAGAGGAGACAGGTGAAGTGCAGATAACCTTACTAGAGTTGATGATGTCAGTGCAATAAAAGCATCCCATAAATGTCAATCCATCTGTTCTTTTTTGTGAGTTTTGTTTAGTATTAAAAGCTTACACCTGGCTGCAGGCACTGAGGATTTTTTTTTTTTTTTTTTTTTTGATGCATTTTATGAACACTTTTTTCTCCCTATCCACTATGTTGGCTTCAACGGTGTGGACCCGTGGCTCCCATTATCTAGCAAGTGATGCTTTCACAAGGAGGGCAGGGTGTGGACCTAGGACTTATTTCCATAGATGCCCACATACCAAAGGAAGCAAAGGTGCAGTGTTTAGTCACTGGACTGGAGAGGGGGGCTTTAATTCTCTTGTGAAAAGTTTGTGAAAATAGTCCTTTAATGGTCAAAATCCTTTATTTTGAAGATGACCTGTATTGAGCAGCTGTTTTGAGATTTTTGTCCAGACTGGTGGCCGAAATCCAGTAAACCACTCAACACACATACTTGCTAGTCATCAGCTGCGTCTGGTGTACCATCTGGGTGGATAGCAGGTCCCTACTTTCTGTTTCCTCTCATTTAATTTTGGGTTTTTCCTGCCAAGTTCTTCCCCGGTCTTTAAGTTGTCTGTGTTGTTTCAATTTTTGTAATGCGGCTTCTGTACTTGTCTGGCTACAGTCTGATAGTTGTTTAAAAGTATCAGGATGTTCTCTTGAAGAATATTGTGTCACGCCAGCCTGAGAAAATATTGTCTTGAATCTCAAAACTAGCTCTTAAGTGAATAAGTAACCCTTCCTTTACCTAAGCAGTATAAGACTGATAACCTGTGACTAACTCTCCACAATAACCTGGAATTTGGTAAAAAGGCCCATTAACTGCTTGTGTGGTTACTATATTGTGAATATATAAAGTATTGTTTTCCAGCAAAAACATGACATTCCTAAAACAATCAATATATTGAGTTTAGTTTGTGTTTTTATTAGTGCTGTCAGTGCCAATCTCGTAAAAATGATGTTAACGCCATAACCGCATTAATGCGGCAAATCTCCGTTAGCGAATTAAAGCGGATCGCCCCATGCTTGGGGGCTGCATGGTGTCAACGCTTTATCGCAGTTAGCTTGTTAATGCGTTGACGCCGTGCAGCCCCACGCACGGGGTGATCTGTGTTAACTCGCTGACGGAGATTTGCCGCATTAATGCAGTTATAGCGTTAACGTCATTTTAACAAGATTAAAGCTGACAGCAATAGTTTTCATCCACTTCAGTGTGGTTTTCATCCTTACTAACAATTAGTGAAGACTCATCAGCCTCAAATTGTATGTTTTTTGTGAAATCTATATGTCTTTAAGACATTTTAGAGAGAGCAGTTTTATGTTTTGTTTTTTGTATATGCATTTTTTACTTTTTTAAAATACCCATGAAACTAATGGTCTCACTATTACTTCTAATTAAGTTTTTATTGCTAATTAACTAATAATACGACTCTTACCCACTAAAATTAGATGGTGACCATGGGAATGTGATGCAGCTGCTAATCATCACCATGTTAGCTTTGTCACTGCTAGCATTTATATCCACTTATTCTTTGATAGTAGTTCTGGTCCCTGCACAGTCACTGCATAGAGAGTGTGTCATATCTTCAGTGATGGAGCTCAGTCGCAGAATTACCAGATTGAGCCATTGGGGAATGAATGACGGAACAGGACTTCCTGCTTATTAATTGCCACATTTTCATTTCTTTGCCCCTGATATGACACAGGAGGCAAGTTCCCCAGATCCACTGCTAATTGTGTGGCATTCCATCACATCATGCTGGCGAAAATTCAAGTGCCATTGATCAAAAGCTATAGCTCCCTCCACTGGATACACCCGTGGTGATGGTGATTAAGGCCAGGAGGAAGAGGAAGAAAAGTAGAAGATTTTTTTTTTTTTAAAGTTTGTGATTTAAAATTCTTGGCTGCATTTGTCTAACATATAAGAGCATATAATAAAGGGAAAAGTCATTATATTTGTGCACTGTAAACAAGGACCGGATTTAATTATTGAATAAAATAGTGAAGGATTATTTGGTCACATCTACTTTCACAGAAACAACATAGTCACCCTAAAGTATTATAACAATACTCTAAGGTGTTGTGGATATCCAGTACAATTACAGGCTATCAAGCCCCAAGTATTGAGCTCTTCGTCTGAGTTTCGTGTTGCTGTTTGTCTGTAAAAGAAATAACTCAATAGAAAAGAGAGCTCCAACAATGCTCTGACTTGTCAGACAAGGTAAAGAAATTTTATACCAAAAGGATTTGAAGTGTTGGCATTCAAAAGCACAAGTCCTTGATTAAAATACTTAAAGTCTTTGCAAGCATTCAGTTGGTTTTTGCCCAGTATTTCATCATCCTGAAGCATCCAAAACATGCTGAAATTTTAATTATTTGACACTCGTAAGTATGTCTGTCATTCACTGCACTCGTACTGTATAGTGCAATAGTTCAAACTCTCAGTTCACCATTAGGAAGAACTCCATGAAAGCCAGTTAAAGTAGAGCCTCCTGAATGACATCGTGCTTTATGTGCATGTTTAGACATCTGAAAAAGTCTTCTGTTTCTTCAAGGTTTAGCGGCTTTATGTTATTTCTGTGTGGACTTTTTATATCATTGTAAATGAAAGTAGACAAATTCTGCTCCCTTACCCATCGCTGGTACACTAGTGATACAGAATGTTCTACAGACTGAGCACCTCTCAGAGCTGCAAACAGTTCTGCATTTCTACAGCAGAGTGAAATACAAAAAAAAACCAAATAAGAATTTCCTGTCATATCCTCAGGACACCATGCGTCATTTCTTCTTATGATTGTGTAGCTAAAATTGTCAATGAGACCTCCCTAAAAGTGCAGGGAGAACTCCACAAAGAAGCCTGGGCAGTCTAAAACAAGAGGAAACAAACAGAGAATATAGGATTCAGAAATATAGTCCTTTAGGATAGAGGAGAAACACAAAATACATGTTTCATGCTACACTTGTTTAAGTTGTACAATAAAACGGATTTCTTAATGCTGGTTAGATTTTTGTAAGTCTCCCAGACAAAAAAAGAAATAGGATGACCGTCATAATCAGTAAACTTACCTACAGTAAAGTAACAAATGTGTGTAGAGCATCTCTTAGGAACAATAAAAATGCTACCTGGGCCTTATTAATAAGTCAGTGTTTGTTTCTCCAGTCTTTTTGACAATACTAGGTTTTTAGATTGAAGCATGGCCACTAAGCATGAAGGCAAATGTCTTGACTGAGCACACTGAAATACTACTTCTCAGAACGGTCTCGAGTAACAATAATGACTGAAAAATATTGATGAGAAAAAAAGAATAACAGAGCAGATGAAAAAGAAGGAAGCAGGTGGAGGACAGTGACAACCTGGGGCCTGTTCTCCATATGTGGATTAGTCTTTTGCATGCATCAAATTGTCACTGCAACATAAAAGGAAACCATCACCCAACAGTGCTGCTCCGTTCTTGTGGGAGAAACTAATCGTGATTGGTGCACTGGTAAGAAGAGCATTTCAAATTAAGAGAATAGTGTGTGATTGTCATTACGGTTTAGTGGTCCCTGACTCAAGAGCCTCCCTTGTGGGAGGGAATAATTCACATGAATTGACATTTTAGATTTATTAGCCCGCTGCACAAAAATATGCATGGTAGTTTAGCTGGTGATCCTTAATTGGTTGTTAATAGGAGTGTGAATGGTTTTCTTTCTTTCTGTGTTAGACCTGGACTGGCAACCTGGCTCAGGCGTACAGCTGGGCATGCCTTGCTGATGTGAGGGTTGTAATATTAAAGCAAAGCATTTTTTCTTATGTTCTTATGCAATACAGCTTTGCAAAATGCTAAATTAATTAAAATACCTTGTGGTTCAGAGTAAGAAATGAGCTTCCTCGACCTCTGTAGCCAACACTTTATCTGTTTTTCAGGCTGTTTCAGACTTCTGTACTCTACCACTTGCATTGAATCTCTGAATGATTAGTCAGAGGTTGTTTACTGGGCAGTGTAGTTGTAAGGCTTTGATGAGATCGAGAGAAAAAACCCCAGATTGTATCCCGAGTGATTTAAGCCTTCATAGTATGTCAAAATGCAGCTGTAAATCTATGGTGTACTGTAAAAATCCTCTATAACTGCAAATACTACAAATAAACAGAAGAATACTGGAAAGGAAAAACAAATGAACAACATAGAAAATGACAGTGACATTACTGGGTAGTGCAAATCAATACTAGTACTTGCTTAGGAAGTTTTTCTGTGAGTAAATAAAGATTT
Source organism: Oreochromis aureus (assembly GCF_013358895.1). Classification (NCBI taxonomy): domain Eukaryota; kingdom Metazoa; phylum Chordata; class Actinopteri; order Cichliformes; family Cichlidae; genus Oreochromis; species Oreochromis aureus. Next base: position 35,065,960 of record NC_052946.1, read on the forward strand.
TTTTTCTTTAACAAAACGATTAATTCTCTGCTTTCATTTTTAGCTATTGTGCAGCTTTTGGTATCTCACACATCATCCTCTGCTAACAGTGAACTATGGTTGAACCCTCTTTATTCATGCTTTTAAATAAACTCACTATTGTTCGGGCCGTTTTCATCAGCCCACTTTGGCAGGTTAGCTTGTCTTTAATGTTAACTTGCCCTGTTAAGATGAACCAGCCTCTAATTTAAAAAGGAGCTCACAGAGGTCATGATGGATGATGTTTTCTTTCCAGTGGCAGGAGGTCACACGAACTAATATCCCACATCTCTCACATGCTTGTGTGTATAAGAACAGACATGAAATTGTTTCTTTTCCTCATTTTTAATCCCGTTCCACCCCCTCCCTTTCCCTTTTCATTCCTCGAGCTTGTTTCCGTTGTTATCACACCGTCTCCTGTTTGCCTTTAGTAGAAAACAGGAAGGTGAGCTTGTGTGTGAATATCAGTACGGCAGGTTGTATACGCTTGCCGTCCCCCCTGGATAGATGGTCAAGTCACCCATTTCTCATGTTCACTTCCGTGAGATTTAGTAGGGCAGATTGGTTTCAGGGTTGGCTCTGCACTGATGAGGGGAAAAGAAAAGGGTCGTAAATGTGTCCTGAAATGTGAAAGAGAGAGCAACAAACATGACCACGGTGGAGCTGCAGGGTGCGGTTTGACCTGTGAATGCGGCTTTACCTGCAGGGAAAGAAAACTGCGGTAATTTTACTCAGAGCATCTCTCAGCAGTGTTTTAAGTTAATCTTGTGACTTTGCTATTTCATGATCTGTTCTCAAACACTGAAGCAGTGTTACTTGAAATGGTATAAAAAGCCCAAGGGCAACCCTTATACAACCTTATATTTCATACAGCAAATATTAGCGTGTTTTTTGTGCCTATTGACATTGTGTAGTTTGTGTACCGCAGTGTTAGAGTTAACGTTAACATCTTTGAGTTCCTCACACAGTTTTAGCTCATACGCTAACGGGTAAAGCATGTTTTCAGATTATTATAAATTTGTTTTTAGTACATTTTTTAAAATACAGACATTTGGCAAACTGAGAGAAAAAGAAAACAAAAGTGTTAAAAAAGACTTTTTTAAGTCAAGTTTGCTTATATAGCGCACTTAAAAAGCAACAGCTGTTGACTAAAATAATCAAATGACATAAAAATAAATGGCAGAATTTAAGACCAAAAAAATAAATTTACAGAAAAGTTCTGCTTGTTCAGCTTTGACCTGCTACACCAGCCTCCAGGTGGTGTCCAATTATCGCAGTGCATCAGTTATGACAGGATAGTTTGCTTTATTTAACACAAGTTTTAGTTCCTTTCATGTGTTTGAAAGAGGGCCTTCTCATTGTGTCTTTGTTTAGGTGATTGTTGGAGTGCCTGACAAAGTGGATTGACATTCTCTAAGCTGTGTACTTGTATCTACAATGAGATTATCCAACACTCATTCTTGTAGCGTACTGTTAGGGCTATTCAGATTTGAGGCAGATTATGTAAACATCATGCAGAGATCTTGTGTTAACCTGCGCTGTCACACAGCAAATGTGTGCCTCTTACCAAAAGCAATCAGGGTTGAGCAGCTTAGCAAATTTGCAGGAGATTTATATAAATTTGTTATAGTTAATCCTTTAAAGACATGAAAGGATAATCCATCCAAATTACTGTTTTCAAAACTTTACATGTGCATGTGGCACATTTAAAGACAATGTTTCCCATAAGGTAATAATAGCTGTCACTGTTGCCTTATCTTTCAAAATTGCTATTTTATTTTAGAAAATGAATTCGGTCTCACTTTGTGGAATTAAAATAAGCTTTTCATCCATGGAAACCACCTGAAAAACTGTTTATAAGCTGACAGATGACTTTTTAATTTTAAATTAATTGCTCCAGATGGACAACAGAGACATTTCACTGTTTACAAAGTGTAATGAATTTCTTGAATAATAATGAGCTCAAATTTAGAGCCCTTTTTTGCCATGTGCTGCATTCCATGTCATTACAAGCACTGAGATGAGTTCTAGTAAAAATAAGCTTTAAAATTTTTGAAGTTCATTTTTTCTCTTTCTCTTTCCTCTCACAATATAAAAGGCTCGGCAGTCTTGCCAGCATCAAGGTGTAATTTATTTATTATATGCTGCTAGTTTAGAGTAGTCCATTAAATCAGTTCTGGGAATCACTTCAGCTGCAGTATTAGAAACAATTTACATCACTTTGCAGGTAGTATTAGAATCCTTCAGTGACCGCCCATCTGCCACTTTCTCCACTGCTTCATAAGTTGTGCCTGTTGGGTGTTTTCCAGGTGGTTTTGATTTGCTTCTCTTGCTGTAGAGATTTAAAACCAAAGAGTTTTGTTAGTTTGAGGTGTGTGTGTGGTGTATATATAGATAGATATAGACAGACAGACAGACAGACAGATAAGATTATTTAATTATTTACTGGTGGCTCGATAGCTGTGACTTGGTTTTGAAGGCAGCTTCCAAAGGTGGAAATTTTCCGAGAATTGCAGGGTTTTTCTTTGTTTTGTTTTGGCACTTGGTGCTGGCTTCAGTGCTAAGAGTGGCCCATGTGAGAGTGTGTGCACTGATTGATGACCAGCAACAATGGTTGTTTTACAGATTTTCAGCGTATTTTTCTAGATACTCCCACAGAGGTGATCAATCTTCATGAATAGAAAACAGGACTGATAAATTAAAGTGTAAGCTCACAGTAAACTGTCAAACCAAGAATAACACAGGCCCTGTATAATTAAGAACTAGTTTTGGCCTGTTTCCTCTTGTGATAATGATTTTAAATGTTCTTTATCACAGCTGTAACAATGTTGGACGTCCAAATGGAGGTTTGGCTGTGCCAAAGTCTGCTTTTCATAAGCAAAGCCATTCAACAACAATAGTGGCTTTTTGCAGCTTGTCCATTCAAATCTCTTTGATTTTATATCCATCGTAACTATCTGGATCATGTTGTTCCTGTCACACATTGCTGAAGCAACAGCAGCTTCTTTTAATAAAGTCCAAAACAAGCAATTTCAAGCGATTAAACACAAGACTAAATAAATGATTTTTCCCACCTGCTACTGTCTTAATTGTAAAATGAGGCAGGAGCACAAAGCAAGGAAATGAGTCCTTCTGGTGCAGATGTCCATTAACCAGAGAAAGGTTGTACTGCTGTGTTTTGTACCTCACTACACCATTTAATCAACCCGTCACTGATCAGTTCACTGTTTATCTTTTTATCTTGATTTATTTCATTTTAACAGGTGAAGAAAAACTAAAATGAATGCTTATCTGGCAGATAAGCGCCTGCCTGGCCTGTACACCTTTGGAAGTTTCTTTTCTGACTGAGTTGGCTGTATAATTGATTATAATTGAGTGAGGAGATTTATAACTTACAACATTTGAAATTGCAGCTGTCACATTTCCCTCTATCTCCCAGTCTGCTTCTCCACTCTGGTGTAAAACTTTGCTAGTATGCAACTTTTTATGAAACAACCATGGAAATTGATACATGTCTCAAATGCTAAAAGTAAAGACATATTAATTTCTGTTTTTTTAATGTAATTTTATTTATACAGCATCAAATTGCAACAACAGTATTCTATAATAATACCCCAAGAAAACCCCAACTAACAAATGACCACCTTTGAGAAAGCACTTGGTAACAGTGGGAAGGAAAAACTCAATTTTAACAGGAGGCATAACCAGGCTCACGAAGGGGTGGTCATCTGCCACAACTGCTTGGGGATAAGGGGAGGAAGAGAGGATTAAAGACACGCTGTGGAAGAGAGCCACAGATTAATAATAATTCATAATTAAATGCAGAAATGTATATAAACACATAGTGAGTGAAAAGAAACCATGCATCATGGGAAGCCCTTAGCAGCCTCGCCCTATTGCAGTGTAACTAAGAGATGAATCAAGGTCACCTGAGCCAGCCCTATATGCTTTATCAGAAAGGAAAGTTTTAAGCCAAATCTTAAAAGTAAAGTGTCTTTCTCCTGAATCCAAACTGGGAGTTGGTTCCATAGAAGAGGGGCCTAAAAGTTAAAGGCCCTCCCTCCCATTCTACTTTTAAATACTCTAGGAACAACACGTAAGCCTGCAGTCCAAGAGTGACGTGTTTTATTGGGGTGATATGGTGCTATAAGGTCATTAAGATAAGATGGGGCCTGATTATTCAAGACCTTCTATGTGAGGAAAATAATTTTATATTTAATTCTGGATTTAACAGAGAGCCAATGAAGAGAAGCCAGTATGGGAGAAATATGCTCTCTCTTTCTAGTCCCTGTCAGTACTCTCTATGCAGTATTTTGGATGAACTGAAGGCTTTTCAAGGAGTTTTTAGGATAACCAAGTAAAAGTTAATTACGATAGTTCAGCCACATTAGTGTTTTAAATTGTCTTGCTTGGCAAACTATTATGTTTACAACATGATCTCAGAAATAGGTTGTGAAGCGTTAGGCCACAGAGATCGCTTGGCAGACTCTTGGCAACCCCTGCACACTGGAGAAACATGTCTGTTCACTGGCCAGTTGGCGAATGGTCGTTACTGGCAGCATCTAAGTGAAATTGGTTGGATACAGGTGTATTGTGCTGCACCACAAACCTCCTTGCAATTGCTTTTTTGTCAGCAGTGTTTGCCCATAGTGTGCATGCTCTGTGCAAACTCTCCAGGTACTCACCAAGCAGAAGTCAATCATGGCTTTTGAAACGTGTTAGTTACAGCAGTAGAAATGCGGTAACTGAAGGCAAATATTCTGCATTCGGCTTTGTGTCACACTTTTTCCAAGTTTCACTATCGCTCAGTGAGTAGTTTGCCACTGTTGGCAGATAAGTCAGCGTCTTCCATCCACCTACATGTTACTATGGTAGCCTGCCAGCACGCAAAGCGATGATGGTGCAGCACCTTCTTTGCAACCACTTTCACCTAGTGACAGCAACAACCAGCAAGCACCACCAAGGAGTGGTTGAATACAAATATTAGGTCTAACAGAAGGTTGCAAGGTGTTGCTGACTGGTCTCTAGTCCTGTGTAATGAGGCCTAACATGACATTTTTGATATACTGTTTATTATTGGAGTCATGTGATTCCTCTAGACAGGGATTCAGATGAGAGAAAATACTATGGTAGTTCTTGATAGACCTTTGAGATATACTCTATAAAATATTTTTAATTATCCTTGTAGTAGCGCTAGGAATAAGAATATGAAAAACTAAATGTGAACAAGTCCAGTCAGAAAAGCCTGAAAAATCACAGTTCTGTTATTCAAACACGAAAACTCTCTATAATACTGCAACATTAGGTAGGATTTTTTTCATGCTGGCAGTTGTTTAATGCCTGAAAATCACAAGAGTAAACAGGAAAAATAATACATTCCCTTCAAATTCATCTGCTGCAGCCTTGAGTGGTTAGGCACAACTTCTGTACAGTATTGGCACCATCTCCCACAAGAAGAAAGTGATTTCATTCAAATTAATGAGGTGGCTGAGTTTTTACACACACGGATAAAACTGTTCTAAACGTAGCTTATGGAGCATTTTGGCACATGAGAATTTGCAACATTCTGCGGTTGCAGATAATTTTTCACCCCCAGACTGATCCAGTCAAATCATCAGCAATTATTTAGAAGCAAGTTTAAAAAAAACATTTCCAACAGAATGGACCTTTTCATTACAAAGTACGTTTCTATTTTGCACAGCAGTCAGTCATCACTGTGAATGAAGGGGTGCCTCCATAATGAAAGCGAGGTCAAAATCCATTGGTGCCAGCACAAAAGTAACCACAACCCTTAATTCATTAAGTGTTTAGGCACCAATCTCTCTTTGAAACATGACGGCCTGATGTGAGCTAACTCGCTGCAGAGAGCAAAGTTTTGAATATTTCACGGTAATGCAGTTCGCAGTCGTAATGATATTTGACACATCGTAGCGGGTAAGGAGCGTCAAACATTATTACAACAAAGCAGTCGGAGACAGCCAGGAGAATGTCGTCTCTCATCAGCTGGCAGACAGCTTGCGAAGCGAACTGTGAAATAATTTGTCTCATTGTCTGGCAGCCAGGAGCAGGACTCGGCAACAATAACAACAAGCCCTGTGGTCATCTCTCCATCGTTTGTTAATAATCCTTCATATTTCTGACTCTTCTCTGCTTGCAGTACGCGTCAACCTGCCTGCCAGGAAACATCATGAGAGAAAGTTTTCAAAAGAGCTGTTTGAAATTCAGTTTGGTGAATGAAGAGCAACAAAAATGTATTATTCTTCTTATGTGAACATAAATAATAATTCATAGAGAGCCATCATAATTGATGATAGCTAAACCTGTCCCCTACTTTCATGCTGCTATGCCTTTGAAGCTTTCTATTTTGACAGGGATGGATAAAACACAAGCGCAGTATTCTTTGGTTTTTCACCACCGAGTCCTTTACTTTAGATACATGCAGGTAGACCGAAGCAGGGTTAAAAATTCATTACCATGAACTCTAGGAACTGGTTTAAACCACCACATCCTTTTCTATGAATCAAACGTACTGTAAATTGCACAATGAATTTTAACATTTTAATGGCAACTCTGCAAAATCACTAAACTTGGCAGTGACTACAGTGACTTTGTTTTTCCCAATTTATTTCAGTGTGCTTAATAAATTTTTGATTAAAAAGGAGAAAGTCAAAGCAGTCTGTTCAGTTCTTTTTTTCATTATTTCTGACGTTACTTCTGTTATTTCTGGTCTAAATCATCTGTCCTCATCTTTACTGTGTAGAGAAAAAAATGGAAACTCATTTTGAATTAGGATTTGAGAAACATATTCTTCCCTACCTGCACGCATTGACTCAGGCAGAGCAGACGGCTGGGTTTGTGATAATCCCTCATCTCCTCATTCTGTGGGTAGCGAGCAGGAGGTAGGTAAGACTGGTATTATAGTGCTCTTCGGCAAGGAGAGCAGGCCACGGTGGAAGCTTTAGGTCAAAAAAACAAGAGACAGAAAGGTGGATAGCCAAAGAGCATCCCTCAAGAGGCCCAGTGGTCAACAGTGCATGGGTCTTACCTGTCATAGGTCTCTTGGTGTCGAGAATGCAGTGGAGAGGAAACTCGGGAGCCAAAGAGGCCAAACAGTCAGAGAGGAAGCAAAAAGGGTCTTTTGACAAGTGCAAGTGTTCCAGTGAAGACTAGAGGATTAAAATCAACTCTGTTCTTGAGCCTGTTTTAAGTGACTCTTATGTAGATGGGTTGGTCAAGGTCAGAGGTACTATATGCAGCATAGTCCTCTCTGTTTTCTTCTTACACAAAAACGGTGCACGAGCAAACACTGGTGAACATCGTTTTATGTCACAGTACTTAAAGTCGATGTAAGTATCCTCTCCAGGTGATGATTTTGTGTCTCTTCTCGCCAACTTACAAGCACGTCCTTGAAGTCCGTTATTAAATCAATTTGTTGCCCCAAATGCCATCATGGCTCACAGCATTCACCAGAGTACACCTTGGCTTCTTCCTCGCCTCAGATCCCACTGGCAAGGCTTTGTTATGCCTGGTCTGAGCCACACAGATAGCACTGGTCCTATCTTTCTGCTTCTGTCCACCTGTCACAGCAGTCATTCACCTGTGTAATCAAATTATCAGGGGCCCAAGAGAAGCAGAGGACAACAGGCATTAAAATAGGGAACAAAGAAAGGAAAAGCAGCAAAGATTTCTGTACAATGCTATGTCAAAAATTATTTCACTACATATTATTGATGTAGTAAATCAGTAATAAATACCGAGATATTTTTATATTAATAGTAGGTAATAATACTGCATGTTTTTGAGGGAGCCAGAAGTAATGAACCAACAAGGAACAATTGACTTCTAATTTCCTTTCAGCTGTACAGACCTCAGTACTCTTGTACTTTTTTCATTTAATAATAAGTATTTATAATTTATCTGAAAATTGATGAGTGTAAAGACAGAAATAATTAATGTTCCTGCATGCATGTGATGTTGTTTCCACTCATTTTTGTGGCCAAGGACAGGGTTAAGGTTCACAGAGCAGAGCAGCAACATTGATGTGATTAAGGACTTTTAGCTAGCACTTGTTATGTTATTTCTGACATATGACAAAAGCAGATTTTTCATAATTATAGCTGAATTTATTTATTTATTTGTACATGAGGTATTCTAGGGTTATTTAGCTTTAAATTTAGCTGTAACTCACTTACTTTAACTTGTCTTTCCCGTTAGTTGTGCTACTCACACGCCGTTCAAATTCAGCATCTTAGATTTACTTTTTTTCTCAAGGTCATTTACATACTAATGGAACGCCCACTGATTACATTTTCTTCCCCATATCCAGTTCAGGGTCATGACAGGGCTGGAGCCTATCCCAGCTGTCATAGGGTAAAAGCCAGGGTACACCCTGGACAGGTTACTAATCTATCACAGAGCTAACAGGGAGACAGACGTTCATACCTATGGCTAATTTATCATTTAACCTAACATCCATGTTGAACTGTGAAAGGAAGCCAGAATACCTGGGGGGAACCCATGAAGGCACAGAGAGAACAGCTAGCTGCCACAGAGAAGGTCTCAGCCAGCGAGTGGATTTGAACCTTGTGGATGGCTTTGAAAACACTTGCTGTTGCTGCTCTGACCAACCTCCAAAGCCAGAAGAAACCACTGTTGAGGTAAAAAAAAGAGGAAATGCCAAGTTACTCACAAGCAGGACAAAAAAAAAAAAAATCAGTGTGAACACATCTTGTGGAGTGATGAATTTAAAATTTAAATTTGTGGGTCAACTCATTGTCAATACGTCCTGAGGAGGTCAGGAGAGCAATGAGTGTCTACGGCTATCTATAAAAGATAGAATCTACATTTCAGCAAGTGGTGGGGATCTTATCAAAACTGATGAAATTATGAACAGAGAAAATTACCGTCAGATTTTGATCCACCATGGAATTCCATGTGGAAAATGTGGGATTAGAGACAACTTAATTTTTCAGCATGACAAATTAAGTTGCCTATCCCGTAAAAGCATAGAGTGCCTGGACAGAAAACACACACATGGAACACTACCATTCATGTACTGGCCTCCCGAGAGACTGGACCCCAACATCATATATATATATATTATATACATCATATATATATATATTATATACCAGTGTCTTCAGAGAGAACAGACCAAAAGAGAGCCAATATCCAAAGAAGAGCTTTGAATGTCCTTCAAGAAGCCTGGAGAACTATTCCTGAAGAAGGCTGTGTTGAAGAACAAAGCTGGTCATACCAAATACTGACTTTCAAGCTTATAAGAATTGTACAAACTCTGTTTTTGCCTTATATTCTGTATTTCAATATATATTTGCTCATGTTTCAATAAATCACTGCATCTTAAAAGGTGATGTCAGTTGCGTGTTTAAAGCATGTATCCCACTTTAACCACGAGTGACTATTATGGTGAAAGTGACAATTTTCCGTCTGTAGTGTCTCACAACTATGATTTTCAATGATAAATTATATAAATATGCAGAGCTTTCAGACAAGAAACAACAGCATGACAAGAATGTTTCTGGCACTTGCCTTAACAATTCAATTTTCAAGGTTGAGAATTGCAATGCGGAGCCAGTAATTGCACTGCATTCAAAGTGTATAATTCAGTTTTGAGCAAATTTCTCTAAGAAACAAAATAGAAAATAGAAAATCAATTTGCTTATTTATTTACTACCATGAAAAACAACTTGGCCTTCATTAAGCTCTTTGACAGGATGTAACTGGCATGGTTTTGGGTCGGTGACCCAGTGTTCTGTGTTTTGGACTTTTTAATCTTGCTAAATTTATTTTGAGTTTGAGAACTGGACCTATTTCTGGATGTTATTATGTTGGGTTTTCTTGTTTAGTTACTTTAGGTCAGCGGTCCCCAACCTTTTTTGCGCCACGGACCGGTTTATGCCCGACAATATTTTCACGGACCGGCAATGAGGTGTCGCGGATGAATACAACAAAATAAAACTAGTGCCGGTACCGAAAAAAAGAAGATTTATTCATAACACACGTGAAAAGACCCAGGAAAACCGAGTTAACGATAAAACGATAACAAAATAACGTTGAAAACCGATAAAAACCCTGAAAACCATACATTTCACACCTGAGCCTCAACTCTCACGGCCCGGTACCAAACGACTCACGGACCGGTACCGGTCCGAGGCCCGGGGGTTGGGGACCGCTGCTTTAGGTCATCGGTCATCAGTTTATTTTCCCGTTCCCTCAGTCCTGTCTCTGTTTCTTGTTTAGTGTTTTCCTCCTGTTTTCTTACACCCGTCTTTATGTTTTGTCCTCAGCATCTTTCATGTTAGATCTGTTGTTTCCATGTTTGTTACTCTCTGTCTCCCCCTCTCATCGCAGTGTCCCTCACCCTCTCTCATCCCAGTCATGTCTCCCTTACCTGTTCCCATGTTCTTTTTTGTGTTTTGTCTGTCGTGTGCTCCCATGTTTGTTTATCCCCATCCCGGTGTCAAGTTTGCATGTTGTATGCGTACTACTTCCTGTTTTATTTTGGCAGTCCCTCCTTTCGTGTGCTTTGTGTTCAGTTTGCTTCTCCTGTCTCGCTGTGTGCACATTTGTTCCTGCTGTGTTCCCGTGTGTTTCCTTCTCCCTGATCATCCCTTAGTGTGTCTGTGTTTTCTCCGGTCAGTTGTCACAGCGTCTGTTTACCCACCCAGTGTCTCCATGTTCCAAGTCTTCCAGGTCTCCCAGTGTTTTCCAAGTGTTTAGTTTCCCAGTTTAGGTTTTCATGAGCAGTTTCTTTTTTTTCTTTTTCTTTTTTTTTTTTGTCTGTCCCATTTCGTTCTTTAGCCGTCAGAATTGTTGTCTGAAGACCAACAAGGATACCAAATGGATTTATTTTGCCAAATGGATCATCATGGCATTGCCGTATTGGTCCATTTGATCAAACTTTGTTGTTATTATTTACTTTATTTTCAGTTGTTACAGATGGGACAGACATGACTGGGGGATAGGAAAGGGAGAAAGAAAGAGAGGAAGGAAAAGAAAATCAGAAGGGAAAAGGGACAGTGAGAAAGGGCACTTACAAAGACAAAGAGAAAAAAAAAATCTCCTGGATCACCTGTTGAGAGAAAAAGAAGAGAAAACAAGCAAAAAAAACAAAAAAACAAAGCAACATACTAAACACAACACCATCACGTTAATCTAGCTAAGTGTGAACAGCAGTAAATACTAAATATTGAATGTTGTTGTGCTAAATATTGAATGTTGTTGTGGAGCAGTTTCTTTTTAAGTTTGGCTGTCTTACTTTGTTGTAATGTTTATTAACAGCCTATATAAAGGTGATTAATTCATTTTTCTGCCCCGTGAGAACACTATGGCACTTTTTCTGCTATAGTGATGTGTAACAAAAGTCCAGACTTTGAAAGGGAGTCCTTACAGTTTTCCACTGCAGTGTTTATTCTGTATTTTTTGACCTTTCTGATGAGTGGCAGGCAGTGTGAATTGCTGCTTTGTCTACAGTAGCAGAAGCAAGCGCCACAATGTCAAGTGTATTCAAAAATTATAGCCTTTCTTTTAATATGCCATCTTTTTTTTCACATCAGTCAAAGAGCAAGGACTTTTTATACAAAGGGTTTTCTTTTCTTTCTTTTTTTCTGCTGGCATTTCCACTCTCGTTTCTTCATGCACAAATTCAAAAGACATTAAAACAGATCATAAAAAATAGAACTACACAGTAAAGTGCATTTGAAACTATGCATCAATGTAAATCGTTTTCCTAACCTTTCTCATTTATCTCCTTTTGTAGGTATGGGGACATGGTGCCAAAGACAATTGCTGGAAAGATCTTTGGCTCCATCTGCTCCCTGAGTGGCGTCCTGGTGATCGCTCTGCCCGTCCCTGTCATAGTCTCCAACTTCAGCCGCATCTACCACCAGAACCAGAGAGCAGATAAACGGCGTGCTCAGAAGGTACAAGTTGGTGTTTTTATCTCATGTGCTGTGTTAAATCATGTGCACATATTACCTGAGGAGTGTGTGCTCTTTGTTTTCAAAAGGAAAAAGTTGTAGTGCAATATGACACATTATTAAGTTAATGAGAATAAATGGGAGGATGAAATGTTGAGTAAAACTTTTGGATGTGCGGGTACTAATGGTTATTCCTAAAATGGGAAAAGAAAACTTTTGAAGGTCCTTTTGTTTTATTCGAATCATTAAAATAATGGATGTGAGTTTAAAGATCTTGATGACAGATGAGTTTCATTCATATGAAAGGCACACAAGCATTTTACCAACTTAAAAAAAGGTGCTGGTGAAAGGGGCTGACCCCAATTAGGAACTGTACAACTGCTTTGCGAATGAATGTCCTTCACCATAATTCATCCCACATTTTTCAGCACCATCATACACACAAGAAATGTGTTGCCCTTTAGATGCACATTAACTTAACATACTTTTACACACACACTCACACACAAGTTGTGTGTTTCTTAGACACACACTAAGTACCAAATGTTAGCCAGCCATTCACTACAATTCCCCCAGTAGGCTTGACCTTTCTATGGGGCTAGATAACAGCGCTATTAAGTTAGAGAGCAGCTGCTGATAGCTAATTGAGGAGGGAAAAGTGTGATTTGAATCCTTACTGATATTAGAATCCTAGGTGGGTGGTTTTCTAATTAATATACTGATTTGAATCAGTTCAAACACAACAGCATGAGCTCTCCTGCACCTTTATTGAGTCCAGTGAGCCTCAGTTCTGAGTAAAATAGGTCTGATGGAGGCAATGAATTGGTGAACTGGTGAAGCTGGATTTATCCTGTTAGATCAAACCTCAGTCAGTCTTGGTAATATTTACATTTAAGAAATGGAGAAAAACCTTATGTACTTACATTTGGTTTCATAATATTTTCAAAAGACTGCCCAGTTGTGTATGTTTCATAAAAATATAACGCACTAAATTATTTTATTGTGTCTACTTTAAAACACTGTTTCCCACTGATGTGGTATACAGGAAATACAACCTCTGCAGTACTTCTTCTGTAACACTTTCATAACAGATGCGTAGTTACTTGTTCATTGACAGAATGTCTATTGTTTTGATATTGATATTGATATTAAATGGGCATGGTCGTACTGTTGCTAAGCAACAGCGACTGACAGTAGGGCTGACCAAATATAATCCATGACCCAGCAGCTTTTGTTTTCCATGCATTTGTTGTGCAACTTACTTTTTATATTGATCCTGAAGGATTTTTTTTAGATATCATCTTTCAGTGGTTGTAAAACATTTTTAGACCACAAAGGGACCATAAACTCTTCACACTAATGAAGTTCTTTTAGCTTTTTGATGCTTTTCAGGCTTATAATGCCTATTAAAGCACTGAGGAGGCTCTCTGGGAAACAGAGCCCACTCTCAATGAGGAATTAATTTACAAAAACATTATTAAGCTGTTAAAGGATAATTAAAAAGAAATAACATTTTATTGCTGCTTTTTGCCATGGTTGTTGAGGATCTTCCCTCAATAGAAATCCCTGATGCAAGTAAACCATTATTCACATTTTAAAAGCTTAAAGGCTTAAAAACTAATGTTCAAAGTTCAAACAACGGACAGGACAACAAAATGCAAGCAAACACGGAAGTGCCAAAGTGCTTAGAAAGAAATCTGATTCAGCAATTAGAGTTAAGGTCTATAGGTGGCTTTAATATAGTAATTTAGCATAAATGTTTGTATCTAAAGTGTCGCGTATACATAAAATGAATTTTAAAAAAAGAAAGTAGGTCTAGACTTGGTGATGTATTAATAAAATTGTTACCTAAATAAAATAAAAAAATAACTTGTTCTGGTATTTCAACATGACAAGCTACATTCTGTCATTGCTTTAAATGGATTTAATCCTATTACACAACAAAAATGTCCCTCACACACGTTGTTGTTTTTGTGAAGCTTTAGTTTGTCTTGGTGATTGGCTGCTTTTTCACTCTTTTTCAGTCCAGTCTTTGTATCGGACCACTTTCAGAGGAATGTTTTTGCTTTTTAAGCCTCTTAACACTGACCTGTGAATCATTCAAGCAGAAAAAAGGCACCTAACTCAAGAGATGAGCCAGTTCTAAATTATAAATATTAGGCACAAGAAACAAGAGCCTACCCAGAACAATATATAATTTCTTCCCACTTCTTTAGTTGAATCTATAAAAAATGCTAAAGACAACATGGTTTAAAAAGCATAAAATAGTGTTTTAGCTGTTTAGATGATTTAGATTATTTAGTGTGCAGTGTGTCCATAAAAGGATTAAAGTGCATAAGTGGAGGACAAAAGAAAAAGTGGCAGGCCTAAAAGAGCAGATGAACAGTATGTCAAAGTCATGTCCTTAGAAAATAGCACAAGACACTGACACCGGCCCTGAGAGATGCATTTGGCCCTTCAATTGATCCATCTACTGTTCACCGAAGCCTCATTAGAAATGGTGGAAGGGTGGCTGTCAAGAAGCTCTTCTTGACATATGACGGTTATGTACCAGGAAAAAAAAACAGACCCACATGCAGGACACCGAATACAGGAATGAACTAAAAAAAACAACAAAATCCAACACAAATGCAGGGCAGGAGCAGAAAAACTAAACACCAGGAAACACAAAGCAGGGGGACACACGACCATGAAGGAGGACATGACAAAGGACAAGAGGAGACTCACAAAATAATGGCAGGAGAGGAAACAGGTTGGAACATAGCTGAGTTTATTTTGTCTGTTTCAAATCATTGTCAATATGTACAAAGGAGGCAAAGGAGGTACAAGCGTGTCTACAGTCATCTGTTAAACACGGCAGAGGCTCTGTCATGATTTGCAGCTGTATTTCAGCAAGTGGTGTTGGGGATCTTGTCAAAGGTGATGTTGGGCAGAAAAACTAAGCAACACTATCAGTCATAGACCAGCCTGGACCCTGACATTAGCTAGAACAGTTTGGGAACAAAAGACAGCCAAGAGATTTAAGTGTTCTGGGGGGGGGGGGCTATTCCTGAAGACTACAGGAAAGTGTCCCTGTGAGAGTTCAGGCTGTACTGAAGAATAAAGGTGGCTCTATGTGTATGCTGGTTTCAATAAACCAGTGCAACTATTCATTTTTTTCCAGCAAAATATTAAAAAATTATGGATTACTGCTCATGGTTTTTGTACAGTGTCCCCCAGTGAGCTAATTTTGATCTAATATAGTAACTTCTTCTTCTTCTGCCTTTAATATAACTTAAAACAATAAGAAAAATCAAGGGGAACGGGGAGAGATCTGTTATTTTAACTCTCCTTGATGGAAAATTCCTTTTCCTTTTATTACTTTATATCTCCTGGCCTCCCATTTCTCTCCAGATCTCATTCGTCTTCATTCTTCTATAACAACATGCTGCTCTCGGTTCCTATTACAATTATGTAGTCATCAGGGGATTTGATTTTACAAAAAGGTCTTCTCGTATATCCATCGTAGCTTCTCAGTCATTAAATAGAAAGTAGAGAAACCAAATTGGGCTTAATGATAGTTATTGCCTGCTAACTACTGGAGTGTATGCCTCAGTGCAAAGTACAGTCTCTCTTCAAGTTCAGTAACCCACTGAGGATATAACTAGCCACAGAAACAACCCCTGCCCTGATACTAATGTTCCTAATTCCCCAATAATTTGAAAACCAAACGTGCAGAGGACGAAGACAGGTTCCTCTTTTCTTCCTTCAGCAAATCAGCACTGCAGCACAGTGCAGTCAGAGTGCCGATAAGTGTCGAGGCAGTAAATGGACTGAGGTCACACCGGTAATGGGACAGCAAAGTCAAGTGGAGCCACACTGAGAGATGGCAGGTTGTTAAGGAAAAAAAGTCCTGAGACCAGAGACGTGAGGGCAAAACAAGACGATGGGAGCAAGAGAGGAAAGAGGGATGGAGGTCTGACAAGAGTAAAAAGACTAAGAGAATAAAAAGAAGACAGAGGAAGCAGAAGGAAGACGTCTGAGAGAGGTCTGATTGGGGTAGAAGAAAGAAAAAACAGGAAGAGGGCTCCATATAGCAGTAGTTTCAAGGCTCACTTGTCTTGGAGGTGAACATTTTGAACCTTTCTGCTGTCTGACTGTCACACTGTGGGTGGTAATGTTGGAGTATATAGGTCTGATTTGTGTGGTCAACCGAGACCACCGATGAAGTAAAATCACCACAATCATGACTGGGTTTTAGTCAGGATGTTGAAGAGGCTCGTTAGGGGCACACCAAACTTTAGAGTAATTTCTTAAAGAACTTCCCCAGCCATGAAATACTTATTCATCATCCTTTAGGAGGCATTTACTTCTAAAGATGAGTTTAGTGAATTTGAACTTTAGGGATTTTGAGGGATTTTTAACGTAACCTCTCCTCCCCTTTTACAGTATCATGCATTTGTTTTTTTATTTTATGGATGGTATTTGATGTATCAGAATAACAAAGTATCAAGTATTTGATACTTTCATCAGAATTTTTATACTTTAATAGAAGAATGAGGTTTATTCAGGTGGCTTTGGCTCAGGAGGTAGAGCAGGTCATCTGCTAATAAGAAGGCTGGTGATTCTATCCCTGGCTCCTCCAGTCTGCCTGTGAAAGTATCCTTGGCCAAAATACTTATGCTCACAATGCTGCTCACAATGCATTCATCAGAGTGAGAATGTTAGATAGAAAGTGCTTGTGTGAATGAGAGATGCTGTATAAAGCGCTTTGAGTGCATTTGCCATAAAAATAACACATTCAGACGTAGCTGTATGGATTCCACATTCTCTTACAGTGAATTGACATGAGTAATTATCTTTTCTATCAATCTCTGACTTTAATCATGTCTGGGTTTTCGGTTTTATTTTACAGTAGTGTCTTAAGGTCAAGAAAAGCAGTAAAGTATATCAATTGAACACTGTGGACGTTTTCAACATATTTGAAAAAGCAAACATATGACCAACTCTGAAACAGCTCTTTTATATGCAAGCTTTATATGAAAAAAACAGAAAATGTTTAATCATTTTCATAATTTGAATATATAAATGACAAAAAATTGCAGAAAGACGCCACTAGTGAATGTAAAAGCATCGTAGGGAATATGGGGAACGAGAATTATGAGTGTTTTTCTTTTGTCTTTCACACTACATGTTGTGGGTATTTGTATCCCATATATTATGTTGTAGAGGTTGTATTTAATGTTTGCTACCACGGTCAAGAATCCCTTGTGAAATTTGATCTCAGTAGAACTTCCTGGCTAAATGAAGGTAAAACAGATCAATCACATTTCAGCTTGGGTGCCAATTGTGAGATTCTCCTTAGGGAATGATACGTGACACCAAACATCCAGTGTCTTCTATTCTCTTTGTTATTGAAATGTGTGGCATCATCATGCCTGCATCTAAAGAGCTTTCTGAGACCTTTGGGATATTTATGAATCTGGCACTGAGGTCAAAGAAACTAACCATTCCAGTCTAAGGAAACTATTCTAAAAGTAGAAAAGATTTTCAACAATATGAGAAAAAAATGCCAATCTGTCTAGGACTAGACTAGAAGTCTCGGATAATGTAAGATTTCATTACAGGATGTGCAGGTAATGCTTGCACCTGTTGCTATTAGCATACACGCATTTATAGTCTGAAAGAGAATCCCAAATTTAACCTGCATGTGAAGCATGCCATTATCAGAATCAGAATCAGAATACTTTATTGATCCCTGGGGGAAATTATTTTTTGTTACAGTGCTCCATTATAAACCAACATTAACAAAACAGACAACACGCTAACTAAGAATAGTACAATATACATATATATATATATATATATATACATAAGTCACACATTAATAAATAGCTGGAAAGAAACATATAGTTGTAGCAGTAAACAGTGTGTTAAGTGGATGTGTTGTACAGGGAGATGGCCACAGGCAGGAATGATTTCCTGTGTCGTTCAGTGGTGCTTTTCGGTACTCTCAGTCTCTCACTGAACGTGCTCCTGTGACTGACCAGCATGTCATGGAGTGGGTGGGAGGTGTTATCCAACATTGTCTTTATTTTGGACAACATCCGCCTCTCTGACACCACCTTGAGGGAGTCCAGCTCCATCCCCACAACACTACTGGCCTTACGGATCAGTTTATCGAGTCTGTTGGCATCTGCGACCCTCAGCCTGCTCCCCCAGCATGCCACAGCATAGAGGATCGCACTGGCCACAACAGACTCGTAGAAAATCCTGAGCATTTTCTGGCAGATGTTGAAGGACCTCAGTCGCCTCAAAAAATAGAGACGACTCTGGCCCTTTCTGTAAAGTGCTTTGGTGTTTTTAGCCCAGTCCAGTTTATTGTCAATATGTACTCCAAGGTATTTGTAGTCATCCACAATGTCAACACTGACCCCCTGGATTGAAACAGGGGTCAAGTGTTTCCTGGTCTTCCTGAAGTCCACGATCAATTCCTTGGTCTTTGCCACGTTGAGCTGCAGATGATTCTGCTCACACCACGTGACAAAGGAGTCGACCACAGTCCGGTACTCTGTCTCATCATCCCCGTTGATGCATCCAACCACCGCAGAGTCATCAGAAAACTTCTGAAGATGGCAGGTCTCTGTGCAGTGGCTGAAGTCTGTGGTGTAGAGGGTGAAGAGGAAGGGGGAGAGGACAGTCCCCTGTGGTGCCCCTGTGTTGCTGATCACCTTGTCCGACACACACTGTGGGAGACGTACATATTGTGGTCTTCCTGTCAGGTAATCAACAATCCAGGACACCAGAGAAGGATCCACCTGCATCGCTGCTAACTTATCACCCAGGAGGGTCGGCCTGATGGTGTTGAAAGCACTCGAAAAGTCAAAGAACATGACCCTCACAGTGCTCGCTGGCTGGTCCAGATGGGTGTAGACACGATCGAGCAGGTAGATGATGGCGTCCTCAGTTCCGAGACGAGGCTGATAAGCGAATTGAAGGGGATCCAGATGTGGTCTTACTATGGGTCGCAGCTGGTCCAGGATGAGTCTTTCCAGGGTCTTCATGATGTGGGAGGTCAGTGCCACGGGCCTGTAATCCTGGGGGCCACTGGGACGTGGCGTCTTTGGAATAGGGACGAGGCATGATGTCTTCCACAGCACTGGTACCCTCTGCAGACTCAGACTCAGCATAAACAGTTTATGAAAGACTCCACACAGCTGGGGGGCACAGGTCTTGAGGACGAGGGGACTCACTCCATCTGGTCCAGCAGACTTGCCTGAGTGAAGTCTCCTCATTTGCATCTCCACCTGGTATTGAGTGAAGGTGATGGGTGGGGGAGGGGTGTCAGGAATCCCACAGGAGGCAACAGCGCCATGTGAAGAGAGAGGCTGGCACAGTGGTGTGGCTCTGGGTTCCAGGCTGACTACAGGTGAGGTTGTGGGGGTGTGAGCAGACACTGTTGTGTCGAATCTATTGAAAAACAGATTCAACTCATTAGCTCTATCCTCACCTCCCTCAGCTCCCCTTAAAAAGTTCTTTCTATCCAAAATGAACATTAGAGTAAAACTGCAGCTTGCTGACGAGCATGTACGCAAAGACTTTTTGGAATAATGGATAAAGATAGAGGCTTTTTGGCCACAGTAACAGTGGACATTTTTGTGCATTGATTATAAGATGACTTGAATCATATGAAAGGATTGCTTGAAGATAATGTGAGGCCATCTGTCCAAAAATTGAGGCTTTTGGATTATAATGAAACATGCCTTCAAAAATTAATTTCTCATAAGGAAGCAATGTGTGTTTCAAAGTCAATGAACACTACATACATGTTGTATCTTTTCTATCAAAGACTAACAAATTATTATCCACAAAAAAAAAATTCAAGTGAGATTTACTTACTTGCTGATGCCCATCTTTGTGTAAAATTTTACCCTTTTTTGAACTTTTAAACTTGTGTATCCAAAGCCTAATATACAATAGTGTTCCCTACTACACTTTCTTAGTATATAATAATGAGGCACAGTGAACTCAAGACACTTTCTTTTCATGATGAACATGGGTACTGTCACGGCTAGCGAGGCAAGCCACGTGGAGTTATGAAGAAGGACCCAAAATGCAGGCACTTACTTGATGCGAGTGAGCTTTACTTACGATAACAAAATATAAACAAAAGCAAGGGAGGCAAAATCAGAATTAAGAAAACCTGAACTGGAAAAACTAAGGGTCAAACAAGCAAATCTGAAACCTGAAGGAGACGGAGAGCAGCACAAACACGGGGTAAGATATACAGGGAGAAAACACGGAGTTAACACGGACGGACCAGTGGTGCGCACAAGAGAAAACACACTATAAATACACACAGAGGGAAACGAAGAAACTGCACACAGGAGGGAGACACAGCTGAACCTAATGAATATGACGAGACAAGAAGGCTGCAAACTGAATACACTAACATCAGACACTGACCTTCAAAGTAAAGCAGGAAATACACTGACAGAACTCAGCGACAGAGTGCAGACAAAACAAAGGGAACACAGAGTAACATGAGGACCATAGAGACCAAAACCGAAGAAGCAGAAGGAAGAAATCTGAGAGAGGTCTGATTGGGGTAGAAGAAAGAAAAAACAGGAAGAGGGCTCTATATAGCAGTAGTTTCAAGGCTCACTTGTCTTGGAGGTGAACATTTTGAACCTTTCTGCTGTCTGACTGTCACACTGTGGGTGGTAATGTTGGAGCATATAGGTCTGATCTGAGCATAGAGACCAAAACCTAAGAACAAAAATACAGAAGCCAAAACACTAGTAAACATGAACCAAGAAGAGACTACAGACTACTAAAAAAATAATACAAAATCAAAACACTGACCCAGGATCATAACAGGTACTGTGGTGAACATGGGTACGATCTGACATATATAGTCCTGTTTTAATCCCTAAAAATTCCTGTTTTTTTTAGTTTATTCATATATATATTTTTTACTTACTTTTAAATTATTTGGAGGCAAACATATTTTTTCTGGTTGGCATTTTCATGAAGATGAGTTTTGTAAGAGAAAACAATAAATTCATAATCATTGGTTGAGAATTTTCAGTTACATTTTCACTAATATTTCAATGAAAGATTAATTCTGTCCCTCTGGGGCTCAGACAAACTTTCAAATCAATGGGATTTGAAGGCCATCAAAAGCAAACTGACCTGGAAAAGGCCTGGTTTGCAGTTCGTTCAAGAGCATACACAATGGTTTACAGCATAAAAACGAACACTACAGTGCTCAGTTGGAAAACAAATCATTTTTATTGCAGATAGATAAATATTGATCCATGTATGATACCTTTATTAACTATTCAGGGACTTGATTTTAAACCAGTTTGACTTAATCTGCTTCAATACTTCTCACTGTCTTTGACCTTGAACTAAATGAGACTCAATCACACGTCTGGATTTTAGCAGAGTTTTCGTGTGTTTAGAGTAAAAGTTTGGGCTCAGCAGCTCATCACAGATGCTCACCGCAACCTTTTGCACTTACAGAAGAATCAGAGACGCTTATTCTTTCATATTTTTTCCCTTTCTTGTGTCAAGTAGTACTTTTGATCAATAATAAAGCCAGGCAGCTTGTGACGGTAATTTCACTGGTTCCTAATTCATTCACTCTTCAGCTGCAGAAAGAAGCCATCAATGATCCTCCCACTTTACCCGTTTCACATACTGACCACGTACATACACAAGCACTATTATTACCTCTCAGGTTCCAGCTTTTCATACAACTTCACAAGTTTGACAGGCAGTTTTTGAAGCCTCTAAATATTACTTTTGAATCATGTTTGGAAAGCAGATGTTCTTCAGTATCTCCTGTTTCTTAAATGTATATAAAGGGGGTGAGAGAGAGAGAGAGAGCACAGTGGGGTGAGGTTAAAGATAAAGCTCACCTTACAGTTGTCATAATATCCTCTTCATTTTATGAAATCCTTAATGTCTCTCTCATTTCCTGTCTCCTTTGTTCTATTATTATATCTATTATTTAAAGCAATTTTATCTTTTTTCTGCAACAGAAAAGGAATAAAATAAACTGATAAATGTTGGCAAACAGGCTTTGCAATGTTGTGATCTCAGTAGGTTCTCATGGGCATAATTGGCACTAATGCAGCAAATTATCAATTTGTGCTCGCAGCACCATTAAATGCAAGACATGGCTTTGTGTCGCATTTATATTTTTCTTAGTTTGAGCCCATTTTTTGTTGTTGTTGTTTTTCTTGGTGGACCGACTCTTTAGTTTTATCCTGTTTTAGAAGAATCAATCTGAAGGGTTCAGACTGAAAAGTCTCACAACTCTCTGCCAAAAATTGGAGTTTCAAAGAGATCATCGTGATTCTTCATTCTTTATTTATGATTAGTCGGAGTTTGCTGCTCTTCCAGGGATCCAAATAAAATGAATTATAAAAAACAAACAACTCGGTATCAATGGACTGGAAGGAAAAAATAGAAAAAGCGAAGCTGTAAAGAATCAGAAAATATAAAGGCTAAAGTTACAGATGAAAGAATAAAAAGTTAAAAGAAGACTTTCATTAAAAAAGCTTTTTGATTCAATCTACACTGTCTTGGCAAAATTGTTGTTAGACATCCCAATTAGAGCTACAACTACCCAAGAATTGTTTTCATGATTTCGATTGTTGTTTTCTCTATAAAACCTAAGAGATCTTTATATATTTAAAAAGAGCACTGTGTTAGACAAAAAATGATCAAAGTATTTACATATTATTTAACTGTTTTAAACCTAAGTCCTCATATTCTTGCACACCTTTAATCTAGAGTTGGTATAAGCCTCCAGTAACTTGAAATCCTATCATGTTTCCCCCAAACACAAAGACAAGCCATTATTGTAGAATTTGCTGTCTAAAACCTTTTTCTAGCTGGTGACTTCAGCCTCAGTCAGCATCTTTGGGAAAAACTGGAAACTGAGCCAGGCCTTATCGCCCAACATCACTACTGGGATTTCAGCTAAATGTGAGCAAAAATCTGCAGCAGCAAGATAGCAACATATTTATGCTCATTTCAGACTTGAAATTAAATTTTCAGCAATCCCAAATGAGTGTATTGTTTGGGTGCCGACTTACAGACATACTCAGTAGCAGCGTGTTGCAGACACAAGAACATGACAGCAGTCTCTGTCATACATAATGAAAGAGAGAAACTTGAAAATGCAGAGATAAGAGCAGTCATGTAGTAGCTGTGAAAATTACTACAGAGTTTGTGTGATGAGTTGGCAGATTCTCATCATTAAATAGGTATTAGTCATCTTCTCCGACCTCCCGCCTACCTTGTCTGATGCTGTGACCTCTTCTTCTTCCCACACCCAGAAAGCTAGACTGACCAGGATAAGAATAGCCAAGTCCGGCAGCGCCAACGCCTTCCTTCAGAGCAAACGCAACGGACTTCTCAACGAATTGCTGGAGCTGACGGTGAGAAAGACCCCTGACCCTCTGAATGCGAAGAACCACCAACAGCAAAGTGGGCGCGATGATTTCTTGGAAGCTGCTTTAAGTGCGCTCATTAAAAATGGTGCAATGCCAGCAGGTTGTAATTCAGTATTAATCATATTGCTCCTTGTCAAACGCCCATGTACTAATTATTTCAGTTCACTGCAACTCAGTAGCTTGGAGGCAACAACTTCACATCTGCAGTACACAAACACAAGCAAAGTGGCAACAATTACTGTCAAATAAACAGAGAACAATTTAAAAGTAATTTAGAGGCTATAAAAGAAGAAGTTGGAGCCATTACATTCTTGTTGTTATGCAGGGCAGAGGTGATAGCAGAGGCTAATAATGCTCCATGTGAGTGTTATCTGTGTAATAACACAAAGTGCTTTTTTTGGTTGTTCATCAGTCTGAGACTTGATTTAATCCGTGTCTGTGAAAACGGTAAGCTGAGGTTATCTAGGATGTAAGATTATTCTTACTTGCTTGTCGAGTCGCTCTTGGTGATAATTAGGTTGTTAGTGCATTAAAGGAGGCTTCAAAGCAAAGCGGAGCCACTGAACAATGAAACAGTGGAGACAATAGAGATTAACTTGAAAGTAGTTTTGAAGTTCAGTTTCTAATGCCTAGCATAAGAACATGCATCGCTGTGTTTCTCTCAGAGGACATAAATAATTATTTACTCTACTGTAATGCATGTCTGCACGTAAAGATCAGCTAACTTTCTACTTTTTGAATCAATCATCCCCCACTCTACATTTACTCATCTCTTTTATACAATATAGATATATATATATATATATTTTATAACCACCATGGAAAAATGTGTTAGGTAATGTGTGAGCAAATTGCCTGAATCCCATCCATCTAGACCATCGCTTGTGTTTTCAGTGACACACTCCCCTCCTTGCAGATGGTTACTAACATCCATTTGGACCTAATAGAGTCCAGTGTGAAAGCTCATGGGTGTCTGCAAGTGGTTAGAATTATCATATAAATGCCATCTGTGAGCACTGAGCACCCCCCTTTCCTTTTCGTGTCTGTGATGAAGCTGCCAGAGTCCCGGCGCATCAAATTACGATGGTGTCAATTCTGACAGTCGGTGACGCTGCATGGGTCCGAGGTAGGAGTGAGTGGAGATATATGACAAAAATCACTGATTCTGTCACAGTCATTAGTCAGACTAGAAGTTCACTCTGGGTCTGGTTGCATCTTGGCTTTTTTATTTGTTACTTAGATCACGGGTATTGATGATCCTGTTGAGTTTTATGGTTATCTTGCATACAAAGGCATTACAGCTTTGTCTCTTATCTGATCTTTTTTCATGGAGTAATTTAAATCTATAAAAAACTGCTCAAAACAGTATCACAGAGGAATGGTGCGTCATGCACTAAAGAAACAAAGAAAGAAGCCACACACCCATAAAAGGCAGCTTCACTTATACAAAAATCAGCACATACAAGAACGCAAAAAAAGAAGGCTGTAGTGAAATAGGACGATATATATAAAATAAATGAGCGGATTACTTATTTACTTGATGCCATCAAGCCTTGAAATATGTATATATACATATATTTGTAATTCCTGCATTCCCATGCCATCAGCTATGCATTAGCACATTTTCAGGTTTCCCAAATGATCCACTTTCCACCCCAGGAACTGAGTGTTCCTAGTGTTGAGAATGCGCTTAGACCAAATCAAATTTTTCATAGGTATTATAAATCACCTTATGTCACCCATTTATTTTTGAAGGTTTACAGCATCTCCATTTCAGAAAAAAATAAATAACTTTTTCCTTTTACAGAAAGTAAGGATACATAAATAAGTCTGTTGAAATAAGTCTGAATTATCTGTCTGGCAGCTCAAAAAGGTGAAACACAAGGTCTTTATTTTAATTCTTATTAAGAAACAATGGCTTTTTTTCAAACAGCAGCATACATCCACAATATATGCTATAAGACTCCTGAACAGCTGACCTACTCCAACTGCGATTTGTAAATGGTAAATGGTAAATGGCCTGTATTTGTATAGTGCTTTACTTGGTCCCTAAGGACCCCAAAGCGCTTTACACGATTTGTACATCAGGACACTTTGAACACTTTTGAACACAAGTTCATTTTGCACATTAAGCTTCTTTGTACATCCATCTACATCGACATCTGCATACCTCACTTGTCTTCACATACTTATTTCTGTACTTATTTATTTGTCTTTCATTATTTTTTATCCTTATTTTTATCTTTATTATCTTGGCATTTGTGTATGGACACCAAAGGAAGAATTTCATTGCAAAGAGAAATGCTGTTTCTTCTGTACACATGACAATAAACACTTTGAATCTTGAATCTTGAATAAGACCTGAGGTTCAGTAATATCTTGGCCAATGTGCTAGAGAAGTATGCAACAACTCAGACATCAGCTTAAATAAAACTATATTTATTATTTCACTGGTTACTCTGCAAATGAAAGGAAAAAAGGTGGGAAGCTTCACAATTGTATTATTTGTATTCAACATATGTATAATAGAACAAACAGTGACAACAAGCAGACCCAACTTTAGAGGGAGGCACTGCTGTAGTGATTCAACAGCTAGCTTAGACCTCAATCACAAAGGCCTAGAGATCTGATATCCACAGGTCACTGGGAAAACTGGGTGCGTGGAGGTTATTATGAGTCACTTGATGAAATTGGTTGCAAAGAGGATGCTGCACCGAAAACCTCTTTCGGATGGCTTTGGTCGTTAACAGGTTGCCATGGCCTCCCACAGTTATGGTAGTTTTGGGAGGGGGAGTTTTTCCTTCCCGCTGTCACCAAGTGCTTGCTCATAGGTGGTCGTCTGATTGTTGGGGTTTTCTCTGTGTTATTGTGGGGTCTTTAGCTTACAGTATAAAGCGACTTGAGACAACTGCTGTTGTGATTTTGTATAGAACATCTTGTCTGCAGTTATAACCTAACTATTACCAAAAATGGAGAAAGTTTGCCTTCAAAGTCAAGTTATGCCTTTTACTTTGAGGTACAATGCTCTGTTTTCACTACCGCTTGGAGAGAGCAGTTGGCAAGTGTTTGCAGGTTTTCAGTGTAAAGCTCTTTGTGACTTATTTCACCTTGTGACAAAGGTGAGGCGTATTCAAGGAATACACATTTAATCCTCATGACCGGTGATTGCCAGATGGTGACCAGCTGGTCTAGGCCTGTGTGACTGAGGCCATAGCACATAGCACTCTATATATCCTGAACTCATGGCATCCTGGACCTGACTCACAGCTAAATGCCAAACTAACTGATATTACCCTTCACACTTCCAGTGAGGCAATGGCCAGGCCAGCTCCAGAATACAGAAGTAACTTAACATTGGATAAAGAGCATTACTGTCATTCTCTAACTAATTTGAACACGTATTTATGGTAATATGAGATTAAATAGTGCACAGTTACAACATCAGTTGGATGGCCAGACTGACAAATCACAGCCCTCTAATGACATCTCCAGGAACTTGACATTTGGGTCACACATCCACTTTGAGGATACTGAAAAATGCCCAGATGGTAGAAGACCTTCTTGAATCTAAAATAAATAAATTGAGCTGCTACAAAGTAATAAAATTAATTGATACACCATTTAATATCAAACAAAATAACCTATAAAAAGAGTCCTGCATCCCTGAATACATCTTTAATCAAGACAATTCATTTTTGGATCATTTCATTTACTCAGTTCCCCAAAAAGAGATGTTCACATAATTATACACATCTCATTATTACTGTTATAGTTTTAGGTATCACATGAATAACATTGAATACTTTAGGGGGAGTTTTTTATTACAAATACAATGGAAAAAAATACATTTAGTTATTGTCCAATCATTCATTAGCAGCAAGGTTATTGTGATCAGCTTCCTTTTACTGACTACACAAAGTCAGCTTCTTTATTTACATGAAAGACCCTTGAATCTCGCAAGGTATCTATATTATGTGTGTATAGGTCCTCTGCCAGAGGGTAAATGCACAAATCGAGAGATCGGAAAACGTGCCCACATGACGGTGTTGTTCATGTTCCTGGAATCCGAATGAGAGTCCTTGGGCTGGTTCGCCTCCCACCCCAATCCTCTGAGTAACAATGAACAGTGTGGGGAGAGAATTAATCATTTTCAGTTTTCATGTTATTTGGCAATTGCAGTTACTTTGAGACAAAGGAATATTAGAGGCTGAATTTCAAACTAAGCCTGTTAGGAAAAATACCAACAAAGGGTTCCATAAGTTTCTGCTTCTGTGGGTTTTTTCCCTTCCTCAAACTCTGCGATCTCTCTTCTTTCTGAAGCTTCTGACATCAATAACTATTTAGCTGCCTCCAGCATCAAATAACACTCAGCGGTACCTACTTAGACAATTAAGTTAGAGGATTCGCAGTAGCACGGTTTTATAATTTGTATGTTGTTTGCTCAATAAACTGAAATTGGAAGTTATTTTGCTGCTTGCTTAAGCAAGGAAACAAATCAAAGGAAAAAACAGTAGGCTGTTTGTGGATATTTTTTTTTTTATAAAACCTACACAATAGGAAATAAATTACAAATTGGAGAAATTGGACCTAAAGATAAGGGATCAATTCACTCCAAACAGGAATGTGGTTTACTGTGTAACAAGTAAGTTATTTGAAAGCAAGTGGCAGGAGCTGCTGTCTACCTGCTCACAACTGAAATAAGGAGAAACTCATCAAACATGAACCACAAGAGTTCAGATGAAACTGAACTCCATGAAGCAGAACCTCTGCCTTTTTATTACTACTTCATTACTAAAAGTTCATTTTCAAAGTAATCTCAGCATCTGGTTCTTTATGTTTAGAGATTTATGTCCAAAGGCAACTTCCTGAATAATTTCACAGTATCTCCTAAAACTTACTGTGTGTGTGTGTGTGTGTGTGTGTGTGTGTGTGTGTGTGTGTGTGTGTGTGTGTGTGTGTGTGTGTGTGTGTGTGTGTGTGTGTGTGTGTGTGTGTGTACAATCAGGGTACAGAAGAGGATGAGCAGAAGCTGACCCAGAAGTCCATCTCTCTGTTAGAGAGCCAACACCACCACCTACTGCACTGTCTGGAGAAAACAACAGTAAGTGCACTTTGCTCTGTTATAAATATACATATCCACTGTATAGCTATGGCTGAAAACTTGGCTACATTAGTGAAGCTGGAGATACATTTTATACCATTTCTCAGTGACTAGTGATGAACCTTTTTTATATTTTCCAAATGTTGCCTTATCAGAAGCTTGCTGTTCACACTGACTTTGCATGTAGCTGCCAAATTCCCCCAAAACAGATGAAAAAAGGTGTTTAGGGCATTTTGCTGATGCCAAAAATGTCTGTCATTGTCACAGTAAGGTGTTCCTTGCTCTCAAATCTGTGGTTTGAGTTCAGCTGGAAGCAAAAATCACATTCTTGGTAAAAATAAATAAATAAAAGAAATATCATAATGTTTGCACGCCAGGTTGACAGTTGTTATGGGACTTTGTGGGTGTGGGGTTTAGAGTGGGTCTGTAAAAACTGGAACTTGCAGGGTTTTACAACTCAGCTGCACCCTAAACTAAATTTGGCATATTACTATGCCAAATCAGCTACACTGCAGTAAACCTGGTTTCTGAACTGCCCACCACAGTTTTGTCATGCAGTTCACACAGATGAGGCGTCACTGACGGCACACCAGTGTGTATTTGGACAGAGGAATATTCTCTTGTATTATTATTTTCTCCGTGTTGTTGCTTGTAATGTATTACTGAGATTTGCGATGTTGTCACTGTTTTTCACATTTCTGTATTGTTTTATATTTATTCAGACTGAGTTTTTGTACACAGTTGTTCAGATTTTCAGGCATGACAATGAAGTGAAGATTCAGTTCAACATTTTAAATGAGTTTCCTTTCAGTACTGAATCACATTTAATTTAAGGTTCCCTATTAGACAGAATACATCAGTTTATACTAATGATAGTCAGTCGTGTTTGAATTAGAACTTTCTGGCTTTAAGCTAACAGTTGTACATCATAATGTTGGACATTTATGTATTCCTTTAGTCTGAGTATGAGGATGAAACATCTCTTGAACTATAATTACATAGTTACAATGTGATATTAAAGGAATATTCACAGTATCTGTTAAATGTAACTACCCCTAAGTTCACTTAAACCTGGTCTGTGGTATACTTGTGTTAAAGTTTAGCTATGGTAACCTGTGCAGACCTGTGCAACAAGACACAGAAGACACTGGTTCGTACTACAGTTTGAGGACAGGACAGGATTTAGATCATCATGTAAAGGTTTGTCTCAAATCTGCATCCACTGTATAGTCTTTAAAGCTACTGTTGCAAAAGATGTTGGCTAAGATCTGTATTAAACACAGACAGTGTTATGCAGGCAGCCAATAAAGGGAATTAGCCAGATGCATGATTTTTGTATGATAAGATGAAGGTTTATTTTTATAATTTCTTTAAATTATATTTGTTTTGGTGTGGTTCCTTTTGTAAAATTATAAGTGAAGTACAACTGGGCAACAAGTCCTGTAACTCTGTTGTGTAGCCTATTTACAGACTGCTGTTTTTCTTCTCTCCTTTTTTGCTATCCCCATGTTTTTTTCATTCATCTTTTTTCTCTCCAGGCTCACGAGTTTGTGGACGAGCAGATATACGAGCAGAACTGTTTGGAAACGGCTCTGCAGACCTATCCCTCACGCAGTCCCTCTGTATCCAGCCATGACAGCTCCACACGTACCTGTTGTAGTCGAAAGAGAAAGAGAAATGTTCCTCTGCCTAACACCAGCCTGCCCACCACCCATTCAACACACCAGGGCCCGCTGCAGGAGCTCAGTGCCATCCACATACAGTGTGGTGACCCGCTGTCGCACACCGCCAGGTGAAACAAAAACAGATGCAGGGGCTAGCATCAGAGGTTTGGCAAAAATTTCAAACTCCTGGTGTTTGGCCATTGAAACTGTTTTATGTGTGCAAGCATTAATCTTTCGCTCCAAAACACATCTCTGGGGGTACACTTTGAAGTCCCTCACCCGACTCTAGACACTTAATAGATGGATCTGAATAGGCAATCGTCAACATTAATCCAGCTGCATTTAAATAATGCAATTAAATAAAATATATCTTTGAGAAATGAGTTATACTTTTTAACTAACAGAATACATTAACTTTTAAAAATGTCATTTTAGTTTTGTACAGCTTTATTACACAAATTCCACTCAAAATAAAAGGTCTTTTAAGGACTCACATGTTTCATATTTTACTTCTCAAATGCATCACTAGATACACGATATGGACAAAGGTGTTTGGTCACACTTCTTGGTCTCTGATTTCAGGTGTTTTCAGTACCATCGCTACAGATGTATAAAATCGAGCATTTAGACTTCTGCCTTCACAAACCTTTGTGAAAGAATGTGTCATTCTAAAGAGCTCAATTAATTTGAGCACGATATGGTACTAGGATACCATTGTTGCAACAAGTCTGTCTGAAATATCTTCCTAAATATTCAACGATAAACTGTAAGTGGTATGCAAATTGCAAAGTGGAAGCATTTAGGAACCACGGCAATTCAGCTACTAAGTGTCAGACCACGTAAAGTTACAAAGTGTTCCAGGCACAATGACAGATGAGTCTTGGTTTTGCAAATGCCAGACCCCTCCTCCACCAAACTTTGTGTTATAGGGTTGTTTATTTTTAGGATTGGTCTGGTCTGGTTTGGACTGATCTATGCCTCAGCATTGAAAATAAAAGTTTGGGGAAGACCCTTTTCTGTTCCAGCATGACTGTATCCCAGTGCACAAAGCATGGGCCATAAGATTATGATCAGCTGATAGTGCTGAAGACCTTGAGTGACCCACACAGAGCCCATTAAACACCTTTGGGATGAACAAGAGTGGAGATTGTGAGTCATACCCCTCATCAGTGTCTGACCTCACAAATGTTCTCCCGGTTGAATGGGCAAGAATTCCCAGACACACTTCAAAATCTTGTAGAAAGTCATCGCAGAAGAGTAGAAGCTATTATTGCTGCAAAGGGGAGACCATTTCCATTTTAATACCTATGAATTTATAATGGGATGTCATAAAAGCTCCTGTAGGTCTAGTGTGTAGGTGGCCCAGTACTTCTGTCCATAAAGTGTTGTTTTCAAGATTTGTTCAGATTTCACAGGCGTAAATAATAAAGCTGACTGTGACTGCAGTAAACTGATAAAACTTTGGTATATAAATTTCTCCAGCATCTTAATTTTCTGCCCAAATTTACAAAAACATTATAGAAATTACAGAACATGTTTTGCTTAAAAAATGATGTAATTACTTATGCAATTACTACTGTTTGCACTAGACATTAACCACATTTAATTATACTTAACAGCCGCTCCAACCTCAACCTCAAAACTGATGAGAGCAGCAGGATCAACTGCAAAAGTGGCCGGATCACCACAGCCATCATCAGCCTCCCGACGCCCCCTGCTTTAACCCCTGATGGAGATGGGCTCCACAGGCCCCCACAGCGGAGGCCGCCACAACCTCCAAGTCACCCACCACCCTTGAGCATTCAGACCACAACAAGCTCAGCTGGCGCCAACATCGTCAAAGTCTCGGCTCTGTGACTGTGTGGCTGACAGATGTAACTCACCCCAACAGGGGGAAGGAAAGAAGAGGAGGAGGAAGCAGGTAACACTACATTCATGGACGTACCATGTTCCCTAATACAGGGTCAGTGAGAAGAGAGGTGTACTCCAGAGGACTCACCAGTTATGGAGACATTACTGAGGTAGAGGACTGTAGATATGTGACCTGAGAATCACGCTCGTGTCATGTCGTGTATGTACTGTAGATACGATGAGAACTGCTGCATTTCTAAACGTTTCCTACAGCAGTGGAGATGGTTTACAGCAGGTACTGTGGAAAATAACTGACGATATTGTGCAACTGGCAGAAACATCAGCAGGCCCTGTTGACCATCACAAATTCAAAGTAAATTTGACGTGAATTCACAGTGAAAAAGAAGATTTGTTGGATTAAATACTGAAGAACAAAGCTGTGGAATTTGATTGGTCATGTTTGTGTTATGTGATTGTCTTTAGTATTTTGAGAAACATAAACTGTTTTAGTTTAAAGTCGCCATGCCTGATGCTGCTAATATCATCCCTGAAATGTGTATTTCATTTGTTGGAGACTAGAAACAGCGTTTCTTTGTTTTTGTTGGATAATCGTATCGGTACATTATGTTGATTCCTCAAACCAAACTGTGATTTTAGTTGTATTTAAAAAATCCCACTGAATGTGGACTGAAGGCTGACGGTGTTCAAACTGCATTGAAACAGAGCAGTGGTTCTCAGCCTTGAGCTGACCGTAGAATTGCTATAAAGCAAATGTGTAATTTAATGTTGAAGGATGAGGTTACAGTACATCCCATGAAAGACCAAAACCAACCACTTGATTGGTTGAAATTCATTCATCCTGATCTTAACTGTTCGTGTTACAAAAACACAAGAAAATAACTTGTTTTAAATAATTTTCTCCTGCAGATTAATATATGTGTTGCAGTAGTTTGTAGAGCAGAAGGACGATGTACATGAGGGTTCTGACATGTTAATGTAAAGAAGAAACAAGCCATGCATTGAAATAGTGATGAAAAATAATAAAAGGTATATAACATGGCAGATTTTGGGAGGGGAAATACTACAACATTTGGTTTCAGTACAACAGCAAGTTTTACGGCCAGGATACTGGCCAATTAATACTGTAATTACAAGGCCGGGATACTGAATAACATGATTGTATCGACAGTGTCCCAGAATGAAGTATCGTTTATGGCTCAGTCACACAACAGTAAAACTGTTGCATTCAGCAACCGATTGCAAGTAGTTTCAAAAACCAACTGGGCGGCCACTTTTGATCGTAAGGTGATTGTGTAGGTTACCTGCTCCGAGGCAACCTGTGTCCAAACAGTCTGACTCAAACTGACTCCAGTCACTCTCAGACAGACTGGTTAAAGCTTGCAAATAATTGCCGTCTAATTTATAAATGCAAACAGATTGCCAACAAGTAGCAATCAATCTGAGTCAGTCTGTGCAGGACTCATCTGTGCCTCATCTCTTTGCAGTTGATTTTAACACAAATTGTTGCCAACTGCTTGAATTCCTAAATAAAAGCAAAGCTGCATCTATATCATTTCGCTGTCCTGCAGCAACCATCACGTCACTATTTGTGGAGAAATTTCAGAATTTCTGTTTTGAGTCTACGAGGTTCTAACTGGACTCTGAATGTAAGTAGTTCATTCAAATTTCTGTTAAATGTAAATTTCTGTGTATGTAGATGGCAACAGATTTGCAACAGACAGCAACCGATTCACAATTTGCCAACTGGAGCCCCTTCTGTCACAAACTGACAGCAAACTGAAGACAGCAACTGGGGTTGCAGACCTGGTCCCCATCTTTGAAAAAGCCATTTTGAAGGAAGCAAGATTCCAAGTCGACTGCACACACTCACAGTATCTTTGGTGTCATGCTCTCCAAGCACTCTTTCCTGGTGTGACTGTAGCAATTTCCAATCTTAGTAACACCACAATTTAATTTCAAATATCAAATATTTTTTTTTCACAACTTAAGATTGGAAATGGTTGTGTTTGCACAGATTCACTTTGATCGTCTCTTGATTTGCCGGTTTTAAATCACTGCATTTCACCTTTTTTCCTGCCATTGACAACATTGGGGAAACTTTACAGATGTAATTAGGTCACATGCATGGCATGAATTGATAGGATAGTTACATTTAAATAGCCATTATAAAAAATCTTAATTTTTTGTAATTGAAAATAAGGTTAAACTTTATTTATTACAAAATACCTCTCACAGCACACCTGTACAACCTACTGTGGTTACAAGTGGGCTGCAGCCCAGACTTTGAGAATTACTGGGCTACGTTACATTCATTGTTACATTGTTGCCATCTTATGGAACAAAAACAGAGAATAGTGCCGGGCTTATCCTGACAAACAAGCTACAAAATTAATATTAAAAAATAAACTGTGGTTAAGTGCTTGTATGAATTTGAAAGCGCACTGACGCTTCATCCCCGCTGTGCTGCTGCCACTCAGGTTGAAGGTTGAGCAGGACACTGAAATGGAAAATAATATTGTGCATGTTCATCATGAATGTTTGGGTATTGAATGCCATGAAGGTTGAGCACCACTCGACCTGGACAATTACAGGAATGGAACGTATTCGTGTTCGGTTCGGCATTTTAAAACGAAAACGAAATCCACTGAATATTTGAAAAGATTAAATACCCAGAGCTGAACATTATTTGGTTTTTCGGGTATTCTGTCGTACCTTAAAAGTTTTAATTGATTTTTTTTTTTTTTTTTACTTTCTTTTTGACATATTTGTAGCCCTCTGTGTCTTCACTAAATGTCTCTGAAAAGATGTGATTTCACTGATGACTTGAAATATTTGTGTGCTGTTCATAAGACACTAAGCACAACTCATATCTTTCAAAACATTTAGAAAAATAAAATAACTTAATCCACTTAACGTTTTCAGTGATTTCCACCTTAAACATTGTTTTTTCTTACATTAAATGTGTTTATCTTGAAAGCCAGTTAAACCAATATTATACCAGCTTCTGAGCAGGATAAACAGCACATGTAAGTGTCCCTGGAGTTGGCATAGTTTTGTCAAACTGCTGTTTTTAAGGTAAAAAAAAAAAAAAAAAAAAAAAAAAAACTGTTCTAAAGAATATGCAGCTAATAAGTCGGTCAGTCTCAGAGATGCTCACAAGATGGCAGCAGAGATACTTTCTAACGCTAAATCAAAATGACAGAAAATGAGCCGAGCCCCGTAGGACTGATTTCTGGCCTTACTCCTCACTGGATTATCATTTCTATACCTACCTGCTGCACACTGTTGCACATTTGAAGTCGGTAGATGCGTGTTTGGAATAGTTTGTGCCAAGTGTGCTATAGTTATCTGTATCAATTACACAACGTGTTTATTTGTCTCTTGGTTTGGTTTGTTAAAGTGGAACTTGATTATTTAACTTAATGTGCTTCTCAATCATGAGGTACCAAGTGAGGTCTTTTTACTGTACTGGTATATTTTTGTGTTGCATTTCTGTATTTTGTCACGTTTTAACAACGAGGTGAAAGTATTGTGTGAAAATGGTCACTTTTCCGTCCTTTGTAAGAACAACAAAGTAGTGGTACTATTTATGCTGCTTTACAAAAACAAACCCTTTAGACATTTTTTGTTGGAAATATTGAGCATCTGCCGGGTCGTGGTGTTCATACCATGGATCTGGGTTACCATTAAAACAGTATTTACACATTAAGGCTTTTTTGCAGCATCATAGACCACGTTCACCTTTTTTAAAAATGTATATTAAGAGAAATCGCCTTTCTCACACCAGAGTGACTCATATATGAAGATTTTTGTTGTGATTATCTGATGGATTTACTTCAAAGGCGTTGTTGAGGTCTGTTTTCTAAAAGTCTTGGCATTGCTGTTTGTGTTGTTTCTTATTCTTTTTATCTTTTGAACTGAGCTT
The DNA here is from genome assembly GCF_013358895.1 of Oreochromis aureus. NCBI lineage: Eukaryota > Metazoa > Chordata > Actinopteri > Cichliformes > Cichlidae > Oreochromis > Oreochromis aureus. The sequence continues at coordinate 35,101,929 of NC_052946.1, forward strand.
TTTCTGTCTGTTTGCTGTGTGTACAGTATTCTGTCAGTTTGTTTGTTATAAGAACTATGAAGTGTCAGAAAATTAAACTCTGCCACAACAGTCGAACACTGTCTTTCTTCTCTCTCCCGTCACCAGTATCTGTGCATTGCATAGAAATCTGCATTTTCATTTTGGTTTCATTGTTTCATTTTACACAGATTGGAATTTCAAGATGAGCCTAATCTTGTTTAAATTTAGAAATAAATCACATCATCTCTTATATGTCATACTTAAATCTCCAACTCAAGTCGAGCTTTATAAAAGTGGAATTACTGACATAGTATTTCACAGACTTCAAGCAGAGCCCATGTATGCATCATACATACACAGACTTTTGCACACTATTCACTTCGGCACGGGCACAGTGACCCCACATAAAGTTGTCTGCTACTTCATGGCTGACTTGTTGTGGTTCCACTTTGCAATAATACCACAGCTGATCATGTAATATCTAGTGTGGTATTACTCAAATGTAGTGAGAATGGCCCATTCGTGCATAAATGTTCGTGAAAGCAGACTGCATAGCTGCATGGCTATAGGACTGAAAACAGAGCGTCATGTGCCCTGATACTTTTATCCATTAAGTCAATTCAACCCAATATTCTGCAGAAGCTTTTACTGTGTCAGTTACATTTATTTTGTTGTGAACAAACACCACATTTCTTCTTGTGACTATAAAATAGAGCTTTAAAAAGCACTGAATGTTTGTTCATATATACTTCTTATTCTCAAAAACAGGATTAGCATTGCCAAAATGTTACACCCTTCAATATTTTACATAACCACAACATGAATCTGTCTGCACATTAGTAAATGCCTCACAAGATGAAAGTATGAATCAGCCTTTGTAGAATTGATGCCACTGTGTTTACTAAACATATTACCAAACACACATTAACTAAATATTTTATCACTAAAACTAATTCAGTATATTCAATAGGTAAGGTTGTAGGCTGTATCTAAGATCATGTGACCACATTTATTTTAATACAACAACGTTTTAATGTTTTTTTTAATCTTGCAGAGTTTTAGCAGATACAGAAAACTTTTCATATTAACAAACCTTTTAGTGACTGAGGACGAGTTCATTTATTTTAATGCACTTCTTAGGATTCATTTGTTATAAAACAGCCAGTTACTCAGCATGTGGGGATTTTAGCAGGGAAGGTGCTTCATTATGAAACAAAATTTAATTTGTAGCAATCAGATGAGGTATTATTCAATGATAAAACTAGCCCAGTTAAGTAAACACATCACTTAAAGCAGCAGAAATGATAGGAATGCTTTGAAAAACAGAATTTAAACGCTGCATAAATTACATATCATATTACGTTAAAATGCTGTTTGAGTCATGTTATTTTTCTAAAACACCTCTTTCATGTGTGCACGAGTGTTTTGATGTCAGCTTACTCTCAGCCACACGTGTGGCCTTGACAACCATTTGAAGCTTAATATTTGCCATTAGTGGTTGTGTGACTGACGTCAGCACACGGAAGAACTGCATGACTCAAACTCAATGACTAACACTGCTTGAAGTAAACACAAAGATATCCAACAAACACATCTTTACAAACCCGCTTTGGAAATATTAAAGTAAATGCCACTTCAGTTTCATGCATTACTAGATTAGGATAAATTTGCATTAGGTACAGGTAGTTGTGAGTGTAGACCCTGTTTTCTGGTACCCCTAAATTTCAACATACCACCCATAAAAATAACTAAGGTCAATTTTGATATTATTTTCTGACTGATGTCTCTAATTTTATATATATTCTCAACTTGTCTATTGCAGAAGGTAAAGGTTACAAGGAAAACAGGTTTAAATTTCTAGTTTTCATGATGTAAACTTAACATAAATTAAAACATAAATTGAGAGGATTGAGATGTAATTTCATGGGCTAATTTTAAACACATTTTATCTTAAACATTTGCGAGCTGAAGTGCAAATTGTTCTTAAAATGCAGGGTAATTGCTGTGGTGTGAAAAACGTTTTCTTACGTACATCTGTTCTTTAAATAGTGTCCGAAAAGTTAGCTGCCAGTGGTTCCCAAACTTTTTTTGCCAGCCCCCCCTTTGTTTTACAAGGAAAATGTTCGCGCCCCCCACCACCAAACGGAGATTATTTAAAACTCCTTTTTTGAGTTTACGTGTGGACGAGGACTACAGAGTTCGTCACGCAACGACAAAGGTATGTGCCTCTTTTCACGTCACGCTGTGCGCCACGTTATTGTTTACGTGAGATGAATTGCAGAATGGCAGATAGAGACAAAATACTGTTACTGTTAATCTGACTATCTTCAGGTTTTACACGCTTACATATACACACGCAGTTACTGTCTCTGCATTTAGAAAGGCAGAGGCGTCATGGTGTAATTATTTTACATATAGTTGGGGGGGGTTTTCCTGTGTAATAATATTCAACATTGCTATCAATACATTTTTCAAAAAATGCCTCTCTGTGCAAAATGGGTTCAAAAACAAAAACAGCTGTGGGATACTGTTTGTCCGTGATTTGAACAGGGGGAACAAATAACGGCAGGATCAGCCTGATATTATTTGTATCCCACTGTAACTTTACTGCATAAAGAGCTAACATGTCCAAAATGTCAGGAGTAGTCATTACAAGAAGTGTTTGTGAACTAAAAATCCATAATGTGGGATACTGTTTGTCCGTGATTTGGAGAGCCCAGCGCTGCTCCCGACGCAGGGAAACTAATTTTGCAGGGGAGACCTACCTTGGCACTTGTGCAGGTGAAGCCAAAGGGAAGATATGCTTCACCATATTTTCTAGTCTTTGGCTTGGAAAGAAGTTGGTTTGGAAACATATCTGGCGATGCTTCATCTCCTGCTTTGTGTTTCTGTGGGAGCCCCAAACGGGGCTCCCACACCGCCCCCCTGCAATGGCTCTGCCCCCCCTCCGGGGCGGGCCCCACACTTTGGGAACCTCTGAGTTAGCTAATGTATGCTAGATAGAGATCATTAGCCAACTTTAGCTTTCTTATTCAGTAGTCTGGTGCCATACTGCTATTTGCCAAGGAACTGGTGTATTTTATTACTTTAATTGTATTACTTTAACAGTACAGTACAGCTCCAGTGAGTCAGAGGGATGTTGCATTTCAATGGCCAGCAGTATCTCATATTCATATCAGAATATTGTTATAAAGTGATGCACATCAGCTTTTAATTGGGTTATAAAATCTGTTTTACTGGTACATTCACTCTTTGGTGACTCCACCGAGACAGAGACAAAAGAATAAAGAGGGAGAGGGGGAGAGAGGAAGAAGGAGGAAGACTAAAAAGAGACAGAGCAAAAAGAAACAGGTGAGCATGGACATGTAGCCAAAGTCAGCAGAATTATTTTGAATATCTAAGCAGTGTGTTATACTGCTGTTAAATGTGGATCACCACCCTGCTCCTGTGAGAACTTAATTTATTCTTATATTATTCTTTTATTTTAATCCAGTGATTGATGACGTTTATGGCACAGTTTATAGAAGCGTTTAAAAATATTAAGACATAAAAAATAAAAATTGATGTTTCATATCAAATTGCTTCTGTTTTAGAAAAGTGACCTTTTATGCTTGGATTGAAGAACTGAGAACGGAGCTGTGGAACCATTTGGACCAAATCGTTTGCAGATCATGATTAATTTATTTTAACCGTGATTACCTCGAGTCCTGTAATTCTCCATTCGAGCCATTAGATGGCAGTGCACTAAAATATTTGGTAGACCATACAACACTACCCAATGGTTGGTTATCACAGTACATATTAGCCCTTACTTTAGACCCATTTAGATCATATGTAGTATAAAATGTAATCATTTTGATGTCCTTTTATTAAACTAGATACATTTTCCATGCTTATTTTGCTAATTAAGACACTGCTGTGTTCATAAAACATAATTCACATTTTAACAGTTCCCATATTTGCGCAAACTTTGATAATAAACTAAAGTAGTAATTGGAAACATGAAAAATTAAATCTTTCTACAGATAAAATCAACTCTTTTTCAAGAGAAAAAGAAAATGTTATTCTGTGAGGCTTTTGAAGCAGTGAAATTTGAAAAAAAAAAAAAAAAACATAAGAAAAACATCAAAATTACCACATACTAACAAAATTATGAAAGTACTGTTGTTACTGTTATTATGAAGTTGTGCAAGTTACATAATCTTCTCACGAACACATCATTCATCAGCTCCTTTGTGTGCCGTGGTCCAAAGAAATAACCTGTCAGCTCAGAGCGCTCATGTGGTTTTATAGAACAACAGCTTTAAATTTCTACCGGTTTTCACAGTAACTGGCAGATATTACATCATCCCTGTTCCTGCTGTTTATAATGCAAAACATGAAAGCATGCATCTTGTGCAGTTCAGTAAAATGAAGTAACTTAACACACGGAGAGAACCGCACTCTCGCACACAATACCACCATTAAAAGACCAGGTGTATAATTTATTTGAGCTTTGAAGAGAGATGACTGGTTCTGATGGCACAGTTAACCCTCAGTTTACACTGATTGACTTCAGCAAGTAATTTTACATCTTATGTTTTGATAATAGTGGGATTTCAACCAACGCAGGGGTTCTTAAAAACTATCAAAAGCTATTTGAAAAAAAAGATGGTAATGTGATTAACGTCTGAGTCCTACAGGATTTTGCACACTGGCATGCACATGTAGAGAGCTTGTTAGCCAGACTTGTTCAAATGTTGTACATTTGGTTAAAGGCAATCCAAAGGCGCAACTTGTAGTAACATGTGCAGTAGCCTTTGTGTAGCTTTCCACATAAGTGCTTTGTTGGAGGTGGTAAGCTGCTGACAAAGCAACTATAGATAGCAAAAGTCATCTTTCACTGCTTTCATTGCTAAACAAGCCTCTGGCCACTTAAAATGAAGAGATGCACATGATTGCATTGTAATAGATGAAAGAATGGATGTGCAGTATGTTTTAGCTTCATGGTTTAGCTTTTAGTGTCTTATTTTCAGCAGAGCAGCTCTGTAATTGGCTTATTGTTCTGATTTTTTAATGACGATAGTCACAATCCACATAATGTTATGCTTTTTCTTTTCTCAGTGATTAAATTCCTTTTTGGCCTGAACGCAAAAACCAAAACAAGTCATCACAGTAAGTGAGTCACAGTGAGGATCATAAAACTTTCTGTGCTGATGTGCAGTTAGACAGTTGCCGCTGTGCAGCCTGTGTTGCCGTGCTGAGTGATCTGAGGAGACGCTGCCTTATCTAGTGTATGCTCATGCTGACAGCTGGGAGGAAGTAGGCTCGTGAACAAGAAACAGCTGCAGGTCTGGATCACATTTGCTATGAATCTGCTTGATCACGAACCAGCCTGCTAAATGTTAAATAGACACATGTTTCATCATATCAGTCCTGAGGAGGACAGTACACTCATTCTCATATGAGTTTCCTTTAAAAAATTAGTTTTCAGGCACAAAGAAAGTTTGATGGAGTCATTTTTTTCCATGTGACTGAAAACATTTGATTAAAGCTGGCATGCAGGAGAAAAAGTCCCTTTTAGTCTGGCACTGCAAAAAAACCCCAAAACTCTTAATGATGAGTTTTCTCAGATCATTCGTTCAGAAATCAGTATTTCAATAACTGAGGAAACAGGTGGGCTTCCACAGTACTGGTAATTAACCCTTTCAAACCCTTTCTTATACAGTGGTTCTTATAGTTGATTATAGTTTATTCATTTTAATTTGAGGAAAAACACCATCAAATTTATTGGTTGAGATAATTTAATTTAATTGTTTATTTCAATATACACTACTAGTCAAAAGTTTGGGCAACCTTCTCATTTGATGGTTTTTCTTAATTTTCATGACTATTTGCGTTGTAGATTCTCACTGAAACCATGAAAAATATGAATGAATACATTTAGAATTATGTAGTAAACAAAAAAAATGTGAAATAACTGAAAACACGTTTTATATTGTAGATTCTTCAAACTAGCCACGCTTTGCTTTGATTACTGCTTTGCTCACTCTTGGCATTCTCTCGATGAGCTTCATGAGGTCGTCACCTGAAATTGTTTTCCAACAGTCTTGAAGGACTTCCCAGAGATGCTGAGCACCTGTTGGCCCTTTTGCCTTCACTCTGCAGTCCATCTCATCCCAAACCATCTCAACTGGGTTTAGATCAGGTGACTGTGGAGGCCAGGCCATCAGGTGCAGCACTCCATCATCATGGAACAGCGGCTCGCCAAACAAGAAAGCAAAAACATGGACGCGTGTCTGAGGCAACTGAAGCAAGAGCTGGTAGGTTCCGTTGTATCACATCACAAATAGCCCTTACGCAGCCTGGAGGTGTGTTTGGGGTCATTGTCCTGTTGAAAAATAATTGATGCTCCAACTAAACGCAAACTCGATGGGATGCCATGTCGCTGCAGAGTGCTGTGGTAGCCATGCTGGTTCAGTGTGCCTTCAATTTTAGATAAATCCCCAACAGTGTCACCAAAGCAAGCCCACACCACCTTCTCCTCCGTGCTTCACAGTGGGAACAATGCATGCAGAGACCATCCATTCTCCTTTTTCTGTGTAGCACAAAGTCACGGCAGGTGGAACAAAAGATCTCAAATTTGGACTCATCAGACCAAAGTACAGATTTCCACTGATCTAATGTCCATTCCTTGTGTTTCTTTGCCCAAAAAAAATCTCTTTTGCTTGTTGCTTTTCCTTAGCAGTGGTTTCTTAGCAGCTGTCTGACCATAAAGGCCTGATTTGCAGAGTCTCCTCTGAACAGTTGATGTAGACATGTACCTGTTACTGGAACTCTGCAAGTAAACAGTACTTCAGATTAGAGCCCAGATAAATGCCACACAATTTCTGAGGCTGGTGACTCAGATTAATTTATCCTCAGCAGCAGAGGTGACTCTTGGTCTTCCTTTCCTGGGGCTGTGATGCAACAGTGCTGTCCCTGCAATTATTTGTTAACATGCAAGATTGTTAAAGGCTTCAGAGTAAAGTTTGTACACATGCCTGAAACTGATACTATTATCAGCTCATGTTAAATACACAGCAAGGCCAAACAATTACAAGCTTAGAAAGTTCTTCAGTGCACATATTAAACAAATATGTAGGACTGCTTTCTTCCATTTGGGCAAAATTGATCTCTAAAATACATCCTGTCCCAGAGTGATGCTGAAAAACTAGTTCATGCATTTATTACTTCTAGGCTGGTCTACTGTAATTCGTTATTATCAGGATCCTGAAAAGCCTTCAGTTAATCCAAAATGCTGGAGCAAGAGTACTGACTGGGACTAGAAAGAGAGAGCATATTTCTCCTGTATTGGCTTCCTGTTAAACCCAGACTTGAATTCAAAATCCTGCTCCTCACATAGAAGGTCTTAAATAATCAGGCCCCATCTTATCTTAATGACCTTGTAGTACCATATCACCCTATTAGAGCACGTCGCTCTCGCAATGCAGGCTCTCTTGTTGTTCCTAGAGTATTTAAAAGTAGAATGGGAGGCAGAGCCTTCAGTTTTCAGGCCCCTCTTCTGTGGAACCAGTTTCCAGTTCGGATTTTGGAGACAGGCACTATCTCTACTTTTAAGATTAGGCTTAAAACGTTACTTTTTCCTAGAGCATATAGTTAGGGCTGGATCAGGTGATCCTGAATCCTCCCTTAGTTATGCTGCAATAGACGTAGGCTGGCGGGGGATTTCCATAATGCATTGAGTTTTTCCTTTTCAGTCACCTTTCTCACTCACTATGTGTTAATAGACCTCTCTGCATTAAATCATTACTTGTCATTAATCTCTGGCTCTCTTCCACAGCATGTCTTTTATCCTGTCTTCCTTCTCTCACCTTCTCGCAGCAGATGGCCCCGCCCCTCCCTGAGCCTGGTTCTGCCGGAGGTTTCTTCCTGACAAAAGGGAGTTTTTACTTCCCACTGTCTCCAAAGCACTTGCTCATAGGGGGTCATATGATTGTTGGGTTTTTCTCTGTATGTGTTATTTTAGGGTCTACCTTACAATAGTAAAATAGTACATAGTAAAATAAAATTTAATTGAACTGAGTTAGAAAGTGTTGTTAGGACAATCGTGTGTTCACTTTTAGATCAGTAGAGTGTTTTGAAAGTTAGTCATCAGGACTGTCTAGACAATATTTTGTGTTATGTCGGTCAGAAGGAGACAGGCTAGACGTTTGTGAAATCACAAAGAGGCTTTTAGTAATCTCACAGAAACTGGATTCAACACTGTTTCTCAGCACTCCCTCCAGATTAGAGTGAGGGCGGCAAGGATCATATCCTGTATCTGGAATAGGTTGCTCTTTATTGTTATTATTAATTGATCAATCAATGAAGGTCTAAATCTGCTGTCAAAATGACACTGAACAGACACAGAGTAATAAATCTGCTGTGAAACACAGAAGAAGACTCTGTTATCATTTCCAGACACTGAATGTTTATAAAGAATACGAGAATAAAACACACAAGTCAGTTAAAGCTCTTCTCTCAGATGTTGAGTCAGACTCAGATGATTTATTCATTTTCCGAGTTTCATTGCTTTTGGAATCTGAGATAGAGCTGCTTCCTCCCCTTTCTCTCTGCATCCATCTGGGAAGCATCACCAACATCATGCAAGACACTGAACCTTCAACATGACCGAAAGCAGGTCAGGGGGCACAAAGTTTCCTGACTGTCAGGCAACTGGATGAACAGGCAGAAAACAAAAATTGGTGACTGGTGATTTTCTTTCAATTCTGGCTCATTATAACCACGCAAACTCAAAATCACGGAGTATCTCTCTAATTTTTATTTAGTTATTCATTGGGGAAAGTTGTTTGAAAGTATTTCTCTAAATCACACAGGGGGAAATACTGAATTAAAATCAAATTAATGACACCTTTTGACACCATGCACCATTTAGCATCCTCTTGGGATTTTACGAGGAATGTAATTCTTCCTCATTATAAATAATCTTTTTTTTATTATTATTAATGTAATTTACTTAAAGTTTGTTCCTTTTGCTTTCTTTGGTATAGTAGTTTTCACATAAAGTAAATCATTTTGAAGTAAAGGAGACCTCATCAAGTTTTCTTGGCATCTCTAGATTGCAAATGGAACACGAGCTGCATGTGCAAACTTTCAGATGAATCCAACCTATAGAGGCAGGGAGTGTTTACAACAACTTCCACATTTGCTTCTTTGTATGTGCAATCCTTCCTTCCCTTATTCTAATCATATCCGTGTCTTGCAACAAAAGCCCACAGCTCAGGTGTTTCCTCTCTGCGCAGCAAAGGTGGCCAGGAAACTGTTCCTATGGAGGCCTATGGTTTCTCTTAAACACATCCTCTTTCAGTCCAGTGTAATGCAACAAGGACTGCTGAATATATTTGTCTGTGTTATGGAAAATGCGCTCTTTCAGCAAACCCAACTATCTTATCTTTCAGCCTTTATTTGGATATTTCCAGATGTTCGGTCTCTCTTTTGAGCTGCTGTGGACAGTTCTGCTCGCACATAGTAAATGATGGATCCGCGTTTTATCCTGGCTTGAATGAGATTCAGTCCGCCCTGAGAGGCTCGCTCATTGGAGGAAATTGGATGGCCAACGTAAGCGCTCCTCTTGAATGAGAAAATAGCAGCAGGGGGAAAAACAGGCTGAGCAACACACACGACATTGACAGCAGCCAAGCAGCGGCCACTGAAAGAGAGAAACCCGGACCCAGTGTGTTGGTGCAGCCACAAGAAGGAGCTCATTATCATTTTTGTATTATTTATTAATTTTTTTTGGAGTAAACAGATTTTCGTCATCAGGATTTAAACCACGGGATTCGCGTCATTTTGAGCCGCGCGCGCATTCCTCAGCAGGATCTGCGCATCTTCAATTGCCAATTGTTTTCTGCTCTTCTTAAAGCGTCTATAGCCATGTTCGAGCAGGGACTGGCGAAGCGGTTCAGCTGAATTCCTGTCTTTCAAGAAAAAAGCAAGAAAGAAAGAAAAATGGAACAGCGGCTCGCCAAACAAGAAAGCAAAAACATGGACGCGTGTCTGAGGCGACTGAAGCAAGAGCTGGTAGGTTCCGTTGTATCTTCTTGTGTTGTTACCCTGGACCGCTGTTTTACTTTATTCGTGTGCATTTTGAGCATTTTTACCGCTTATACGCGTTTTACATTAAATATTTAACAATTTTCACATTTTAAATTTAGAAATGTCGCTTTATTGCGCGTTGTGTCCTGAAACATTTCTACATTTCCAAGTCTAATATTCTGGCGTCTAGTTTTCAGCTGAGGGTGCATGTGTGTCTTTTTAAATCGCATTAATCTGTGTGGGCTTAAAGCTCTGAGCACACCAGAGGCATGTGTACACTTCCCTCCTCTCTGTCCGCGCATCTGGGACAGATGTTTTAAGCTTAATGAGCTCAAGACGGTTTTTTCTTCTTCTCATAAATACTCTGCGCTGGGTTATGGATTCTTGAAAGAAAGCGATTGAAGGTTTACACTATTCTTGGTGCCTTGTAGTAAATTTAATCATGTGTTGCAACAGACTGTTCGGAGCTCCAGCTCTCACAGGGGAGTGAGTGAAATTGGCAGTCACATTGAGTTTCATCACGTTTCCATGCTCTAAATGAATTTGTTAGACTCCGTTATTTAATATTTTCACGTCTCCTCTCATCTACCATGTTTGATGTGAGTACATTTAGTCTGCCATTTCTTTCCTCTTCTTTGAAATGTAAAAACAAAATCTGTAAGCTTCACCCTCGTGCCCAAAATCATCTGGCAGTGACACACTGTAGACCCATTTTCAGAGGAGCCTTAACTGGCACAGATTTCATTTGGAATCATCTTCAAAGCAGCGACTGATTCTTTCCCCCCCTTTTTGTCCAGCCACTGGCCTGCAGAAAGGCCTTGCGTGGCTGCATGTTTTGCAGCTTAATCTGCTCTGTGACTTCATGATTTGCTGCTCCAAATTAGCCACACGTCTGTGAAGTGGCACTTGAGATTTAAGGGGAGTTGACGTTGATGCCAGAAGGACATGTTGTGTTAGGGCTGCCACATCGCAGTTTGGTAACATAATAGAAAAAGTGTCATGCCATGCCGAGGATCAAACAGGAGAACGGGGAGCAGATGCCAGTTAAAAAGCTGAGGCAGTCTCCCCCCGCTCTCAAGACCATGTGGGATGCAATCTGTTGTTCAGAAATAAGGGGTGTCTATGCCAAGGTTGTCACTTTCCTTTCCACTGTGACTGATTTTCATCCAGTGTTCAGTGGAGAGTGGTAAAACCGGCTCTATCAGGAACACAGAGATCACCAACATCTAACAGCCGACTTACAGCTGTGATGCCGAGTCAAGCGGCTCCTGGACATCTCTTGCGAATTTGTGGCTTTGAAGTCAGCAATTTCTGACCATACCAGTTACGCATGTTTTGGAACACTTATTACAAACAGCATGACCTTAAATCATTCCAAAAAACCATTTTGCATGATGTTTTGTTTTTTCCTGCTGTGTTTTCATTCATTTCCGTGCAGCATAAAAGCAACAGAACTCGAGCTACACAATCCATCACAATCAACATCAAGTTTGTATTCACATTTGTCATTTCTTTGCAATGCGGTGCAGTGCAGACTGATTTAACAGCATTATAACACTATTTACTCAAAAACAGCAAAGTAATGTAGCTTTCCAATCAAACCAGATATCGCTTTCACTTAATTATAGCCTCTGTGTTTATGGTATCTATTTTCTGTTGGGAGAAGTTTAGATTTTATCCCAACCATTCAGCAGGGAGTAACTTTTCCATCTTGCCAACATTACGTCCAGTCAGAGCAGAGGCCAGTAGTAATATTTTTGCAGAGTTTACTTTTATCACATAAGTCAAAGAAATATGCCATTTCTCTTTCTCTGTGTTGGGTTGTGTTTAGCTGTATCAGCCTTTTGTGTCCATTTTACATTTTTTTTTTTCTTACTTTCCATCTGGAAGTGGAAGAAAAAAGTCAGTAAGGAGCACAAATGTCAGTTGTATGAGGGCTGGAACCAGGCTAAGTTTTAAATGTCTGCTAGCTGTATGTTATATCATATAGATATGAATGAAAATAGGCAAAAGCTGGTAGAAAAAATGCATGTAAGAGCTTAAGCTGATTGTGCATGTCTTGAAAAATGGCGTGCAGTGAACGTTGCACACAATGGCAACTGAATGGAAGGAGCAAAAATAATAGTATAGTCCTTTAAACCTTTACCTGATATATTCTAATACTCCTGACTAAACAGTTACAAAGAAACAGGAAAATCTACATAGTTGAGTTTGTTTGTGTCTGTAGCGACACAGAAGCCTGAGTGTGGCATTCAAAGGCTATACGAAAGTCACGTGAATGCCAGCGTGACTTCAGTGTTTCACGCTAGACACACTGAAACCCAAACCCTGATGCCCTGTCAGCTCTACAACAGGAGTGTGATATGAAAGTGTGGGCACTGTGTCAGCGGTTGAGGGTGTGAGTCCTTGTGGGAGGTACAGGCAGGTCACGCTTGAAAATTTGACCCTCAAACTTGAAAAGCTCGGGGTCTAATTTCTTCAACTGCTGACCATGTCCATCACAACAAATGCATTAAATATCAAACCTGACATCCTGTCAGGAATAGCACCATCTGTCTTCCTGTGTGACTCAAACTGAAAACAGTCGTTTAACTTTATTCTTTAAAAGAAATACAAGAGTCCTCTGAAATCCTGAGGATAGACTGTAATGACAACAATGAAATAATTTTAAGCCTATGCATGACTCATGATTGGTGCAGCAGACATGCAGTCATGACAAAGAAAACATAAGCTCTTCCTGCCTACTTGATGTTGAAAATGCAAACGGTGACACGTCTTTGACTCACATTGTCTAAATGTAGGGTTCACACCTGGTTAGCAGCGTCAGACACTAAAACATAAATCAGAGCGTTTCATATCATCGCCGCTGAAGCCGATTTCACATGCAGCGCGCCCCCTTTATCTTTCACACCTGAGGGGAATTTCAAACATGACTGTCACCTTGGAATTCAACACCAAAACCAGCAACCATGAAGTCATGAAATCTGAGAGAAATGCACCCGAGTGCCAAGCCTGTAGTGTCTTCTGGAAAGTTCTTTGTTACCTTTTGGGCGTTGGAGCTGAAAGCTGTACACAAAGCAGGGTTGTGGCTTAACTTTAAGCCCGTTTGTTTTGTGTCTCCCCCTGTGGCTCCCGTTCTCCAAACTGCCCTTCCTTCCCCTCAGCTAAAATTGGACCAACTCTTGGTGGCAGCTGTGGGGTTTGCGTGGGTGATCATTGTGTTTGAGACTGAGCTACAAACCTTTAACAAAGCCTGTTTATCATTATGGCTCTGCACACGTAACCGGCTTTTTCATGGTTCACAGAATGGAAAATGAAATCACTGCCCAAGATATCAGATTTATTTTGGCCTTTTTTTTCTTGGACGCAGAGTGAACAAGTTAAGTTAATGCTGCTGTTGTGACCACACGTGCAATCCTATTAGTGTAAGATCGAGTCCTGACCTCCGTACCTTATACGTTCACTGGAAGCAATGTGTGAGGTATAGATCAATATTCTCTATGTTCTGACCTTTGCATTACATCTTGTCTGACACTGTTGAGGTTATATTTATAAATTTGTTCTTTTTAAAAATAACATATATACAGCACTGAGGGTTTAGAACAAACCGCAAATTGAAAAGTCTATTATCAAACAGCTGTTCATTTAAACAACAGCCGACACCTCAATATTAGAATTTAAGATTCTGTTTTTCTCTGACTTCCAGATAAAAGTAACTCCAATCCATTCGCTGATCTTTCAGCTCTGTTTTGATCTTTACCATCTCCTGAGGGATTTGACCTTCCCCTCAGCAGCAATTAGCCTTTCCGTGTTTACTGTCCAGCCATTAGTGCTGACAGTCATTCAGTAGAGTAAGTTTATCCAAGGGTTTTGGGTCAAAAGTGGTCAAAAGCTAAAAACAAGATTTAAGAGATAATTCTCTAGATCCACTTTCATATTACAAAAGTCGGTCATTATAAGCATTTCCAGTATTTTAAATATGAAAATACAGTATAAAAAGTACTGAAGATGAATTCCTTTAAATCAAAAAGGCATTTATAACTTAGCAATCCAGTATACAGTACAAGTATAAATATCCAAAATGTTTCAAATTCCAAATTGAAAAACTGTAAATAAGCTGCACATTTTTTAAGGGCTTAAAAAAACAAAACACTGCATTAAAGGCTTTGCACAGCCATTCACTTTCAGTTGAAAAATGTGCTAGATGATGCACACAGAAAAAAAACCCAGCATCAGCGACCACATTTATTTTCTTTAGGAAATGCTTGTGTGATTTAGCGCTCCTTTTGATCTTAGAGGGGGGCTGAGAATTGGATGAGCACTTTCACTGCCCCCACACGAGGTGCTGACGTCAACTCCTGCGCTATCGAGCTTCTACGTGACGATTATTGCTTCCAGTGAGGAGTTCCCGCCAGGACAACAACAGATTGGGTCCCAGACCGTCTCCAAATATCATCTGCCAAAGATGATGATATGGATCCTAATCATCCTACATCTCCCACGGCAGCATCAATTGCGATGGCATAAATGAGCTCTAGCAGGAAACAAGCTATTAAACCACCTCCCTTTTTCTGAAAAGGTCATCAGGGAGTCTTTGTTGGCCAGCAGGACCTACAAACAGTTATATTTGCTCTCGACTGGTTCATTTTAAAAGGGGTGCTTCACCTAGTTCCCCATTTTCATTTACCCCTAAGTGTTGCAGATAGTTTTGCTAAACCATAAAGAGACAGCTCTATTATCTGAGTAGGGAGGAAAAGCAAAACATTTTCCTAAAAATGAGAACATCTTCTAAAATTAAAGTACAAGAAGGCTTTTATGTTTATCATTCACACTTCTTCGTCTCCTGAATGCGACCCTGAGGACATACGGGCCAAACAGAGTCGCCATATAACCTTTTTTTTGTCAAAGAGGCATTCATTGCCATGTGCATAGTAATTTATTTCTTTCACTAAATGCTGCCCAGATTTATTGCCCTCTTTATCGTGACCTCGGGGCCATCCACAGCAGTTCAGCCACAGAGACCTTGTGTGTATCCCCCAGACAGAGAACCCATTCCTGTCCTTGACCCACACAGATCACCATTCATATTTAATTAGGGGTGGAGGTGGAGGAAGGGGAGTACACACTATAGATGCCGCTGCTGGTCAGCGCCTTCCAAACAGGAAGACCTTTTGGGTCTGATAACCTTGGCCTCCCCCCTTCAGCTACTAACAAACAACAACAGTGAATGGGCTGCATTTTGTAGGCAGAATAGGGCACTAGTTTGTTTTTGATTACTTGTTTGGGTTTATTTTCCTCCTAATAATCTGAACACAGCATCCATGCTCTAAAAAAGTACACTGACTTCGTTCTACTGAGACACGTCTGGACTTGCGTGGATGTGTGAGCTCAGTGTGTTTGCACAGCGCATTTATTTTTCCCTCCATAACTGACATGAGGTAATACCGAAACCATGATCAAGGCAGAACTTGATCATGACAGACAGCAGAGCAGGAGCATTGATTTATTTATACTTTGTGGTATTTAATTCACTTGCATGTATATTGAATGGTTTTCTAGAAGCGTCTTCACAGTTAGAAAGATCTGACATGTGGCTCTTAAATAAAGAATCACCTATAAACTTTTTTTAAGCTCTTAATTAAATAGCCCAGCACTTTTTAATAAGCCTCTATTCAGTATTAAATGAAGGCTGCCAGCCTTTGTTCTTAAACTCTGAAGCATTCAGCCCTTGATTGGCAATTATGTCTGCTTGGCTAGCATCACTGCAGCCAGAGGAGAAAGTAGAGGGTTTAGGGGGTTTTGGGGGGGTTTGGGCATTAAATGTTTGTCTTATTTTTTTTTCAGATTTTTCAAATTCTCAAAGAAATGCATACTTTCTCGATTAAATAAGGGGAAAAAAAGAAGATTTAACCAAACTTCACAAGACTGCATTAATGATTAAAGTGTTTCTGGGCAGTACAACAATTCCCTGCAGCACCAATTTCATCCCAGTTCTCTTGTTAAATTAGATTAGACAGACATTATTTCTCATCTCCGTTTTTGTCCTTAAACCCTTAAGGTGCACGTGTAGGTCCTCTCAGGTCTGCCAGGCCCTGGGCTGATTCACACATTGTAAAAGTGAGACATCTTAGGATTTCCGTAACATCTGTGTCTAAACAAGAAACCACCGCAGGACAACATTTTTAAGTCACTTTTGGCATTCTGAGTAAGATATCGGATGAGGGATGAAAAGGCTGACATATTTGGGCCACAAAGTTCAGCTTTGAAATGGCATTGGAGTGCCTGGAGTTAGTTGGCATGTTAAAGGTAGAATAATAGGGTTTGGTTTACTGCTGTTCCCCTGTTTGTTCCCCAGAGCATAGTATGAATTATTAATATTGCCTTAGAATAGAAATGCCAGTAAACAACACTGTGTTTTTAAATAACTGTGGGGAGTGTCTGCATTTTAGGGATAATGGAAAAGTTGCACGTGAATGTTAAACTGCAGTGTTTGAGGTTAGCGTGTGTAAACAGGTGCAGCTCTTTGAGTCTGCATACCTAGAAGATGATATTACAAAAGCAAATTTAATACATTAAAGCGATCCTGATCCTGGGATAAACTTTACTGAAGGCTCCAAAAATGCAATGACAAATACATAACTCCCTTTTTGCCTCGAGTCTTGTTGACTTTTCTTGTGTAAGAAAGTAAACCATAATTATGCACCCTTTCCCAGCCTTTCCCAGGACACAGACAATTACAGCTAATGAAGTCAGCCATATGTGAAAGGCACAAAGACAAGAGACAACCTGATTGTGCTAATTACATGTACCTTCACTTCCTAATTTAGCGAGCCAGCGGGAAGCTCAGAGGCCTGCCATCCCCGCATGTGCATTGATAGGCCTATTATCTGATCTTAGAGGTTATTCACGCCCGCATGCACCTACTCAGCCATATGTCAGTGATAAGCCAAGTGTTTTAATGCAGAGATTTACTGCTGGTAAAGGATAGCGTAGTGGTGTCAAAGCCAGGTCACTGTGCTTCAAGTGTATGTAGACTGTCCAAACTGGATGAATGACAAACATGTAATAAAGAGGTGTTTTCAATGAAGAGATTTTTTTTTTTTTTTGCTCTTTAAACTTTATGACACTGTGAGCTAATATGAGATATATGTATATTAGAAAAGAAAGAAAAGGGAAGCTTGTCTATTTTATATATTCATTAATAATTTAAGAGCATAATCTGCAGAATAGTTTGCAATAATTAAATCACTGCATCTGTGTGACATGTGAAATTTCTCCAAAAATGTTTTGATGAGGTTAAATATTGTAAATTCATTATTGAAGTTGTGCAAGTGCTAAATGAAAGCAGAGCAGATGTTGTCATATTTATAATCCATCCATTCATTTTCTTCTGATTATAGAGGTGGGGTACACCCTGGACAGGTCGCCAATCTGTCGCAGGGCTAACTCAGACTCACATTCACACATAGGTCCAATTTAAAATTACTGGAGTACTCGGAGAGAACTCGTGTAGACACAAAGGGCCCAGCCAGATGGTAGATTCGAACCCAGCTCCCTCTTACTGTTAGGCAACAGTGCTGACCCCCATGCCACCATGCTGCCCTGTATTTATTCTGTGCATGAAAAATTTCTTGCACATGCACTTTTTGTGAACTTGCTCCGTTTCTGCTTGAGCAGACAGCAAAATTCCTGTGTTGCAGACATTTACAGACATGCAGAAACCATGAACTTCCTTTAAGGGTCTGCATGGTCACTGGACCTCCAAGATGCTGCACTTGGACACAGTGGTGCTCTAAGCTAAATGCGGCATGCGGACAAGCGCTCCGTGACAACATGCTGATGTTCAGTAGGTTTAAATGTTAATCGCATTCAAAACGTTTTCTGAAGCTTTTAATTAACAGTGAACATACTCTATAAAGCTGAGGCTGATGTGAACAGCGTGGCATGTTTGGTTATAAAACCAGGGCATATTAAAATTTTGACATGTTGGTAGCTCTGCAAGTAATTAACTTCATCCTGTGAAGTAAATGCCTGTGCCAGATTTAATGACAATCAATCCAATAGTTGCTGAGACATTTCTCTAAAAGTAAACATGGTGCCAGAGGAATGGCCAGGAATTGATGTCACATTCTGGGATGAAGTAGTGGACTAACAAAGTGAGCAACACTATATGCCTAAAAAAAGGGCAAAACTTTAGCATATTGTGAGCTAGTAATTCTGACTTTTCCAAAGATTTCATTTATTTTTATGCCTTGTGTTTTACTTTTTAAATCAAAATAAGAATTTGTCACATTTGTCAATTTTCCCACATTAAAAAAAAACTCACATCCCTTCTCACACGGTAATGAGAAGCTTTGATTACGATGCTGTAATGCCAACTGCGCTATGCAGCAACTTTTCCCACCCAGGATCACCACAATCACTGTTCCCTGGAGATCTAAGTATCGCAGCCTAATTTTGTCGCACCTACATCCAACCTCCTGCCCTCTGCACCCCCTTCTTATGTTCTAATGGTGTCATTCATAATTGAATCCATCAACAGTTTTCTCTTCGACATCTAAACATATGGCAAAGGATTCCTCCCCGTTTGCCCCCCCGTTTCCATCTCTGCTCATATGGCTGACTCTCACCACCCCTCTTGCCCCTTTCATTGTTATTCCATTTCCGCCTGAGTGAGTCCCCCCACCCAGCCCCTGTATTTGGGGATTATAGTCTGGATGGGCAGTGGTGATTGGCTGTCGCACCCAGTGGTGTCCCTCCATTGGAGAGGGATACATATAGAGGCAGTCAGACTGATCTATTTGAAAGGTGAGAGACAGTGACGGGCTGGCAGAGGTGCAGACAGGAGGATCAAAACCTGCTGCTTTTTGAGAGTTTGTTTTGGGGGGTTTTTAATTTTAAGGTAAGGTGTAGGTTTTTATTACAGCTGCCTATTTATTCTTATAGTAGCAGTTTATTTTATTTGAAGGAAATATTTCCTGCAAACATATTTTACTATAAGTTAAGTTTAGTTTAAAGGTATTTGTTTTTGTTGGTTGACTAATAGCATCTTCTATGGAAATGTAGTCATGTTCATCTGAAGGTGTGCTCTGCAAGATTTTCACCAAAATTTCCCGCAAACTCTGGCACATTTTTCAAAATTCCTTGCATGCTTCCTCATGTCTTTTCACAGATGCTTTATTTTTCATTCATCAATCAGTAGCATGTTATGAAATCATAGCAGAGAAACCTATAATATCTAAGACAGTTATTCAGAGGGCATGCAGTGATTCAAGGCTGCAAGTTAAGACACGGGTTAGGATGCTGGCTCTGGGTTGTGTGGCTGCCTTCAGGAGAAGACAGTTAGTCCAGGTCACATGACGCAGGCTTTCAAACAGATGAGAACAGGAAGAGAGGCGGAGGAGGTTAAAAGCAGAGAGGATGATTACTGCTGCACAGAGAGTAGAACACACGAATACAATGGGCTCAGAGGAGAAAGCAGATATGATAAATCAAATGAAAGGAAGTAAAAAGGAAATTATAGATTTTTTTTTTTTTAAATGAAAGCAAGTGTGTTTTACAGCTGTCACTAGTTGGATTTTCTCTCATACGCTGGCCATATGGGACCCCAGCCTGTCATCCAAAACTAGGTCACATGACCACATAATTAAACACGGTGCATACCCTGAAACCCACAAGTGACGAGACAAAAAACAGGCTTAGTACAATAACTTATCTTTTTAATAAGCTTCTTTACGCTGCTCCATTATTCATAAGGGGGTCATCGCAGCAGATAGATCCATGTTGGGTTTGGCAGATTTTTTACCAGGGATAATAACTGTTAATATTTCCTGGAATTAATGACTATTGTCAGTTGCTCTTGTGCAATGAGATTTTTTTTTTTTTGGTCTGTGTGTGTCAAAAACACAAATGTAAACGTGAATACCGCTATCAGTCCTTTATCTTTATTTCTCTCTCTGTCTTTTTGCAGTTATCCATGAAAGAAGCTGGAGATGGCCTCCATGCTCAGATGAATTCAATGATGGGAGCCCTTCAGGAACTCAAGCTCCTTCAGGTCCAGACGGCATTAGAAAATCTTGACATTTCAGGGCGGCCTATTAACCGGGGAATGCCCCACACGGCTTCAACTGCTGCTGCTGAACCACCAGCTGCAGCAGCAGCAGCTTCAGGAGAGGATCAGAGCTGCTGTATTAGACAAACCATGTCTGAAGAGCCCAGCCCAAGCCACATGCCGGGTTCAAGGCAGTCTTTGGAAAGCAGAAACTCGACTAGTCTATCAGAAAACAGAAGCAGTCTGGAAACCTCATCCTCCTCGTCATCCAGCCTAGAGAGTGAGAGTGAAAGAAGTCAAAGAAGTGCACAGAGCTCAAGAAATGCAAGAAATGCAAGAAGCGAAAATGACCTGGAGTCTATACCGAGAAGGTGGTCAGGATATACTGCCCCTCAAGTTGACTTCTGTGGACCAGTTGTGGGAAATCCTCCACCAGAGCCCTACCCTAGCCATCCCCGTCCCCGTCGTGCACAGATAGTGGACCTGCCTGGAATCCTGTACAGTCTCTCAAGAGAGGGTCCTTCCTTAGATAGCGACTACTCCCATGACAGCACAGATGACGCCAGTGACTGGACTTCTTCACTCATGAGCCGCTGTCGCAACCGTCAACCATTAGTTCTGGGGGACAATGTATTTGCAGACCTTGTGGGCAACTGGCTAGACCTGCCTGAGGTGGACAGGGAGGAAGGGGAAGAAGAAGAAAGGGCAAAGAGGAGAGAGGAGAGAATGGATGGTGGGACAGAAAGACCAGACACCCCAGCTCACCCTCTACGCCTCAGCCGCTCACAGGAGATCTGCAAAAAGTTCTCATTCACCACAAACATCTTCAAGAAGTTCCTGCGAAGTGTCCGGCCTGACCGGGACAAGCTGCTCAAGGAGAGGCCAGGCTGGGTGGCTCCTGAACTTCCAGAGGGTGACCTCTTTAAAAGGCCGAAGAAATTGCTTCCCAAAAGTTCAAAAGGCAGCTTTTACCTGCCGTTCTGGGCGAATGGACAGCAGGGCAAAAGCAGCACATGTATGCATCTTCCGGAGACAGAGAGGAACCACCACCAGCACTTGCACCAGTTTTACCAGCAGCCATTTGCAGGGATTTATTTAGACAGAAGGCAGCCAGAGACTGGTCTGGAGAAAATGCAGCCCTTGTTTGACTACAACACAGCTGTGTGGGTCTGACAGCGAGTCTCTGGCCAACAGACTGCCAGTGATGCCAGATTGAGCGTGTGACAGGTGCTGTAGGATTTTGGCTGTGATAAAGGAGCGTGAATGAACGAGAGGCTTGGACACAGTTATCTTCCAAAAATGAACCGCTAAATTCACACCAACATCGTGTTTCTCCTGCGACTGAGAGATTATCAGGGCAACATTTCGTCTGACAATCCAAAAACCCAGACCTCGTTTGATGTGTCCGTGTGAGTGTATGCTGCCACGCGTCTGAGAAAGAATGAGACTTTTTTAGGGTTTATGCTGCAACTTTTGTATTATTCAAACTCCTTCACACGTGTGCATGTATGACTGGATTTTCATGTTCTCCTAAAAGACGGTACACCATTCTCAGAATGTCACTATCAATTGAAATCTTTTTAATGCAAACTTTTTCCACTTCTGCTCTACAGGACACACTTCTTTGCACTTCTTTGCATCTATAAATAGCAACACCAACTGTTGAATTGCATGGTTACTGTTTTTATAAATGATGCTACAAACAGCTGTTACTGAACGCACTGCCACTATAGAGTCCTCAGCTTCCTTTGTATTTCCAAAATGGCTGTAACAACCTGGAAACTCATGACTACATGAACTCGTCTTGTCCACCTTTGCTCAGGGAGCGAATGCCACACAGGAGAAAGCACTGCCACATTCAGAATGGGTTTCCAGTATATTTTATTTTATCTTGCTTTAAAAGCATAACAGCAATACGGTGGATGACTAGTTCAAACTTTGTACATTAAACTTTGAGATCTGTCCCTCGTAATCAGAAATGCTGTGGTTGCTGTCATGTTGGAAGCACTCTCTTTAGTTCTCTGCTATGTAGACATGGCAAATGTTGAGTCAACTGAAGTCCTCGTGGGCTGCTATGCAGAGAGAGGAGGGGGTAAAGATGGCACAGCCAACCCCAAGTACTGACTAACTGACAGCCATCTGGTACTCAGACATTATGTAAAGTATGTTCGCCACAAGCTTAAAGATGCAAAACAGGCTTGTTTAATCCCAGAGCTTTGTGAATTAACTGACTGTGTTATATACTGTATATATGCAGGCGAATGCATTACAGGGCTGTAACAGATATAGGACCCATAATCTGTGAAAGGTACAACAAACTGAACAGGCTAAATGTACAGAACATTGTACATATTTGTCATCAAACAGCAGCAATAAGACTCATTTACTGTAATATCCCATCGCATGATTTTCATTATTCTGCACAGATAAATGTCACCATAACAGCTGATTGTGTAAACATTGCTACAGCGCTTGTACTTAAACTACAAACCAGTGAGGTCATATTTAATCTACATTATTTATTCTATTGTACCATAATAAACAGTTTCAGTATTTGTCATTTCAAGCAGAACCATAACAGTTCAAATCAAACTACAGCTTCCTTCAAAACTTCCCTCAGGTCACAGACGACACTGCCCACTCTTGATTCGTGTTTTTTTTTTATTATTATTATTAGTAAGGGACCACTGATATGCAAGGACAATCTGATATTCTTAACTTAATATTAAAGGAAAAAAACATTATTTTAACTCAGTTTTTGATGTGATACCAGACCAATAATCTTAGCCAGCAGGGATTAGGCCTCAAAGGTGGTTTTGAGTGTCTTGGCCAGTTGATCCATATGGTGCTGTCTCTGTTTCAGTAATCAGGTCAATACATATACTGCACAGTCTGAGGGTTCAACACACAGACAGTTTCTTCTGCCATAAAGTGCAGTCTGAGATGTCATGACACGTAGTACATGTATGTAACTGTAACATTTATTTCTTCCTATTAAAGCTGTCTTCTGAGTGTAATTCTCAGCACTGTTGTTGATATTTTTCATCGAGGTTCTGCGAACCTTCAGTGGTGATCTTGTGTCATGTGCACTGTAAAACTGTCACTGACTCTTTGTAAATTAAATCTGTTTTCAGAATGAAATGCTGCTGCGTCTCTACTTTTATGCAACAACGTGTTCGTTTGTGCAACATCTTTCTCTACTGTAGAACTGACACCGAAACTAGACATGTTTGGGCAATATAATTACAGTCTATGTAAATCTTTTCTTGTAATGCTAACTAATACATTACGACACAGTAGTTATACTATATTCAAGACAATTAAGGACAGGGTGTGTTGCAGGAAACGGAAACAAATGGAATATTCACGAGGCATTAATTTGTAGAAATTTGTCCAAAACGTAAAGCAAACAGCAGAAATCAAACTGATGAAAGGTAAACGCGACACTCTGCACAAGAACACTAACCAGCTCAATCTGTAAAGGCACAACAGGCAACAATGGAAGTGGAGACAACTAGAAACTAGATACAGCTAAAATTAATTAAGTTAATGGGCATACAAGAAAAACTAAAATAGAGGACACGAGAGCAAAATTACTACCAAAATAAAAACAGGAAGTAACACGGGGAGGCAGAATAAACTAAAACTGACACAACCAGATTTAAAGTGAAACCACAACTCTAACACACATAGAAACTGGACATTAGAAGTTAACAATGACAAATCTGAGAATATAGTCATAAAGAAATCAACCAGGAAATATATCTGCAATATATTAATATATGAAAAGGAAGTCAAAAAACACCATGAGGCAGGAACCCAAACTTAACTGAAATAAGGACAATGAAACTGATTCAAGAACCCAAATATTAACGTAAAATTAACATTAAAAAAACTCAGGGTCCATGGTAATCAACGTCTGATACAGTATATCATATAATCTTGTATAACATCATATTATAGAACCCTTTGCTATTTTATTTTATATTAAAACAATATGTTTTGATATTTTAAAAAAGTAGTTCTTTGTATTTCTGTAAATGTTTGACTCAAACACGGGTCCCTCCAATGGCCTTTTGGGATATGCGTTGTCTGCTCACCCGAGTGAGTTCTAACAGCATCATTTTAATTCTGGTTGCTGCTACCATTAAATATATGTTTGTTTTATTTTATTTATCTGTCCATTTTCTGAAGAAAACAGTTCTTGATGCATGTTCAATAATCCAGGTAAGGAAATCCTAGAAAGTCTGAAAATGTAGGCTGAAGACATCATACGAGTGATGAAACGTTTTTCCCACTGAAAATGGTACATTAAGATTAACAGAACTGATTTTCTGGGATTTGGTTTTATTTACCTCTACATCTGCAGTAAATTGGTGCTGTGTGTCTATCAGGTTCACTAAGGGCAAAGCCGGCAAGTCACTTCCAGCCAGAGCATCAACTCTTCACCAAACTGATTCTAAATTCGGACCATAACTCCATCAACCTGTTCAATAAATAAGCAAAGTCAACATGAACTCTGCTGCTCTGCACTTCACGATACTCAATCCCTGAGATGCTTTTTATGAGACGCACATCAAACTGCATCAATCAGTTCATCTTTCTGTCCCCGAGCACTCTGTCCAAGAAAAGAAAGCAGTTCTTACTGCGACTGTGGTCCTGGGCTTTTATATCCTATTTATAGAGTATAACTCTCTTACATGATACTCTGTGGCTGAACATTATTCTGTTGATTCAAGCCAAACAAATGACCGCTTCTGTTTTATTAAGCATTTTTTCCCACTTTGTTATCTTATAGAATATTACATTTTTCCTCACTGTAATCCTAGAAAACTGAGAAAGTGTCGTAATAGCCCAGATGCACCATTATGAGCACAGAGCAGAACGGATTTAATCACTGAAAGTTTTACATGAGTCAAATCTACAACTAAAATGGCAACATTGTTACTAGTTACACCTTCTTAAATATGACACTTTTAGCTTTTTACATAGCTGTAGGCAATGTGCTTGCTCATAGGGAGGTCATCTGATTGTAGGGGTTTTCTCTGTATTACTGTAGGGCAGGGGTGTCCAACTCCAGGCCTCAAGTGCCGATGTCCTGCAGGTTTAAGATGTGTGCATGATCCAACACAGCTGATTTAAATGGCTAAATTACCTCCTCAACATGTCTTGAGGTTCTCCAGAGGTCTGGTGATAAACTAGTCATTTGATTCAGGTGTGTTGATCTAAAACCTGCAGGACACCGGTCCTCGAGGCCTGGAGTTGGACCCCCTGCTGTAGGGTCTTCACCTTACAATATAAAGTGCCTTGAGGCAGCTGTTGTTGTGGTTTGGTGCTAGATAAATAAGCTGAATTGAATTGAATGAAATTGAATTAACTGTGCTTATTTTTGAACTCCCAACTGGTCAAAACCTATTTCAAGAAATCGTCATTGGTTGTCGGCATTTTCACCAATTTCTTTGTTAATTTTATGACACAATTTACTAAATTAATCCAGTGAAATCCAGTTAATCTGCTGCCATTTGTTTAAATAAATATTATCTCTCTCGTCTTTTAGTGCCATCTCCCAAAACACATTAGAACATTACACAACACTCTGCGAACAGGTCAGTGAGCATCATAGATTTTAAAAAAAAAAAAGGGACATCAGGTACATTTGAAATAAAAGAATAATCTCTGTTTTTTAGCGTGTGCGTGCACAAACACGTGTGCATGTGCTCATGCAACAGCTGCAGATGTAGTCCGTCTCTTCCTCAGGGATCCCAGCAGTGGACGCTTACTATCTGACCACCACCTCCTCTTGCCCAAACCCCACTCACGCACCCCCTTATTTCTGGTCCCAGATTGTCAGCTGTTGCTCTTTCACAGCCTCACAACACAGCTCCTACCCCAAATCTGGGGCACACAATGCAATGCAGCACAGCAACGTTGTAACATTACAAATCAGAAAGTGTTCAGCACTTCAGGATTCAGGAGAGGTCTGAACACAAAGACGGGGTCATGTTACAACTCAACAGTCAACTGTGATTTAATGCTTCAATATAATGGCATGCATGATGATCACATTTAGAGATAAGTGGATGGTTTTATGAGTGGGGGAGGTGAATTGGGAAGGCAGTGTGGACCATGAACTTTAGCGTGTGCATGCTTGTTTCTGTGACCTCTCTGCATCCTACTGCAGGCTAATTTCCTGCTGAGCACTTGTCTTTCAATAACCCCTCAGCTGTGCAGCCCCACAGCTCTACCTCGACCCTCAGGAATGCGCTCACGTTTCACTTTTTATGATCGTCAGCAACTAAAAGTCCAGAATCGTCACTCAGTGCAGCTATCCGCAGGTTCCCACAAGAAACACGAGACTTCTTTATATACACAGTCACACATGCTGAAGCTAGTGAAACCCTCGGTCATTTGTAGTAGCACATAAACACCCCGAACTTTTGGAAATGAAAGACTACATCTTAAAGCCACAAAGCAGAGCCAGATTTGGCAGAGAGATAAGAGAGAGAGAGAGTTAAATCTAGGGCGAATTATTTGGGATTTAACATCTGGCTCCTTTGCAGTGCAGCGCTTATAGCTGAAGATAAGTCTTGCCCTCTCTTAGTCTGCTAATGCATGCAAAGTGGAACTTCACAGGCATGAAATGATGTTGCATTAAACATTATTAACACGGGTTTGTGCTAGAGGAACCATATTACTCAAAAAGTGCATTCATAACACTTCAGAAGGTAGCACTCAGTCTTTAAATGTGCAAATGAGCATATGCTTTCAATCTTCTCCTTGACTTTCAAGTGCATGTTCAAGTAGATACATATAAAGTTATTGTTAAGAATATATGGTGATCAAGTAAGTTAGTAAGTAAGTTAGTAAGTTAGGAGTAGTACAGGTAAAAATCAGAATTTACAACTTTCAAACAATTTATCAATCTGAAATGAGAAGTATTAATTTTAGCAGATGTTGTAGAAACAATGTCTATAGTTTGACATTTTAGTCACTTCTTAAACAAAAATGTTAAATATTAATATTTATTAGATGCAAAAACTGGTTCAAAATTAATTTTGACACCTTTTAATGTGGAATAACTGGAGACGTGGACATAGACTTTATTAATCCCCCACTTTTTCCAAGATAGTTCACACAACACTGCTAAACCTACAATTTCATTGTACATGCACAGTGAGGGGGGGAATTCATGAGTTACAAGTATACAGAGCTTTCTACTATTGACTATGTTCATATGTATTATTAATACACTCAAAGAATTTTACATATGTACATAACATGCAGTGGAAGTGATATATACATAAACGCAGATTTTTGCAGGTAAATATTACATGTGTGTATTTTACAGTCTCAATAAACTTACCATTTATGCAAATATTAGAATTATTGTTCAGACTTCTAATTTTAATATTTTAGGTGTCAGCAGGAACCTCTGTTTGCAGCTGTATCATAAATCTATAGAATGACTCACTGCACACTCTCATGTGATTAAGTGACTAAGGCTGGAAAACTTAGAGAACTCATGCAAATGATCCCAGAAATGCTGAATATTTCAGCATGACACATGGAGAACTTTTTGGGGGGTGGGGGTTAGACAGCACCATGAAGCTCCCTGCAGACCACCCTCCTCTGAAGCCATGGATGATATCTTTAGGTGCTCTGACAGGTGAACCTAATGCGCAGGAATGTTCCAATGCTTTGATCTTCCTACTGACTTTCAGTCATTTTTAAAGTCTCAGGAATTCAAGTGTGCTTGTACAAATGTAGTCTGACGTTGCTCTAGCTCTACCACAGATTGGCAGATGTGCCGTCACGGCTGTTGTTTCAGGGCTCTCGACTCTGACTCCTGCTGTGTCCTCCACATGTAATCTACTTGGGGGGTCAGCTAAGACACACTGATAGTTTCATCCTGCGCCTCAATATACATCTGGGATTTATTCCAGAAAGCATCATCTTGGGTTGCTTACTGACATTTTAGAAGAGAATAATTTGGGAAAGAATAAAACAATCAAAAGTTGCTGGCCTACTTGCTGGGTGCCATTTACCAGTTCATGCATGACTTTTATTTAATTATTTTTTCAGGTTGTGATACAATTAAAAAACAGAAATTTCCACCACATAATTTGGAAAACTCTGACAGTTGTGAAATACTGTGTCCAAAATGTCTCATAAAGAAAACACAGTAACCTTGCTTTGCAAAATATGAGGATATGGCTGTTTTGATTTATGTAGCACTGGAACTGTTCAATTGAAATCAAGACTGTCACCTCACAGGAAGAAGGGTTGGACCTTCCACTCAGCCTGCATGTTTATCCCATGGCTGTGTGAGTTTACTCCAAGTAATCTGGCTGCTTCCCACATCCCAAGGAGATGCTTATTAGGTTAAGTTGGTGATTCTAAACTCTCGCTCCACGTTATCACTGCAATAGTCTTGCAACCTGTCCAGGGTGTACCCTGCTTCCTGCTCAATGACATAGAGATAGGCTCACTTGCCGTGTGACCCTTAATTAAGAAAATAGATGGATACTGTTCTTCCCTCCACTAGAGTTCCAGAGAATCAGTGCCAAGCTGTCCTGAATCAGATGACACATGGTGGCCACACATTTTTGATGTTTTTCTTTTATAAGAACTAAATACGTGCATTTTACACTCATTTCTTTTACACTCGTCTTTTATCCTGTCTTCCTTCTCTGCAGAGAAGGTTGCGCCAGATGGCCCCGCCCCTCCCTGAGCCTGGTTCTGTCGGAGGTTTCTTCCTGTTAAAAGGGAGTTTTTCCTTCCCACTGTCGCCAAAGTGCTTGCTCATAGGGGGTCATATGATTGTTGGGTTTTTCTCTGTATGCATTATTGTAGGGTCTACCTTACAATATAAAGCACCTTGAGACGACTGTTGTTGTGATTTGCTGCTATATAAATAAAATTGAATTGAACTGAACTGAATTTAATTTTTTTTCCAAAAAGCATAAAAGGTTGAGAAATTGTTACTGTTTTTTATTATTTTTGAAGACATTGTGAACAAAGAAATGTGGGCAACAATTCATTATGCCCTTTTATTGCTTGTTTGAGTCCATCAATAAGTTAATAGATCCAAACCAAAACCCATGTCTTAAGTGATGTAATACATAACCAAAGTTGACCGAGCTGCTGACTATCTTAGACAGGATACTCTCACAAAAAGCAACTCTCCAGAATCCTATTTTCCTAACTGAATAAAGATTAACTAAACAGAGCTTTTTAGATTTATTAACCAGTCAATCATATGTTTAGGAAATATGCAAACTACTAATCAGCATCAGCACATTACTTTGCTTGAAAACCTAATAAAACCACATCTACCATCCATCTGTACACCAGGACAGGACAATGAGTAGTTGCTTCAGTTTGTTCTGTCAACAGAAGCAGCATGAAACCTGCTGCCTCCCACACCAACAACATCACAGCAGATCATTAGGTGCACTTTCTATTCACTACTCCTCACTGACAATTTAAGAGATCATCTCTTTGCTGCAGCCTCAGATCTGAGAGCCTGCAGAGTCGCAGCGTGGAGCTTTGTTTCCCTTTCATGAGTGCAGATCTTTCATCATCATTACACAGGAGCTGGTTTCCTGCTGCCAGTCACGGCAGTCACTCCGCAGTCAGAGGCAAAGACTCTTCCACCACCAACATGGCCACCATGCACTCAGATTAAAGGTGACCCCTGCTAATAGCTCAGCAGCCTCCATTTAAACTTCACCACCCTCCTAACAATAAAAGCATCAATTTTCATGAAGCCCCTCCAATTCTCTTAAACCCCTCAAACAGCGAATAATTGAGCCTCGTACTTAACCGGTCTTATCTCTGCAGGGTGTTGCTCTCATGAAGTGGCTGTTTGCACTCGTACTCGTTAAACACCAATAGACTCCACACACGGACGGGCATACCCGCTCCCACCTTCCTCCACCCTTCGCTCTATTAATTTCCCCTCTATTTCTGTCATTCCTGCACACAAACACACACTCAGACACCCATAGCACCCCAGGGGGTCCTGCTTTCATTAAGTCATACACCGCAAACCAATGGGGGCTCTTCATCATCATTAATCCAGATTAAACACAAATCTCCAGTTTTGACTTATGCCCACAGAGTTATCTAACACCACTTCATGTTACTTAACATAAAGCAGCAGTGGTGGCCATTTTGTATTTCTCTTATCAGGATGTTTTATGAATGAAAGTTGTTTTTAGACATTCTTTTCCAACCGTTTGCTCTGAAGCTTATCTTCACTATCTGACATTTGAAGCAGTCCCCAGACTCCACTCACCCGACTGCCCCTGCTGTCTCCCCACATTTTCCTCCATGTCTGAATCAATGCCAGAAGACATTTTTCCCGAAACATCATTTTCTGTATGAGAGAATATAGTTTCCAGGCCAAAGGTGAGTGTTGCAAGAAGAACAGAAAGCACAGTCTCTTCGGGGGTATCAATAACAGCTAACTGCTATATGGATTTTATGTTAGGTTGTAGGGTCGGAGTTTATTTTCCACAAGAGACGACAAATATAAAATATAGAGAGCAGAATTAATAATCATGCCTTTCATACACATGAAAAAACCACATGCTCATAAAGGACAGAAGGATCTGTGCTACAGTTGATTAAAGTGAAATAGATAGGAAGTGTACAGAGAAATGATCAAATACTTCTGCTTCTTTTTTATCCTTTATACATCCACTGCAGAACACTCACATCTACATATATCTCCAGATAGTCACATATTAGGATTTTGATTTATATTTAATACTTATTAAATCAGCAGCCTCCAATCTGTAAGTTTAGCAGTTCACGTGTCACATTTCATGACTGCAGTTCCACAAAGGAGACGATCCCCTCTAAACGTCTCACATGGTCACATCAGTTTGAGGTCAAAGAGCTAACGTTTTGTGTTCACACAGAAAGGCGAAGATCTGAGAAATGTCAACAAATCAGAAAAGGGCTGTCACAAGTGCTCAGGTTTATCTTGTGACCGTTCTGACCCTTTTGTCTCATGCCCCAGAACAAGCTGGCTGTTTTGTGCGTAACTTAGGTTAACTAAACCATAAGATCTTATATATAGTTGCAACTATATATCAGCCATTACTTTTGATACTTTAAGCACATGGATTTTAAATCTAGGCATTTTCTAATGTTCTTCATTATTGCTGGTTAATGAGTGAGAAGGATCCCTGTGCTGTACATGTTTTTTATAGGAATATAAAACCTTTTTGCTCAGCGAAATGATTTCCAACCAGTGAGACATGTTTGACATTTCTACATGATAACAGCTGAAGGACGGACATCCTGAATGTAGCATCAGTATGATTATAAGAAAAAGGAAGCACTCTGTCAGAATCAAGTTATTTTTCTGGAGAAAGGGTAAAAGGGACAACCAATACACTGTAGGTGACAAACCCACTATCTATCTCTCAAATCTCTAATTAGACGTAAAGTAATTCACAACACATTATAGATCTGAACGCTGTCAATTTTGACAAGATCTGCAACACCACTGATTTTTTCTAGCTATGACAGATAACTATAAATAACTGACCAAGTCACTGCTGTTGTGTTAATTGCATAAATGTGTACAGTTTCTTGTATTGTGTGAAGCTACAAGTATTTAATAAACTATAAGTTGTGCTAGTGGCTGAAAGCTCCTCTTAACTGTAACCGTCAAATCCGGTTTAGGCTACATTCTCAGTGTTAGTGAAGCAGTTGGAAAGTCTGACAAGCCTTATAACTCTTCTCTAGTTTTCATACAGCAGCGGCTTTGAGGCTTATCCTTATTTTCCATTTGATTTGGGTTTGGTATTTTTTTGTTGTTTTTGTGTTTTTGTTTTGTTTTAAACCATGTACAGAACATGTTTGGAGGAGAGCTATTGATGACTAAGCTTACCTTAGTCATCACGGTTCATCTGTTTTCCTGTTTACTGTGAAACTGAATGAACTGCTAGTTCTGACCCATGAAAACAGGCTTAAAATAAAATGTAGACCGTCCAGTTCCTTAGAGAGTCTTTTAAAACAGCTAAACACTGAACAAAGCCAGGGCCTTGCCAATTAGGGCAGCCACACCCTAAAGCATACCATGTTTTATCATTTATTTTAGTCTAAATGGGACCATAACATACTAAATAGGGATCCGGGTCCACTGAAGAAGACTGAAAACTAACAATTCAGTAGAGAAGTTTTAAGAGTGCAAAGGTAATAAATGTGAGAGGGGTAGGTTCCTCATACTGCTAAACAATTGAACTTCTTCTGCAACCAGAGAATTTTCTCCTAACTGTAGATTAAAGAAACATCAGTGTGGAAGCATTGTCCATCTTTTTTATACTGTGTATTTTAGTTATTGCTACAATTTTCCTACAATGAATGTTTAAACATTTACAGAAAGATGTTGAACACAGCACTGTACCTGCCACACCACCATACACATTTCTTCTTGAACATCAAAGGACTTTCAAGACTAACTGTTACACGTGAAGATAATTTATACCCAACAGAGCTGAACAGGGAAGGCATCATTTTTCTAACCGCTTATCTGCTTCTTCCCATCGTCTCTTCCTCGCACAGCATGTGGCCTCGAGGGAAGGGCTCACTGAATACTACACCCTATTCTGTCTGGTATCACAACCACAGCCTATTCCCGGCAATGTGTGGCCCACAAAATCTAAAATCCTCACCATCATGCATGCTGGAACATTTGTTCTGCATGAGTGAATCTCTACATAGAGAAGGATGCTGAATGATGAGACGGGAGACACGGACGCAAAGGAAGATGTTCAGGATGGATTCCTTTGTGAAGCTATTTTTTTAAGTCATAAGAAAGCTTTATGGACATCCACATTGTGGGCAGCAGCCAAGAGAGCCACAGGGCACGTTTATTATTTCATGGGGGTGTGAAATTACAGAGGTGTGGTTCAGTATAGGTCTCTGTATTTGGTCTGTTTCTTACCGTTAATGTGACTCAGCAGTCTGAGTCCCTGTGACCCAGTTTGCAACCTTTTGTATCAGGTTTATTCATACTCTCTGGCCTCTGGAGATGGCGGGTTAATAATTAATGGAAGCGGAAGAACGAATTAGATTTTTTAAGTTCCGTCTCTCACCTGGATAAATACAGAAAGGGTGGCCTGATTTTAACAGCATCCTCAGAAAAACTCAGTGTCCTTTTCCTGCTC
The DNA here is from genome assembly GCF_013358895.1 of Oreochromis aureus. NCBI lineage: Eukaryota > Metazoa > Chordata > Actinopteri > Cichliformes > Cichlidae > Oreochromis > Oreochromis aureus. The sequence goes on from NC_052946.1 coordinate 35,135,244, forward strand.
TGAAGCACTGCAGCTGACCCATTTCCCCAACTTATTTCCTTTACCATCCTTCTTTTACTTTCGCCAACTCCCCTCTTACATTTCATCTCCTTTTTTTTATCTTTCCCCTCTTTGCTTCTTTTACTCATGTCTGTCTGCTTTGGCTGTTTGGCTGTTTCTCTTCTTTGTTCTTTTTCTCTCTGACACACCATTGTGCTTACTAACACAGTCGCCTGGAGTCAAAAACAAAGCACATGAAATGTCTCTGCAGCAGCCTGATGAACACCGATAGTCACAGCTGAAATGTCACCGGTAGCCTGCTGCTGCTATCTCTTAACAGATCTGTTCTTCCACACTTGCTGCTGAATAGAAAATAAAATTTCATGTAGAGTATCGGCTCTGCTGCAGAGCGGAGTGTGAGCACTACAGTGTCGAGTTCTGGTTCTGTTACATCGGCGTATTTCCATGTAAATAATGCTGAAATTAGAGTTTAATGAAATTTCTCTCGTGCTCCCAAGAAAGCTTTGTCTGTGAACAATGCTGAATATGCATTAGTCACACTAGATTAGAAAATTTCAAATGTCGTCTGTCAGGGGAACATCTATAAATAAGAAACAAGCATAAATATGACAAAAACATAACTGCATTTGTGTAGTTCCTTGCAGTTCAGTTACCTGCAGGATAGAAATATGGAAACTTTCTATGTCAAGGGTAAATTTCTGGCTGAAACCTGTATCGTCACATTTCTATATATATGACGGGGTGTCAAACTCCAGTCCTCGGGGGCTGGTGTCTTGAAACTTTTAAATGTGCCCCTGCTGCGACACAGCTGAATAAAATTAGTAGGTCATTAGCAAGACTATAGAACTTGACTGCACACTGAGGTAGCAACCCCTAACCCTACTCAAGGAACTTTAAATAAATGTACGTTTTTGGAAAAATTTACTTCTAAAACTACTTTTATTGCACCATGTTCATTCACTCATGAGCTGCTGTAACATGAATCAAATGGCTGAAGTGCCACCTCAGCATGCAGTCAGGGTCTATAGTCTTGCTAATGACCTACTAATTTTAATCAGGTGTGTTGCAGCAGGGACACATGGAAAAGTTTCAAGACACTGGCTCTCGGGGGCTGGAGTTTGACACCTCTGCTCTAAAATGTATATAAATCTAAAGATTGGTCTAAAAATAATGGCTAACAAAAGTAGTAGAAGAAGATGGTAAGGATGATTTAACTAAATCTTCATATTCCTTATGCTGATATATTTGAAAGCACAGTGATGGTTAGTGCGGTTGCCTCACAGCAAGAAGGGCCTGGGTTCAAATCCACAATCTGGCTGGTTTGCAGTGTGTAAATAGAGTTAGGTTAATTGGTGATTCTAATTTACCCATGAATGTAAGTGCAAATGGTTGTTTGTTTCTATGAAATCATCAATCCCATATTGGTTCATTAAGCAATAATAGCAGTAATTGCCTTGATTAACAAAGCAGTTGTTAATCATTGTGTTTTCCTAAAGTTGTGTAGAATGAATTAAAACAAATTTCACTTTACATACTTCAATAAATCACTTCAAGTCCATGCAAGTATACTACGTTGATCCAACGTAATCTGATTACATTAAACCACCAAATGCCAAATGTGCTGGTTTGACATGGTCAAAAATGGGTTATTGTACTTTGGTAATAACATACCAAAGTTTCTTGATGGTATTGAGGTCAGAATCAGAATCAGAATCAGAATCGTGTTTATTGGCCAAGTATATGTGCAGACAAATACAAGGAATTTGGTTGTAGATGGAGGCTATCAAGCACAGCAATTTTCTATATATACATTACACATGCATACACATACATACACAAAGCTGTGTAAACCAACTATAAATAACTAAACTTATGTACATAAAATACAGAAATGAAATGAGGTGGAATGAATACTACAGAATGTACATAAGGTGCAGTTGCAGTCTGGCAGTGGGGAGCAGTGTGACAGGTCAACTGTTTAGGAGGGAGATGGCGAGGGGAAAGAAACTGTTCCTGTGTCGGGTGGTCCTGGTCTGCAGGCTTCTGTACCGTCTGCCAGAGGGCAGCAGGTGATGTTTATTTCACACAAATGTGAAGTCTTCAAATTGAGTGAAACAAACAACCCAGTCTTCTCTAAAAGTACAGACGTAACGGAAGAATCGAAAAAATCTTCCTGACAATCAGCAAATGGTAGCATAAACTCTGGCCCAGTGATACACTTCACTCATACAGAGAGAAAGACAACCATTCACACTTCATCCTCGCCTACAGCAGGTTTAGCATCGCCAAATGACCTAACAAGCATGTCTTTGGAGTGTGGGAGGAAACTGAAACCCCCACGCAGGCACAGGCAGAACGTGCAAACTGTGCAACACCGGGAGGTCAGCTGGGGAACCTTCTAGCTGTGAACCATCACATCTCTCTATTTTTCATACTATATTTATTTGCTTAACAATTTATTCATCTGTCATAATGTATTGTCCAACTTTTCTAAATGTTCATTTCAAAAATGTTCAACTGGCAGGGTTAAACCTGGTGGCAAAATCACTTCTGTTATTCCAGGAAACATGCAGGGCATGCAGGCATGTCTGTGCACCTTGTCTACATTTTTCTTCTTGCAAAGGTGTTGTCAAGCTTTGTGGTAATGTTATTTTTGCCAACAATTAAAATGCAGTTTGAAAAACGTGTTTTAATGTGATGATGACATTTCTGGGACTTTTCAAATTCTGTCAGTTAAGGTGAGGCTGTTAGCCTGCAGGTCTGAGAGACAGCTGCAGGGAAGATGGGGCAGGAAGTGTGGCCACGGTTGTAAATATAGCGAAATGCCTCAGGTAAAGAGAGGAACTACTGTATATGAAACTATGCTGGACTTATTTGGCTGGTCTAGCTGGATTTTAATAGAAACATAATGAATTCATAAAAACAAGTTAACTTGTAGCTAGAATGTATTACTGGTTGCAGTCTTATGTTAGGGTGATTGTAAACTCTCTATAATATACTGGGATACTTTCAATCCTTGTTACACATAAGATGTCAAAAGAAGCAGGCAGATGGCCTGAGAAAATACAGTTACCATCATGTTGTTAGTGCCATAAACGAAACATAGTGAGATTTTATCTTTGTTATTTTTTTATTGAATCCTGGTCTGAAAATGAGAAATACACCCTGTAAGAAGAAGCAAAGGTGAAAGAGGACTCAAGGGAAAGAAGGAGAAGCATATCTGCCCTTTATTTTAATCTAAATATGAGGTGGGGGAGCAAGAAGAAGAAGAGGAGGAGGAGGACAAGGAGGATGATGACAGGATGAGATGAGACATTCACTACTACCCCTGAGGAGGAACAGCAGTACATGCTGAAGCCTGATGAGAAGTGAGAGCAGAGGATGTGAGTGTGTCACTGTATGTGCGTGTGTGTGGGTATGCAGCATGTGTGCAGAGAACAGGGTAATGAATGACCCCCAGTTTACCTCAACGTTGCCCAGCCCTGTGATCAACGTCCCCACATACTTCCCAAATTAAACATATGGCTTTTAACCCTTGTGGAGGGGTTCAGCACAGCGCGACAGAGCCCTGCCCAGAGCCAGTGCAGCTGCTGCGGGTAGCGATTACAGGGCACTTCGGTTTGATCCGGACCAAACCCAGAGTGGTGAAGCTAAGACCAAAGTCAGAGGAGAATACAGCTGCCAAGGACCCCCAAAATATCCCCTCACACTCATGGTGACCCTCCCTGAAGAGTGGAGCTGTATCTTCACACGTAGAAAAGAAAAAGAGAAACTCAGGAAACACGGTTTTAGGTGTGTTTAATCTCTTATCAAATTTCCACCTCTTGTTATGAGTTTTAAATAAGACCGTCCTTTTTTAATAATAAATAAATGTGTAAGAAAAAATGAGAATGTGGCCACTTTTAATTAGAAAGTCATTATGAGTTGGTCTTAAGGACTTAAGACACTAAACACAAACGTTCTGTTTGTCACACAGGATCATTTCAGACATTCACCTTTTTTCTGGGATGAGTTCTGATGTCCACACTGGGTGATGTTTGTCTGCTTTTGTCTTATAAAACTAATGGAGCTTCAAAGTAAATGCTAAAGATAACCCATGTAAAGAATTTTAAAATGAAACCAGCTTTATTCTTATATCCTTAAATCACAATTTGTACAACTTGCACAGTTGTACCAAGTTGTACATGAATTTTTGATGCACTTAATTACCCAGAACTCATGTAACATGACATCAGCTACAAGTGCAATCCTCCGGGAAGCACTTGAAACAGGAAAAATGTGGATCAGGAGTTTAAAGGAATAATTTTAGCACTTCCTGTGGACGACATTCTGCCATTTGTCTCATCAGACAGCAGGGAACTCTGTCATGTTTCAAAGTGACAGGAACGGGAGCGTCCTTATTGCAAAATTGGGGACAGAAACATCTGTTTGTGGTCTTGCTGGGTATCTTACAAAGACTATTTGTGTCATGGGGGGGTTCCCTGGGGAAACCTGCACTTCTTCCATCTGGACCTTCATCTCCTCATGGTTCATCCTGAAAGTTCAGCAAAGCAGCACCATTAAACATTTAACATCAGACTTTTACTATTTTCTCAGTGCAACAAAATCCTTTTCCCTCCGCACATGAATATGCAAGAAGGCTTTCGTTGCTGGAGCAATATGAAGGCAGACCAGGGCACTATTACACTGCTGGCTGAGAGCTGCTGTTGTGTAGCCTTAGATCACATCATCTCCTGGTGCAGAAAGGCACATCACTGGAACACTAACCCATTAGGCTACAATCTCAGCTGGGGGGTTTTCTGTGTCATGGCTTTCTTTTCTGTGTCATCGCAGCTGAAATTCATGTGGTTATGTCCAAATGGGGGAGTCTCTCGACTTGCACCCAGAGAAATTCATTTGTGTGTCATGACTATAGAAGAAGTCAAAGTCCAACACTCTGCAACTGTGACAGGATTTTCCAAACAGCTCCTCTAAGTAGGTGACCCAGTGACCGATAGATGTATTTTACCACATTTATTTTCCTGCCTTCTCAGAATATTTTTGTAACATGAAAAAATATTTGCTTTAAGTGAAATGTAGGTCTAATGTTGTCCTGCTTGTCTGAAACCATTTCTCTGCATTTAAATAGTTAATCGACATTGCTCACATCTCACTGCAGTAAGCATGTAAGAGGAACGGCCATGCTAATGGCTCTGTGGAGTTGTCAGCAGGTTTGCCGTGTCTGTGGTTTCTCCAGAGTGTTGCAGGGGTTGAATTTTTTGTTGGGTAGGACTATGAAAGTTAAATGAATGTCTATAAATAAAAATCCACATTTTCTAAGAGGGGTCTCATAGGGATGACCCCGCCCACCTCCCCACTCTTGTTTGCTAGTTTTGTATAGGAGGCAGGCAGAGTGGTAGAAATGGATCCAAACACGAGCTACATCTGAAATGCCTTCACCTATATTCTCCACGATAGGCTGGTATGGATGCTTGTGTCCACCACCACTGTTGTTGTAAACCCTCTACATTTACACTCATGGAGGTTTCTCTTGGTTGTGAACTTTGATACTTATGTGCCTACCTCCTCTTTAGGTTGTTTGTGCTTTACAAAAATGAAAATTGTTCTGATCATCCACTTCAGTTGCATTCTGTTGTTCTCTAGGCTTCTCTTTAAGAATGCATCATATTTTTATATTTTATATTTTGTAAAGTTTTTGCTTTCTCGCGGATAACTTTCTTTTGTTGTTTCAGCCTAATTATGAACTTCTTCAGGCCATCTCCTTAAGCCTCATATCAAGAATCCTAGTGGAATAGCCATAAAATGCAAGTTCAGCACTGGGGATGAAATCCACATCTAATTAATTTGTGACTGAATAAAAAAGACAAGCCTCAATAGTCAATAAAACAGTTTATCGTACAAATATTTATGGCCCTAACTGTATATCTAGGAATAAAAAGTTTAACAGTTCATGCAGATAAAACAATGCAGGCAACTGCAGCTGGCGTAATACAGCTGGCAGAAACACAATGTATACACTGTATAGTTAAGTGATTTATGTGTTTGACATCAACAAAGTGAAAACCCTACAGTTTATCAAATGGTGTGTATGGTCTGTATAACAGAGGATCAATATCTCAACTGATCCTTGAAAAACATCAGCCACAATCCTGTAATGAGTACAAATGAGTGAAAAACAACAAACAACTTTAATAGAAATCCACAAAACTCTACTAAAAACAGAAAAATGAAGGAGAGCTACAAATGGGAACCAGGGGCACTGCCCATGAACATCACAACGCTGTACCGTTGTGTGACTTGCTCAAAGGCACCACTGTACTATGGGAGAGAGTTACTCATTCATACGATCCCCCATTTATTTCCAGTTGGTACACACACACACGTCACAAACACACTTTTTTCTAACCTTTAGGCTTTCACTGCCCTATTTGAACAAGAAAATGAGTCAGGAAATCACTGCTCTCGCTTATGGCTGAATTTAATTGAATATGCAAAATTTAAAGTGCTGTGTATTTATTTGCCACCAGTTTGGAGATATACATAATAAAATGTTCAATGCCACATATTAATAAAAGAAGTGTGACATCAGATCTGAAGTTTACCTGAAATTTTATCAGTTGTGAGAAAGCTGCAGGGTGAGGTGATTGATATTGATTGTGTTTAGGGGACTGTTTTATGCAGCGCTGAGAACCTCAGTGAGCAAAGAATAGCAACATGAGGCTCCAAAAAAACCACAAAGGTCACATAAAAATAGCTCATAGTCACAATGGATATTCATTTTCCTATGCAAGATCCCCCAAACTCTTTATGCATCACTGCAGTCAGGTGTAAAATTGAAATATTAAAGCTTTGCATGGCCTGAGATGCTCCCAGCTGCCATACGTATGCATGCCTGTGTGCGTGTGTGTGTGTGTGTGTGTGTGTGTGTGTGTGTGTGTGTGTGTGTGTGTGTGTGTGTGTGTGTGTGTGTGTGTGTGTGTATAAGCACTTTGCTTGAGTGCACGCCTGTCCTTTATGTGCACGCACATGAACCTGTAAGTGCGTGTGATTGTGTGTGTTTACTGCATGCCCCGTGTCGGTGCAGTCAGCCTGTCCCCAGGGGGCTCATAGTGTTACAGACTGTCCTACTGGCTTTATTAACCAGTTGCTGCTCGGGGCCACACGAAAACATAGCTCAGCGCGTGTTCAGCAGACAGAGCATCGTAGTGTCATCGCTCTCCTGGTTTACTCTGGTTCAAATAATCTCTGTCTGTCTCCATACTCAACAAAAGGAGGTATTCATATCGAAACTTTATTTTTCACATGTCTGTCACATACACCTGCCTTTATAAAGTGCCTTTTTCTCTTCAGTGGAGGAAGTACATTCCCTCAAGTATCCAAGTAGAATTTTTGTACATATGTAAATATTTACGTTACTGTAATATTATTGTACTTTTTATAACAAACTGCGGTGAGCTTTGTATACTGTAACCAATTTCTTTTTGGGTTTATTAAACCATTTAACACTCACCTATGAATCAATTAGGCATAAAAGACTTCTAACTCAAGGGCTCAATCAGTGTTGTGTCTACACATAACAGACAACTTAGCAATTTTGTAATTGCATCTTTAGGCATTTTGTCACTAGCAGCCAGTTGCAGAATCACATAACTTGTTCCTATTTCTTTTCTTTTCTTTCTTTTTTTTTTTTTTTTTTTTTTTTGAATCTATAAAAACACCAAATATGACAGTTTGACAGCCACAAAATAACCCTTTGCACCACTAAGGTGATTCCCAAAAACCTTAGTCTGACAACCTGGCATATCTCAGTGTGGTCCGCAGTATGTCCTAGTCTCCATTTGAGACAGTGGTATCTTGGAGCACATTATAAATGAAGAAACGTATTTTGATCCATCATGCAGTAACATGTGGGAAGCATCTGATTTAAAACAGCTTTTTCATTATGACTGTGACTCCAAACCCAATTCCAATTCAGTAAAATCATACCTGAATAGAAAAACACATTGGAACAATATCAGTCATGGATTGTCCTCCCCAGAGCTCAAACATCAAACATCAACATTACTGATAGAGAGAATGACAGAGAACAGAACAAAAGGCAGCCAACATCCAATAAAGAGCTTTGAATCTTCTTCCAGAAAGGAATTACAAAAAATTTGCTTAAGGGGGTTCAGGCTGTGTTGAAGAATAAAGGTGGTCCCACAGAATATTGATTTTCAAGCTCATTAGAGTAGTACAAACTCTATTTCTGCCTTATTCACAGTTTATTATGTTATTCTGTTATAATGATAGTTCTAATTTAATGCAGGGCTCTTACTAGTAGATGAGTGTGGTGTATTTTAACACAATGGCTCAAAAATTATTTTCTCTGGGCTTTGGGTTTATGGTCTGAGTTCCTGCTTTGTAAATAAACAGCCACTGTTCTGCTTTTACTTCACCAAAGGGAATATTTTCATCAAGCCTCACATTAGCCAACATTTACAAAACAGCACGCCTCATCACGAGAAATTATGCCCTCCTACTGTATGACTGATAATGCTTTTGTTTGTTATCCTTCCCCCGGCTTCATTGTGGGGGGTTGTTTTGTTTTTTTTAAATACCCTATTTATCATTGATAAAACTGTCTGATAGCATGTGTGGATTATATTTGGATGCGGTGGCAGATGGAGTGCTCTCAGTGCTCACCGCATCTCCAGTAACACTGGAGGAGAGAGAGGCGATGGCAGCACAAGGTGCAGAAAGGACATGTGACAGTGGGTTATTAAAAAAAAAACCCTGTAGCTGCTACCATCCCCCCCTCCAAGCTCCTCCAGCCTTGCTTGTCTGAATTTAATGGGGCCCATCTTCATTCTCGCAGCTGTGACTGAGCTGTAACGCTGCAAAATGAGTGACAGACACACGTATTGTTCCTCACCCACAGTGCTCCCTATTGTGCATACTCTCTTGCAGAAATGTTGTGTCATTTTACCATTTTGAGCATCTAAACAATTAAGCCTCGTATATGTTGTTAATAATAATAACACAGTGACAGAAGCCATTGTTGCTATTAACAGTTCTCGTCTTTGAAAGAAGCAGCACGGTGTGTTAAACATGACAAGTCCTTTTAAAAAGTGACTGAATTTATTTCTGGTGTCTGTCTGAAAAATGACTGCTATTATTTTGCAGGGAAACCAGACAACTGCACGGGCTCATGCACACAGCACACCCAAAATGCCTGCATGTACACAAACACTCTAATAGACACATAAGTCAACTAAAACATTAATTAGACCCACATAAAGTCCCAAACACACTCACACGCACATGTACAAGCGCAGATTCACATTCATTAAACTCGATGAAAATATTCCCTTTGGTGAAGTAAAAGCAGAACAGTGGCTGTTTATTTACAAAGCAGGAACTCAGACCATAAACCCAAAGCCCTGAGGCCCAGAGAAAATGATGAGGGGATGGTGTACCTCTTTGTTTTTCATCCAAACCTCTTTCAAGTTCACTCAAATTAGTCTTTAATGAGGTAAATACCAAACGAAGGTGGTAATTCAAGCAAAGACTCGATTATTTTAGAGGAGCTTGATGCTGCATTGCTCTCGTCTAAGCACTGAGTTTAAACTCTGTTGGCGGTGGTGATGTTCCTAACGGCGTTTCGCTGTGCTCTGATGATTTTAGCAGATGACACAGTTTCAAACATCAGTGCATCTTCAGCAGACACACGTGTGCACAGTGAAAGGAACAGAAGCTTTCATATGCTTATCTGGGCCACCAAAGCCAAAAGGAAAATCCATCCAAGGAGAGAAATTAAGTCTTCTTTCATGGCCATCTTAGCCAATTTGCCTTTGTGAACATGAACAGCCCACTCGTTGCGAAGCCACAGTGCAGCCACTAATCAAGGATTTCCCCCCAGCAGAAACTAGAGCTGCTTTGTTCTTTGACATCCAAACGAGCTATCCTCACAACTGAACTGTGTGAACCAGAAAATGCCCATGTCCCCTTAAACTGCCCTCAGTATGTCTCCAATCTTAACAGACATCTCACTAAAACTTACCATCATCTCGCTTTCAGCTGGACATGTATTTTGGTCATGAAACCGTAATAAGACTCACCCTAAAAGCGCATTGAAAGGTTGCACGGTACAGACAATTATGGAGTGTTTTGTGTTTTGGTGTGAAATGTCCCAGAAAATTTCACTATACAGATGAACATGTCAGACAGTGGCATCAACATGTCCGCAGTAGTTATGTTATAATGTTAGCATGATGATGTAACCTTGTGCATCACAGCATGGCTATAGACTTTTAGCATGTGACTGGGTAGTTTTACAAAAAAGCAACATATTTTTAAAAACTTAACCTCAGTGTTTCTAATCAATACTCTGTTGGTGCCGGTAGCTACTCAGCACAAAGAGAATGCTGTGCTATCTCTGTCATCTTTCATTTTTAAAGAGCAGCTGCTCTTTGAACTTCCAGAGTAAAATGAGACTTTAATGTGATTTTTTTTCTCTGTTTAATCTCCACCTGTTGCCTGGTTTATACAATATTTGTTGGATGTAGAAGAACCAAAGATAAACCTGCACCAATGCAGGAAACCAGAAATAAACAACAAATAAGCATGTTTCAGATGTACCAGATGTCATCAAAGTTTAGGAAAATAATGTGCACATTAATGTAGTAACTGACAGCGGAAGCTCCATGTAGTAACAACTGCAGCTATTACTACTTAAGCATTAAGGTAGAATAACTGTGATAAGGACCATGAGAATGACTAAATCTCAATGTTCAGCTACCTGTTCAAATTTCAAATGTCTCAGTAAAATATCCACAATTAAAATAAGCTGCTGTCAGTGCATCTCTGCCATAGTTAGTGAATGCATTAGAGCCGCTACAGCCTGCACAAAGCCCATATCGTATCATTGTAGAAATGAAAACATGATAGGAGCAGACAGACTGACAGAAACCCCTAGAAGCTAAAATCAGCCTCCATCGACCTTCAAGCAGGAGGAGCACCAAACTCCCGTGAATTATAGGATGTATGTATCAGATGGACATTGCTAACAAGTTTGCATTTTTTTTACCATACTCATTGTTTTTGTTGTTGTTTTTAGACTGGACGTGACCATATTTGGACAAAAGGACAGAACTGAGGAATTTTTAGCTAGAACTAGCTAGCTAACTAGCTTATCAACTCCATCTGTAATTCACTTTAATATTAAATGGGAAGCTAAAAGCAAACAGTAAACCAGAACTTACTGGTAGGTATTCTACTTATTTATTGTTGGACATTTGTCCCACTACATATTTTAGGATTTCAAGTTGAGGGTACTGATTTCTATTCATGTAGCCATTCTTTTCCTCCTTATCAAGGTCGCGGTGAGGCTGGAGTCTCCACCCAACATTATTTGTTGTATTATATTTTAAATACATTGTTACCATTGGATTTTTTTTTTTTAAAAAGAGGTTCAAAACAAAGTACAATAACTGATGAGACTGAATATCCACCTCCACAGAGCATCTTTTAGTACGATCTAACACAACAATCCAACTAATATGAAATGAAAATCCCTTTCTTGAACAACTATCTGTCTACATTTTTCATTTTTATCAAATCACAAGAGATAGATGCCATTTCCATATGTCTGTAGGCTCAGCAATTTATCCATGATAATCAGTATGCATGACTGCACAATGTAACCATTAAAGCTTTTGTTCAGAGCACATACACACACATGCAGTTTAAAAGCCGTTGCGTACACAAACACACACTCTGCGCAGCAGGGCTCTACAGAGATATTACACACTTGGAGAAGAATCCCAGTTTTGGCTGATTGGTGCCATAGAAGCAGATTTGTTGAATTTCAATGCAGAATCTTCAAATATTCAGACTCCATGCTGGGCTGTCGTACCAAAAAGCTGGATGGTTATTAGTAAGTGAGAGCTACAGTAGGACACCACGGCACACTGAGAAGTTATGCAATTCAGTGCAACAGCTCTGCAACAAGTACTTCAAAGATAAGGCTTATCCTGGTGAATATTTGTTGTGCCAGAGAGGATATGAGCCTGATTTGTGGTCTTGGTGCATTGAAAAATATTTCATTTAATTGGTGCTTTTTTGTGTGTTCTGTCCTACAACAAATAGCTACTTTATTTTCCATCCTGCTCTGTTTTATCAAGGACACCTTTTAACTTTGTTTTTTTCATGCAAAGGGCAAAACTGTGCTGTTGTCTGGTGTCAGCTCCTGTGGTTTCTTACTCAAAAATCAAGCTTTTAAGTGCTCAGTTGGTGTATGATCATCTCCTCTTGTCTCATGTCTGGACACTAATGGGCTCTCAGAGGCGATGGCTTTACTTTTATGCAATTGTTTTTCTTTTGATGCAGAATTTGATCATGATGCGTGCTTTGTTTATACAACACTGTGTATCCTTGTGACTTTGCAGGATCATCTGTCGAAATCTTTCGCAGCTTGGAGCTCCTAAGTAACATACCAGGAGCATTTTACCCAGTCCTCACTGTACTACAGGAAATTAGAGCCATCCAGACCACTTAACGCGCACAACAGCTGTGAATACTCAGTTCTTGAGAGCCCCTTTTGAATGAAATATCAACCTGCACCGTTTCAATAGGCCCCAGCGCTGCCTTTGAAAAGCTGCGTACTGTGTTCAATTAGCTATTGTTGGGGGGAAATGGCTGTTCATGTGGGTGATATTTAGCTGCGGGTCTTTTAGTGTGTAATCATGCTCCAATAAGCCGTTCAGTATTCAGAGCAGTCATCTTTCTGTGTGTAGAGAGCCACATGAGGACTACGACACAGTTATTATTGTGTGTGTGGAGGAGTGGTGATGAGAACTCTGTGATGAGAAGCCAGTTGGCCGCAACCTCCTCTTCCTCCCACCCTTTGACATGAGGCACATGAGTCTGGAGATGGATTTAGGGTAAATGGATTTCTTCAGTGTGGTCATGAATTAAAATAATAATAATAATAAAATCTGTTTTTATTGGTCTGTTTTTGTTTTTTACAAAAGTAATTTCATTAAATCTAGATTTAATATCTCATTGAAAGATTGCATAAAAAACTGGTGTTTAACATCGTAGCAGCAGTGAAGCTATTGACTATTACATTTACAGTTTGATTTTTTCTCTTGTGATCTCGGTTACCATCAGCACATGAAACTGGAGCAGGTCGTGGGCTCAAGCAGCACCCTTCGGGGCTGAAAACTGAAGCCAGTGCAGAAGTGCAAAAACAGTTCTTGGAGTGGCTACTTGAAGTTGGCTCACAGACAATATAAAAGATGGATGTAGCTTCCAGGCCTGAAAAGTAAAGCCAATGTGGAAATGCCTTAAACCTGCATTCTTTTAAAAGACCAGCATGAAGACAGGAACCTGCAAAAAGACTAGAAGTCTGTGGGAAAACGTTTCTCTGCCAGGACCTTCAAAAAGTGAAACGTGAAGCCAAAGGCTCCTTTGTTAAAATGGCTATTTTATTAGCGTTGAAAGCATGCTTACAGCTTGATACAAAGGAAAGATTATCCCTTCTTAATTACGTTAAAGTGAGTCAATTTTGTTCTGTAACTTGTCCCTTTACAATCACAGCCATGGCGAGGCATCACATACACCTGAGTCACTGAAATGTAGCATTTTGGAGACTTTTTAATGTTATTATTTTACATATAAGTGGGTAGAGACTATCAGAGAAATGTATTTTCAAGTGAGAGAAGTTCTTCTGTTGTATTACTCTTGTTATTTAGCACTAATTCAAAGTGATGTGTGTCAAAGTTTGTGGATATAGGCTGCTTTATTACAGCTTTTTCCAGATATGATCAGTACTGCTTCGCAAAAACTAATGGAGGTGATGAGTAGTCCAAGACCAGTTTAACTACTTTACATGCAATTATACAGTTTAATATACAAGTTCTTCAAACACTAAAAGGTATTATTTGTAATTAGAGTATGTTGCCAAGTGTTAGAAATGGAAGAGCAGGTAGGATTATACACGGCTTGTTAATGAAGGCTATTGTGAAAAAGAAAAATTAAAAATCCATTTTGTGACGTCCTTGATAGACACATCAGTAAAAGCTACAGTGTAAGTGGATAATTAATTACTGAATTGTGTATTTGCTGGTGCTTTTGTTCTTGTTTCACCAAAGGCACAGTGTAACCAAATGGAAAAACACCCAAGGTGTGCACTGGAAGTCTAAGAAACTGGTTTTCTCTGAGTTGATTTATCTCCACTGTGCAGTGTGGGCAGATTATGAAACCAAGCCAGCTCTCAATAAAACCCATTTTCCACAAGCAATGAATTTCATCAAATAGCAGAGCAGGAGAACAGAAAAAATATCCAAACATCCATCTGTACAGTCAAAGAGTCTACCTTGTGTTGAGCTGTATGTGAATACAGAGCAGCCCAGGGAAGCCTCCACAATCCCTGGCAAGGTTTTCATTACACCCACAAACCTCCAAGTCAGCAGAAAAGGAGGAGGACACAATTGAGCGAGCAGCAATCTCCAGTGGCTCTGATTTCATGCTCTGTGTTGCATTTCCATGGCTGCAGAAACCCATTCCTCTAAACCCCCACTTTTGTTTTTCCATTGTCCCACCATTTTTCCCCTCAATGTCGGCCCACAAACGTGACTGGAGGCAGCAACTGGCCATCGCACTCAGGAGGGTAAACCTCTCCTACATGCGATGCCAAGAGGGCTGGGATAAGGTTTCATTACTGGATGAGAGCCTTTATTCGCCAGCGTGTGCCCTTAATGTGTTTTCATCCATGAGGAAAAATGCTCCTCTATCCCCATAATATAAAGTCATGTGATAATATGAGCTCCCCTCTGCTCTCTAGGGATTTTAAATCAGCTGCATAGTGCTCTGCCGCCTTGACTCCAATTCAAGGCGGATAATAGCATCAAGAGTCAATGAGTACGGTTTGTTGTGCACCAGTTTTTCTCCAGCGTACATTGCTATGTCGCCATCACGGTGTGTCACCTCAGTTTTTAAGCCTTTTGTGTACAAAGAACACAAGCAGCTGCTTTGTGAAAGCCGTGTCTCTGCTTTGAGCATCACAATAAAAGATCACATTGCCTACCTGGTGTGCTCCAACAGTAACACAGAAAACCGGAGCAAAAAAATGATGTGAAACATAACTACACACTTTATTTGCCTTCGTTTCTCTAAGATAGTAGTCAAATTAATTCTTCACTGATAGCTATTGTATTTTACCATAATTACATATGTGTATATTATGTATATTACATATAGATATAACATATAAGAATACAATCTTATTCTTCCTGCAGAGCATAAAGATAGATGAAGATAGAAATATAAAAGACTTTTAAAAAGGATGGGAAACACTCCTGATTAAAGACCCTGAATAAATGTGGTGACAGTGGATATGCATAAAGCCTCTTCAGCATCACCTCCATGAAACATATTCAGGTCATTGACCTGCTACTATATCACAGGGGGTGAGGACGGGGTTAGATTAGCAAAGAGGGAGACCATCCGAGACTCAGGCTTTGGAGTAAATTGATATTGAAACATCACTAACACCTCTGCAGCCATCAACCCCTCTCTAAAGATCAGGCACACAGACACAAACACACAGCTATATCAGCACTTACACACAAACACACACACACTCATTGTGTTGCAGACATGTGGGAGCTAGTGACCAGGAGGGAGAATGAGGTAATGATGAAAAAAGCAGAAGAGAAGAGAGCCTCCTCTAATGAGCTATTGACATTTTCAGATGATGAGTTAGGGGAGATGTACTTAGCTGCTGGTTTGAAAAACACGAGCCCGTGATGGGCCATGGAGAAAATAGTAATGATTAACGTTTAAAGCTAAAAAGATGGCCCAAACACTCAAATGAAAAAATACAGCAGAGAAAAGAAATAATAGGTTTTATGTGACAATAGAAATTTTAGACAAAGAGAAAAAAAAACTCATAACTCAAATTAAATTATAGATAAATAAATAAATATAATGTCATAGAGAAAAGTCAAAGATAATATGATAAACTTGACATGAATTAAGATACAAATTGTAAACAGGTAAGAAGCATAAAAAATAACTGCAGAGTGATATAAAGTCTCATAAGGCAAATGTGTTTTATAGTATGAGGGTCAGCTTGTCCTGAATAATCACACATTCTGCATACATGCCCTACTGACTGTGTAATATTATGTTAATGAAGAAAGAAGAGCTATATACAAGTTACATTCAACCCATCACACACACACATTTTTATTACAACATGGCCTTATTTGTCTTCTTTTTTTAAAACAACAGTTTTATGAGTCAGATGAACTGCATATAATCATATTTACAGGACATATGTGTATTTGTTAGCCTGTCATTAGATATTATGGCTCTGTTTTGGTTGCCGTTCCTTTGGCATTAACATCTACTGTATTTCCATTATTGTGTCTATTCTGGGTCTAAGGTTAAAGCCAGCATCACACTCTCTGCCTCCAGTGTAGATACACCATATCTATATGGTATAGTGTTGGACCACACCTCTTAAACTTTGAATTTAGGTGTTTTTAGTCTTTGGTTGCCACAGGTGTGTAAAATAAAGCACTTTCAGCCTGCCTTCATAAACATTTGTCAAATACTGTATCACTCCAAAGAGCGTACTAAATCTGAGTGTGGTACTGGTATCGACGCCTCCTTTGGTGAAATTTCTTCCCTCTTAGATATTCCATGTTCAGCTGTAAGAAAAAAAGTTTATCAATCAAAACAACTCAGCCACCAGGTGGATGACCACTACATAAAGTTACAGAGCGCTGGGGTATGACAGTCTCCAATGCTCTCCAATCTTCTGCAGAGTCCCGAACCTTTTCTGCAATTAACATCAGCACAAAACCTGTGCACCAGGAGCTTCATGACACAGGTTTCTAAGGTCAAGCTAGTCATCTCGGTGAAATGTATAGGTGGCTGCAATACTGTTGTCCATATAGTGCATATGAGCAAACAAGGAATAGCACAAATTTCCTATACTGAGGTAAAAGGCTTGAACTCAAATCAGCAAATCCAAACTAAACACACATGTTTTCTTTATTGCTCTTTTCCAGAGTTTTCACTACAGAAGTGGAAAGTGGAAATTCACATCATCCTGCCTCACCCACAAAGCCCCAGTAAGCTTTTTAATGACTGCTCTTTTAATGTTTTCATCGAGCTTAAGTGCCCAGTATTTTGGCTTATGAACACATACTCCACTTTTGTTTTAAGCTAATTAATAAAAACAAAGAGGCAAACAATACTATGCTAGCATGCTGAAATATGGCGTTAAAGATTTATCTTCATCGTGTTGGTATGCTGGCATTAGACTTTAGCTCGAAAGATTTGTTATGTCCAAGTAGAGCCTCACAGAACTGCTGACACAGCGACTCTGTGAGGCTTGTTATGGGTTTGCTTTTGTGACCACAATTATTTGTGGTTATTCTTTTTCCATCAAGGCCTGTAATTTCATCATTTGCTATAGCCAAATGCTTGCATTTCCGAGTGCTCCTCATTTCTTTGAATATCTGTAATAAACAGTCACAAATGTTCCCTGGACATGTCGCAGTCGACTCGTAGCGGAGGAAGGAAGCAATAGCAATGAAAACTTTTGTAGCATGAGTAAGAGCTTTTTCAAGACAAAGCGAAAGGCCTAGCTGGAAACACAACAAGCTGATTTATGCTTGTGTTGATGGAAAACCTGTTGTGGATGCTTTTATGAATGATTTCACTCTCACTGTTAAACATTTGTACAAAACATTGTGTCTTAAAAGAAGAAGAAAACCCCAAAGACGTTAACACTCTAAATAGGGTCCTGGATTTTTGCCGTCAGCTAATCCAGCCATCTGTCTGTCTGTTGCATGTGATAAAACCACTTTTCAAAGGTGGCATAATGTGAGTCATTTTTCATTCACTGTCAGTCCAACAGTGATGCATCAGCTCAGTCTCCAGTCAGACACATAGCACTGCTGAGACCAAAGAGTAATTGACTGGAACTCAAGCCAACGGGCACAGGAAGGTCCCCGAAGATCGGCTGCCGCTCTTCTCCTTAAATACATTAACATTGATTTTTTTTTTTTCACTGTGCTCTTGTCATCACATACTGTGCAGGTCATGGATCAGAATACACTTTAGGTAGTGGACCAGGAGGAGAATGTTTGATATACAAACAGTGCTGTGCAAAAGACTTGAGCCACCACATATTCATTTATGTTTTGTTTCCAAGGCTTTCTGAAGCTCTTTTACAAGATTTTCTTTGTGCATCGGCTGCTTTTTCACTCACTTTCATTCCAGTCCTTGTATCTGACCATTTTCATAGGATTAGTTTTTGTTATTTAAGCCACTTACTGTAACTCACTCATTCACCTATGAATCATTTAAGGGGTGAACTAATATTGTTACTATACACAATAGATAACTTAGCAAAGAACCTATTTTAAATGGCATCTTTAGGCCTTTTTTGATCCGCAGCTTGTCACAAAAATACATTTTGTTCCAGTTTCTTTAGGTTAATCTATGAAAAATGCCAAAGTTACTGTTTCTCAGGCATAAGATAATATTTTGCACCAACAATAAGATTCCTGAAGAGTTGTTAGCCAAAAACATTGCATATTTCGGTGTGCAGTGCATTCTTGAAGAAGACCTGGCAGGCCTGAAAAACTACAGTAGATGAACACTATCTGAAAGTCTTAAAGAAATAAGAAAAAAGCTGCAAAGACCTCACACAGGTCTACATCCCCTACCCTGCCTCTCGCCCAAAGGCAGATGGGATAGGCTCCGCCCCCCGCGAGAGTAGAAGAGGATGGATATATTATATGGGACTTTTTTTTAACTTTCAGCCTTTTACTTTGATGATGTGAATAATAAAGTTGCACTAAATCAAAATAAATATGACTTCCAATAAACAAATTTAAAAAATATTCACACTAACAGAGTCCCTACACTACTCCCAGTGATCTGCTCTGGACTAAAAGTAGCATCAAAATTAAAACAGGCAAACTTCTGTCAAAACAGTCATGCCACAAAGCTGCTAAATATATACTGCTGTATTTTTTTGTGAGCATGTGTGTAAACAAAGACAGTGACTGTGCTGCACGGCTGCCTGTGTAAATACATGTGGAATTCAGTGTAAAAACATGGCCTCTTGTTTCTTATGTAAACACACAGGTACACCATTGGGAAAAACACCATCCATTTCAATTAGGCGCTGCTGATAATGACAACTGAAGGCCTTCATTTTAATTACAAAACTGCGTGATTGCAATCACAGTCAGGCAGACTGCTCGTGCTAATGAAAATATTATACGTTTAACAGTGTGTGGAAGGGAATAAAGCAAACCAATGTAACTGAAGTATAATCACCAAATCAGAAAAAAGGCAATTTATGAGTTTTCTGCACACTCTTTTGTGTGCATCATTGCAAAATAATAAACCTTACAATTTAAAAAAAAAAACAGCTAGAAAAGGGCTTATTCTCAATAAATCATGTGGCATATAAGAGAATTATCTGAACATCAGAACAGCATCAATATGCATTATCAAAATAAATATATTACAGACAGGAAATGGCAGATGATGAATCCTTGGAGGGCAGACATAACCTTGCACTCCAAACTGTCAATATTCCCCCGAGAGTAAAGCTCATGCTCACTCTCTCTACAGAAAATGCATTAGACAGAGACGATATCCTGGACTCGCGCCTTCAATCTATTACACACAACCACTAATCTGTTAATTGATCTGGCAAGGGGAAAGGAAAAGTGTGTGTGTTTGCGTGCATGCGTAGGGGATACGATGCTGAGGGATGACACGACTGAATAAATATATAATCTTTTATAATGGGTTCAGGGACCTGGAGTGGATGAGAGCTTGCTTTTGTTTGGAGTCCCCCTTTAAGAATTCATCCAAACCAGTTTGTTGTTGGCAGCCTACAGCTAAGACCAGAAACAATATAGAAAGATTTCCCTCTAAATAAATGTGTGCGCATACATCAGTGACAAGATTCCAGTAAAACGTAGGAGAAGATCATGCTTATGTAGGATAATGTGGGACTCTGTTTGGTATGTCTGACTTAAAACATTAACACACATAAAGTGTTGCAAACATTACCTACCCACAAGTATTTGGTAAATAAGCACAGAAGGAGGCTAGAATTGCCTCTATTTGCTTCATCCAGTCAAAAGTGGAGAATTTTTTTAACTCTATTATAGCTTCATTTCCTTTTATGTTAGTTTATATGAGATTTGCTGAAACACTAAACCTTTTATCAAAATGGAAACCCCACAATTACATCTTATTCAGTGCAGAGGTCTTTACATGCCACACTGCCCTCATTCACAGTACAGGTGTGTTTATAGTGCTGCATTATAAGTAAGGGAGGTCATGCTTGCAGGGCCATTGTTAATTTTACCTGAGCTTTCTCTACTGTGAAAAGTCAAATCTCAAATGTGAAAAAGGTCAATGGTTATGGGAATAACGTCATTTAAAAACTCAAATGTTAACCTGATGGTGGTGCTGGATGTAAAAATAATACGAATAATAAAATGGGGAGAATCCCATATCGGGCAGCGACGAGTGTGCATGTCTAAAAGCTTTCAGCCTCATCTCTAAAGTAGGCTACATATTGACATACTTCATCCAGTAAATGCAAACTTGGACCTCCAGGAGATGATACTGGAGTGAAAGGACGACACTAATGACTCTGATCATTTCAATCAAAAGACGACGGACAACAATATGCTGCAGAAAATATCAAAATGCAGCACTGTTTAAAGGAAATATTAGAGCAGTGCCAAGAATCATACCAGCTGATTGGCCAAACATACACTGACACATTTAAAGCGGTCAGCATCGTGTTAACGCCTTTAAAGGACCTTTCAAGCTGTTCTTTCCTGATAAAAAAGGACATTCCAGCATTTCTGTTTCAGTGTTTTTATACTCTGTATGCATGTGATCCATGTTGTTGCCTTCTAGGATAAAAGTGGAGGTACAACTGGTTTCATAAGCAGATAATGCACTTTTGTACAGCCTTCACGTGGCTCGTACTACAAAGATTAAATGAAATGACTGATGTGTTACCACGTTTGATCCAGGTTCTGAAAGTAATACATTGTGAGGATGATCGCATTTTGCATCGGTGAGTGCTTTGATTTTACTCAAGCCCACTTGGTACCAAAGAGTCTTTCTACTTTTCCGAGGGGAGTCGGAGAAGCTGAAGGAAGCTCAGAGTGGAGAGTCAGGGGGATGGCAGCATGCATTCTTTCACTGAGAGTGTAATGAATGCAAAAGTGTTTTTTTGATATTACTCCGCTTCTCAGCCGCTAAAGGGATTAGGAGCCTGATGAAGGCTGGGGTGTAGGTGATAAGAGTCAAAAACAAGAAGAAGTGAGTCATACGCTCTGATCCTTTCACCACCGTCCTCACCAGCAGATTTTTAGCATCCTCCTCTGCGTGACACAGACATCCCCCTCGGAGACATAAGGAGCTTAGATGATGCAGCATTTTTTTTTTCCTCCCTCCTACAAGAAAAACTTGAAGGAGACTTGCACTAATAGCGAGCTGGCTGCTTCTGATTTGAAAAACAGGTCAAGCTGTAATTTTATATGTTAACTATTTAATCATGACTTAGCATTACAAAAGAGTACAAGCACGCACTTATATTCTTGAGGTTAGAAAAACCTACATTTATGCTGCTTCACCTCCACGCAATGCACGGTTTAACCTTCCATCGTTTGTTGTATTTATATCTCTGCGCTCTCCTTTGCTCTGGAAATCAGAGAGAAGAGATTACAGAAAATCCCGTCTTTCAGGTGAGAAAGTGGGATTAAAAAGCAGGCTCAGAGTACAAGGTGTGAAGAATCCCCCTTTTCCTTCCGGATGCTCACAGTGTTTGGTGTGAAGCAGGATGTTGAAGGTGCACTGTGTGCAGTTTGATTATCCGATTAAAAGCAGCATTACACGTTAAAAATTAACTGCTGGCTTTGCATGGTTTACTGTGAGAGCTTCTAGGAGGTAGCGTGTCCATGTATTATTCTTGTTAATATACTGACACCTAATGGTAAAGCAAAGCACGTGGAATAACAGTGCACTGAACAGTTTCTCCATTCAAAATCACTGGGTAACTGATTCCAACCAACATTACATCCCCAAACAATTCCCATTTTTGTTCAATGTGAAATTCCAGAAAACAAGAAAATCTTCTGATCTCATATTTCATCCCAAATAAGTCAAATCCACTTTGAATAAAAGTTTAATTCACAAAAATACATTGACCAGTATAATGAAAATGTACTAAAATGTACTTTAATAATCCATAAAAGCTGGAACATCATTGACAGAAAAACACAAGAAGCATTATTAGAGTTGGTTTAGTATAATATATTTCAGCTTCGAGAGACATAGAAATCAATCCTTATTTTTCCCCATATTTCTTCTATAAAAGACCCATTTTTTCTGAAGCATTGTTATGCAAAAAGAAAAATGGCAGAATATATTATGGGAGCTATGAAATCCCGGTGACTGAGTATAAAATTAAGTCACATCAGAGAGAGATATCGGCAGAAGAGAAGTCCATGAACAAGAGGGCAAACAAAGAAAACAAAATGTAATAAAAATAATAATAATACATATCATATCATAGACCTCGATCTATCATCACTGACATGACAGGCGTGGAGAATAGGTGTATGGCTATAAAAAAAAAAATCTCACTTTTCCACTTTGATTTCACTTGAAAACATCTACACGTAATAACTGATGCTTTTTTTCATGCTCGTTTTTGAAGAATATTTATAATCATACAACTAAAGAGGTCAACTTCCATGTCTTTCAAATACAATATTGAAAAAGATGAAAAATACTGAATCCAAGTTCTAACTTTGTTTTCCTTCTTAAATGCTGTTATTTCTTTATGTTAAGCTGTCAAAAAATAAAAATAAGGGGCTGGCCATGTAGGCAGCTCGTGGACTTTTTTTTTTTTTTTTTTTTTAACTTTCAGAGGCTTTGCTGCATTTTAATCAGAACATCGTCAGTTTGTGGTGCTGTTGTTGGTGCAGAGGTGGACGCTGCCCGTTCAGCGTTCACACTCAAACTGAGACACAGAGGAAGGTCCTCGGAGGCGAGAGACCAGAGTCTTCTCTCTCTTACTGTCTTTCTCTTTTCATTCTCTCTGGTGTAGATCATCCTCATCTTTGATAGGAGCAGTTCAGTCAGCTGATTCACCGTTTATGGCTGATGGAGGAAGGGTGGGGTCGGGGCTGTTGGAATGCTGGCACGTTCCAATCAGGGCAACAGTTCTTCATTACAGCATTTCTGCAAGACAGCACACTGTCAGTCGTTCCATAGCCAACCCAAACCACCCTCAGAAAGAAAACTAAGGCGGCAGTGCCCTCTAATGGCTGCTGAATGGCATTGCAAGTGTTGCAATTTCATTAGAAGAAAAAAAAATACACGGGCATATAGCATATATTATACCACTTTAAAGTAAAAGCATTAATGATTACAAGAATGATGTGCATAAACCTGGGATTTTAACACTTAAAAATAAAATTATAAAAAAAAAAACTTATAACCTGCTTTTTGGACCCTTAATACAAAGTTTTGCATTCTTGAACCTCTTAGCGCTTTTCTTGCATCTTAACCAGACCTTGGAAAAGAGATCAAATGTTTTACACAAAGCCTCTGGGGAAAATCGCACCTCAGAGCAGAAAGTGAAGCCAGCAGTCCAAGAGGGAGCACAGAGAAGTACTCCTGCATTATGTTCCTCAGAGGCACTTTCAGTGCCAAAGGCTTTAGAAAGCAGAGTGATCAGCATTTTGTGGCTTCTCTCAGCTGAGCAAAACTTCAATCAGTCCTTTTGCCAAAAGTCATGTGATGAGGTCTGCCGAGTTTCTGCTTGGGATGTTTAAACACTGATCAGGTGCCATATTTCCATTAACAGTCTGAGCTCTTAGCTCATGCTCAGCCTGTGCTTAGTGTAGCTGCTGCAATTAAATGAAGGTCTGTCTGGGCGGACACAGAGCTGCTGGTGTTCAACTCACAAACAGCAAAATGAGAACAGAGCACAAATAACATAATAGGAGTATATGCATGATGCTACAAGTGCAACTAGCAGGCTCGTGATTCATTTGCAGCCCAAGCTACCTTTCAGAGAGGCAGTGACAATAGGTTGGTAATGAGCGCAATAACAGATGCCCTGCAGTAACCATTCTTATTTCAAGTGTTCATGCGGTCTACTCTCATGTTGTTATAATCACATTCTGGCTACAGCAAATCTTGTTTTTCTTATTAGTCTTACAGTTAGCTTTCATAACTTCCATATGTTGTTGCTCGGTTTCTGATGAAGTATTCATTAACAGACCTCTTCAGACACATAGTAGATCTCCTTCAAGAATATTAATGATAGCTTTATTTCATAAAGGTGTTTGGAATCTAGGGCCATGCAAGCTATCAGCTCCCTAAATTTATCCCTCTCCCAGTGAATACAACGACAGATAAAACCAGAGACTCAAAGTTCATGAGCTCATCAGGTCAGCATGCTGGGAAAAAAGCCACAAACTGACATGTCCCATTAACTCTCTGCGTCCTGTCTGTGGCTGGCACTGTATCCCCTCTCTCCCTCTCGCAGCCTATGAGCTGGTGGGCTGTGAGCAGTGGAACAGCGAGGTTGAAATCCCGTTAGTGCTGGTTCATTGGGCTGGCCGGCGTGAGTCGGGTAGGGTGGAGGTGGGGGGTGCTGGGAGTGCTGACGCCACCCTGGGGCATGCTAACAGAGGCCCCCGCTCTCACACACTGGAGCTCTAACTGACCAACACAGATGGGTTCAGACGAGGAACGCAGTGGGTGGTTCAGCGACCCTGCTGTCTGGGCTGGCTACAATGGCACTGTCTGTTTCACTAATCCAGTTTTATCTGCAATATCAAAGTTTTATTCCTCCACCCTGGAAGTTAAAAGTAACTGAAGACGTAAAATCTCTCTGTTGGCTGTGTGAACCTGTCAGGTCTGGCAACACTGAGGTTTTGTTCTGACAACAGAGCCCAAAATACCAGCTAACAGATTGTAAGAGCTTCTAAAAGCGACTGCACTCTAACCAAAACACTGGAGGGAAGAAGGAAAAAAAAAAAAAAAGTTGTTCAGACTGTCGCTTGTTCAGCTACACCCTTTTTAATTTCAAACAACGAAGACTGCAGACAACAAAAACAAATATGAGCTCCATTTTGCTCTTTTAATTACATTTGATTGTTTTCACAATATCATTCACCAACTAACAGCGAATAAACTGTTAAAAGCTTTTTATTCTTGCACACGATTAGATTAGTTTTTTGCTCCAATCCTTATGGCAAAATATCCCATAGGCTTGTCAGTCCTTTATTATTTATCTGTAGGCTTTATGGATGTACACTCCTTATTTGTGGGTTCAGTATAATTATAAAAACAATAGCCAATTACTGATCTGGAAACATTAAAGCAGACTCGGGAGAAGCAGTTCATGTTTGGACATTATATTAAAGCCAGATGTTTATTATTGTGGAAATGCTATGCCACTTTATTACTGACAGGGAAATGTACTGACCAACTGTGAAGAACTTATTTGTCTACTTGGAAAAAAAAGCATAGATCTCTTAAAAAAAACGTTAAGGGTCAGAGTCCTGCTCAAGGGCACATCAGCTTCACTGACACCCAGGCTTTAGTCCTAAAACCCACTCATGTTCCATCCTGCAGCCCTTTGATCACCACCAGATTTAGTCCCCGAGCCCAAACCAAACGCTGGCAAACATTTGGGTATTTAGGCTCCTGTGCTGTCGGCAAACACAGACCAAACAGCTAGTGCAAAGTGTTACGTCATTTGCAAATTCACAAAAGCTAACAGTTACATCTCCTTTGTACAGCGTCTGATCCAGATTCAACCTTTCACACAGCTACTTCAGCAAACAGGTTTAGCCTTTGACAGAAGGTCAAATGACACATCATGCAAACTAGTTTGTTTGAAGCATTCTGAACAGTTTACGCTTCACTATCTTCAAAGTTTGGAAACAATGAGGCCCGATTCAGTTATCTCCATGTGAGGGTGGCTGCACATCCTAAGTTCTTACAAGATTTCCTCAACTGAATAGATTGAGAGTCACCTGAAGGAAACTTTCTACATATGTAGTGGAAACTTTCGAAACTGGTGAGGGGTGGGTTAAATGGGCTCAGTTCTACAATGAGAATTATGACTTCTGAATAACAATGAAGCAAAAGCAAGTACCTAACAGCTTCCTCAATGTGCTGGCCATCTATTAAAATCTCATATATAAGACTTATACAACTGTAGAAGAAACAAGGAAACATATTAGTGTTTACAGAAAA
Organism: Oreochromis aureus; assembly: GCF_013358895.1. Classification (NCBI taxonomy): domain Eukaryota; kingdom Metazoa; phylum Chordata; class Actinopteri; order Cichliformes; family Cichlidae; genus Oreochromis; species Oreochromis aureus. The sequence goes on from NC_052946.1 coordinate 35,161,578, forward strand.
TGCTTTGCAGCTCCAATCTGCTCTCATGCTGTAGTCCAGACTTTGACGAATTAACTTTAATTATTGCCTACGGTCATTCTAAAATTAACAGACAAGATCGTCTGTTTGGAAGGATTCACAGAAATAAGCACTTAGCGTGACAGTTTTCAGACTTCCTCATTACCACTGTCCACTCAACACATTTTTTTAAAAATCCTGTGAAAAAGATTTCAAAAGAAGCAGCTCTTCGTCTGGGAAACAACATGCTGACAGATCAGGATTTTCCAGATGTAACGGGCTGCTGCAGCTTGCTGAGGTCTGAAATTTATCTCCAGTTATCGCAGACTGACTCATTCATATAACAGGAATGAAGATTTAAAAAGCATTTCACAGGTCTGAAGGGTAATTCACGGATGCTTTCATTTCTAGACATTCACAAGGCCTATGCGTCATCAGTATCAATGAAATGATATTCACTGAATGACGAGTGAAGTTGTTTGTAGACTGTAAGAGAGCTAATGACAGATCAGTGTTGTGTATCTGCTGTTAGGTGGAAAAGTTCCTCTTCAGACAGTTTTAACCCAAGAACCTCTCTTGTATCCAGTTAAATGAATCACAGGGAGCCAGGTCAGGCATTACCTCATGTTGCTTGCTATTTCACACACTATAATTGTGTAATCTATCGTCTCTACCTGAACCCTCTCTTATACCTCCAGCTGCCTGGAGGGGGGGCTCCATCTCTAAACTGTATATTTTGAGTTTCTACAGGTATAGTAACCACTACAGACAGTTTATTTAGACTATAAAATTAAAGTTGTTTCGACTTAACCGCACGCAAACAAACCCACATGACTAAAACGACAACTGATGTATGCAGTACAATCGGAGACAGCAGGAAGATCAAAGCCATTACATAACAATTAATCTGACAGCTTGTCTATGAATCATGAAGTTGTGAAGATGCCAGCTGCATGGGTATTTAAGACTAATGTGTTTTGAAACTGTAGACACACACACACACACACCTGGCTCAGAGCTGCTGCAGGGGCTGAAGGGAGAAGGGTCTTTAAAGCAGGACACAGTTGGATTTCTTTTTTGCCTTCTTCTTTTCCACTGGCGTTTTCCTATTTATCTGTCTGACCAAGTCATAGAAGATCTAAGAGAGAGAGAGAGACAGCACAGATAAAATGTTAATAAAGCTCTAAACCTTATACCTTTAAGTAGCCACACACAGCCTCGTCACTAAATGGATTTGTGTGACAGTTTGCAGACACAAGGTTTAACAGGATGTAGCCCAGACAATCAAGTATAATCCATCTGAGCTCATTATTACCTACATGTTAGAGAAACCTTAATTATGTGTCTTAAATAAATACAATTCTACTGATGATTGCAGTACACACATCCAACTGTGACAGACGGAAAACAAACTGAAAAATATATAGAGTTGCGTTTTTGGAGGGGACGTTTGTACTCACATCAAGGACGTTGATCTTTGACTTAGCAGAGGACTCTAAAAAGGCACAGTGGTTCCACTGTCTGGCCAGGTTCTGGCCCTGCTCCTTCCCCACCACACGCTCATCCTCCAGGTCGCACTTGTTCCCTACAAGGATCATCGGCACCTGAGGACAGGTAAGAGCAACCAGGTTCTGTTTGTGCCCACATGATTTATCCCCCATTGTCTGGTCATATATTCCTTGTTCATGCATTTTTAAAATTTCTTTTAATGTAAAACTTAACATTTTATTCACAAAAACTTTTCAGATTCCTCCAAATCCATTTGTCCTTACAATCTAGACTCCACTCTGTATGTCAGCAGGCTTTTTTAGGATTTAATATACATCCTACAATTTGTATTATTCACAGCTGAAGCTGTAGTCTAGCTTCACATCCGACACAGATAAATTAGAAGTATACAGGATACAAGTATACAGCTTGAATCACAAGACTGTACATAATGACAAAGGTGTTTCCTGTAAACACGTTTGCATTAACTTTTCTTTTAGACTTGACTCTACTTTTTGTAAACTTAATCATAAACCTTTTAATGCCATCTTGCGGTGAACAAGGACCCTTCTTTGGAGGCGCAGCTGGGGATGTTACAAAACAAACATCATCAAGATTGTTTTAATCCATTTGTCACTCTTTACTCTACCTCAGGGAACGGTTAACAGTATAAAGGCCTGGGCTTTTTTATTGAACACACCAGCCACACACATACAAACAAAGGGGTTAAATCTCTGGGTGGACTGAAAGGTAGTGAAAAAGCAATATTTGCAAAGAAATGTACAACTCAAAGTAAAAGACTGAAGAGATGAGTATTAACAGTCAGTGAGTGTTCTTTTCTCTGAGGCCTGAATTGGAGGGTCACAAAGATGATCAATAAAAAACGATCTCCTTCCCGGTGGGAAAGTAAAGAAAATCATTTAGGTTACACAACTGTGTCCAGAGAGATTAAAGAATCAATATGAACTGACGAGGAAGGTGGTTTATTTTTAACTTTTGTTTCTTTAAAAGGGAAATAAATTAAAAGCAAAGCTGAGGGGACAGTCACTGAGATTAAGTGCAGCCGGTTTTGGAAACTCCTAAAACAAGCAATGCTGCTTCTTTTGTTCTCTCAAATGTTTTAATAACCAAGGTCCCCTCAAAAAAAGAAAAAAGAAAAAAGAAAGCCTGAGGAGGACAGAGTATTCTGGGCAAAACTTCAGCCTCAACTGTCAAAGTAGGCAGAGCTGGGGCAGTCAGGGTGTCGGGATGCGTCTCATCCTGCCTGCTGTTTCCTGCCCGGCTATCTAGGGAGAATGCTGGCCCGGAGGAAGTTATGACAGCCCCGCCCAGCTGGGATAACATCGCTTTCCTTCCTGAATATTTTCAAATGTTTCAGCTGGATTCCATGCTCCAGCTGCTCTCTGGAATTATATGACACAGAGAGTCTGTGTGTGGATGTGTTCATTCAGCCTGTGCTGCATTTCCACATTGAAACTTGGCTTAATAAACTAATTACTGTAAAACTGTATGTTAGAAAACATCTCAGATGTGAGGAAGACTTTAAGATGTTGTCACAGGGTTCATTCACGGGATATCTGTGTTTGTGATACAGCTTTGGAATCAACCGATGGAAAAATTCTGCATGCAACAAAAGAGGCGCCAATAATATATCAGCTGGGGAAGTCTATTTGTGGCGCCAAATAAATTTATGCATGGGAAATCCTGCCTTCGCTCTCTTCTGAGGATCTACAAATGCCCCCCCAGACATGTCTTGTGGATGTGGAAAATCTACATATTTTTAAGGAAAATACCAGTATCCTGACATGCGCTCACTTGTCCATACTCTTTCTCCCCCCCCAGCAAGTCTTCTTTTCAGAGGTTGCTATTGGAACACTACCGCCAGGCTTCTTGAGACAAAGTAAGCTATAGGGTGAGTATTTTGCGCCCTTTCTATGGGGCAGATGACAGGAAACTGAGATGTTTAGATTAACCCCACAGAGGTTGGTGGTTGATGTTTGATATCTAAACAAATCGTCAAGCTGAACTGCTGAATGACACTTCTCCCAGGGGTCCCGGGAGAACCAGTGGTATGCTCTCCTAACACAAACTCTTGAGTCAAGCTGGGATAAAAAGAATGGTGAGATGGCTGAAAGGATGGAGGTATGCAGGGAAAAAAAAAAAAAAAAAAAAAAAAAAAAAAGTTCAGCATCAGCAGAACACAAGGCAGCATTAGCCTACTTGAAGAATCCACACAACCCACAGAGAATCTGTTCAGACTTTATTAACATGCTACAGACAGGTCGTATCCCGCCCACAATGGCACGCCGAAGATTGGATTGTGGGTAACAGTGAACAGGCGGATACAGAACGACAAAAATGAATGGAGTTGGTTCTTTAAAATGGAGCAGTGAGTCACAAGCATTGGAGTCAGGCATTACTACCATCCTAGTCACACGGGCAGAGACTGAGGTGGCCCGGAAAAGTCATGAGACCTCTCTTACATAAGAAGTGTGAAAGGAAATGAAGGAAGTGAGCTTTAATTCACTAGTGTCTGCTCACTTACTTTATTTTTGCCACTAATGGCTCTTCTAAAGAGATGGAATTTGACCCTACTGTGTTCAATGAATGTACAACCATTAAAAGCCCTTTTAATTGAGCCTGGTGATATTAAGTGCATCTGTACATTTTGCCCGCTTTGCAGTAAATGGTGCATGTCAGAGCTGAGAATAAGAACAGCTGTAGCAGCATCGACAGTTTCTGCTTTAGCTCTGCAGTCACTTGAAAGATTTCTCAAACTAAGAAATCTGCCTTCTTGGAAGAAAAAGGGAAAACATGCCCAGCATTTCCTTTGGTCATGCATTCTTGCAAGGGGCAAAAAAGGATAAACAGATATCACGGCTATCAAAGGTAAGGGCACAAATGACCAGTGGACTGATAGCTGGCAGAGTGGCCATAATAGCCAGATAAGCTGAACTGTTTAAACTGAAAGACGTTTTCAAAGGGAACAGATTTCCAGAAGAAAAGAAACATCAACTCTTTCCTTGCGTGTCGAGAAGCCACTGGTCCTGCAATCCATCTGTTAGCCTGAGGCTAACCTCAGCTCCCAAACCATGGAAAGCCTAATGAAGAACCACAGCTTCACAACCCAGAGTTTTTGATGAGCTGAGGCTCTCCTTGCACTTCATGCCTGACAGTCCAATCACCCACATAGAGTGCCAGACCACATCAACACCACAAGGCTGGCCATCAAACAGAGGGGGGAAAGAATGCAACAGAAGCTGAAAAGGCCAGTTCAAATAAAAGCAGCAGAATAATTGCACAAATATAGAGTAAGGGGAGCAAGAAAAAGAGAAAAGAGAGGTATTCTGCTCCAGGCTAGACAGAGGCTTTACAGATGGCTGACGGGGAACAGAGAGACGTAAGGAAGCAAAACCAAGAGGGTGGGTTATGGTAACATTCATTCCCTCAAGAGATCACCAAAAAAGGGCATCTTAGATCCTGCTGACGCACTATCGGCTCGACCAGAGAGGGGATAGAGGGCTTACTCGCTCCAGCAGTCCCACAATTTAGCAGATACATAGAAAACTGGAAATGTGCTGGTGACAAACAACAAGCTTGGAAAATAAGGAGATGACACATGCTCTTATTTGTAGCGTCGATGTGAGGCAGGCCTGATGGAGAAAACCACACAGTATACAGAAAAAAAAACCCACAGGAGTAAGGGTTTAACATCCAAGATATTCCCCTACTTTTCTCCTTAGCCTAGTGAGCACGAGTGCTCGGTGTCTACAACAAACACTGATGAAACCGCAGGGACATACACACACACACACAACGTTAATATTAATCAGTGCTCAGTTATGCAGAGTACACAAGTTTGCCACTGTTTATACTCTATAAACATAACACTGTGACACTGATTGTGTTATGTTCAGATAATACAAATCTGCAATTAATTGCATAACACAGAGTGATTATAGTGTTGAATGGTATCTATAGCAACAGTCTGATCAGGCCCCTGAAAAATGTAGGCAGCTGAGCCCACGGACACAGGGCGTTTAGGTCTAACTGTACTCGTTGCCACTACTCTGCTTTATACAGCCCACGTGATTAAAGAAAATTTTAGCCACAAACTGATAAAATTATAAAACACTTGTACGCTTACACCAGTATGCAGTATACTTACATCCTCTGTGTCCTTTACTCGTAGAATCTGTTCTCTCAGGTCTTGGAGGTCGTTGAAGGTGGACTGTGCTGTGATGGAGTATACCAGGGCGAAGCCTTGGCCATTCTTCATGTACAAGTCCCTCATAGCTGTGAATTGTTCCTACACAAGGGGAAAGAAAGATGGAGAGGCTATGAGCACTGTCATACAGCTTCCAACGTTTTATATAATTTTTACTGATTGTTTTTTTTTTTTGTTACTCTTTTGTTCGATGCACCAGTTTGACAATTACATTGTAATCTTCTCACAGATATGCAAACTTGACTGGATGGTTGAGTCTAAATAATCATTAAATCATTTGTCAAGCTTAGTTTGTTGGCTCTAGATTGTCCCTTTTGTTTTGACTGGTCCATTTGTCAGAATTAAAACAGAAAAAAAGAAAATAAGCAATTTCAGGCCAGTGTGCGTCGATGAAACTGAACACCATTTTATTATAAACTGAATAATCACAGTGGATTGGTTGAAATCCCACTGGATAAAGAAACAGTATTGTGCAGGATAACAATTCTTGGATGTCTGTCGGGTTTTTCAGCAAACGCACACACGCACACTGTAATGCAACGTGGGTCTGTTATAGACAAACCCACACTTAAAACAGTTTTTGCACATATCTAGGATAAGAGATGATGTGTTTCTCAGTCGCCAGTTCCCACACAGACAAATGTTTCAGACATTTTCTTGCACGAGGACACCAGTGGGGGGTAGGGGGGCAGAATCAGACTAATGTTAGATTGTTTTAGAATATTTTGTACACCAATCATAGATACACCATAAAAAGGCATCACAGTGTCCGCTCATAACTGGATGTCATTTCAGCTAATAAAGATCTCATTGCCCAATGTATCTGTGAAATACAACTTGTTTTAATGTTTCACAGTGTGCCAGACAGTCACATCTTGTATCAAATATCATTTATGAATATGTAAAAACTGCAGCTGAGGAAAAAGATATCTGGTGCCAGGAGTCTGTTTCTTTTCCCCCAGATTGAGCCTGAGTAGCATTGACTAATAGCATCTGAGCAGGTCACGCTCGAATGCAGGTAAACAGTGTGTGCAGAGAGAATCGACTGCTTTCTGACTACAATTTAGCTTTAAATACATACATAAATAAATAAAATATGACTGTTTTCCCTAGAGGCCAAATTACCAAACAATACCTAATGGATTCTCTGATCTGAATCACCTCTTGATTTACTAAAATACATATTCAGGAGTGCATATGCACAGCAAAGCTGGGCATCTGGAGATTTCAGTGGCAGTGACTTTACTTACTGTGCCGGCTGTGTCAAGAATTTCAAGCATACATTGCTGGCCATCTACCTCCACTTGCTGTAAGAAAACACATGTAAGAGCATCTTTAATTTCGGGTCACTGAGCAAACAGAATTCATAGGTTATATTCATAGGTCATACACTGAAGACTGAAAGAGACAGCTAACACTGAGGGGAAAACATGAAAGCAACCACACCAGTAGTATGAAGTCGCAGGGAAAAATAAAGAATGAAAACTAGGAATGAGAGGGTAACAGTGAAGAAGCAGTTGAATGAGAAAATTTCCAAGCACAATAATATGTGAACCTGAGGAGCAGCTGGTAACAATCAGCTCATTTCAAGCCAGCACTCTGCCTCTCACGGGACACTCACCTTTCTGTATGAGTCTTCTATTGTAGGGTCATATTTTTCCACAAAGATTCCTTGTACAAACTGAACTGTCTGTAAAGGGAGACACACAGAAAGCCAACATCAAACTTCTGGAGTAGCACATGCAGCCAAAGTGCCATATCATCTAACACTTTGTCCACCTACGATCATCACAACTAGACAGGAATGAGGATGTTCATGAAGCCCAGCTGTGACCAAAAGCACCACATAATTATTCTACTGGCACACTTCTAAATCTGCATGTGCTTGAACTCTGACCATTTTTATTTATCAAAAAATATTCAGTTAGAATAGTAAAATGTAGAAAGTACAAGGGGTGATCCCGAGTTTAGGATTTGCACTTGTTTCCTCATTGCTGTGAACCCAGAAGATGCAGAGAGTTAAGAGCTTTCAATGCAAGCAAAATTGAGTAGCGCAAAAGAAGTTACAATAAAATAAAGTTTAAAAAAAAAAAAAAAAAAAAAAAAAAAAAAAAACTGCCTGCACATTCACATAAAACAATAGTGGATGACAGGATCACAGGATCCTTTTCATGGTAAACAATAATCCTTTTAGTACATCCAGCCAAGTGAAGAAAACTCTTCTAGATGTCTATTATCCAAGTCTACCACAATGAGAAGACTTCAAGACAGCAAACAGAGGGTTCGCCACAAGGTAAAAACAATTTAGCCTCAAAAATGTTGAATATAGTATCCAGCAGTTTAGGCCAGATTAGACCTAGAAATGCAGAGGTGCCAGCCCAGTGTGGAAACAGCATTATTTAGACCAATGAAATGAATCACTCAGTAAGAGAATAATATGAAGCAATAAATATGGAGAAGGCTTGGAAAGAGGCACACATCTCCATCTGTAAAAACATGCTGTAGGACTGCATTAGCATGTGTAGCTTCCAATAGCACTCACCATTTACCAGTGATGTGACAAAAGACAGAGGCAGCTAACTCTGAAGCATATAGGAATATACTGTCAGTTCAGATCATTGACAGGCCAGTGTTTCACAGTACAGATGGCCAGAAATCTAAACCACACTGCAAAACCAACCCAGAAGTTTTTGGAGGTTGAAAAAAACAAAACAAAAAAGAAAAACAGAAATATTCTGCAATGGTCAAGGTAATCGGCTGATCTCAATCAAGAAAAGAATTTACATGCTGAAGACAAAACTAAAGGCAGAAAGCCCCACAAACAAACAACTACAGTCAGCTGCATCAAAGGCCTGGCAAAACATCACAAAGAAGAAAAGCCATCTGTGGTGATGTTCATGGCTTCCAGACTTGGGCGGTATTAAAAATGAACATTTTATATATAATTATATTAGTTTTTCCAATTACATGTGAGGCCTGTGCATAAAAATGGTTATAATGCCAATGTTTCTGATCTTCAATTGCATAGCAGTTGCTTTATTTCAAATCTCATATGGTACACAGAGGCTAAATTATGATAAATGTGTCACTCTCCAAATAAACGGCGATGTCCAAGTTTGGATTGTGCTCATAGTGCTGTGCATAGCAGCAGGTTTACATTGGTGGGGTAGATCAAGTTCACCTAATAACATCTTAATCCTGCCCATTTGAGGGATTAACCTGACACCTGGTTGAAATTAGCTGAGCAAAGCATACGACACATTTCACAGGCATCTGAGGTCTCCTGACAATAAAATACATCACTGCTCTGGTTCTGTTCTCTATCAATCTTAAGAAAAGTAAAAACCAGATTACGATGTCTAGACATACAAACACAGATGAGCTTAGGACTGGCACACTTTGAACGTTTCAAAAACCCTAACAATAAAACCATTATATGTATTATATGTATACATGCAGCTAGTATTAATAACACAGGCCTTGGAGATAGATTAAACCCTTGTCAGCAAACAAGCATGTTCTCAATAAATCCTTTACGAAAAAATTAAAACAGTCAAAAGACAGTTTCATCTGGGCTCTATAAACCTCCATAGTTAACAATCTTTTACCGCATAGTTTCCTTCAAAAGCTAGCAAAGCCTCTTGCTGTTTTATTGACAATTATCTACAAAGTCTTTAGGGAACACATGGCAGGAGTAAGAGGCAGGAGATGCAAGAAGAGGTTTGGAAGGCCATACTCACCAACGCAGACTTGCCCACACCTCCAGAGCCTAACACCACTAGCTTGTATTCACGCATGGCGGGATTGCTTCACTGGACAGCCCAACAGTCTGCACTGGACAAACAGGGAAAAATCAAAATTGGACAAACAAAATGAGCAAAGGTGTGAAAAGACAGTGGGGGGAAAAAAAAGCAAAAAATAAATCTCTTTTCAGGCAAATCAAAGGGATTCTTTTTCCTGTCTGGTCTTTGAGTTTTTCCCACTCCAGAAAGAAAGGATTCTAGTCATTCCTGGAGGATATAGAGGAGAAGAAGGACAACAATGGAGGGAACACCCATAAGTGGAGCTGCTTCAGGGTGGAGGAGGTGAAGAGTATGTGACCCCTCTCTAACAAAAACCAGCTGTGCTGTGTATGTGTAGGGGGGAACTGAAGGAGAGAGGAGATGATACATTGATCTGGCAGATATTCCTCGTAATGACACAATCATTTGGCTTTCACACACCAAAACACACCCTGCTTCCAGATTTGTTAGTCACTGAGTCAATTTTTGGTTTTATAAAACAGCAATATGGTGGCGGTCTCCTTCGCTTATGACAGAAAACAGCTGAGGGAAGTGGAAAATGTGATGGAAGGAAATTGTGAAGTAAAAATATCCCTTTAAGGAACAAGGAGGTTACGAATCACTGGCACACACTGTGGCGTAAAGTCAGATGGGGTAGCCAACTGGGTCACTACAAGCTGGGCTACAGACTCAGAAGGGGTTTAGATGTAGCTAAGCAATGTGGGGATTTCTGATTCCTTATCTACTGATCTAACTTCATATCAAGCAGTATCTCAGGGTTTTTCCTGGCTCAGAACAGGTCTGTGATGAGTGTGTACACACAGCAATAAGAATAAACTCTGTGTACTTTAAAAGCAATCAGTCTGGTACCTTATTTGGCTGAAATCTTTGTTACTTCTCAACATTTTATAGACAAACATGTCTATTATAGTTGAGGAAATTAAACCCCCATTAACAAAACTGGTTTAGAAAAAACAATATTTTAAATAGGAGGAGATTTTCCAGTAATTGTCAAAGCTGCAGTAAAAAAAGACATTCAAACTTGAAATATAAACAATTCTAAATTACTGATACAACCACAAACTGTGGTGGGGATGTATTTAGAGAATACTAAAAACATTTTAATATCGGTTTTCTTCAAATACACGGCAGCTGACTGCCAGCTTATGTTTTAATGAACCAAGCGCTTTTGGATCAAGGGCTAAAAAGTGCCGCTTGTTGACAGCAAGGCTGTAATGAAAAAAATAAATAAAAATCAGATAGTAGCGCATGCTGAAATTAGGTCCCAAGGACAACTGTATAGCCTCGATTAATCATCAACTCTTTTGCAAACATCAAAAGCCCAATCATCAGCTACTCTGGAAGCAGATGATCCTCTTCTGCACTGCTTTTTTTAAATAGCACACGCTAAAGAAACTCTCAGGGGGAGTGGTCAAAGGACGAAGGACCTCCAGCTTCAATCACAAGCAGGGACCATGTGGGACAAGAAGGCCAGAGTGTGCATAATTCATATTCTCTAATCCTCTGCACTCAAAGAGAAGTTCTCCTTGCATGATTAAGGGAGGGGAGCCAATGGGCAGTGAAGAAAAAGAACAGGGATGCGTGAGTGCTATCCAAACGCGCACCCCTGTACGCTCATGTAAACATTCAAGCACAAAGTCAAGTGCATGCAGTGTGTTACATATACAATGTGGTACAGACAATGTCACACTTAGATTTAGGCTACACTTCACTTGTCAGCTATGTGCACATCACAATTCCACTGTGAACGCTGTGGACTGACCCTTGCTAAGACGGATGACGTCAGGGGCTCGCTCTGTGACAGAGGCACTCAGATTATTATGTGCCGGCTTCAGAGGTCATTATGGAGGATGAGTGTTCCTCCAAAAAAGTGCAGTCAAATTCTAGCTCCCATCTTTACCATTTCAAAACTCAGTTTGCAGCAATTGTTTCTAAGGGTCCACTCCTCACATGTGTCAACCAATAAAGTACCTACATGTTTTTTTAAAAAGGAGTAGAAAGGTATAAAAAGACAGTTTTCTTTACTTGGACAGGCTGACTAGCAGGAATATTTAACATGTTATTGATATGAAAATGTTGGGAGGAATGCACCTACAAACTGTCTGCCAACAAAAATTAAGACGACAATAGAAAAGAAAGCATCACAAACTACCAGGCAGATTAACTACTGTACAAAAAAAGAGAAGTGTGCAAAGCTGAATATGACAACAAAACAAAAAGGTCTGTGTGGATCGCCTTACAAAAAAAAAAAAAAAAAAAAGATAAACCAGAATAAGAGCCAGTCCTGACTTATTTCGAAGGATCAAGTCTCACTAATGGCTGGCTCGGTAAACAGGTTGACGTTCAATATCATTCATCTGCCTTTCCAAAATCAGAAACTCCAAAAAACTCCAACTCTGCCTTTATGAACTACAGCTGGTGACAGCAGTCCTTTTTCTGATCTTTAAAGGTGCTGTAAGCTGGAGGGACCCCTAACAAGAACCTACAGAAGGGGGACAACAGGACCAAGAGCCACTACACCAAAAACTCCAAGGCTGCACAGCAGAACAAGGACTGCTGGTCTATAGTACAAGACCGTGGAGTGGAAGTTCAGCCGCAGCATACGCGGCACACTGTTGAGATAAAAGTAAAATTAGAAAGTAAAAGCACAAAAAAAGACTCCAAATCTGTCATCTACATCTGGAATTTTCAGCACTGTAAGAATTACTTCTGACGTTAGCAGAGGGATTCCTCATTTCACAAGAGACGGAGATGTCGCCAAAATTTTGTTTCCTCTAAGAGTTTGCTGTTCAGCAAGTTAAAAATAATCTTTTCATTTACTGGACTAGTTTAGCATTAGTGCCGATCTCATTCCGATTTCACATCCCCTTTTTCACACAAATGTGATGTTATTTTCAGAACAAAATGGAAATTAAGCCTTACACTCCGGGTTTCAGGGTTTTTCACCGTGTCTCTGATACTGAAAAGAAGTTAAGTTTAATATTACTGACATTTAAAGGAGTTTTGTAATCACCTGCCTAACTGTAAGCAGATCTGACAGGGTATGGTTTCCCTTATTGCAATTGTGGGTGCTTACTACAGCATATAAACAAATATATATTTAAAAAAAATAGTCACAGGCGATCATGTGCTGGAAATAAAAGTAACTGAACTGCCAATGAGTACTGAGACCACACCCAACTTCTAAAAAAAAATTATTTTACATCATTTCAAATTAAAAAAATAATACAGAATACAGGCATGCAGCTGAGAAAGAAAGGCAACCTCATGGGCCTCTCTTACTAAATATTATATAGGTCAAACCATAACCGTCAAACCCAACCTTCATTTTGATCTTAGTCAGACCAGGGGTTTCCCCCTTGCATAGAATATTGCAGTGTCCATTCAAAAGGTTTTCTCCATTATTTAATGCCATACTGATAAAATTATTTTTAAACATTTCAATTTACTCCATCTTAAAATAATGGGAACAAATGAAAGACACCTCGCTTTTCTAGACAGGGGAAAACCATGTACACACCTGTAAAGTTTGTCAGTGTCACACTGACAAATCCTGTCCTGAACACCAGGCAAAGAACCTAAAACCACTTTGGTGGTAGTTCCCCCTACATGACCTGTCACTGGGAGCATATTTCTTTAGCATTATGACTCGCACACAGAGATTCTCACAGTGAAAACAGTACCAGACAAACTACTGCAGCTGCTAAACATAGGTGACAGTAACCCAGCCGGCACTTTCTCACCAATTAGCACTGTTGGCAGCACTGATATAGTTTTTTGTTTCAGCTCCTACCTTCAGGCAGGAGCTTCACAACCATCCATGTATGCACAAACAAACAAGCTGAAACACAGCTTTTACCCGTGACATTGATGAACACAGCCTGCCAATAACATATCAATAATCTTAGTGTAAAGTAATTTATATCCCGCATTTTTATTAATTTTTTTTATTTAATAATTTTACAGTTGTGTTGCTACTGATGCACCACAATAAATATAAAAAAAATCTAAGTCTAGAATCGGATTGCTTTCCTAAACTTTCATATGGCAGTCTATGTATGAAAACAACCAGGCAAAGTCCTGGTGAACTAACACGGAAGCTCAACTACAAATGAAGACCAATAAACCACTAAAAAAAAGGAGATACTGCTACTAATAAAGTATTGAGAAACAGACCAAATTTTCTTAGCTCAGAGTGTCTTAATTGATGCTAGAATCACTGGGCTTGGTGCCATCTTTCACACCCCAAATGAACATATTGATTACAGCTCAAAGAGACTCTGCTTCATGTTTAATTTGCCAGCAACAGATTTTTGTTTCTTTTGAGTTTTCCTTGAACTTGCAGCTACCTGCAGCCTCTTCTGCAAAAAGGTACCAAAGTGAGTGAAAAGAATACTCTCGTTCTGACACCTTGCCTGCATGATACCAGGAAAACTACACACAGCACAAGCCTGCAAACACAGTCACAATACCCGCAAACATACACACAGGGCCATTTAAGGACATCAGCTTTTAAAACCAAACCCCTCTCTTTCCACTGCCCTCAACTACACACTGTCATTCCCAAGAAAACAAACACACCACTGCTGTTAATCTGCTTTCGTAGTAACCCCAGCAAATAAGGAGCGGGAGAAGGCCACATGCCACAGAAAACATGCTCCTCTATGACATCACTGCATCACTCACCCTCTACAGCCAAAGGTATGTATCCATCTAAGGCTGGGAATTGGATTAGGTGGCGCCGGTAGCAAGAGCATGCAGCGAATGCAAGTCTGGATAAACTGCAAAACTTAATTTAGTGAACAGGAGGCTGTTCAGCTAAAGTACAACCTCCCAGGATCCACAATTTCCTGGTCTACTGAGATTAATCCAACAGCAACGAAGCTGTCACACAAACTGACTCAGCAGGATGGGATGACTGACAGCTGCCCTCCGTATCCTCCACCCAGTGCGGATGGTGAACATGCACACATCCGCTGGTTACGCTAGCAGCACAATACCAACTCTTGTGGGTTTTCGCTTGCTTGTCAAACTACATGTTGATGAGCTACGCTGTCAAAAACAAACAAAAAAAAAAACAAAAAAAAAAAACCCCTCTACTTGTGGTTTAGAGTGAGATAACAGTTGCTCCTAATAAGTGTTTTTATATGTTGAAAAGTGCTTGATCGCGTGTTACCTCGACTAAAAGTCGCAGTTCACTACACATAAGAAAAAGAAAACAAAAAGTACTAACTTCAGAGGCTGCTGACAGCTAGTCGATGATTAGAGTATAGACAAAAATATCTACAAACATTCCTTCGATCTTAGTTTAGTTGGGTCTAAGTTTAAAAGCACCTGTAATTTACTGGAGGGCGGGAGATCATTTTACTTTACATGAAATGTAAAGTACATGAAATTTCACCTGTAACAGATTTTCAAGTCCCGCTGTATAAATAGCTTGGCAATTAATTGTAACTAATTATTTTGAAGTGTATCAACTTAAACTTGTCTGTAATTTCCTGTAATTACTGCCAAATTACAAACCTCGCCAGGAAATTAGGAATTTACAAGCTTGTGAAATAAACGCTTACCACCAGAGTTACAATAAAGGGGAATGCCATGTTTTCACAGGTAACTAGAGTAAAATACTTTGTGAAGAAATACTCTCTTTTTTTCTTATCTCCTACAACCTTAAATGTCCCCATGAGTCAGAGCAAAACTGCAGCCAGGCACACAAATTCTGTGACTTAATTATGACAAAGACCCGTAACTGACAAGCCTTGTCAGCTGAATGCATCTGTGTTACTGAGGCCCTGACCTGTAACCACATCCTCTTTCCTAAGCGCAAAAAGGCTTCATGCTGATAGGATGGAAAAGGAGTAGCTACCTACTAAAATAACCTCTTCCAGTCTCTGTTCCTGTTCAAGAATCCTGACAGCAGGCTGGCTTGCTTGCTAAGAAGGAGGGTAGGGGTTATTGGCATAGATGGCATCTTTAAAGTCAGGTTCGAGGAAATGTGTCATTTCAATAAAGAAAAAGTGAAATAAAGTACCCTTGAGGCAGTGAGCCTCTTTGTAAAAAGGGCTGATTAACTGGGAAAGTGACCTGCTGTGTGTTTACAGTTTTAAGGATGGGGCACACACCTTTCCTGCTTCACATCTTTCCCCTGCAGCAGAAATAATACGCGATAGGCTGTCACGAAGCTTGGAGTCAGACAAGAGAAAGTAATTTGAGCTCTTTGGTTATCTCACTGTGAATCTACCTAATTTGCTTAAGGCAGCGGCATATGCTTATCACTTCAGGTCATGCCAAGTCCCTGCAATCTGTGGCTCGGACTAAACCACACAGCACAACACTGTCGATGTGTGATTATTACCACATGAGCTCCAGCAACATTAATCAAATTCTGGTCAAATCATAAGCCTGCTTACAGATAAACCCTTAAAATGGCATAATCTATAATCCACGCGAGTGAGGCCGGCATCTGTCCGCAAGCAGTCTAGTTTCAAACCAGCAACTAGCCTAAGTCCCGTTATCAAGCTTGTTAGCAAAATGCCGCTAACTAGCTAGCTTTAACTGCCTGCTGCGGGCCGCCGACACTTCACAAACCGCTAGCTGCGGCTCGTTAGCAGGCGAGCTAACTAGCCGACACATTCCCGACCTCTGCGCACTATCAAAACACAACCACCCTATCAGAAATCTGCCCCAATCAACCCTACCTTACTATTCCCGACCAAACCAGACGTGGCAAGCACTAAATCAAGCCACACTGCATTGTATTTTCTCGGGAAAGCCACAGCTAACGTTACCTGCCCTTCCGTCTGGCCTTGACTAAAATGGGAGTGCACACTCCGGTATGTACTTGCGGGCAATTCCTCTCCTTTATCCGGCGAAAAAACACACACGCATACACACACAGACACACACGGCGTGTGATGATGAATTCGCTAATGGCCACGCGAGCGTCGGCGCTACGTAGTCCCGTGCAAATGACTTATTATTCGACCGCATTCAGCACGTAGTAAAGTTTGGCTTTCTGCACTTACCGTATCTTGCTCGCTGTCTCCTCGCCGCTCCGCAAGTGTCAGTTTGCCTCGGGCCCGTGCGCGCAGCAGACGTCACTCCCCGCTGATTCTCATTTTTCTTAAAAGGGCATGACACATCGGCCGCGCGCCCCGCGTCATTTGCATGATAACGGACTGCACAGTAATGCTAAGTACCAACACTAGTACACTCACGTAACCTGTTTTATAGCAAATAACCTTTGTTGTAACGTTAAGCAGTGCTCAAAGTTAAGCACTTTCTGGTTGTGAATTATGTGAAAAATGCAAACAAATGTAAAAAAAAAAAAAAAAAAAACAACTTAATTTTGTGTACAAAATAATTACTTTTCACTGAGATTACAAATTGTGTGAGATAAAGTCTAAATCAAGTCTCAAGAGCCCCAAGACCACACGTAAAGTGTATTTTTCTTGAAAAGCAGTCAAAGCTGATTCTTAAAACTTTACCAGCCATCAATTAGACTTTAACGATTATTGATTACTTTAAAGGGGGGAAAAAGGTCCTTGAAAACAGTTAATATAAATATGCCCTACTCCCTTTAATGATTGAGCCAAAGTAGAGCTGACAGCTGACACAACAAATTAACAGTAAATAATCACCAACAAGTTCGGGGACTGATTAAGCATGTTTTCTGTGTCACTGTGTCAAAAAATTTATTCTGGCTTCCCAAAACTAAAAATTATGGTTGGGAAGGTTGCTCATGACGGGCATTTTACACAATTTCCTTATCATTCATAATTAAATATTTTTAGGGGAGGCTGCTGTTGCTTTCCTTATCTCTATTTATTGTTCTGGGATTTTATCAGCTTCAGAAGTAAAGTCTGAAACTGTGCCACGGGTACAGTTCTAAAAATCAAATAGCCCACGTGCCGTGCGAGCTGCATAATTGTCCCCTTTAATGTCCAGTTTCTCATCCGGTGTCCACCTGTAAATTCACAGCACTGGCTCTAGAAGGGATAACTGGTGCATGACACGCACATGCAACAATGTGAGAGGAAAATGCTTCCTTATGTGTCCTTTGTAAATACATCTTTAAAGAGTCAGCTGCACCAAGCTGGGCAGGCAAAGAGGGCAAAAGTGGGGGGGGTTTTTGTTTTGTTTTGCAAGGAGTTCCCTCTAGTGGAGAAGCAAAATCCTGCTCTAGCTTGTAATCTATAGTCCCTAAATGTATTCATAAAGCTCCAAAAGACATACTTTACAACTTATTTCTTTAATGTACCAGAGTACAATCTGTCATACAGATTTAATACAGAATACATCAATCCCTTGCTTGAGTTCTCCATTAATATGAAATGTCTGCCTTAGTTTGTCATTAGCAGTCTTTTCCTCACTTGTGCTGAATGTAAAAACCACCATCACATAAAATAGAACAATCTGACACAACTCCTTACCATTGAAAAATAAATAAATGTAAAACAAACTAATATATTCCAGGAATGGCATCTGTGTGTCTGTGGTAAGATGTTTGCCTTCATAACTCTGAATAAAATCAAATAATGAAAAAAAAAAAAAAAAAAAAAAAAGGCCAACCAAGTGTTGCTGGCCAACCCAAGCATGACAATAAAGGCAAATATAGATTAACATAACTGAAAGCTTTACTGTATGTACATATAATTAATTATGTTCCATGTGTGACATATTTTTTGATAGATTCAACATCTCAGATTCTACCTAGATACATGCAGTCTATACTGTATGTAAACAAAATAGAAAAGCACATCTCATCCTCACAACAATTCTCAGCTGTCTGTATTTTACCACTGCTAGGTGAAACAGATGCACATGACAACCCTGACAATGGCAAAAGGCAGATGTGTACATGGCTCCTGCAAGAAGGAAAATGGTGACGTGTTTTGTCGTTCACTTCTCCGACAGTCCATAAAGTTGGGTGCACTTTCTACTGTTTGATGTGTGGTACTCTGCAGCGCCATTTCTTCTTTTTAACTTCAGCAAGGAATTCAAAAAAGGCCTAGAGGATAAAGAGGTGAGGACTTCCTCTCACTGATATTGTCTGTAGTCTCCAAAGGGAGAGGTGGGCATGGGAGCAGGGGCAGGTTCCTCTGCAAACTGGGGTCCTAAGGAGGAAAAAAACTCAGAGTGAGATCAGAGCCAAAAGTCTAAAAGAGCAAACTGATGAATCAAAAAGACTTCCCAAAGGTCCTCACTGACATATGACGACTGGGTGTTTTTTTCCAATTATTCAAAAACAGTCACAAATTAAAATATAGTCAGTTTCTTCAGAAAGCTGACTCAGTCTTCAAATATTCACATTTTGCCATAACTGTAGTATCATCACTGATAAACACTGTTTCAGAATAAGTTTTAAAGATGATCAAATTCAATATGATGATCAAGTTCTGTTTTGTCCCACAATACAAACACAAGCAGTAAAATTTTGAACATTTGCAGAAAAATCAGATGAGATTTATCACACATATTAGACCTGATGTTTATAATCCATGCTACTGTGTGCATGGTGACTGGATACTGTTTTCGGCAAAGCATGTGAGCAAGCTGGGGGTTGACTAACACTCCTAAAGTACAGTCAACAAAGATAAACATATCAGGCGCTGGGCAACAAGAGCTGAAGTCGCAGTACATTCAGTGTTTTTTTTCTTTGCCGCAGTCATGTCATCTTTCATCTAAGTATTCTTTCACGCCTGATGGCTTCTGGTGCTTAGGTAGACTTTTATGTACAGTAATTTATCACAATGGGTCCTCGTTACAGAAAACACTCTTCAGTCTCTTTCATTGAGTTTAATAAAAAAAAAATCACCTAAGTATAACTCACCAGTTGGAAACTGTGAAGAGGCAAACCTAGTAAGCAGGATTCCAGCGCCCTCTATCAATGCCAGCAGGATACCTCCCATGGCGGCAGAGCCAAACATGGCTACCGGTCCATCTATGGACAAACCAAAAGCATTAATTGACTAAAATCACATAAAACATTCATTTCTGCACTTAAAATGTAAATTCAACAAGACTGAGATGGTACTGTTTGTTAGAAAATGCTCCCACCGTCAATTTTTGTATCAGTTTTAATCCACTATTTTTGGATACAACTTATTATAATCCATTTCAATAAAAGGTATATAGCACAAGTGTTTTCATGCTACTTTCCGCTGCTCGCCATTCCTGACGCAACTCCACTGGAAATGGGAATCTTTTGCTTGTCGGGCGAATGTGTAAACCACTTCTGTCCATTCAATCTTTTGTTAAAGTTGTTCAGAATTACATGAGGACCCCACAGTCCCTGTACAAATATCTTCAAGTTTTTCTGCTCCAGTAAAGTAAGCAAAATGACCAGAAAGTGATGCAAAAACTAATCTATAAAGAGAAGTAGACCAAAATTAAAATATGCAGACCAGTTACAAGAATCAACAACTCCATTTCCTCATACTGACTGCAGGAAAGTCTAAACTGGATTTACTGGACCAGCTGTTGCAGGTTTTGTTTCTTTTTTAAGAAACTCCCACAAGAAGCCACTGAAGTAAAAAGCCTGAAAATCTCACACCCAGGAGGGGTTGTAATAAATGTGGACATGCATGTGAAAGCACATTTGCTGTTTGTATGAGGTATGCAAGTTTTCTGTTGGCTACTCACTTCTTGCAGCAAGAATAGCTCCTGTCATGGCCCCACTTGTTATTGAGTTCCATGGATCCTCCTTCCCTCGCACTTTTACTAAACCGCAGTCAATCATGGAGAAGAGGCCTCCCCATACTGCGAAGCTACCTGCAACACGCCAAAGAAAAGATTTGCATCAGCTGAAGTTATCAGTGAAGATACGCTTGTCACTTTGTCAAGCAATCATCCACGTCACATATTTACACAAGTGACTTCTACCACTAACACACTTCAACAGCAAATAAAGTATTAAAAATTCTGTACACAGATTATGCCTTCGGGCTCCAATAGCAGCTTATTTAATTAAAGGATAATTACTTTAATATACGGAGCTGAAATATTTCCCAAGATTAACTTGTCACCATCGGAACTGCAGACGATGTACAACATGCTGCTGACTACAGCCCATGCTCTTTACAAAGGAAGAGAAATGACCTTTGAAACAGTTCGGCAATTGTTCTTACCCCCGAGCTGTGGGGCTCTGGTCTTGATAGCAGTTAAGCTACCCCTCATTCTGTGGCTCATCCCCTACATAAAAAAGAGAGACAAAAAACATGCATCAGTGGAAATTCACTGTCAGGTCAGGATTTCTGAGACCAAAGATTTAGAATTTTCAGATTATGATTGATAACATAAGTTGAAAAGAAAATGGTGCGTCTTCGAAATTCAGGTTGGGTTAAAAAGAAAATTTCCTGTTTACAGGGACAGAAACACTGCTTCATCATCAAGTGTTTTTGAGTGTGACACCGACCCCAAGGACAGTACCTTGAATGTCAGCTTTGACTGAGATCAGAAAACAGTCCTTGAACTTACCGAGGGTGCATTTCTGAAGCCTTTCACTGCCTGAAATATTCCTCCTCCAATAGCTCCCATGGTGAAAGCTCCCCCACAGTCATCCACAATCCTCCAGGGGCTAAAAGCAGAACACAGACATTTTAGTTTCCTTAAGTTAATAATGTCATGACATTTGAGATCTCTCATTGCATGTTCATAACAATCTCTTAATGTTCCCTGTAAGTCTAAATTAATCCAAAGGTAAAGGAAGAAGAACTAGTTTATTACTGGTAATATGACAATAAGATATAGGTCATCTGAATATCAACATTCGTAAAATCTAACTATACACACACAGACTTGGCCTTTGAGAGGGAGACCGATGTAACAGTGAAGCTGTGAAGAGTAGTCAGATGAGTTTAAATACATCCAAAAGCAACCAACAGTGCACAAGAGACGTGAAGAAGAGATTCGGCAGGGCGGTGGTGATGGAGACTAGTGTCAGGGCTGATTTATGACAGCAAGAGTGAAAGGGAAGGTTTACAAAAGAATAGTAGTGAGACCTGCCGAGATGTATGATGTGCAGACAGTGGCACTAACAAAAAGACAGGAGGCTGAGCTGAAGATGTTAAGATTGGCAGTGAACTAAGAGACAATGGACAGGATTAGAAATGAGTATCATAGCGAAAGCTCAGTTTAAACAGAAACTAAGTTTGAGAGGTAAGGCTGAGATGGTCTGAACATGTGCTGTGGACGGTTAGTGTGTCCATACATACATACATACATACATTATATATGTGTACACACACACACACACACATTTGACCAAAAAAAAAAAAAAAAGAAAAAAAAAAAAAAAGGATGCTGAATACAGACCTGCCAGACATGAGCAAAAGCGGAAGCCCTCAGAGGGGCAATGTAGTGGAGGAGGGCATGCAGAGGGTTGGTGTGACAGAAAACGATGCTAGGGATAGGGTGAGATGGAGGCAGACGAAGAAAAACACAGACACGCACACAAACACACAGGGTCATTCTCTCTGTGTCCTATTTTAATGACAACCTCTGACCCAGTGTAAAACATGAAGCATTACGTTTCAACACAAGGTCTGAGCAGTGAGGATTATACTTCGCGTGACCGCATCTCAAATTTAAACAAACACACTGCACGTTTACTTTTCACACACGACTTTATTAGAACAGGTTTACATGGTTAGATGGTTGCATTCTATGTAATATGACTTCTGGTCAAAATCAGGAAAATGTAATCGTTTATGTATGTAAAACTGGATTCTCCATTTTAGTCATAGCCATTCGTTTATGTTAAACAGATGCATTACATCTTAAATCACGAAAAGAACATTTTGCAGTGATACTGAAGGACAGTAACCTTGTGTCCCGTGTTTTTGACCATTAGTATCCGATCTTAAATTGTTATTCAAAGCTGGCCAAAATAATAAAAACATAAGTGGGAGAAAAACAGCGAACCAGGCCAACCTTTAACTTTTAAAAAGTTTATTTAGTTCACGATTGTTATAAATTAAACCTAAACCAAAATAAGCATACACGAGGGCAGCCACCGGGAAAAAGTGTATGTAATTGTAAAAACATTTATTTTAAATCCTCAGTGACGCTGTTAAAAGTTCATAAACTATTTGAACAGGACATGTCTCAAGCTAGCTGGAGTCATAAGGCTGCAGTCTAGATAGCGCACAAGTAGCTAATCCAGCTAGCTTACTTGTGCGCCAAAGCAAAATAATACTAAAACAACTACTCCAACTTTTCCCGAATGGCTACCAGTATGCGTTTACAATAGATGTTATATGCCTTTTTTAAGCACCGGTTTGTGGGGTCAGTAAATTTAAAGCAATGACATGTGGCAATAAAACCGACAAGGTCACAACGTGACTTAGCCGTCCCGACGCAAACTACCTTCACTTGTGTATGCGAAGTTAGCATTTCTGCTAACGACAGCTAGCCGGCCGGTTTCGAGGTGTTTCGGTCGTGTCACGTGATATAAAATAAAAAACATTAAACACAACTAACATGGCATGCATTCAAAACGCAGCCCACTGCAGTACACGCTGAAACAGTGCGGAAAACGGGATTAATTTTAATTTTAGGACTCACCATGGCTCTCTGGCATACTCCTCCATTTTGTTCTTTGCTGTTCCGCCTGACGTAACGATTATCAAACACCTGACGTAACGACACTATAGAGACAACGTCATGTCTTAAAGGAACAGAGCATGCAGGGGTGAAGGACGAGCTTCAGGCTGCTGTCCTGAGAGTTTATTAAAGTTATTACAGCCTATTTCGTAAAGCTATCCATAGAAATACCAAAAAATCTTGTAAAGAATGATGTAAAGTAAAAAAGCAGAACTGTTCAATCACTATAGACTTATATTATACTTGAGTATTTTTAATTCGATGCTGTTTTCTCTTTTTTAACTGATATTGAAGCATCCAGATATTTATTTTGTCTGTTTATTTTGTTTTTATTTTGTCTATATCTTTCTTTCTATTCTATTCTGAATCAGCTTTTACTTAAGTAAAATTTGCTTAAGCCGCTTCAGATCAACTCTGCTGAGAATCATTAAAGCGATGCCTGGGACTTCCAGTCAATCAATCAGTCAATTAAAACAGATTATTATGGATTTTAAAATCTTATTTGGTTTTCATATGTACCTATTTTCAGTGATATCAACTTTAATAGCAGGAAATGAACTAGGCATATAATTCTTTTCTTTCTCTCTTTTTTGCTATATTTTTCAAGTAACCTGTATTTGACAACAGTATAATAAAACTCAAAATTCAGTTTTTTTGTGTGCCACGCCAATGTTTTTAGTCCCCCCTGCCCCCATTGGCCAGCTTTTTAATTATCAAATAAGGGATACTTTGGCTTACCAGAAGCAAAGTGCACAACCAACTGGGTATAGTGTAAATATGCACTGTATGTGACATTGCAGGTAACGGTCTATATACGTGACATTTAAAGTGGAATAAGGGACAAACTAATTTTGCTCATTATACAGGATGTCCCGACTAAAACGGGACAGATGGCAACCCTACCCCCATATGGTCACCCCTATGAAAAAAATCTGTAGACGCCCCTGAAAACAGGTTCCTCAAAGGCAGGCAGATGTAACTAAAAACATAGCTTTTATTAAAGGTTGTTGCTGAAATCCAGAAATGCAAAAGTCAATGAGAAGACGCAAACTGAATCTAACAGCAGACAGGGAAAACATACAACATGACCATGGAATTCAAAATGCAAAGTTCAATGGAGTCAGGACTAGTTATACACATGGAAGGTAATCAGGGGAATCGGAAACATGAGTGTAATGAGACACTGTCCAACCAAATCAAGAAACAGGAAGTTAAACTAATTGCAAGAGACGAGATACAAAAGACTACCAAAATAAAAGAGGAATGAATAACTGAAATACTGAGTCAACCTAAGAACGCACTGAAGGGACTAAATAACTCAGTGGATACAGACTGCGATACTTAAACATAACAGGAACAGAAAGTGCAGCATAACAACACAAAACCTACACAATTAGAAACAATAAACCAGAGCACATAAAAATAAAAATAAACCCCACCTGGCTGCTGCCATCATTAATGGTGTAATAATTCACAGTTTGTTGTGAACAATTCAGTGGGGTATGAATCTTATTATAGATGTATTAAGCAATCCTTTGTAAGCAACACAAAATAAAGCTGTAAAATAATAAAAGCCAAAGATGGCACATTGTACTTGAGATGTTTGCTGATTCACATCGATAAGCAACATGAAGCAAATTAAAGGACAGCCAGACATGTATATGAGAGTTTTGACATTTCTATCAACAGAAGCAACGTCACACTGATCGCATAAAGCCTTATTTACAGCAACAAAGCTTAAAAAACAGGTAGAAAAACAAAAGAACACCCCTTAATAAAATCTTTTTTTTTTTTACATGTTCTGCAACACAAATAGAAATCTTCATAGCAAAATAACCACACTCTGCTGTGCTCCTAGTGTTTTCTTAGTAATAGCAATGCAATGTACTTAGAGGCCTTCTGATGGCACTGAAAACCAGTAATCTCAACATTTCATTCCTTCTCCTCTTTTTCTTCCTTCTGAGACTATTGGTCAGAGTAGCAGCTACAGCTAAAAGACAGAAGGCTGGCTCACTGCCCATTATTAGGAACGAGAAAGGAATGACTTACAGAGCAAGCCCTCATTGAGAAATGACCAAATATAGGCATTTTGTGGATGCAGAGACTGAGGCAAGGCTGCAGAGAGATAAACTGGCCTGCTGCTGCTGCTCTCTTTTTTCTCTGGATGATGGCTACCTTTCCAGCTGGTGGGTGGACACTAGACAGCTCCCAATGTTTCCACGTAGCTTTAAACACATTATGTAAAGAGCAACAGATAGAAGAAAAGTTCTTCGTGGTCCACTGCAGAAGCACAGATATACATGCTACGAAAACATCCGCTAGTTGATATAATGTTTTTTGTCTGGTAAAGGTTCTGCCTTGTAGCTTTTTTGAAATTAATCCATCAAGAAATGCAGATACATAATAAATTTAAAAAATCTGAATCCATGTTTATTTCAGTAGTTAAACTACGAGACACGAGAGGCCTCCTGCTTTCCTGGAAAGGTATTTTTTAGCATATGGACACCGCAAGTTTCCACCTTACCCTAAGTAAGTTATTGGACCCCAGCTAGCCACAAAAATCATAGTGATGTCGTAAAATCCTGATGTGAGTACAAGCCATTGCATTTTTGAATGTATATACAGCTGTGGTCAGAAGCTTCCATACACTCATCATAGGCATGAATGTGATGACCATTTGGGGCTCATAAGGATTTCTTCGAGCTGCTCCTTTTCCAGGGTGGAAGCATCGTACAGCATACGTCTTTATTTACTTTAAAATGCAAGAATTGTGTTTGAATTTATTTGTAATTTTTTCTAATCCACACAGGGTCAAAATTATACACACAGGCCAAAAACAGACACAGACTAAAACCTATTAATAATAAGTGCTGCTGAAGGTTTTAAAGTGTCTTTTAACTCAACAAGGCCGAGGTCTATTTGCTTCTTGCTAATGATCATGAGAGATTACGATTGGTAGTTCCTCTTTGTCTCCATAAAAAGCATCTGTTTGACAGCAACCACTGAATTCCCCAATACTCTGAATAATGGGAACGTCCAACGAACTCAATGAAGTTCAGGAGAATTGTAGATTTATACAAGTTGGGAACGTTTCATGGAACCATTTCTAAACATGCCATCACCATTGACTGAGAGGGTCCCTGATCCAAAATCTACACCTTAAAGCACAACTGAAATTTGCTGCTGACCCCATGGACAAACCAAATGCCTTCTGGAGAAAAGTTTTATGGTCAGACAAGACAAAGATTGAACTATTGTGGTACACTGACGAGAGTTATATTTTAAAGAGTAGAGGTGAGCCTTTCAAACCAAAGACATCTGTACCAACTGTGAAGCATGGTGGCAGTGGTACTGGTACATTGCACAAAGTGGATGGACAAATGAAGAAGGAGGGCTATCTCCAATTTCCTGAATTTCACCTCAAATTAGGAGCCAAAAAGCTGAAACTTGGACAAAGTAGGTTCTTTTAACAAGGCAATACTTCTAAACAGACAGAAAAACTAATAAAAGGCCAAACCTCAATCCTTTTGAAAATTGTGGGCAATGTTTAAAAGGCAGGTCTGTGCCAGGAAACCAACCAATTTAAATAAAATCTACCAATTCTACCAGTATTAGTCAGATATCCAGCTGGAAGCTTGCTGATGACTACCAAATGTGTTAAGGGACATTTAACCAAGTATTATTGAGGTATAAGTATATATTTGAGGCTGTATGTATAATTTTGACCCCGTGCAGACTTTGGAAAAATTAAAACTTGTGTACCCAGTTCTTATTTTTCAAAGAAATTAAAGCTGTGTGCTGTACAATCATTGCACTATGGATAAAGAACAGTTCAAAGAAATCATTAAAAGCCTGAAACATGCCCATGATCAGTGATGTAAACGTCTGAGCACATCTATATTCATACAAATATAATCATATGCACATATATATAGAATTAATGACATTATCATATACATAATTTGATTTATTGTAGCTAAAAATTATAATATAATAACAGATTATTAAAACATTCCAATCACTTCTATCAGGCAGGTATCATTAAACTTGCAAACATAGCAGAATCTTTTATTGAAAACATACAGGCTCTGTAAGAAAAACGTGTAATAATGTATGTGCTTCATTACAACACTCGGGTTTTTGCTAATCACATTAAATTTCCTTTAGAACTGATATTCACTTTTAAATAGCACATTAACCAACAGTAGTGTTGATTTAATGGTGTTTCGGACATTTTGATGTAAAACCCAGGCTAGAATGATTCTGCACAAAACACAACATCAGACGCTGAAACTTATCTTCCTGCACTTCCTGATAAAATGCATGATGTAATTATTTCCGTGCTAAGACTCATTCGTTATGTCCCAGGACTCCACTGGGCTGCTTTCCAAACCTGCCTGAGATGTCTTGAGATTTGAGACACACAATCAAAGACCACCTTGACCTTTTTGTTTTTTCCACCCACCCAGATTTTCTTAAGTCAGGCCGCCATGTTTGTTAATTCCCTGATATTCCCAGTTTGATTTACAGATTTACAGCTAATAAGGTGGATTCCCTCTCCACAAATAAATAACTTTTCAAATTAATCTCAATTACATACTTTTGAGTATTAGTTTTATAGAGTTGTTTGAATCTCTTATTAAGCTCATCACACACTCCCCCACACGTTCAGATGCATATACACGCCAACATGTTATATGATCGGCCTCATATTATCTAGTGCAAATAACCAGCCAAGCGTCAGTATGAATGGAAGACAAACAGCCTCAAACCCATGGCACTCTCTGCAGAGAGCCCTTCATCACTCATTCTCCACAGAGTCTTTTTGGTCCAGTGTTGTTGGGAGAACTCATAGTGAGGGCTGTTCGTCCAATCGTCTCATGTTTCACTGTCTTCATCTGCCCCACTGCACTTTAACCAGCCAGGGGAATTTATAAAGTTTATCCCCTAGAAACCCTCTGGTGAGATGTCTGTTCTCCCTCGCTCTTCTTCTTCTTCACTTTATATTCCAGCAGGAAATATCACTGCAGCCACTTTGGCACCGGCACCTGTGAGAAAAATAAAACATTAGTGAATCCAAACACAGCATCGGTGAGCTAACCTCTTCGTCAACCCTTCTGATGTACCTTCTTCAGCTGTTTTATATTGGTTCCTCTGATAGAGGCAAGCAGTTGGTCCCTTGAGTTCTTCGTACCACCTGGGCGGTTTGCATCCACCATAGGAGGTGGAGGAGGTGGTGGTCCACCCCCAGGAGGAGGTGGAGGTGGTGGTGGAGCCGGACCTCCAGCTCCTTTTCTTGGAGTGAGCTTTGGCGAAGGCACAGGTGAAGGGATGGGTGAAGGTTTAGGCGAAGCTTTGGGAGAACTCCTCAGAGATCCTCCACCTCCGCTCTTGGGCACCTCAAGTGTTCCCTTCTTCTCCCCATTGGCCTGGGCCTGCTTCTGCTCCTGCAGGCGCTTCTGCCTCTGCCTGTCCATGTTCCGACTCAGTATGTTTGTCGTGGTCATTCTGGGTCCTGCTAACTCAAAGTGATAGCCCAGCTTGAGCAGGGTGGTGTTGTCTTTCAGGATCTTGACCATCTCCATCTCGGTCTTCCCTCCGCAGATGTGCCGCTGGTTCTGAAAGCGCAGCTCGGTCAGCGTGGAGTTGTGCTGCAGCGCCTGGATGAGAGACAGGATGCCCTTCCCGGTGAGATGGTTGGAGTCGAGGTTGATGCTGGTGATAGTCTTGTTGCTGCGGATCGTGCCGGCAATGGCATAAGCGACATGGTCGTCCGCACGGCAGTTAGCGAGAGCGAACGTCTTGACGTGGGTGTTGTTGTGCAAAGCTTCTGCGAACTCGATGAGCGTTTTCGTCTTGATGACCTCTGAGTTGTTGACGTTGAGCTCAGTGAGGGAGGGGTCGTTGCTTCGCACCTGCTGCATGAGCTCATCAAACATGCTCGAGTCTTCGTCTTCCTCCTCTGCCTCCTTCGCCTTGCTGTTAGGGCTGTTTTTGGAAGCACAGTTAGCAAGTTTCCCACTATCCTCAGCTTTCTTAACCTTACCGTCCTCTCTTTGCGCCTTCTCCTCTGGTTTCCGCTCAGCATTAAACTTCTCTTTCACGTGGTCACTGTGGTTAACCAACTCTTCTCTGTCTGTTCTTTTCTCCATCTTGTCACGTTTCACCTCGTCTTTCTCAGAAGGTTGTCGTTCGAGTTTGACATCAGGTTTGTTTTTGTCTTCAGATTTCTTCTCCTCTGCTTTAGCCTTCTTCTCTTCAGGTTTACACTCTTGAAGCTGGCTCTCTGATGCCTTGCTCTGCTTCTCCACCATTTTAGAGACAAGCCCATGTGTCTTGATACTGTCTGTTTTTCTCTCCTTTTCCTTGCCCACATCTTTCTCACTTTTTTCTCGTAGCTTTGAGATAATGTCTTTGGTTTTGCTGTCATCTCGTCTCCTGCAGTCTTCCCTCCTTTCTTTCTCTTTGCTCTCATCCTTTTTCTCCTGTAACTTTGAGATCATGTCCTGTGTTTTGCTGCCTGTGCTCACTCTGTTTTCTCTTCTGTCTCTCAGCCTGTTGTCCTCATATTTCTCTTTGTCACGGTCCTCCTCTTTCGTGTCGCTCTCTCTGCTATCCAGCTTCCTGTTTCGACTTGAACGCCAGCTCCCGTCTTCTTTTGAACTTTCAGGACCTTTGCTGTTTCTGTCCTCCGCCTTGATATCTCTTTCATTTGAGACACTAGCTTGTCTTTGCATTCCCACTTTCATATCGTCATTTCCCTCCTGGCTGAGACCCATCTTCCTCAGGTACTCCTGCTTCCGGCTCTCTTTCTTCGGCTCTCCCTGCAGGAAGATGAGGAGTGTGATAAGGAAATGTTTCCTCATCAGTATGACAAAACAAAAAATTACATGGGTCATTTAACATCTGTGAAAAGCAGCATGTCAAAAAATGCGGCACTCTAAACACAATAAATCACAGCAGAGTCTCAATTTATTAGCTACAGAGCACAGAAAAAGTAGTAGCACAGACTTACAGCAAATATTGCATGACATGTAAAGTATGACAAGACATCTGATCGTGCAGATGTGCTGTCTTTTATTGTACAACAGCGTCTCACAATAGGGCATGTGTGTTTACAGTCAGCAAAAGGACACAATCCATTTTTTTAGCACAGGGATACATCTGCAGTGAGGAGCTTGCTAAGTGTTTGATTTGTGAGCCTCCATCTGTTTTGCTGTGTGAGGCCGTGGCCCTGGCAGATGCATCCTTAAAAGGCAGTGAGCATAGGAGCAATCAACCAAGGAATTCCACCAGGCCGGGATTAAGAAGCTCCGCAGAGCCGCTGCTCCAACCACTTAAGTGTCTCCCTTTTAAGCACACAAACTGATTGAAATCATGCTCCCTCACAGACAAACTACTAGCAATAAAATTTGTGTAGCATCTCCAGTGAATTACACAAATGCCTTTTGGAGAAGATACTTGTGCTTTGCTTGCTTGGGAGATGACGATTAAGGGTAAGGAGTGGATGTAGGCAGGTCATAGATGGGGACTCACTGCTTTTCCTGGCACAGGAGTCAACTCTGGGGACTACTATTTTTAAGCTGATGGGACTCGGGGTGTGTGAGGTCCAGTTGCTTCAAGTGAAATGAAAAATAGACATGAAAGCTATCCAGGCGGCTGTGGGTATTATGCAATGCTGTAACATATCAGTCAGTTTGATTTCATAGCTCCTTTTAAATCTGGTTATGTCTCAAAACTGGCAAAGGCAAGTCAAATATAAACATATGAAGAGAGAGATGACGATCATACTTCATCTTAAAACACTCATGAGTCAAAGCCAAAGCATATTTCCTCACAAACCTCAAGTGATGATTCCCTCTGGCTGAGCCTCCCTTTGGTGTCTCTCTGTTTCGTCGTTGCATCCCGGACATTGTTGCTCATAAGTGGCTGCGCAGGTTGGCTCTCCCCTGGAATGATGAGCCCATCCTCGGGGTTAACATCTGGCACCTTCATCATGTCCATCTTCAGCTCTTCTATTTCCTCGGGGGAGAGGGTGGACAGCAGGTTGTCCAGGTCTGGGTCCTCGCTGACCTGGCGACCTATACGGGTCAGGCCTTTCATCTTTCGTCTGGACATCTTGTCCTTACCTTTGTTTTTGGGTTTGTCCTGGTCTGGAGAGGATACACGGAGTTTGTTTCTTTAAAGGTGCTGATGCTGCTAGCACAAGTAAATCCCTCGATTTAAATTCAAATTATAAGCTGACTATTCCTATGTGTTGATGTCCTGCTGTTGTGTCATGTCCCACTCACCAAAAAGCCACCAGAGGCATCAATCCTGGTGCAAAGAGGCTGGTCTCAGAGTCTTGCAGCGAGGGTTACAAGTAACGAACTGTGAGAGGTTCGCATCATCAAAGTGGACTGTGAGGCTGGGACATTCTTCGAAATCCTGTGAAAGTGCATGTCCATATTTAGTTCAGGGTACACACTCCTTTAAAGGTAATGGGAAGGGCTGAAGTTTACAGAGATGCCAGAGCAGGCTTACACAGACTTCCTATTACACAATCTGTATTTATATTGGAGCCCAGTTCAGTGATGTTTATACAGTCCCTCGCAAATAAAAACCTTTTATAAGAGCTCGCTTTTAAACCAGTGGGGATTACTACTCTATTGTAGTCACACAGTCAATAACGTTTTGCTGTAATACAAAGGCCAGTGTATAGTTAATAAAATATTGTATGGAATAAAAATAAATACAAATATAATTAATATATATGTTTAAAATATGCATACTGTATTTATGATACTAAATATTCCCATTATAGATTAAATATTTATTTAATTATTTAATACAAAGATGTGATACTGTATTAGTGTTTCACTGTATATTTACTATACTTAATTTGAGCTTTTTTACTTTTTAAAGACACTTTATGGTATTGTGCACTCGACAGACAATTCATTAGGCACACCTTGCTCATCCTTTTGTCTGTAGAACTGCTTTGATTCAAGAAAGTGCTGGAAACATGCCTCTGAGATTTTGGTCCATATTGACGTGAAGGCATCACACAGCTGCTGCAGATCTCTTGGTTGCACATCCATGATGTGAATCTTTTGTTACACCGCATCCCAAGAGTGCTTTATTGAACTGAGATCTGGTGACTGTGGAGGCCATTTGAGTACAATGGACTCACTGTCAAGATCATGACACCAGTTTGAGATGAGACTTTTTCACATGGTGCATTATCCTGCTGGAAGTGGCCATCAGAAGACAAGTACACTGTTATCATAAAGGGATGAATGTGGTCAGCAACAATACTCGGGTAAGCCGTGGTGTTTAAAAGACACAAAGTTGGTACAAAGGGGTCCAAAATGTGCCAAGAAATTACCCCCTAACACTATTACACCACGGCCAGGGTGAACTGCCGATGCAGGGCAGGGTGGATCCATTCTTTGATGATGTTTTTACCAAATTCTGACCGACCATCTGAATCTGACAACAGAAATCAAGGCACATTTTTCTAATATTCTACAAATTTGAGTTACTGTCGCCTTCCTATCACCCTGACGTAGTCTGGTCATTCTCTGACCTCTGGCATCAACCAGAGATTTTCACCCCAGAGAACTGCTGCTCACTGGATATTTTCTCTTTTTTGGACCACTCTCTGTAAACAGTAGAGATGGTTGTGTGGGAAAATCTCAGCTGGTCAGCATTTTCTGAACTACTCATACCAGCCCGTCTGGCACCAACATCCGTGCCACATTCAAAGTTACTTAAATCCCTTTTCTTCCTCATTCTGATGCTTAATTTGAACCTCAGCAGGTCGTCTTGATCATGTCTACTTTACTTCAGCTTATTTTGTTTTACTTTGTATTAACTAAGTCATATCTTAAAAACTTCAAAAACAAAGTTATGTGAAAAAAAGTCATTTTTATTAGAGAAGAATTTATTTAAACTAAAGGCAATTAATAACTGAATGGACAATAATGAAACTGTTTAATTCAGAGAATATCTAAGCATTTTTTAAAGTAGAAATATTTTTTTAATCATTATTACTTGACATAACTTATGTGTTATCTCAAAAGCTGCAGCTTCAGCCTTTCAGTGAGTAATCCTGTGATCCTACATTGTTTTCTCATTTCTTTCCTCCCAATATTTATATGCAAATATTTACAGGCAAAATAAGTACATATATTTAAAAAAAAAACACTTAAAAAGGAGGGTAACTTTAATAATAAAGCTATAATAAAAACTAATTAAATAATGTTTTTTAGAATTATGATTGTATTTTCAGTCAAACAGTATTGCTGGTATGAACTCATCCAGTGTGTAAGTTCCCTGTTAATATATAAAACACTTTTAAACACCACATTTAAGCTGTTTTGGGGGTGAATGTAGACATCTAGTGGCCAGTGTTATAGATAAAAATCACACTTCTTTCTTTAAACTGAGAAAGACACACAGACAGCAGTTTGTTACATTCCAAAGTTAAATTTTATGTTAAAAGAAATAAACATTTTCCAGTCACTTTATTTTACAGTGTCATACCATCCATATGACGACAGACATGAAGCCATACCTAGACTCTGAACCTGATGTAAGTCATTAAAACACACTCATGGAGTTGGTTGGTTTAGAAGCACAAATGAACAGAAACATCATTGATGTTATATCAAACTACTTATGAAAGCATCTTTACAAAGAAAATCCCAGCGTCTTCCTTGTGCTTTACAAAGGCTCGACAAATCTGTACACGTGGACGTCGGCATCGGAGTGAGTAATTTATGCTGCAGACTAGCTGTGACAGTAATATTAGCTCTCAGGTGTTAACATTATGTTTGAGCTGCTTAATACACTACACCTGAAAAGACAATCCAGGGATCACCTATTAGGAGGAATCGTGTTTTTCAATTCGAACCTTTTAAAGAAGGATCAGGGATGCCCTCGAAGCTAAAGGAGATTACAGGTTATGGGCCCTGACCTCACTGGAGCCCAAACCTGCAAGGACAAATTGAAAAGGACAGTTTGACATTTTGGGAAATCCACCATCTGCTTTCTTGCCGACTTAAAGCCAGATGAGAAGACTGTTAGAGCCAGGAGCCAGGCAGGTGGACGGCTAGAGGACGACCGGCTGGGGTTACAGATGGGAACATGCTGAAGTTATGATCAGGAGAAATTCACGCTGACAGAGGAAAACAGACTTCACCTCCCCCAGAATCGAATCTCAATGCCTAGAAACAGTGCCTGACACTTATTAACATATGTTTATTCTGTGCAACACCCTGCGCTAGAATTCAGATTTTTTTTAAGTTTTGGTAGGAAGTTTCTTTTTTAAACAAAGACCTTTACCCTGCTTCTAGTCTGATGCTGAGGTAGGCTATCGGCCACTTGCTTCTCCTATAATTAACCACACATGTGCAGAAAGGGGCTGACCTGATAGCAGAGTGTGGTGGGTACCACATAAGTGCATTTCCCAACAGCTCAACCTCTTTTTGCTACTTCAAGGCCTCGAAATTTCAAGATAAATGTACATTTTCCTACATTTTTTTTGCAGTTTGATGGGAACTGTTTCACATCTTTAATACAAAACATAATCAGGGTACAAGTTTGTTCAAATAAACTGACGTATCCAGGAAGCAGTTAAGATGAGCAAAACATTATGAGCTGCAACACCCGTGTTAAGGAAGCCAAAAAGTCTTTTTAATAAAGACTTTTAGGTTTAATTATTTTTGCATGTATTTATGCTGCACAAAATTAATACAACTACAGTAAATGTTACTGCTAACTTCATCATTTTTGCTGATTCAATGTAGCATTTTTGTTTTGTTTTTAAGCAGAGGATTATAGACAATAACTATATTTTGGTGCCAATTTATCAAATGTGCCAATAAAGGGGGAAAAAGCAAAAAAAACCAAAATGTGCACCCGTCAACAAGAAAGCAAACACCTTCTCCAAAATGTCAAACGAGTCCTTTAAAGAGAGGTGATCTTTCAGCAGTAGTCGTTTTTGGCTTCGTAGCGTAGTCCAGAAGGTGAGAACCCATTCACAGTTAAAGGTAACTTAAATAGTAATAAATAGTAAATGGAAAGATGCCAAACGTCATATCTCATGGTACAATAAAAATACACGGTTTTAAAATAACTTGTTACAATATCATAAAATATTTAGTTGAAGAACAGATTTACAAAATATTTATTTAAATAGTTAATCTCTTTTTTCCCCATGGTTAGTTACTGTAAGGCGGGATATTTTATTTTAATCAAGCAGCGTGACCTGCAACTCCCCTGTCCTGATATGTTAGAAAGAATAGACGTTAACACGGATTTCACTGTGAAACACCCTACCCGTCACTATGGAATTAATCAAGACTAATTTCTAATTTATTTAAAACCAGAAAAGAAGCAGAAGCGGACAGATATCTTTGACCGGGAAGCATGCTGATGTCGAGATCGTAAAGAAGGGTGCCACTAATAAACTACTTCAAAGTAATTACTCGTGTCAGATATTAGAAATACGAGACAAAGTTTAAACCAACAGGTGACAAAGGGCTTCTTACAAAGAACTGGGAGAACCATTTAGATCTATAAAGCCACCTGCCTCAGATCCAAACATCACTTTTGCAATCAAACGTGGATCCCTTTTTTCCAGTTTATTTTTTTGCTTAGTTAGAAACATCAAAGACAAAGAAGAAGCACGTGATGCTATGATAACTGGTGAAAGTGGATCAGTGGCAGAGATTACCTGGAATGTAACCACAGGCAGTTATCAATTTATTCAAACTTAACAAGGGGGAGGAGGTAAAACATGTTTTTCCTTTTACCAAATAAAGATCGACAGCATGTTTTTCTAGAAGGTAACAAGCACGCTCTTTTGGCGACACCCTGTCACTGAGGTGAGTGTTTCAGATCACGAGGCTGGTGAAACAGCGCCAAGACGCAGAAGACGCAGAAGCCGCCTCGCTTTCAGGATCATGTGACGCCTGCCCAGAGGAGTCAGGCGTCAGATTGCAGGACAGACTTTGATTTACATTAATACTGTGGAAAAGTAGGACGACGCTGCAACTAAACAACTAAAACAGAACTTAAAGTGCCTCCTGTTTTCTTTCACAGGCAACCCACTGCTAATCGAGCTGTAGCGGTTATTTTAGCGTGTGACTGTGTGCTTAACTGCATCTGCGTGTGTGCGTGTGTGTGTGTGTGTGTGTGTGTGTGTGTGTGTGTGTGTGTGAGAGGGAGAAAGTGCTGCTGCCTTCTTTTGAAACAGTCCCTTCTCTCAGCTGCAGTAGTGTCCCGCTGTGTGCGTGAAGAGGAGCCCATCAGTGACCAGGATACTGAGGTGGAGAGTACGGTGGTGGGGCTGAAAAACAAGTAGAAAAAGAAGACACACACATGCACACACACAGTCAGCGCTTCACTGAAAGTCTTGAAGTTTGTGCCCAGATTATACCGGTATTTTAGCTCCGAGCTAGACACGTTCATGAAACAGACTACAACTACACAGAATACACATGGCTGGAAAACCAAAATAGTGACAGGGTAAGAGTGAGAGAGAGTTTTAAATGTCACTGATATTTCTGTATTTGGTGATTTAATGAAGCTGGATGAAAACAAAGTTATAAAAATTCATACTGAGGGCACAAAAAACGTCCGTGCTAAATTTGACAGTTTATGGGAACAGTTGCTGGAGAATAGAGGTAAAAAATAAAAAAAAATGTGATTAAACACAAGTCAGCTGGAAAATTGTCCCAATCCGTTCAAAGGATTAGTGAAAGTTTTAATCGGCTGGGAGCATTAGGGGAAAAGTCCCCAAATTTAGTAAGATTCATTATTAAAATATGACACAATGTTGTTAAAGTAGCAAAGAGATGTGCTACAAATGTGAAACTAGTGAAGACACTATACAGTTCTCCTCTGACAGAGGACAATGTTCCTAATCAGAGAGGACAATGTCCAACCATTGGACAGAACAAAATTCAACACATGCTGGGGTGAACTGCACTAAAGTCTCTAATATTTAAGTTAAAAAAACATTACGGAGAGATCAGGTGATCACCCAAAGAACCACTTATACAGTAAGTTGGCGCGTCATTTGTTGCTTTACATGCAAAAGCAGTTTTTGTTCTTGATTGTGATTTGACATACACTGACATGACCAGGAAACCCTGCAGCCATGTGAGCTCACTCTGAGGGAAGTTATGCAGGTCTTACCCTGACTGTATGCAGGATCCACCGGGCGTGGTACGTACGGTCCTGGCTGCATCACCGGGTACTGTGGAGGCATGCCAGGATATTGGGGTGCCATAGGGTATCCAACGGGTGGATACTCTGAGGGGCAAATTGGTTTACCATAAGCATCGTACATGGGCTCAACCGGGTAGCTGGCCATGGGGATCTGCTGAGCTGTGGGTTGAAAAAGATCGCACAGTTACAAAGGAAAATCCATACTTCATGGTCGTCTGCATCATCGACATGACAACGAGAGGTCTCACCATCATAAGGTGTCCTGCCCCTCTGCTGCCTTCTCTGGTAAAGGTAACAGCAGGAACACATGAAGCAGCAGACCATGGTCGCAATGATGGCCACAAAGAGGAGGATGGAAGACGCAATGCCAGCTAAAGTGGTGGGGCTGAGGAGAAGAAGAGTGGAGGAAGTAAGTTAAAAAGCATTCCCTTTCTTCCTTTGATCATTCAGCCTCATGTTGTTCCTCCCCCTCTGTGCTGCTAATTATGACTCACTCTGGAGGGAATTAAAGCAAAGGTGGCTGTGATGTGAAGCTTTCGATTTAGCGAAGACTGACCCCGACGTCGCATCCCAGCAAATGCCTTAAACTCTCCACCTCTCTGTCTCGACCAGATTCCACCACCTCATGATCTCAGAGAAGCAACAAAGCCCTCCATTTTATCTTAGCCTCCGCTGCCCACTGATCTGATCTCCCACCAGGCTCAATAAGCCGCAAGTTATCCGCTGGGTGCTGAACAGTGCTGGATGGTTTAAAATGCTGTGGAGAAAAACTGTCATGCCGCTGCCTCAGATACAAACATGCTTAGACTAGCATCAGTATTTTTCCCAGCTAAATAATTTCTTTCATCACAGGAGACTCACAGAAAGCTGAGCCACCACTGACCAGATATTATAGCCAAGCGAACAAGTCTATGCATCTTCATAACCTGAGTCCCAACATAACACAACAAGAGGGGACGCAGTGACATTTGTACACCAAAGTCTAATCCATTTGTCCTTTCGTGTTTGTGGCAGGACCTTCACTTGACCATTCTTGACTCTGTTAATGGTTTGTGTGAAAAACAAACTCAAAGGTCTACTTGTTAATTTTTTTCCTAAACTACACTTTCTACTTCCTGATTGAAATCCAGGGGAGGCAGCTAAATGCTCCAAATAAGTTACTAAGTAGAGTTAAGGAGTAATGATTTTACTCCATTTCACTGCAACACACAGGAGACATGTTTTACAATTATTATGTCCTACAGTCTAAGGAGCTTGGAAAGAAAAGCATCTGGACTCCTTTAAGTGGCTTGAAGATGTTTCACCTCTCATCCGAGAAGCTTCTTCAGTTCTAGGGTCAAATGATGGAGAGTCCCAGTACCATTTGACCCTAGAACTGAAGAAGCTTCTCGGATGAGAGGTGAAACGTCTTCAAGCCACTTAAAGGAGTCCAGACGCTTTTTTTTTTTTCCAAGCTCCTTAGAGTACGATGACCTGGATGACTGAGAACCTTCACAGACCTAGACATACATTTTACCATCTTTAACAAGTGTTATCATTTGGCTTTAGTTATGAATCTACAGCTAACATCCATTTTCAATATCCTTTTGTATACAGTGCCATGAGAGCGTATAAGTAGACGCTTCCTCTACTATGTTTTCCCCGTTCCTGTGTGTTCTCAGAGTACTCTGCAAGTCCAAAGATATGTTAGGTTAATTTGTAGGTTTAAATCAGCCTATAGGTGTGACACTGTGTGGCTGTCTGTCTCTCACTATGATGTAATCCACATAAGTGGCCGACGCCATGACCAGCCCTCGTGCATTTGCGTGGTGTTTTATGTGTTGATTACCTTGTGGCCGTGTCACAGTGTTTAATATGCAGTGCCAGCGACGACATAAACAAATAAATTGTCAGGGTTTTTTTTGCTGTCCTGGGTTTCCTCTCTTGGCTGAGGTCAGTTTTTCGTTCCCTCCAGAGTTGAAAGTATTTGTCCCTCAAGTTTTTCCACTTCTGTGTAGATTTCTTCAACTTCATTCTGACAGTTTCAGCAATCTACCTCCAGGAATTTCCTGACATCTGTGAATCCTTATATTCTGGCTATGATTATTACAGGGAGTGCAGAATTATTAGGCAAGTTGTATTTTTGAGGGATAATTTTATTATTGAACAACAACCATGTTCTCAATGAACCCAAAAAACTCATTAATATCAAAGCTGAATGTTTTTGGAAGTAGTTTTTAGTTTGTTTTTAGTTTTAGCTATTTTAGGGGATATCTGTGTGTGCAGGTGACTATTACTGTGCATAATTATTAGGCAACTTAACAAAACAAATATATACCCATTTCAATTATTTATTTTTACCAGTGAAACCAATATAACATCTCCACATTCACAAATTTACATTTCTGACATTCAGAAACAAAACAAAAACAAATCAGCGACCAATATAGCCACCTTTCTTTGCAAGGACACTCAAAAGCCTGCCATCCATGGATTCTGTCAGTGTTTTGATCTGTTCACCATCAACATTGCGTGCAGCAGCAACCACAGCCTCCCAGACACTGTTCAGAGAGGTGTACTGTTTTCCCTCCTTGTAAATCTCACATTTGATGATGGACCACAGGTTCTCAATGGGGTTCAGATCAGGTGAACAAGGAGGCCATGTCATTAGTTTTTCTTCTTTTTATACCCTTTCTTGCCAGCCACGCTGTGGAGTACTTGGACGCGTGTGATGGAGCATTGTCCTGCATGAAAATCATGTTTTTCTTGAAGGATGCAGACTTCTTCCTGTACCACTGCTTGAAGAAGGTGTCTTCCAGAAACTGGCAGTAGGACTGGGAGTTGAGCTTGACTCCATCCTCAACCCGAAAAGGCCCCACAAGCTCATCTTTGATGATACCAGCCCAAACCAGTACTCCACCTCCACCTTGCTGGCGTCTGAGTCGGACTGGAGCTCTCTGCCCTTTACCAGTCCAGCCACGGGCCCATCCATCTGGCCCATCAAGACTCACTCTCATTTCATCAGTCCATAAAACCTTAGAAAAATCAGTCTTGAGATATTTCTTGGCCCAGTCTTGACGTTTCAGCTTGTGTGTCTTGTTCAGTGGTGGTCGTCTTTCAGCCTTTCTTACCTCGGCCATCTCTCTGAGTATTGCACACCTTGTGCTTTTGGGCACTCCAGTGATGTTGCAGCTCTGAAATATGGCCAAACTGGTGGCAAGTGGCATCTTGGCAGCTGCACGCTTGACTTTTCTCAGTTCATGGGCAGTTATTTTGCGCCTTGGTTTTTCCACACGCTTCTTGCGACCCTGTTGACTATTTTGAATGAAACGCTTGATTGTTCGACGATCACGCTTCAGAAGCTTTGCAATTTTAAGACTGCTGCATCCCTCTGCAAGATATCTCACTATTTTTGACTTTTCTGAGCCTGTCAAGTCCTTCTTTTGACCCATTTTGCCAAAGGAAAGGAAGTTGCCTAATAATTATGCACACCTGATATAGGGTGTTGATGTCATTAGACCACACCCCTTCTCATTACAGAGATGCACATCACCTAATATGCTTAATTGGTAGTAGGCTTTCGAGCCTATACAGCTTGGAGTAAGACAACATGCATGAAGAGGATGATGTGGACAAAATACTCATTTGCCTAATAATTCTGCACTCCCTGTATTCCTTATACCAATGTGACGATTCGCATTCAAAAACTGCAGTGAAGAATTAGCCAGAAATGCACAGGAGGAATTGACAGTACAGAACCGGCCAATCACAATCACTGTGGGCTGTTACATTTCCAGAGAGGTGCACAGCGTAGGTTACAAAGTGGGATTTCAGAGGAGTTTGTGGTTACAATGTACCTACAGCATAGATTTAACCCGTTAGCCTCTGATGGTGCACACTGACTTTCACCCTATGTCAGCAGCTAT
This sequence comes from Oreochromis aureus, assembly GCF_013358895.1. Lineage (NCBI taxonomy): Eukaryota > Metazoa > Chordata > Actinopteri > Cichliformes > Cichlidae > Oreochromis > Oreochromis aureus. Next base: position 35,202,824 of record NC_052946.1, read on the forward strand.
CAGCTTCAGCCCCCACTATAACCCTGAGTTTGATAAGCATCTAAGAAAATGGATGGATATACATTTAAAAATGTGTAAAGTTTCAGCTTTTCTAGGATAACGTCTTGATGCATTCTCAATCATCCAGGAAAGTAAATCTCCAAAAGTTGAATCTGTTCATCTGGACGTAGCGTTTTGTGGGAGAAACGTTTCGTCACTCATCCAAGTGACTTCTTCAGTCTCGAAGAAGTCATCCAAGACTGAAGAAGTCACTTGGATGAGTGACGAAACGTTTCTCCCACAAAACGCTACGTCCAGATGAACAGATTCAACTTTTGGAGATTTCTAGGATAACAGTCCATTGCTAATTATCCTAAACTTTGATCGATCCATTAGCTGTTTTTTGTGGCTTTACACAACCTTTAGTCTTTAAAGGCCCCATCCCAATCCTTTCAGTAATACCATTTCTCACTTTCAACATTTTATAGGCTTTCACTAAAGCTAAAGATCTGTTAAATAAACTGAGAAAGGATGATTTGCAAAGTGTCACAAATTATTTGGAAATAATGACGTTTCAGAGACTTTCTGAGAGTTGCCCAGAAACTGAGCATCGATGCTTATGGTCTGGAATGTAAGTCGGAGCTTTGTGGAAAACCATCAGCTGTCTAGAAAGTCATAGTTTTCTGTGAGAATTTCCTCCTAAAAAGCAACGTGCATGCTTCGAGGGGATAAAAAGCTCCTGCAGTGATTGCCTTGACTCGAGAACACAAACCGTGACGCTTGATGTCAAGTAAATGAATAAATAAGTAATAAAACTGAAGCCCCTGCTGCTGCGTCTACACCCACCTGAACTGGAAGAGCATGCAGCGCTTCTGCTCTCTCTCCGTGATCATCTTGAAGGCGTCCAGGCAGCAGTAGCGTCGGTTGCAGTTCCCACAGCAGAACGTGATGAGAGGGCAGTCGAAGCCGTTGTGCCAGGTGCCATTTTTATCCACGTACCACAGACACTGCTCGTTCCCACTGACTGCAAAACAACAAGAGCAACACAAAGTGAAAGGGAGGATGACACAACAGGGGAAGTGATCAAAAAACTGGCTATGGAAGGAAGCAGAGACATGAGGAAAACAGCAAACGCTACTTCACATGGCTCTTTAAAGTGATTATCTTCCTTTTTATCTCTCCTTTTTGACACGCCGTTGTTTGTTTGTATCAAAGTCCTGACTGTTAATTTACAGATCCAGCTCAGGGTTGCCTCGAGCAAATCATAAATATGTATTTTGAACATTTCCTGGCACTTCTTTCTTACATTTTTCTTATTCCAGACCAGACAGTCACAATGCATTATTCAGCAGTTCCCTGTGGCAGAGGCTGAAAACTGATTCGGGCTCCAGTACTGGAAGGTACCCAGGAGATTTAAGGGACCTGAATGACTGCAACTAAAGATCACTTTCACTGTCAGTAAATCTGACAGTTACCTCTTCTATTAAAAGACGATGTAAAGCACCAAAGTCCTGCATCTGAATATGAAGTACGTATTAAATATTTGGCATTTTTGAGTGAAAACTCAAAAATGGCCTTAATTTTTGCCATTATTAAGGAAGATCCACGCACAGCCACCACAAAATCTGGATGAAAGAAAACTCAGTTTATTTTCCGCGGTCTACGGGCTTACAAAAAAATGATGATTCACACAAACCTTCGAAACACATGCCGTCTCCTGAAAGAATAAACACATTATAAGCCCTTAATTAAGCTGAAAAACGAACGCATGATTATGTTTTCCACATCGTATAATTTAAGGCAGCGCTAAATTACAGGTCACAGTGTGTTTGTGAAGGCTTCACTGCTTTTTTATCCATCAGTTTTCATGTGGAGCCTGGGAGAAAACCGACACACTCTGGGTTTTTCTGCTTCACATTTGGCTTTTGGGGGGTTGACTACACACGACTGGTTCACATACTGCAAAACCAAGAGTTTTACAACACAACTGATGTGTGCTACGCTTAAATAAATGAAACGCATTTTAATAAAACTGTGTTTACATTTTTTAAAAACCCATAACTTTACTACAGTACTAGTGATTTTGTTTTCCACACAGAAAAAAACATTACGCTAGGTCATCCAACCCGAGCTGCAGCCCGTATGTAAATAAGATGACACATTTAGCCCGAGAGAGCTGCTTTTCCGTACTGAGCCGAGTGCATTAAACTGATGGAAACTTCACAAAGGCCGTCTACGCCACAGTATCGGGCCAAGACTTGTATAGACTTGGCTCCTGAACTAGCTGACACTAAATTTGGTTCATGACCTTTGAGTGTTAGCCCTGACAATGCAAGTTGTCCAGCTTTATACAAGCTTTAATTTTAAAAAAAGAAATCTATTACTGTTTGCTGTCAGTATCATTTAGATGCTTGCACTGCTGTGGCCTGTCTCTAAAGCACCACTGGGCCAACTGCGACACAGCTTAACTTGCTGAGTAACAGAAGCAGCCGTGGTGCAGTAAGTCCTACCTCTGTTACAATATTCTGTATTTGAAACCATTTAAAGAGGTTTTAATTTAACTTTATGAGCCCAAGTTTAACACATCATACTGGGAGGAGTTTTATTTGATTATATTAATCAGTCCACGCCATTTAAACCAGTGTGGTCTGTACAATGCAGTGTAGTTCATTCCACAAACGGCAATTATTACAGCAATAAACATTTAAACTTTTAAATTTAAGCCCGAGTTTGAGTCACAGACTGTATAAAACACAGACGTGGCCACCGTGACGTCACACATTATGCAAACTTGGGGACTGAAAAATAAACCACATATATTTCATCTTTATTTGACCAGTGCTTTAAACTGTACCACTGACTTTATCTGACAGTTTTTCATGATCTACCAGGTTCTGCAGAAATCCTGGGTGCCATGAAGAGCAGCGAAAATCAGAACAGCTATTTGCAGGGATAGGGAGATTTCACAGATAAGCAGGGAGCATTGTAGCTTTATATATAAAAATATGTCAATGTTGTAGTCCCCTTAGGCTGTCTAAAGGGCCAGGAAGCCAGATCATAAAGTGCACAGTGATGTATACTACACATTGAATCTGCTATGCTACACAGAGTCCAGGCAGCAGCTGATGCAGATCTGAAGCACAAAAGTTATTCAAATCTTGATATATATACCTGGTATATATGCCTGGTATTATCTGTGCATTCATACAGGGTTTTTTTTTTTTTAAAGTTATATTAAAAAGTACTTTTTACCTATTAGCCTTCCAGCACTGTCTTTAAACTCTAGTCTGAGCAGTTCTTCTGGAGAAAACATTTTTTTGCTTTGTATCACCACATATTAGACGCCATATATAACAATAGTGATATACCAGGTTATTTCCTGCATATAAAATATATAAAGACTTGGAAAAGACTCTTTGCATCGACTACATGTGGACAACTCTTGCTTATATGTAAAAAGCGTGTATATTATCAGCCAACTGACATGTCGCCCGACTCCACTAAAAGATCATAAATGCTTTTTTTTTAATGAATACTTCATATTAATTTTTATTTTTAAATATGAAATGAAGCTTTTTTTAATTTCTGTTGATATATTAAGCTTTAACACACTTCTAATTTTGTTCCAGTATGTACATAGAGTCACTTAGCGCAGTACAAGCCATGAGTTACATGAAGATAAATCAGATTTTCACCTGAACAGGTATCTTAACGGTAAAGCACGAGTCAAAACTAGCTAGCTCCCGGTTCTCCGCTAACTATAGTAGATTTAACGAGCAACGACAGTTCAGTTCATATATAGATGAACTGCTGCACGACTAGTTCCCGTCATAAAGGAGCCAGTGAGAGCTAAACGTGTCCGCTGAACAGCGTTTAGTTCCAGTGATTTAGGCCTAAAATAAACACCGAGGCTCCGGGCTAACAAGTAAACAGCCAAAAGCGCTATGAGATCACGGTGACTGCGGTTCGGTGTGCGGGATAAATAAGCAGCAGTGCCGCAGAAAAGAAAGGGGGGAAAAGGAAAGGAAAAAAACGAGGCAGGGATCAACCGTTACACCGTTACCGTTAGCTAGCGGCGGGGCCTGGATGTAAAGCCACAATCTTACCCTGAGAAGTGCTGAGGACGACGGCGAGCACCGCCAAAGTCACCGAGATGAGGGGCATATTTCCCCCCGGAAAGATCATTCCCGTTTGGATTTTAAACCGAGTAATTTTAAAGAGCAGGTGTTCTCATCGGTGTGCACGAGCAGAAAGAGGCGTGCTAACGGTCGTTCTCACGCATTATCCAGGCTAGGGAACAGCACGGGGGACGGGACGGCTCTGACAGTCCGTAATTTATCCGTGGAAATGACACAGCGCTGCTGTGACGCCGCTCACCCGGGACGAGGGGTGTGCTGCCTTCACGGACTGACTGAAACGTTAGAATTATACCCCATCACTCGGCCGTCGACAGGTTGCCAACAACAAAAACCAAACCGCGTCACCAGTATAATTACATATCATAATGACATCGGAACGGAAACACATCTTTTTACTCAAAAACACAAATACACAGTAAGCCTTTCACATTTAAAAAAAAGGAAAATTATGAGCAATAACATATCAGAGGTACTCATTATGCACAGTGGTCTTTATCAGCATGATGCGCAGTATATCAAAAAGCATAATCACTGACGTGAACATCGTTTTAAATGCTTTGGATGTCTCGTTAAGAGCTCGCGTTTTCGCGCCGCCTTGAATGCGTCTTCCTACCCCCAGCCTGCGCTGTCTGGATTTTAGCAAGTACCTGAAAAAACTGCTTTCTTTAATGTCACACTGGGCTAAATATCCTGAAACCGTGGAATGACCACATGTTTGAAAAACCTGTTATTTATAGGAGATTAAAATAAACCACCTAACTAAGCCATATAAGCCCGGGTTCATTATTTTGTCTGTAAAAATATGCAACTGTGAACCTCATTTGTATGAAGTTTCATTAAGTGGAAGGAAATAACATAGAGATACGGAAAACTTTTCAAATACTCTCTCTGCCCACACAGCTGATTCCGCTCACCTGTTTGACCTTCTTAGTAGCTTTGCTGCAATCTGTTAAGCTGGGAGACATGACACATTTGGAAGGAGAAGCACTCCACTCTGCACACACCAAACACTCTTAATGATAATGTGTGTTATGGACATTTTTGTGTTTTATAGTCATCTAAGTAGTGTTATATATTAACAAACTTTTAGATGTTTCAGATCATTCAAAAAAAAATAGATAAAGATAATCTGAGTAAATACAAAATTAAGTTTTTAATTTATGATTTCATTTATTAAGGGAAATAAGTTATCCAAACACAGCTGGCCCTATGTGAAAAAAGTTATTCCCTCTTCTTGTTTAAACAGAAGCTGTTTGACAAAGTGAAGTAAGCTAAAAGATCTCAAAAACACATCATGGTACAATCTGAAGGAAGTCAAGAACTGACGAGAAACAAATTCAATGACATGTATCAGTCTGGAAAGGGCTGAAAGGCCATTTCTAAGGGTTTGGGACTCCAGCGAACCACGGCAAGGCCCATTATGCACAAATGGAAAAAACTTGGAACAGTGGAGAGCCTTCCCAGGAGGATAGATGCTTTTGCGTGACCTTAAACAGTTCATTCATGTTAGAAAAATCTCCAATACGGCTGAATCAAAGCACCTCTGCAAAGAACAGTGAACCAAAATTCCTCCACAGTGACGTGAAAGAATCATTTCCAGTTATCCTAAATGCTTGATTGCCGTTCCAAGGGTGGCACAAGCGGTTATTAGGTTTGGGGGGAAATGACTTTTTCACATAGAGCCAGATTGGTTTGGATAGCTTTTTTCCCCATTAATAAATGGAATGGTTATTTTAAAACTGCATTTTATATTTACACAGGTTATCTTCGTCTCATATTGAAATTTGTTTGATGATCTGAAACAAGTAGGTGTGACAAATATGCAAAAATATAACAAATCAGGAAGGGGACAAATACTTTTTCACTGCTCTGTGTTATAAACTGTGTGTAATCTAATTTTTGTATAATCTTTTTTTCTGCACATTCCTCTTTTCATAGACAAATATTCACTCTTAGACATCCTTTGCTTGCAAAGGTAAATACCTCTGTGAAATCTGTAACTTGTTCACTGTGTCATAACTGATGTCATGGGTGACAATATGGAGGAATATGTCAACCATTCCATATATTATCCATACCATATTTCATATTCCATACACCTGGCAGCCCCTGTTTAGCCTCGTTTACCCCTGTGGTTTTAGCCCTCGTGTGAAGTTCGTGTTTGAGTCTGAGCCGTCTGGCATGTTGACATTCATAATTAGCAGATTCCATTTTTAAATCCACATTAGCTTGTGTTGCTCACAAAGGTGCATTGGGGTAAGGACCTCAGGAGTGAGCATAAACATCACATCCTTTGGATTTTCTTGGAAAATTTAGTCATGAGTTCTATTAAAATAGAAACAAGTCTGCAAGAAACTCATTTTTAAAGAATCTGTTTGCATATTGGCGTTATATCCACAACCTTTTGGCCTCTTTTCTGACTAGAACTACTTTTCTCTTTTTACCCTCTTGGGCTTCCAGATCTGCCACATCTGAAAAGCCTCGGCTTCTTTGGCATTATAAGGCTCAGGACATAGTTCTGTTAGGACACTGCACTCTGCTTTATGTTTGTGGCAAGCCTGTAAGATCTTAAGTCCTGTATTTGTTTTCTTTAAATCCGTGATTAGTTGTTAATTCTGTAGTTTAATAATAATTTTGTTGCTTTCTATTCCACCCTGGACTCCAGATATGTCAGCAATCAGAGTCCGAGTAGGTGAAACGTTTTTCTGTTTCAGTTTGAGTCGGACACAAAGACAGGAATCTGGTGATCATTCTGAAAATGTTGTCCTGCTGGGACTTTTATTTAGAAATGTTTTCATCCCAAACGCCAATGGGTACAAGGAAATGACAAGGCTGTGAATCACCATGGCAACAGTGTTAATTTCCAAATACCCACCGTACCCAGATACACGACAGCGGGTCTGAAAGCGCTTCATTTCCTGTCATAAACAGTCTGTTTTATGGAATATAAGGCCGCCAATGTTTCTCTCTCTCTCGAACATCCCGGTGTTTGTTTTCCTTCAGTCCATGTAAAATCCTCCTGGAAGTGTTTCTCTGTCTTGCACCTCACTCGTTTCGTTTGTACAGAAACACACACAAAAAAATAAACGGCCTAAATTACAAATAACACATGGCGGAAAAGTCCGTACATACATCAAGGTTCAACCTTCTCGTCCAGTTTGAAGTTCCTTCAAAATGGTGAGACTCTCTTCGAGAACTGACCGGTGCAGTCGCTCACCTCGCCACGCTGCTCATTTTAACAGAGTCCTTCATCCCATCACAAGAATGAAGTAACAGGAGAGTTATGGACACGTGCATGAGTCTCTTCCCACCCCATCCCCCTCCTCTTTTATCAACTTTTCTTTTTCTTTTGCTGTAAATTCATCGTGAGGGACATGTGACGGGGCTGATGATGGAAGATGATGTGCTGGAGCTGCAGACAGCGGGGCTAGAGGCCTATAGACTGAAGGGTTTGTCTCTCGGCTTGGTTGAGGTGGCCTGAGAACATGCTGTAGCATGGCTGCTGGGCGAACTGTGTCAGGAAGTCTGTAAGGTAAGCCTGAAGAGGAGACAGAGGGTGGAGGTCAAATCAGTGTAATCAGGTGGTAAATCCTGTGGGGAAAACTCAGGACAATCAGAGCACAGAATGATGAGCTTGAACGCAGGTAAGACTTAAACATTTCTTCAGCTCAAACATTCAGTAGGATTCGAGGATAAAGCGATCAGATTTTGATGTTGTGACTTTACACCAGCGATTCAAAGCATGAATGGTTCCAGCCGGTCTTTGTACCCACCTAAAAATAAATGGATGGTTTGTATTTAAGGATTCAGAAGATGGTCTCAGAGCTGTCACGGCGACTTCTTTGTACAACCCAAACCTTCAACTTATCGTAATCACCGACAGGAACAGCAGCACATTAGCATATTTTAAAAAGCCGGAACCAATAATGTATTTTTTCATGCAATTCAGTTTTAGTCAGCGCTCACAGGGCTTATCAGCCTTATCTCAATTTAACCCGTTTACAGCAGCAGTTCAACATGAACCAGCAGGTAAACACCGTTGTTCCGACTTACATTATTATTGACTCGGTTCCTCAATAGTACACAACTCGACCCAATGCCATACATCCTGAAAAACGCTTGTTTACCAGCAGATGAAAGTGCAAATTGGGTGTCTTGTCTCCAACGTTAATCCAGCAGGCCTGACGGCATTTTATCCTAAAGCTCTGTTATAATTACAGCATCTTCTCATCTGATTTGACATTCTAGGGCAGAAAATGCTGGTAAACTCGCAGCAATGACCTTGGCCACTCTTAAGGGCTGCAGCCTCCCGGGGAGCGTATATATGAACATAATGTATTACAGTATGTCTGCTGGCATATTGGGTACAACCCAGTACTAGCAAGGTGACCTAATAAAGTGGCTGTTAAGTGCATAATACAGTCAATACATATTTCCCTTGTTAATACTTTGAATAGCTCATTATTGATACTCAAGTATAAGCTACAAAAACGTGAGCAGAATATCTACACAGGTTTAAAGATGGCTAACAGAAAGGTAGTTAGTGAGGAGGTTTATTTATGTGCAACTGCTAAAAATCTATACATACACAGATATACTGTTGGCATCGCTTAAGTACATTTCAGCCACGGCCAAAAGAAAAGTACAGCACTGTAAATTGAGTTGTGTTAAATGAGGTTTAATTATCTCAGGCAGACATTTTTATTTATGAAATAGCAAAAATCCATGTTTTTTATGCTTATGCATCAACCAGTGAAGCTTAATCTGAGCAAGCAAACTATCAATGATGACTAAATGTTCAATCTACATGACATTTGGCATAAATATCTAAATTATTGTTACTAATTCAAAGGGAACCAGCAGAAGTCTTTGAGTTGTGTTTGACTAAGTGAAAGACAACAGAGAGGGCAATAAAATGTCAGAGGAAACCAGCTCCAGCAGTAAAACACAAAAGCTGGCTTTCATATTATTATTCTCTGTCGCTCCTCAGCTCCAACCAGTGTGTCCCACCCACGGTTAGATCTGAAGTAAGACACTTACCTGCAGGTCAATCTGATATATGGGGTCTTTCAAGGCATCTGGATCATCTTCATCGTCGTCCTCGTAATAATCATCATCTACAAAAATAAAATTTTATTCGTTGAGGTGAAACAACGTTCTGTCATGAACACTGAGAAAGACAGAGGGAGCTGCTCTTAGAAGAAATGAAGGTGAAATCCAGTGAGGAGATACTGGTACCGTATCTGTTAGCGGCAATGAGATCAGAAAGAAGCTGCCCTGCCAGCCCTTCGTCCTCGTCATCATCATCCTCCACCTCGTCCTCCCCCTGGTCCTCCCACATACCACTGGAATCTAAGATGAGCAGAAATAACAGCTGGTTACTGAAAGATCTGCTGTCCCAGCAATTCAATAGAACAACTGAACAGACCTGAGTTAACATCACATTTAGGAACTACAAATATAATTGAATAAATGAGCGCATTTGTAAAAGGACTGGAGCTCCCCAACAGGTCTGTGTGATATTTCTGACTTCTGATGGCGGTGTACTGGGGTCCACGAGTACATACTGACTCACCTTGGCTCCAGTCTGCGGCGTTCGTCCTGCTGGCGTTTGCCTCGACTACAGTCGAAAGCTCGTTAATGATCAACTTAAAGATCTTAACCAGCAAAGGAATGTTGGTCCAACGCTCTGGATCTGTTCAATCGAAACATTTGCATTTTCTCATGATAAAACTTCGACTTTCAGCAGTCTCTTTGTTCAAGTTCAAAATCATTCAGCGTCTTACTCTTTGCAGATTTGGAGCGTGTGCGGATGCCGTCGTCTGGACTGTAGATTTCTTCTCCTTTCACCACAATGTCCTGGAGACGTTTATCATCAGTGTTGAGACTGTGCTGCAGCAGCTTGCAGAGAGCCACCGTGCTGCAGGAATTCAAAAGAGTACATTTGAATGGACACATTCTTATACATCGTTTTTACACTCTATTTGACCCTTGTTCACCCATTCATACAAGCACTTTTTTTTTAAAACGCACGAGTGCTTTCACCATGGTGTTCACTTCTTCAGATACAGTCCATAATAGACAAAGCTAAGAGTTTGTGTATTCAGGTTCTTAGTCAGATCCACCTTTCACTCATCCCAATCACTTTTAAAACACAACACAGCCTGAACTCAAAGGTGAAGGTTTTCATGTTCTGGCATGACACATGTTCTTCTTTCTTTCACTGTAGGCCAAAGTAAAATGGTTGGAGTTTTCTTACCTGACCTTCCCCTCGTACTGCCCGTAGAAAAGGTGCTGCCTGCTCATCCACTCGGTCATGACGAACTCCAGGGCGGGTTTCCCTGTCGGTCCAGGCAGACTGCACAAAAACTCCAGCAGAGGTTCCAGCTGAGAGTGAACCAGGTGGGCAAACACCATGATCAGAGACTGGAGAGGGAGGAGAAACAGGAGGTGGTTCAGATACCGGCATCTAATGGAACTCAATTTTATTTAAGAAATTCAGCCTGCGGGCCTTCGGCAAAGCCATCAACCATCTTTCCTTCCTACCTGCATGACACTGAGGGTCTCGGCTTGCTGCATCTTGCTCAGAATCGCTCGGAGGATCTGATCCAGCTGCTCACCGAGCTCAGTTCCAGCCCGAGAGATTAAAGTGGACACCAACCTGCCCACGAAGGCGGCAGTGAACTCGGACGTCCGGGGGTCCAGCAGCTGGTTGACCACCTGCATGACGTACCAGAGGCCACTGTTTCCCTGGTCGTCCCGCCACTGGGCAATCTGCTCGAGGGCGACGGAGACGTACGCCCGCAGACACTCACCGCCATTCTGGAGAGAGGAGCGAAGTGATCAACGCGTTACACCACATGCTACATATTACATAATTAAAGTGACCACATGTGACCTTTTGCTGAGTCTTTGTTTTGTTTACCTGCATTATCGCATTGTCATCAGTGCGCAGGGTGCACTGTGCCACCACAGGAAACGCCTGGCACACCAACAGCTCTGACAGAGGGGGTTTGGTGTTTCTGACAACTGTGGTCAGGATGTCTATTGACGTCTGCGACAGAGCAGGAGAACAGAAAGAGAAACCGATGTTTTCAGAAAGAATCATGATCTATCCTCAGCAATCGTCTCAGCTGGATGCAGAAAATGTCAAGTATTACATATTTAAAACACAAAAAACCCCACATAGGGCATTTTTGGCTTTGACTGATCCAAATTTCGTGGGCCAGTTCTTGTTTTTGTTGGTCTGCACGCTGACTGAAGCAATACTTATGCCCACTGTTACATGAAGACTCTTACTTGTATATTTTTTCTTCTTTAAATGTGGCAAATGTCACTGTGTAATCATTTCAAATAGGTTATTTTGAAGTAACATAATAAATTATTTTATAAAAGCAGACTGACACTTTATTGCACCTCGTAATTCTCTGAACAGATTTGTATATGCCACCTGGTACTTACAGCGCACAGTCCGGTGGGGATCTTGTCATGTGGAGCCTGCATGATGCTGATAAGTGTGGGGATGAGACGCATCTGCATGGGGCCCTGGCAGCCTTCAATCTGTGCCAGTTCCTTAAAGATGTCCTGAGCCAGGGATGCCACCACAGGGTCTGAGGACACAAGGAGACAAATCTTATCACACCTTGTCCTCATCCGGGAAGCACTTTGCTTGGAAAAGGTGGTACAACTTAAGATTTTGGAACCAGGTGCTGATGACCAGAGCATGCTGAGAATTTAGTTCAACAGTCAAAGAAGGTGTGAGTCAAGTACCGTTGTTATATTTAAGGAAAATGGCAATGGTGAGGGGGCAGATCTTATTCTCAGCGCTGGTGGTGAAGGCCGGGTCAACGGTGCAGACGATGCACAGTGTCTCCATGACGAGCGTCAGCACCTCAGAGCTGAACTGGGCGGCCAGTTGAACCAGTCCCTCTAGGATGCTGGGGAGGAAGGGCTGAAGGACATGTGTGCTCTCCGACAGTTTCAGCTGATCACAGTACCTGGAGACAGACATGGATACACGAACACACAGCATCCTTAATATTTTTATGACTTTATAGTCACCGCTTTGAGGTGACACCTCTTCATGTGGGACTGTTGGCTCTACTTCATGATCAGTTTCATATTTTTGTGATGGACAAAACTAACAAGCACAGAAACCATGAAGCAACTCAAGTTCAGACGAGAAAAGGATAAAAACATCTAATCCAGATGCAAAAACCTACGAGACATAAAACCCAACTACACAGCTCCGGAAAAAAAATGAACTTATCTGATTACCAGTTGAAATTTAGACGAGAAGATCAATGTTTGGTAAAGTTAAGCATACAGCCACTAGTCGGTTATCTTAATATCACTTAAATAGTTTACCTAATTTATCTTGTGGCTGAGTAACTTCTTGTAGTCACTGATGATGGCATGGCAGACCCACAGAGAGCAAGATGCTTGAAAGTGGACCTTTAGAGGTTCCTTTAGAAATCTTTTATGAGATTCGGACAAGTCTAGGATAGTGGTTTTCCTTCTGTTCCCAGGTTTTGTGCAAATCTGAAATACCTGCCTGCTTTTTTAAACAGTTCCCTCGTGTAAAAGGCTCCAGCCTGTAGCATGGACCCTGCACTATGCCTGGTGTATTATTGGTTAGTTATGTCTCCCACCTGTTAGTATATTTTATTTGTATTTATTTTATTTATTTGTATTTATTATTGCTCTTAACTTGTTCTGTGAAGCACTTTGGCATACCTGTGGTTTTTAAATGTGCTATATAAATAAAATTGTATTATATTGTATTGTATGGACCAAGACAAAGATGTTCAATCACAAAATAAAAAGATGGTTTTCTTTTGGCGGTGACTCGGTTACAATTACGAACGGCTAGCTCACCCCCAAATGGCCCTGACCGCGGAGATGCGAACGGAGGGCGGCTGGCTGTCATGGAGGCCGCTGACTGTGGCCTGGAGAAACTGCTGGATGAGCTCGGGAGACATGGCGGCTGTGAAGCGACTGGCCGCCCACAGAGCACGGCCGAGAAGGAAGGGAGACGCCGCTGGGAAAGAAAAAACACAAGCAAGACGAGTTGAGGAACATACAGACTTAAATAACCATTTTCATGTTTCATTGTAGTTTGACGGCTCAAAAACTTGTTAAAACACCTCAAATATTAAAATGCAGTCTTTTTATAGTTTATGGGGGGAATTTGACGCCTTGTTAAATCATTCGAGGTCAGAGATATAACAAAGGACTCAAGTTAGTTCTCGTCAGAAGTTCCACGCTCTTGCAGACAAAAACTCAGGAGCTTTGTTCCTGTTTTTCTGCTGACCGGACTCACCCGCCAGGTTGAGATCAGCCAGGATAACGCCGGCCAAAAAACCGTGCATGTCAAACTGGATGCGGCCATTTTTCACGTTCTCTGTGATGATGGTCTTGACTGAGCCGAGGGCCAACATACAGGCCTCGTGGATCTTCCACCTGATTTAAAATAAAAGCAGCATAAGGAACAGAAAGCGAAAACAAAGAAAGCCAGACTGGCTGTGACCGAGTCTGCCCTCACCAGTGCTCATTGCCACCGTTTTTAGCCTGCTCTGCCTCCTGGAGGTGTCTGGTTGCAGCTGCTGCCAGCGCTGCTGCGCTCTCATTCTGAAACTCTGCAGCGACGGCCTGCAAACAGAGGTCAAAGGTTACCGTCATGAGACACCTGATCAGGGTGAACCCCAGGCTGAAAAGCGAGATCATGAGCAAGTACGACTTTGACACCACAACAAACTTCTGAATGTGTTTGACTGCACAGATCTAACCTCCTCTATCATAACACTGCATGAAACACACACAGTGTATAGTGAAAACAAAACTGTGCCCATTTCTTTCACAGCATTAAAATCTGCCTCCAGTGTCTGTGGAGGTTGTGTGTGTGTAGGAGAAGAAAAAGCAGAGCCAAGAGGATTGTTTCTCTCAGTCTAAATACAGCTGCCTGGCAGACACGCACATCCTCATGTTCTCTGCTTTACAACCTCAGATAAATTCGATTTCTTTCATTTCGTTTTCATTTGATATAAATAATAACTAAAAGTTGTAAGATAAAACCTGCAAACTTATTGAAATACCTCTCTATAACCATCTTGGAACTGAAAAGGCTCAAGTCAGTCAAACTAAACTAGATCAAGGAGGCGTGTCAATTTACAAAAAAAGAGTGCCTCGCTGTGTTTAAAAGCAGCCGTCATCTGTCAGCCAATTAAATAACAGCCCTCATACCTGAGACCTTTATCCAATAAGATTGCTTTATCTAAGCAGTGATAATTTTTTTGTTGTTCTCTCACCAGCAGCAGGTCCTGAGCAGAGATCCTGACAGAGTAGGAGAAGGTGTCATCATCCTCATCCTCCACAAACTGCTGCGGGTTAGCTGTCCACACTTTGATCTGAAGAGAAACAACACAAATATACTTGCAGCTTTTTCTTTCTTACTTCCACCTATGCGTGCATCTTCTAGCAGATGTTGCAGTCGTTTCTCACCTGGTCCTCAGTGATCTGCATGTACAGGATGATGTAATAGATGAGTTCAGGCAGCGCCTTCCTCACTGTGCTCTTAAACTTGTTGTTCTCCAGCAGCGTGTGGACAAACTCAAAGATGCTGAACACCAAATTCTCAAAGCCCAAAACCTCACCTGCAAAAAAAACCCAACCAGCCAAATAAATAAATAAGTAAATAAATAAATAAGCGGATAACAATATTAATAACCATGTGTAACACAGCAAGGCTTTAATTCTGCTCACCGTCTGAGTCTACTGGGTCGTCCACTTCCTCTGTATAGTTCACTTCTGTTCTCACATAAGTGAAGATCTGGTTAAGGATCAATGCACTCACAAAACCGTTTTTCTGTCAATAATGGCTGTAAATTTAATTATTATATGAGATGACACTATACAGACAGTTTGTTTGTGAAGTCCATTACCTTGTCACACCCCACTCTGCTTCTTTAAGTATGTCAAAGGAGGTTTTGATCCTGCTGAGTAAGCAGGTGATTTTCATACATTAGAAACTGCGACAGTGATGTGGATTAGTGGTTTAGAGAAACTGTTAAATAAACAAGAGATCACAAGTCACAGCAAATGTCCTGTCTGTCTGCAAGATGCCCAAAAGGAAGTCAAACCTCGAGGTAAGAAGTGTTCCTTAAGCCCCAAAACAAATGCTCTTCAAACGCTTGCTGGGAGCGAGGAAACAGCTAATACAGAGATGACATTGTAAAGGATATAAAGCTGCACTTTCAGTCAGTGTATTCCACACAATGGGTAATATCTGCTGCATGGAGGACACCATGGGTTTAGGGAAGTTCTTTACCAATGCTGTCACTGCCTGTGAGACGAATAAGCAAACAAAACAAGGATTTGAACCCTGGAAAGAAGCTACAGACAAAAAGAAAACTAAAAGACTGAATTAACGTTTGCAGATCATAATCAGTCCTACAAAAGCGTCCAAGTGCACTGAGTTTCTCACCTTGAGGACTTCCATCTTGAGGCCGCTATCAGACGTGGGCCCATCGGGCATCTGCAGGGCTTGGACAAACGCTTCTGTGAATTGCTGCACCACAGGAAAGATCAACGCTTTGGCTGCACCCTACACACAGGTCGAAAAGAACGATTATTAAAAAACACAGCAACAGCGACTCAGGACTATACCTTCCACTTCCATGCAGATGTAAAAGTGATGCATGAGTAGAAGCCTTTTTGAAAGGCCATCAACTCAAAACTGAAACCTTTGCTGACCCCGCCTCACCTTTTCAAGCTCTTCAATAGCACAGATCAGGTTGGCACAGGTGGTGAATATCTCCACTGCTCTGGAGCGAGTACGAATACTGTAAACCTGCAACAGTGAAAACAGTTCAGGGAGGCAATCCATGCTGGTGTATCACACAAATGCAATGGACAATCATTAATGGCAGTCACAGAAAACAGGACTGTTCAGACTGACAGCTGTAAAATGTGTGCCTGCATCCACAGAGTCTCAATACTGATAGAGATAAGGAGCACATAAGGAGATATAGGAGTACCTCTGCCATGGTAAAGATCTTATACATCTCTGGTAAGATGACTGGAGCCACTAGCGGCATCTGGGTGTCTGTCACCTCTCGAGTAAACTCTGCAAACAAAAAAGTTGTAAACAAAGACTCTGAAAAACGTTAATACTTAAAGCTAATCTTCAAGAACTTAGCTGTAGTCTAAGCTAAAACACCCCCAACTGTTCCTGAGATCACAGTCACTTTAAACGTTGACTTCCAAAACAGATTAAATGTTTGTGCAACCTTTAAAATTCCCTAAGGAGACTTATTGTGTTATTTATATGTTACTACATACCCGTGAGCACCCTCATGGCCCCGTGCACGGCATTAACGTCTCCGCTGACCAGCATCTCCATCAGGAGGGTGAAGAGCTGCGGCCACGCCTCAGGCCAGTCCCAGTGGGCGATGGCTGACACGGCGTATGCAACACTGGAGCGGACTTTGCTGATTGACTCCCGCAAACCGCTGGGCAGCAGCTCCCTGATGGCGGCTTTTGCCTGGAGGGGAACAACAAGAGTCCGACTCGCTTTGGCTTCAATCGTGTAACAGGGGTGTAGAGTTGG
Organism: Oreochromis aureus; assembly: GCF_013358895.1. NCBI lineage: Eukaryota > Metazoa > Chordata > Actinopteri > Cichliformes > Cichlidae > Oreochromis > Oreochromis aureus. The sequence continues at coordinate 35,219,549 of NC_052946.1, forward strand.
GTGATCTGCTCCTGCCCTCTCTCACTCTGACCACTGATTATACTTACTAACAATCAGACATAGGTCACTTTTACAATTATTTTCCTTCTTTGAGACGAGGATGGATACCAAAGGCTGTTCTTAAAAAGGGCAAATTATATACCACTGCAGGATTTATAAGCATTGTTGTTTCTTCTTCTCAATAATGGATAAGTTATTCTACTTCTCTGAGCGGGCAGCCATCTCTCAGATACTACAGCACCATGTGGCCCATAGAGTGAGCCCCTCCCTGCTGTAAGTGACAATGGCTTCACACCCCTCAGTAATGATGAATCATCCTTTTCCCATTGCACTGTTGGAACAATACTAGCCAGGTGATGAGCAGTGCCTGAAGCAGAGCGTTTTTGGTTTTTAATACATCTGAAAGGAGGCCTAAAACATGTTTTTTTTCCACTGTCATAGTGAGTGAGGAATGATGGAGCTTAAGTTTGAATTTACAACATAATTAAAAGTGTCTGAGATGTCTGAACATGTTTCCTGAGACTGAGGATGAAGCAGGGTTTACCTGATCTGTGGTTTCAGGAGGCCTGAACTTCTCTGACTGGGAACACCAGTGAGTCTCCACATACTGCTTCAGGATGACGGACGCCAACTGTAAACATAACCAACCACACAAACAAGAAAATGGGGACATGATGAGGAACAACAGAAAAAGTGGTGTTTGTTGTAAAGGTTCATTTTTTTCTTTTTCAGTTTCTCTCCTGCTCACCTGACGAATGGCAAGTGCTCCCTGAGGGTCGACTGTGAGTTCTGCCAGGTGGACGCCAAACTCTACAATGTGAACAAATCAACGAGGATGACAGGATATAAATACACAACTAAATACACATCAGCTTGCTTAGAGCATGATGAATATAGAAAAAGAGCCAAATATGGATGTATAAATACTGAATTTATACATGAGATTTTTGCTGATCCTACTCATTTCCATTATTAATTTTCACTATGGTTTAAAGAGCCTGGCAAAATATCAAAATATGCATCCTTCAGCAGCAACAGGATGACAAGGGGTCAGTGTGTGACATTAAGTAAGAGACATGAGACACACCATACAGGCAGAGGGAAAAAACTCGAGCAGAGCATGCTTTAGTCTGAACCTGGCATGCAGGGTGCCAAAGACATCAGGGTGACATCAGGCGCCAGAAGACAATGTTAGTGCTGACAATCCCATAGCGCAGCTGCCTTAGAGCGGGGCCAGCGGAAAGGGTCGGCTCGCTGCGATGCTGCAGTACAACCGACATCAGTGCGCACAATTAGCCTTTCACCAGCAACACGAGGACTGCAGGACAAACAATGGGAGGTGTCAGAGCTACACCCCCCTGGCTACAGTATCCATCTGTCCCAATTTTACTAAAAATCACAAACAGAAAGTGTCTTTTTATTTCTCTATCAAAAAAAGAAGAAAAGTAATCAAGTCTTCCTTTTTCAAGTCTTAAAACTTTGCCAACAGATGAACTGCATAAAGCAATACCACAAGATTACTTCAGGATCTACATTAACATGTTTAAGGGAAACAGCATCACTACTCCTTTCTTTTTTCCCCTCATTGGTCAACTTAATAAAATTCTGACACACAATCTGTGACTTTGATTGTTTCCTCCTACATTGAAGCCTCAAACTTTTCCCACTCCATATGAAACATTAACAGCTCTTTCATTGGTCATCCTGAGTGTGCTGCCCTCCCTGCTGGTCCTGATGGTGCAGGAAGCTGGAAGTCTGGGAGAAGCCCCTGCCCCCCGGGACACATCTTCGCGGGAAAAAAACAATCTGGCAGTAAGGCATTCGACTGTTACCATAGCGACGGCGCAATTAATGAATGTTTAATATTGGGCAGGCGGCGAGCCCACTATTGTCCGGGCGGTCAAACAGCGGATTTTGGAGTTTGCGTGAACGTGACCAAAGTCGCTGCACTCAAAAAAAAGAGAGAGACAGAAAAAAGTGGCAATATTTTTTATCAAGATGTTCACGCGCACCTGGCTGAAAAGACCACGCGACTCTTGTCTTTCCCTTTGGTTTACTGACGCAGATGTTGAACCCAGAGTTGATCCCGCCGCCGTGCTGCTGAGGCCGGGGTGCACACAGCTCCCATGTGCTTCACCAAACTTGGTAACTAGGTCCGAGCTACTGACCATACTTGTGACACATCCGGCTGTCCGAACCGATCAGCCTGAGCAAAGCAACCGGCCAGTCTCGAACCCCAATCAAAGATCATCATCATTATTATTTTAATCATCACCAACTCCTGGAAATGTGGCCTAATGTTAGCTCCGGGGAGCCAGGACAGTCGCTCGGCTAACGTAATGACTGCTAGCTTAGTCACAAAGTTAGCCCCAATAACGGCGGCCGTCAGCTGTTCGTGCGCTGGGCTCGAAGCGGAGGCCCCCGTGCTGTTAATAAGCGACAACACCCGGTGGATGGAGCCCCGGTTAACTTCTCAAAGCGCTGTTCAGACCCCGGCTGCCACTCACCCTCTGTCACTTCCAGCACTTTGATCTGCTCCTCCGCGGCGGCGCGCACTTCTTGGACCGGGGACAGGATGGCCGTCAGCGTCTCGATCAGAGCCTCTTTAAGTCCCTGTTGGACCGAACCGGGCCGAGCGCTACCCGCTGCACTCATGCCTGCTGTGTTTTCACCCGCAGCCCGCTACAGTCAGTCTACCAGCAGCTGTAGCACCACCACTCGGGGAGGAGCGACAAGCCACGGCCACAGAGGCGAAGCGCGCCAATGCATGGAAACGCGGAGGCGGGGTTTTTGCGGGAGGAAGTGTGTTTGTCGTCCGGTTAGGCCCACGTGTTTTTCTTCCTTTGTTTTTGTTTTTATATTTTAGCGCCCTCTGGTGGAGCGGAGGAAATTTATGATTTTGAGCTCAGGTAAATTATTATTATCATTATTATCATCATTATTATTATTATTATTAATAATATTATAGTTATTATTATTATCATACTACTAGTAGTATTGTGTATAGTAGAGCTCTCATAGTAAAGGCTATATTAGAGATTTTGTGTTATTGCAGGCATGGTTCACGGAAGCTTAGATAGTGAGATCCACTGTGATGTTTGGTATGGAGACGGTGGCACACTAACATGAAGACAGGAGGCTGGAGGTGCCGGAGTTGAAGATGCTGACAATTTCATTGGGAGTGGCCAGGATAATTAGATGAGTTAATCAGATTGATAGTTCAGGTTGAACAGTTTGGAGACAAAGTTAGTTTGGACGTGCTGAGGAGGGATAGTGGACAGAGTCAAGAAGGACATGCAGAGGAAAGATAGGGTGAGAGCCAGAGGCACATGATCTGCTGTGGCATAACAGTTTCTATGCGCTATGGGGCATATGTGGCGCGAGCTCTTCAGAAGACTGGTAACATGTCCTGGGTGTACCCCACCTGGCCCCATGACAGAAGTGGAAATGGATGGATGGAGTTATATTTGGGTATGCCATTTGTCTCGCCATATAAAGAGGTCAAAGTAACCGTAGCCTAACCTTAAGTGTGAACAACTTGCAAAATCTTGGAGGAATCTGAGCTACCAGCTTCACCATATAATCCTACAGTGAAACAGGGTGTGCAATTTGCAAGGCTGTTACATTTACATCCCTAATATTTTCCCTTCACACTGTTAATCATAAAATATGTGGTGGTTTGGATGTCTGAATGTAAAAATCTTGTGTTATTATTCACTGCTCTAAGATGTACAACATACAGGAAAAATTGACTTATGGAAAACTAGCAAATATTGTAGAAACTCAATTACAAAATATAAAAAATATTTTTCTTGTAAAATCCCCGCTCGTATGTGACTTTGGCAAAACTAACCTTACACTCTGTTGCCAGTTTATGAGGTATACCTTGGTAAAAGCACTGCAGTCCATGGATTGGTTTTCATGCCTATAATTATATACTTACAGAAAATCCATTAAATGTGGCGCTCCTCAAGGCTCCATCTTAGGGCCTCTTTTGTTCCCTTTTTTCTCTCGTTATGTTATTCTTTGGCTACATCTCTCAGAAAGAGAATATTTATTATTGCCAACATGTGGATCTGCCATGCTGCCACATTAGTCGATAATGTCATGAAACATTTGACTTATGCTGTATGAAGAAAATCTTTGACTTTTTGGGATGATCTCAAATCACGGATTTAATTTATTTATCATTTGCTTTTAAAGTCCTCCATGGATCAGCCAGCACCACAATATATAACAGTACAAATGTACTAATACCATACTGTGGCTCTAGGTCACTGAGGTCCTCCTCTAAACTTCTTTCAGACCCCAGCTCTTGACTAAGAACCAAAGTTGACAAGACTTTGCAGGGCTCATCCAAAAAGTGGCAATCATTTCTTGAGACTCACCTTTTAGTCAAGTCTGACGTGCCTCGTAGTTTCTGTCAAGTCCATTGTGAACATGCTGCTCTTTCAGTTGTTCTATATTTTCCTATTTGTAGAATTGATTTTCTTTTAATTAAAAAAAAACTCAAGGTAGAAATTAAATTAAAATTACTACTACTACTAGTCTGAAAAACAGAAAATATCCACTGAGCAGCAGTTCTCTGCATAATAGCCAGTCTCCTTCAAGTTGATAGGAAGGCAAGACGATAACCCAAATAACTCATTACAACAAAGGTATGCAGAAAAATGTTACGTCCTGATGAGTCTTGTTTTCTGCAGACGTCAGACGTTGGGTTAAACAACATGAGAGCACGGATAAATCCTGCCGTGTATGAGTGTCTTGAGGCTGCTGGTGGTCTAATTGTGTGGGGACATTTTTTGGCACACTCTTGGCCCCTTAGTACCAAACTTTAAACAGCAAGTATTGTTGCTGACCATATCCATTCCTTTATGATCACAGTTGAACCATCTTCTTTATATAAAGCACAATTTCACAAAATTTGAATAATCTCAAACTAGTTTCTTCAACGTATTTAAAATATTGACTGTACTCAAATGGCCTCCACAGCCACCAGATTTCAACCCAACACAGGACTTTTAGGATGTGGTGGAATGAGAAATTTGCATCATGGATGTGCAGCAACTGTGTGATTTTTTCATATGACTATAAACTTAAATCTCTGAGGAATCTTTTTCCAGCACCTTCTCCATGAAGAATTAAGACAGTTCTGAAACCAAAGGAGGTCCAACCCAGTACTAGCAAGACGTACCTAATATAGTGGCTGGTGAGTGTATATGTGACTTTGTTTTTATTTTTTAATTTGTTATGCACTCTTTGTTCTTTCTCTATATGAATAAAACATGATATACTCTGAACAGCAGTCCACCACTTGTGGTAAAAAAAAGAAAAGAAAATAAGGTTAATAAAATATGAAACCCCCCCTAATCATTAAAGACTGGATTCACTGCGTGGCTGAAGTGTTACACAGTGACAGCTTCAGCTCGTGTAATGTTGATCTAATATACCGATTTCTAAGAACAAACCAAAGACTAAAACAACCGTTTCCTCTTGTTTGAGCAAAAAGAATTTGGTTTATGTAGAAACAAGCAATGTTTTGCAACTGGATATTTCCCTCTTCTCCAAAAGAGTTAAAGCTAAAAATAAAAAAAAGAGAAATGAACACCCACCCGGCTGCACCCAGAATTGCCACCACCTGAAAATATTTGCAGGTTACGGACAGAAAGCAAAGGAAACCCGGGCGACAGCTCACAAGGGTGATGGGGAGGTAAGTGTACAGTACACATATATATAAAATATAAAATCTGACATATATTTTATATATATATTAAATTGTGTTAGGATTCAGTATCGTTCACTACACAGCATTAAAGTGGTGTGTCTTATGATCTTTTTTCCTTCATTTTTCTTTTTTCCAACGCTATCATATAAACCAGAGGAGAGTCAAAGCAAAACAAATGAATCAACAAACAAACAAATGTGGGAATAAAATGGAAACTAAGCAACAGATGAAAGGCCTCCGCCCCGATCCGATGCCTGTCCCCCGTCCCCCTCCACCCCACAACCACCCTCCCCGGCGGGAGGGGTGAGCTAGCCCGGACGAGGTGGGACAGACCCGTCCAGCTGTACAGCGCAGTGAAACATAACTTACATATTAGCTCATTTTTACACGTACAGTCGTGATCAAGGCACAGGGATCTTCTACAAGTTATTTTTTTTTTTTCAATAAAGTTGTACAAAATAATACATTTTACAGTCTGTACAAGAATAATAGTCCAGCAGTAAAATAAAGACAGACGTACTTAAAGCCAGGAGGGGAGGAGGTGGGAATGGGAGAAGTGAGAGAACAAGACGAAAGGTAAAGGGTGTGGAGGTGGGTCATAGTGTGGACAAGGAGGCCTGTGAGTGCATGTGCACGGGTGTGTGTGTGTTAGTGTGTCCGTGTGTGATCCCAGGTCAGAATGTCGCATCCAGCCCCGACAGGTCGTTTCTTCAACTTCGTGCGTTCCTTTTCCGTCGTCATGGTTTCCTTGTTAAATAAAAATTCCACATATTCAATAGTTGTCAAATAGCAGCAGGAGCAAAGGGGGCGAGGATGTATATATTTTTTATATATATATATATATATATATATATATATATATATATATATATATATATATATATATATATATATATATATGTGTGTGTGTGTGTGTGTGTGTGTGTGTGTGTGTCTGTTGGAGGTTTAAATGGTGCACAAAGGCAGATCTCACACACAGTGTACACCAACACACAACATGGGGTAAAAACTAACAAAAACTTAAAAGTTGAATTGCGTTATTACAGGAATATATAATATTTATATTTATATATTTATATATATATATACATATTTATATACACACATATATAAATATCTATATATATAGCTTTGATTTTTTGCACTGCATGAAGTTCACTGGTATGCATGAGTTTATGCATTGTATGATATTCATCTTATTTATTTTTATTTTTTTCTGTTGTTGTTGTTGTTTTCTGCATCCCTCCTTGGTTGGATTCTTGAAGAGCCGTGTGGTCTTCTGTTCAAGTCACGCTCACGTCCGCAGGCAGCCATTAGTCAATTAGTCCATCTGACCATCCCTGGGCACAAAACAGCCCTCCTCTGTAACATTTTGCCACCCTCGCTCTCCGCCATTCTCTTCCTTCGTGTTCAGCACTAGGTGAATAAACTCGTCCCTCTCAGAAGGCATTATTCAATTTAGCCTCTGCTGACTTTGGAAAGCAGTAGAACTTGACTTTTGAAAGGCTCTGTGAGAGTGTATGCGTCTTACTGCGGTATTAAAACCTATCTGAAGTCGTCTGTCATGTCTGTGTGTGTTTGTGTACCTGTGAGTGTGTGTGTTCATTTAACTGAGAGAGAGCTAAAAGGAGAGTTCGCCTACACTCAGGGATTCCAGTCCTGACCCTCTTTCCTGGGTCAAAGTGTAGCTGAGTACAGCAGTCAGTCCAGGCTGATAGTTGATGATGTGGTGTATCTGTAACAACGTTTCCTTTGTTTTGAAAAGAGTCTTTCCGTTGTTCAGTTTTTCTGCAGTTGTGTTTATCAGGAGAAGCTGTATCGGAGTGGAGGGGAGGGCAAGGCGCTCAGTCGCTTGCTCAGATGTTAGGTGAAGTTGGTGGGAAGTGGATGAGTGATTGGCTAACTGGTCGGGAGGGGGTGTTTAGCTAGGTATGATGGTAGGTAGTTAAGTAGGATTGGACACCGCTGCCAATCACAAGAGCTCGTACTGCCGTAGGTGCATCCTCTGTATGATGTCGCGACAGTCATTGAAGACGCGGCGGATGTTTTCTGTGTCGACCGCACAGGTGAAGTGGGGATAACAGTAATGCCGCCCGTCTCCGCTGGCTGTGCTGATCCTCTGAGAAAAGAGACACACTAGTTGGTACTGATGATGCCCTCAGAGTAATGCTGATCTAAACCTGCCTACCACTTTGTATTATATAGAACGGAGACTGTGTATATTATCGTTTCTATATTATCATATATTTTTTAAATGTAACTATTGAGCTGTCATACATTCCTAATATCGAAAGTTAAAAAAAACCTCATGGGCGAAAATCAGAGAACATTTATTTATGCAGTATACTCATTAAAATATAATTATTCTAACACCAAACTGAGGGAGAACTTTTTTCCAATGCCAGGTATTATACTCACCCACTGATACACATGGATAGTTTGTGTACTCTGGTGTAGTGACAAAATCTACATCTCTGGGACATAAGCGGTCCTTCAAATGCTCACAAACACTGAAACTATGTTCAGCTCCTTCAGCAGTGCCAGAGTAGAGAGACTGAGTGGAGTTAAAGCCAATTTGGAAACCACATCCCATGTAAATCAGCCTCTAAAGGAATTTTGTCAGGAATATAACTCAAACCTCATATTAGGCTTTTATGTCATATAAAGAAAAGAAAAAAGGGAAACTAAAGTCAAACAGGCAAAACAGGTTTTACCTCTTTGACTTTTGTACACACCAGAAATTCATCCCGTATGAAGTACTTTGCCCTGGTAACACGGGGATCTTCACCTGGCTCCGGTATTGCTGTTGGGAGAAGAAATCTGGTCACATTTGAGTCACCTTCACGCTGCGGCATTAAACAGTCAGATGGTGCAGCATTGTTACCGCAGAATAAACCACATTAGAGTTAAACTGGTAAAAATGGCCAATACTTTACTTGATCTCAGGACTGTAACTACTAAATCTCACTGAGCGTGAGGAGAAAAACCTCAGCATGTTTACATATTAACATGTCAGTGCACTGCGGGTGTTAGCATGTGTGACATTTCGATGGAGCGCTCCTCAGAACCCAAACTAACCAAGAGCTCCAGCCGTGAAGTCACATGGACACACGATCTAACTGGATAACAGGAGGCAGAGCCTTCAGCTATCAGGCTGCTCTGCTGTGGAACCAGCTCCCAGGGAGGACTGTATTAGGTGATCATGAACCATCCCTTTGTTATTCTGGCTTTGGCTGTGGCTTCTGTCATCTCTAGATTGTTTCCCCTCTTTGAGTCTCGGTCTGCTGGTGGTCTCTCTGGAGTGCTTGCTCATAGTGAACTTTTGGATAATAGAGCTTCTCCCTCTGATGTTGTACGCTCTCTAACTTGTTCCTTGAGATGAAAGTTGTTAACAGGAGCTATATAAATATTATTGTATTAAAGTGGACAGTTCTGGGGATGTTATTGTGTATCATCAGGGATAATGTTTGGGGAAAAAAAAAGACTGACAGCAAGATGAAGATGAGCAGATCTAAGAGCGCCAGCCTTACCATCATCAGGCGTAGTGTAGCGTGCAAACTCCGGGAAATACTCCTCAATTTTAGATTTTCCTGCCAAAACCTTCTCAGCAAGCAGGTCCTGTTTGTTCAGGAAGAGGATTACAGAAATGGTCCGTAGCCACCTGCGGAGGGAAGTGAGCAAGTTCAGGCCGAGGTTAGTTTCAGACCCAAAACATGTCGCAGCTCTGTTGCTGGAGAGTCACTGATTTTCAAGTAGAAATTACATTTTAATAGACTTTGGCTGGAGAACACAGGAATAATTTACTCTCTGGAGTTCTGGGTTAAAAAGGTCTTAGAGCTTCTGCCATAAACAGCCCATATGGAGTCAAAGGCGGACATGGTGTCCGCTCAGAGCTTCGTCCCTCTACATATACACCCTGAATCAGAAATTTCACATTTTCTTGATTTTCAGAAGAATTTTTTTTACTGCATCGTTCATGTAAACGTATTGAGCACTTTGTTTAAATTTACTGTGTTTATCTCTGAAAAGAAATGACTTCTCTTACCAAACTAACAACAGCAGGCCCTCAGATGACAAACCTTCCCAGCTTGATTTGTGTTTTCATTTGCACAGCTAACAGAAGCTCACATCATGTCGCATATGTTCTTTTGATCCTGTTTTATCGTTATTTTCTTCCCGTATTTCCCTGCTGTGTGGAAGATGGCTGGTAACCAGGCATTCCTCTCAACTTGCTAAGATTTTTTAAAATATCTTGTCAGACAAGTCAAAGTTTTATTGTTGTATATGACTTTCTTTTAGCCAAAACAATGGAAAACTACCAGTCACAGTAATCACATACTTCACATAAGTTGCTCTTATGTCTGGAAAGCACCTTCTACATAAAGGGAGCTAGAAAGGGACCAAAGTGTCACAGCATTTACTTTCTATATAGTCTTTTAAGCAACATTTCTTGGTTTTTATGACTCCCTTTTCGTCTCCTCACCTTCAAACAAAAAAAGAAAAAAAAGAAAAGAAAGAAATGTGTCCAAAGAAAATATTGTCTCTGACCTGTTGTTCCAAATGTTCTTGAAAAGATTGAGGGCTTCCTGTAGTCTGTTAGTCTGATTATCTTCTCTGATCACCATGTTGTAGCTGCTACTCGCCACCACAAAGATGATAGCTGTCACATCTGTGGCACACACAACACAGAGCAGGATTAATAAAACCACTATGAATAGAAATACCCAAAAACTCTAGATACACAACTTTGTTCTCAACTTGGACTTTAAATGAATGCACATGCTTCAATCCAGTTACGAATTCTGGAACACTACATATATATCTGCTTTAGTAGCTTTATAAACCCAATGACATGAAAAAAGCAGCAAATATAGTGTTAGATACTTCATAAATAATTCAGGATCATCTCCTACCATTAAAACACTGGATCCACTTTCGCCGTTCATCCCTCTGACCTCCAACGTCGAACATACTGAGAGACAGAGGAAGTTAAAAAGTTTTATATTTACACTTTTAAAACAGTATTAATCCTTTTATTTTACTTTTTTAAATTTCACTATCGCACACATCGTGATAAATAAACATTGAGGTTGCTCACTGGAAATTAACTTTGTCTATTTGAAATCTTGTCTCGAAGATCCCAGATGTCAGTACTCTGCATCTTAGCAGGTCCTGAAAAAAAAAGATAGGAGGAGGGTTAAAGGAAGCACAAGTGGACAATGAAGCATAAAATGGCAGTAAATGGGCAAGAAGTTGACTTTTGCAAGGAAATAAAACAAATAAAGACAACTGATGCGTGTCTCTTGAAATTTCATCTAGGGAACAGCATTTAAACTTAAATGCCGTGATGTGTGGCACAGTTCATATTATGCACTTATCCGTATTGATACACATTATAAATAAAATAATGTTAAAAAGAAGCTGTGCATATAGTCCATTTTCAATAAGACATACTGAATAATAACACCTAATAATGAAGAGTGTTTGTAGATTAGTAGATTTTTTGTCAAACAGGTCAAAAACAATCAAATTCAAAGTTTTATCTGGCTATCAAAATCAAATAAAAGCAGATGAAATCCACACTCATTTTACTTTTAATTTTTCCATATTCACTTTCCATTTCCCACGGCACTGTTCTTACTCGCTTCTACGCCAATTACGGCTGATTGTACATAAACATCTAGAAAGTATTCACCAACTATGAACTTAAAAACTGCCACAAATGTGGTAATTATAATTTTCTGCAAACACAACGACACACATTTTCTATATGCAAACATGACCTGTGCACGGCTCTGCCATCAGTGGTGATGCATAATTACAATGCCGTCATGAAGGTCTCTTCATGCTTTCCATGTCCAATTGGGTCGTTGGGACGTGAACTTCACCATCTGCACACGCTCATTTCATGTATGGCATGACGTGTACTGCAGTTCACATCCTTTGTCTGGTTCCGGCTACACGGTTAAACACACTCACACTTTTTACTTCTTCTCGAGTTTCCCCAAGATTAAACTTTGACACGTCACAGAAGGGAAGGCACAGGCGCCTCCAAATAATATTCACAGAGCATGAGTGTGTCATGATGGGAACCTGAAAACCAGGAACTGTTCTTCTGCTTACAGATTGTTATTGCAATATTATTTGAGTTTGGTGAATAAATGCAAATGTCTGGCAGGCTTTGCTCTGGTGGTTCATCACCTTCAATCCTGTTTGTGTTATTACACAGTGAACTAAAACTCAAAAAATTAAAGCTACAAGAGAAAAAAAACATTTTGATTAACTGGAATAGAAAACAAAAACTACTCTCCATTTTCGTTTTTGCTCAATTTGAACATTATAGAATATACTAAACATTGGTGAACATTTTTAAACAACAAATTAACAGAAGATAATGGAAACTTACAAAACTAAATAAAAATGATAAAACCTGTTATAACTGGTGTTTGAGTGCTGACCGCCTCACCTGATCAGTGGGTGTGTAGTCATTCTGCCTGACCACATCAATCCGGTCTAGGAAGCTGCAAAGACACCACAAAAGCAGTTAAATCTCAGCTGGAACTGTATAGAAAAATATATATACAATATTACAATAAAACTAATGTATTGCTTACTTTCACAGTAAATCAGTCCATTTTAACTAACCACAGTAATCTTCAAAATAAAACCTACTGAACTGTAAATGCAACTTAAAATCCTCCTTAACTCACCAACCTATCAGACTGGAAGAGTTTGGCTTCAAAACGCACACAAACACAGGCCGAGCGCTGCTGCCGAGCACAGCAGTGAGTGCTCGGGAAACATGGAAGATATGAGTCCCTGAACGGCCACGAGGGGGCGAGTGTTTGAATTCGCAGCGAGATCAGAGGCAGCCAGTCTGAGTCACCGGCAGCCGTTTGCTCTGTCAGACTGAAGAAGCCTCGTCAATGGAGCCGCTGTAGTAGTACTTGCACAGAAGGAGTGTGTGTGTGTGTGTGTGTGTGTGTGTGTGTGTGTGTGGCAGCGTGTATGTGCGTGGGTGGGTATGCAGGCCTACAGCGCGTTCATATTTTGAAGAGCGCCTACCCAAATGCATGTTAATGGTCTGTCTGAACGGGTGTCTGCTTTCAAGGTGTGTGAGGCAGCCTGACGACTTTTTCGGGGTTGTCTGGACCACGGACACTTTTACACGAGTACCAGTCGTGTACATGCACACCAGGATTAATAAGATCGCCTAAATTTCACACAGGAAAAAAAAACAACTTCCCTATCATCTCCCTTCGAGCCACTGCACATGCATGTAAATAAAATGAAGGTGGAAAATTAAACTTCCAAGCTGTCCAGACAGGACTTTCAGATGTAAAGAGGTAAACATTATCAAAGAAGAGTTGCTCAGCTGTGGCATGGAAAGAGGAGCGAGCTGAATTCAGGCCAGTTATACCGAAAGGAATTTGGTGATTATCTTTAAGCAGCAGCGTCGCACTCGCCTGCACTGATCGAGCACAAGTGCTGCAGTTTTCCTACAGAAATTGAGCTGAAAACTTCACAATCGCAGCTTTAATATCATGCAAATGTTTCAATCACGGGATTCTGCTCTCAAACTTAAACATTTGCATATTAAACTTTAGCCCTTCCTCATGTGTGTTACCATGTTATATTAAACAACAAGATCTCAAGTAAATACTGAATGGACCTGAAATGCAGTACAAATAATTACAGGGGTCTCCACCAGATATAGCTTGAAATGCAATGGGAGTCTTTCTGCAGAAAGAAAGTTGAAAATTACCTCCATACAAATTGTTAAAATAAAACACCAAACAGGTTAAATGTACTTTGCTTGAACTGGCACCTTATTCTGATGCATTTCTACTTCACAAAATTCCTGAACAATATTTAAATATTAAAGCTTTCCCCTGACGAGCGTGCTTTAAGCAGGAATGAGGGTTATAGTGCGGTAGTGTTAAAGTGTAGCCACACAGTTAATGCTTGCTAATTTTAAAAAATTAACAGACATGGCTTTGATGTGTTAAAGCACTGCTTGCAACTTCATCTAACCAATTTTATTTTAAATCTCTGCAAAGCTTCACCAACCAAAACTGCTTTAAGTAATCCCTGACTGCTTGTTACAGAGTAGTTGCTAACATACTGCATTCCCACTCTGTTCCTCGGCCCGCCCGGCTGTCTGCTTTGAATAATTGTCTACACTCTATTCTTACAACTAGCAAGCAAGACGCTGGCCTGCAGCCGCCTCTCAGAGAACAGGTATGCAGCCCCCTCTAAGATAACTAGGAATGTTGCGGGCAGGGGTGAAATGTGACAGAAGGGCTGCAGGTAACACACTGAGAGGAACAGGGGGCTGCGTCTGCAGGCGCTACAGTGCTGGACAAACGGACAAAAAGACCCCTGAGCCAGGAAGGAGAGGGAGGAGAAAGGGTTCGCAGAAACAAAGAGCGGGCCATGCGCATTTCTCTGCACAAATGCGCACTGACACAGATATTCATGTAAAACACACAGAGAGACCATTAGGCAGTCAGCCGGTCTGGTACCAGCCGCTCTCTGCAGGGGCCAAGTGGCTCAGGTGCTCCCACACCTCAGCACCTTCGAGTCAAACTTCAGCCCATAACATTACATTATTAGTGAGCACCTCAACAACAAAACTTTCATTTTGGGTGAAGGTGAAAGCTACAGCTCTAATGATCAGAGTTAACATGCCTGCCCCCAACACCTGCTGAGGCCAAAATCTTGTTTATCTACAGCTCCGGTCTGAGGCATCAACACGCCCAGGACAAACACACTGCTCAATTTTTAGCACTTCTCCCTATTAATAGGAGAAGTGCCAATAATAACCATGCCTACTAAGCTGAACTAAATAATAGTGGCTGCCCCAGTAACAGAGAGGTCTACGGTGTTATGTATATCCACAGGGTTATTCTGGGGTAGCAGACAGGGTGACTTAAACTCTGGAAATATACACAGGTCACTTGTCTGGTGGCTAAAAATGACCCAGTATTTACAAGAAAAGCTAAAATTCATTCTTCTGTTTTCTTTGGGTTTCTTTTTCTTTTTTTTGCAGATACAATAAATGTAGGCCAGGATTGTGGAAAAATGGAAAAAAAAAAGAAAAAAAAAATCAAGCATTTACACATTTTTAAAATGTCATATTTACTTCAAGTCTTTATTTGGATTCATTGTTTTATTGCCACACAAACAACCCTGAGGGATATTTAAATATGCTTGTTCAAATTTATAAAATAAAAATCACATGTTGTTTTATCAATTATATTTAAAAAAAATAGACTTTTAACAAAAGTTCAATTTCCAAATTTCTTCTATTTTATTGCTACAATAATTAAAGCCTATTCCAGGATTGGACTGCTATGAAAACACCTTTTAGCTGGACCGGCTTTGCACGTGTAATTTTGAACAGGATGAAGTTGAAATTGTTTTAAATTATTGTTTTGTTTTGGTTTTTTTATTCTTCATGTGTTGGGAAAAAAAAAAACTTAACAGCAGCAGCGCACTGTCCCAACAAAGCTGAAAACACTCCCATAATGCATTTATCTTGTAAAAGTGGCAGTATTAGAACAAAGGATTACTCAGATTATGAGCTTTCATACGTCCTCATCTCTACTCAGTATTAGATTACTCTGACACACATCTGTGACACACAACTGTGTCGTCCGGCCTGCAACCTTACAGCTGGTCAGGATAAAACAGAAACGGATCAAACTTAACAGGACGGAGCAGGTTTTTATGTTTTTAGGGAGCCAAATTTTCAGATCATACTACTTTAATTTTAAATTACCTTCATATGAGAAACAGTTATGAAATGTCTCTTAAAGAAAAAAAGGCAGTATTTGATCAAAGAACATGTTAACTGTGTTAACAGTTTAATAGTACCAGAGTAATTATTAAAGTATTTTAACCTGTATCGGGGTTTGTAGTATAATAAAATACAAACACACAACATCTGGAAAACTTTGCCCCACCGCGTCCGAGCAGCTCCGCTGTGTGACAACACACATGCAGACACACACAAATCAGCGAGCAGGATTGCGTCCCTAAAAAGCGCCTCTTTCCACATCTCCTCAAATCTATTCATGTCCAAGCAAGTTTTCAAAAGTTCAACCACCATGTCTTTACACAAAAGTAAAAAATGAAGACGCTCAAAAACTTTTACAAATAGAGAAAATGCACTTTCCTGTCACACTGAGAAGCTGATTAACAGTAAAACTGTAAAACAGTAAAACTGTGAAAACAAATTAAAAGAGAATTAAGAGTTTACAAAAAAGGATACATTTTAAAATTGTAAATTTAAGTATTAAATCCTTAAATATAGTTTAGTGTCAATGTTACTGACAATAATTTGGCCATTTATTAAAACTTAAGTTTGTTTTTTCAGATTAAAAAAAAAAATGTAGTTTAGTATCTCTTTATGTTAACGGGGCTTTAAATTGTGTCTTTTGTTGTTGCTGCAAATCTCACTGCAGACACTCAAATGTGTCACTTCAGGCGCCTGAAATCAATCTCAGCTGCACGAGAGAAAACTGAAGCTTTACAAGCCTCCGAAGCACCGAGTCCACTCCAAAAAATAAATTAAAAAAACCAAAACAACAACAACAAAAAATGGTCTCGGTGCTTCCTCAAGGTGCAGGTAATAGGTGGGTGGAGGGAGGGGGACAGTGCAAGATTTGAGGGGGTTACCGCTTCTTTGTACGTTAGCGCTTCACACTGCGACGAGCTGACCAAACCGAAGGCTTCGCCAGCCGATCCTTAATCAAACACACACCACATCCAGAGAGAGAGAGAGGGAAGAAAGAGAGAGAAGGCTATGTCTGACATTACAGAGCTGCTCCAAAAATAGCTCCCTGGCGCCCTGGCCTCCAGCTTGGTTGTCATGGCGACAGAACCACAGGCGCTATAAATAGACAATCGGCTCCAAATCTTGTGCTGCTGGAGAGAGGCCAGAGAGAGGGAGAGACAGACAGAGAGAGGAGAGGGAAAAGAAGGGAAGTAAGGCAGAAGAAGAACAAGACAGAGAGGAATGGAGCAAGCAACAAAGAGACAGAGAGAAAGAAATTTAGGGAATGGAGTGGGTTAGAGGAAACAGAGGGAAAAGTGCGCGAGAGAAGAAAAGGACAAAAAAAGAAGGAAGACAATTAAAGAACTAACACACGAGGAAAACAGAGAAAAGTGAACAGATTATAAGAGCAGGAAAGGTAGGAGGAGACGAGAACAGAGTGAAAGAGAAAGAGAAAACGAGAACGAAAGAGAAAAACCAAAGATTAACTAAAAAAACTGAATAGGAAAGTGAGACATTAATAAAAGAATGGAAATTTTAGAGGAGAAAAAAGAAAATAAAGAGAAAAAGTAAAAGGAGAGCATAAAAACTTTAAAGAAACTGACAAAGGTGGGAAAGAAACATGACAAAAAATGAAATTAATTGATGAACAAATGATCAGAAATCAAAGAATGAAAGAAAGCAACAAAGAAACAAACAAGAGCATGAAGACAACTTTTTAAAGCGAGACAAAACCCAGAGAAAAGTCATGAAGAAATCTTAAATGAGGCATAAAAATGAAGAAACCCCCCCCAAAGGACCAGAAAGGAAAATACAAATCCCGTACAGTAAAGTCAAAAAGAATACAAAACTGAATGAAAGAAAGCCAACGACAAGAAGAAAAATAAAGGAAAAGTAACAAAGTAAACACGGGGCTTCTAAACAGCATTCAGAAAAATCACAAGACGGCGAGATTACAGCAGCAGCAGCAGTTTCCCACAGCCGCTGTCTCCAAACACATCTACACATTTAACATCTGCAGCTTGCACACACCTGGAAATTTCATTTAAACATCTTCAGGATAACACACAGTGACACTGCCACCCCATCAAAACACAACAAAATCAGTTCGTCTTTGCCCCCATCCCTCATCTCCCCTCCCTCCTCCTTCAGGATGAGTCAGAGACTCAATCCCAGCCATTTTCTGTCCCTGCACAAACACCGCCACACATCACGGAGAGACAGAGAGAGCCGAGAGCAGAGGAAGGACAGGGGGGAGAGAAGAGGAGGACGAGGGTGCCAAAGAAGTACTTTAGGGGGACTCTGGCACATTATCGCTGGGACACCGTTTCAAAGAATCCACAGTTAATAAACACTGTGGTAACTCTCGGCCGGTATCACGGCCAGGCGGCACAAACGGGCACAAACACCAAAGTAACGTCTCTGAGTGACTTCTCCTACAGTTACAAACACCCCCAATTTAAAAAAAGACACTCCTAACATTTGAGAAGAAAAAAACCAAACAATAAAATATATAGCAGAGATTAAACATCCACTACATCTGGTGTTGCAAATCTATGGCATTGCTCTGTTTATATTATTTTATGCAAAATCCTGATGTTATTTTGCATCATAGATGGCACAACTAATTTTTAACGAAGTAATAGAAAATTACTTTTCCCCCCCAAATACATTATTACTTTATGCACTGTAATATATGAACAAATGGAACATTAGCATTTCATTAGGGCTCATGTTTAAGATTCTATGTATTTTTTTTTTGTTAATAAAGTGTTGCATATGGAAGGAATGCTTCATGAAATAATGCATAAAAAAGTCTGTTAAGAGTCCTTCAAAATAAAAGCCTGTAAAAATATAACACCTCACTCCGAGCTTCAGGTCAGGTACTCCTCGTCATATTTTAACACAACGGGTACCTCTATACTGTCATTTAAAAATGAAAAAGCCCACTACGCAGTCAGACAATAAGGAAACAGGAGACCTAAACAATATACAACATCAATATGGTTCTGGTTCAAAAGACTAAATGATCTAATTTATCCAATTTTACGTAAGCCACATACCAGGAGCTGTGCACCAGCTACTATACCAGCAACTTGTCCTTGTCTGATTACAGCAGTTTTTTGTTTTTTTTGTTTTTTACTTGACCTCAAACTGGTAAAGACATGGCTGAAAAGCTCAAACAATTATGCTTGCCTTACATGCTTGCGCATATCCTGGAGAAAGGTTCACGCTCTGCATCAAATCATTTTTATCAATCATTTAAAAAAAGAAATAAAAGTCAGTCTGACAGCTTCAGCAAATGCTTAAAAAAAACATTTTCTTTCAAATTAGCATTTACTTTATATTTTTCACAGATTGAGAATAAAAGCAGCTATGTAATGTGTTCTCATGAAATCAATTAATGTTATTTCACTTATTATCTGTTTCCTGCCAGCTCAACTCCACACTGAAGGTGTGTGTAAGGAGGTGAGACAGTAAGAAAGAGGGTAGGTAAAGAAGAACGACGGTGTAAATGACAGCAGGGTCAGACAGATGAAACAATACCCCTGTGGATGAATTACATGAATAATGTATTTATTTTTGGATGTACAGTTTGTTACATGTTACAAAGTCAGGGAAGCAAATGTTTAAGTTCAGGCTGATGTTGCCTTAAAGTTAAAAGAATGATCTCCAGTCTTTTTTCCCCTCGGTGTGAGGAACAGAGCTTACAGGAAAACAATCTTCATATGATCAACAATGATCATAAACACACACAAAATGATTCATGGTATTTTCAAAAAATCCAAAAAAAGGTGAAGACTGTAAAGCTTACAAAGGACATGTGCTAAAGTATGTACAGCTTTGTTCACTGTTTCCAAATATGCAGCCGTCTCCAACTGGTCAGCAACGTCTCATTATTGGCTTAGTTTTCTTTAACTTCCTTTTGGCCACATGTTTGCGTTATTTCTTTGTCTTTAGGCCACAAGTACAAGTGACTTTCTACTTCACATTTGAAGGAAGGGCTCAGAATTGGTGGCAATCTGCTTTTTAGAGATGGGGGAGTGATGCCTCTGCAGACAAAAAGCAAGCTGCCACTTAGCTTAGACGCATATCTGTCTCTGTCCAAAGATGAAATCTGCTTACCACCCACACTAAAGTCTTACAAAACATGAAAAAAAGGTGTAACCTTTAGATGTTTCGCTGCGATCACAAGAAGCTACAACTAAGGACATGACTTTGAAACAGTTAGTTGATCCTCCAATAAGCCATAAAAGGATCAAAAATAAAAATAAAATGAAAGAGGTGTATTATAAATAAATATTTGCAAAAATATGTGCAAGACTCGACATATTTAAAATCAGGTATTTATTCAACAATTAATTGTGACTTCTCTTAATTTGGTAAATTAATGAGGAAAAATCCTGAAATTTACAGAAGTTTAGGTAAAAAAAAATCTCAAGAAAAATGCATGAAATTTATGATATTATTGAAAAAGTTTGGGAATATTTTTGAGCAATATTGCAGTATTTTCCAAAGATTAGCCATGCTTCACTTTTTACAATTGCATGTTGTCATACAATAAATACCACGTAAATAAAATAAACCACACAAATATTTAACTCTCACAGAGTTAACAAGTATCTAACACTTAAAGAAGTCTCTCTTTTTAATCCCTCTCTTTTTTTATGGCATCTTGTTGAATGTCCTGTAGCCACAGAGCCTCCTCCACACTACCATACTACCTGGCCAGATTACCCAGCATGCCGTTAGGCGGTGTCATTTTATAAATGTAAAATTATTAGTGTGACAAATTGTTTCCCAAAATGTTAAGTGCCATGTTTAGTGACCTGTTAAAGAGAGTCAGTTGTGGGGTTTTAATTGTGTTATAAAGTTACAGCTGTGAGTGAGAAGAAGAAGAAAACGCAGTGAAGAGAAGTCGATGCAGTTTGGATACTCTCTACACAACACCTGGTATCATGTGTTTGTAAAAATTTAAGAATGAAAGTCAATGTTT
This sequence comes from Oreochromis aureus, assembly GCF_013358895.1. Taxonomy (NCBI): domain Eukaryota; kingdom Metazoa; phylum Chordata; class Actinopteri; order Cichliformes; family Cichlidae; genus Oreochromis; species Oreochromis aureus. Next base: position 35,240,051 of record NC_052946.1, read on the forward strand.
TCACTCAGCTTTGGTGTGGTAGAATATTCATATTATTTGGGAAATTAAAACCATAAGGGGGGAAAAAAATAAAACAAACCTTATATTTCCTAAAGTTTATAAAATTGGGAACAGCAGTCAGATACGTTTCAACTTGATCTTTGATCCAATTAAATCTTTCTTAAAATAATAATATAATTTGCGCTCATTATACTGAAGCTTTGGACGGGCGATATTCCCCTTTTACAGAGGTTTTTAAAAATGTTTTACATTTCTTATAATGATAAGAAATGTAAGGGTTATTATAAAATGACTTAACTGCAAAAAAGAGTATATTTGAATAATCCGTCTTATATTAGGAATAATGCTGCATTCCATTTGAAGTGGAAAGTCAGAATTCCACTGGATTTTCAGCTCAAACGCCCCCTCCAGTTGGACTTCCCACTCGGAAAGTCACACCAACTCCAACTTTGGAATCCAACATGGCAGCAGCAGTAAAACTGTAGAAAGTGCAGTCTGTACTACCACTGTTGTGTATTTGTGACTCGCCAAATAAGGCATAGAAAACCTCCAATGTCCCACTTTGAAATGATGTGGAAGCTTGGCAAAAATAAAAGCAACTTTTTTTCTTTTAAACATCTGTTTCTTATAAATTTGTGTCTTAAATCTCAAAGAATTCCTCTTATTTTCTGGATATATTTACCATTTTTGTCTTGCAAATTTTACCACTGCAAGCTTAAAAATTTGCAAGGTAAGGAATATTATTAGAAATATTATATAAATAATATAAGTAACTTAGAATAATACCCCTGGCTGTACTATGCCCATAGATTTGTGATTTATGCATTTGTCTGACATGCAAAAGATCCCTGGTTCAAGAAACGTAGGAGACAAAAAGCCCTCGGAGATGAGGTCAGGAAGGATAACCAGCGTAAAAATCAGAAATCAAGTATGGAGAGCCATCCACTGTGGCAAGCTGTGTGTTAGCAAGGGAGCGCCCCCAAAAAGCTTGGATTCATTGTATAACACCTTTGTTATGTGTATAAGGTAACAGTGTCAGTGAAGTGATGAGTAGAGCAATTTGAAAAAAATAAATAAAAATTAAATTTTTTTTCCCCCCGCTTATCTTGAAAATTCTTACACTTACAGCAACTATTACACACTGCTATACTGTATATGATGAGACAACAGAAACCTGACAAACAGGCCTCGTCATCTGACACAAAACAAACCGTTCGCCTCAGCCCTGTTGGGCAGAGGGGGCAACGAGACACTGAGCGGACTTTGCATGTGAACATCTTACAGTTACAGCGCATCCTCAGTGCATCGGGGAAAAACAGCAACAATAACGATGCATCACGGCGGAGCATGACGGAGCAAAGAGAGAACCGGGAAAGCTTCAGTGACTTCCTTCTAATCACACAGAGACAAAGCATCAGTGCCATGTCAACTTCTTCTTCCCTTTTTTTCTGATTTTATTTCCTCCCCCCCCATCATGACACAAGTCAGGTGATCTTTGCAAAGAGAGAGGCAGGAGGTGTACGTGGTGGGCCTCACTTTTCCTGCGCTGATCCAGGGTTGACATTTTCATTTAATGCTAACAACCTTCATCAATAATGCTGAAGTTGTCTCTCTCTTCTAACACAGTCGCTCATTCTTTCTCCTTCTGCAGCCTGCCTGGGTTAAAAATAGCTCTCCCCTCTCTCTTTCTCTGCTTCTCCGTTTACATAAGCACACAGAGGGGGGAGGGGAGCACTTCCGGTCTGGCCACCCAGCCCAACATCTGATCCATCATAACACTGGGGCTGCTGGGTGTGGAGAAGAGGAGAGGAGAGGAGAAGAGAGGACAGAGGAGAGGAGAAGAAAGGAGAGGGTTCCTGCAACAGAGGAAAACCCTCATTCAATTTCAATCTCTCTTTTCGATCTTTTCTCATTTTCAATCGCTGTCTCTCCTCAGATGCGTGAAACGCCGCATGTGTTCAATCACACTTCTTACAGTGATGGTTTTTCATGATCATCTCACTGACAGCCTGTGCTGTCAGCCCACCCGCCTCCCACAAAACATAAGAGTGCCACACACACACGCAACTGTGACTGCGACAAACAACTGTGGTCGCATTTGCAACATGGAAATGACATGTATACACACCCACAATGACAACATACGCTCACAAAGACAGCGGTGTAAAGTAACTGAGTACACTCATCAAAAATATGGCACATAAAGTACAACTTTACATGCAGTAGAACTTCTAATTCTACTTTTTGGAAATGTATACGTAATTCACTCCTCATTCATTTGATTGCTTGAGTTACTACAGTGAGATTTTATGTAAAACGTGCCACACAGAGCTGAAGGTGGACCTGGTGGCATGTCGTCCCTACAGATTAACAGTAAATCCTGGGAGACAAAGTCATTCATTAAGTGTTTCATCAAATAGTTGATTTAACTATTTGTAACATAACAAAAATCTTACAATTTGAACATGAATTTGTGCAGTACAACTTTACTTTTTGCTTCACTCCTTCCTCTTTTGATCTAAACCCAAAGGTTAGAAACTTGATAACCAAATATATGTGAAGCAGTTTAAAAATAGTTCCCCCTCAACTGGCTGCTACAGTAAAATATGCCATTTGAATTCATACATCACCGTTATATCTATGAGCATGCAATAAATGACGAATATAATGCTATGAGCGCTTTTATATTTGATACTTGCTTAAACACAACGACAAATGAAACAGTCAGCACAGGTCCCATACTCTGACTCATGTGATCGTTTTGGGTCTTATAATGAAACCAGACTGACCAAAGACCAAAGGGAAAGATAACATGCTTGGAACAGCAGAGGGAGAGTCAGGCGGCACGGGTTGGGGAAGTTGAAGCTAATGTTCCTCCAAATTTGTTCCAAATTTCAATGCAGAAAACACAAAAAGCTGTTCCAGGAAGGTTAACCAATTCCCCATCCATAAAAACACACACACACACACCATCACCATCCAAAAGGTCTGCACTTTGTTTAGCAAAGACTAACCAGAAATCCACCTGACAGAAAAACCAATTGCCAGCACATGGAAACGAAACCTTTCAACAGTCCAATTCACAGCAGGAACATCTGTAACCAAGCACCATGAAAACTTTAGATCAGGTGAGCACAAATTTTAGCCAGAAAAATGACCAAAACAGCAATTAATTGGTGCCACCAACACCGGCCATCTGTGATGCTTCTTAACGCCCATGCTAGCAGCTCTTTGAGGCTTTACGGAGGCATTGAGGTGCTCTAAGCTAAATGCTGACGCTATGATGCTAACATTTACCATTTTTACTACCTTAGCTTAACATTTAAGCTAATATTTGCTAATTAGCACAAAATAGGAACAATAGTTGAACCAATGCAATGAACACATTTTTACTAATTATGCCACAGTTTTGCCTGACACATTAGTGGCTGCTTGAGGGAACTGTGACGTCAACGCAGCGCCATAGTCATAAATGTGGGCACAAGAAGTAGCAGTGTACTTTTCAGTGATAAACACTTGAATATCAAGCCTTTGCCCACATGCGGTGCGTGCCTTCATTTTCAGTTTTTCACATGCAAAGTTATTGTCTGTAGGATTCAATATTTCTATCAAGTTTTCTATGTGGTAGGGTTCTATTGCTACCTGTTGCTCTGGCATGCTCTCAACAGCACTCGTTACCATGTGGAAAATCTATGTTTTAATAAATAAGCTACGTCAACACGTGCATGGGCAAGTGTCAAAACTGAGAAGAAAATTTAAATGGTGAAAAAAGTATTCAAACAAAGTGACTGCTAAGTTCTTATCTGTTTTTTTTGCAGAACATATCATCACAGGCTTCAGGTTACAAAAGTTGGAAGGTGCATGGGAAACCAAAACGTCACCAAAGGGCACTGCACACCAGGAGCTGTGACGCCATACACAAGCCACAACTGCAAGTATAGACTGCCTGCAACAATTCATACTGAAAGGGGCTTTAACCTTCATAGAAAGGTTTTAGTCCAAACTACAAAGGGAACCCCCTGGTGTCCCCACAAGGGAAATACCCTCTGGGGACAGCGAATGTGAGTCAGCGGTTTCATATTAACCAATTTAATGGTAGCTCAAACATTTCAGTCAATACTTAAGTGGTGGACCAACTAACAAAACACCAACACCTTAAGTGTATATTTGGACATTTGGACCTAAATCCAAATATCCTTTAAAAAAAAAAAAAAAAAAAAAAAAAAAAGAAAAAGAGACCGCGCATCATTATTTCTAGCCTAAAGAAATGATCTACAAACTACTAAAATAAACAAGCCAAAATAAATACACTTGACAAAGTAGCACTGCATTCATTATCACCATTTATCTTCACACCTTGAGCTCACATAAACCACACGGGAAAGAACCCAAACTCCCCCCAGAGCACACACTGAATGGTTTATATGTCTCACCTTTAAATATCAAAACCCGAAAAAGGAAGTCCTTAGAAATGTGCCCGCGTTTAACTTCAAGTGTACGCACAGAGGTGAAAAAAGTATAAGAGAAGCAAAGACTCACTATTGTGCGCAGTCGATGAGTTGATATTCGTTGGACCTTTCCCAGCATGCCCGCACACCCTCGTCTTGCCAGAGGATTTTTGCGTGGTCGTAAAACTCCTGAAAAGACAAAAGCTGGTTTGGATCAGCAACACACCTGAGATCTGCGGCTTTCTGCAACTGGAAACAGGGTAACTGACTGTAAAAACAAGAATTACCACCTTATGGTTGTAAACCTCCACCAACCCCTCAAGTTGCATTAATTCATTTCAATTAAGATGTACAACAAATCAAATCTCCCTCTCTATAGTCATGCAACACATTTCCACATAACCACCACATTTCTGGGAATGCACGGGCGTGGATGGAGAAGTTCACGCCCAGATTTCAGCAGGTGTGTGGAGAAGCTACAGCCAGATGTCATTATTATCAAATGAGACAAAATATTTCTGATGTCCTGATTTTTAAATAACTGCAACGTGATCGAATTTGCAGACATGCTTATCTCTAACTTTTCCCCCCATTGGGCATTTCTGTTCACTGTGAGGCGAGGGGACCATGAAGGGTGCAGGACAGACAGGTGAGACATTTTAAACAAAAAAAAAAGAGCCAGTAAAAGTTAAGACGTCATACCGTTTTAGCAAATCAGCTTACATCTGTCAACTTATGTTACCCAAATACAATTGGCTAAATCACTCTGTTGTATGTCAGATGTTTCTTTGTGCTGGAAGGGATAAACTCCTGGTATGGATGTTTCTCACTTTCTCTCTCAACTGTGCATGTTTTTGGATTTTTGGGGGGCATTTGGACCACGCATTATGCATTACAGATGTTGGATATCATTAACTTACAGGGCCTTTCACACAGGAAGCAACATGTGCTGTGTTGACCTCCAGAAGTTGAGCAAACAGCCCAAAATATGTGTTAAGCTAGCCTCTGCACTCACCTGTACAACATAACTGTTTGCAACCACAAGTAGCTACCGGTCATCCTGGATTTCTATTCGTCACACAAATGTTCACTTCAATTGATTTCAGTTTTATTTATATACCAGCAAATCATAACACTTATACTGTAAGGTAAAACCCCTACAATAATAAAGGGAAACCCCCAACAATCAAACAACCCACTATGAGCAAGCCCTTGGTGACACTGTGAAGGAAAAACTCCCTTTTAACAGGAAGAAACCTCGGGCTGAACAAGGTAAATGGTTTATAACACTGTTCAGTGTGGGCACTAGAGCCCGAATGGTTAATCAGCCGCCTGATACCGTCAGCTGGTATACGCCTGCTGATAAACAAAACTTAAAACAGGAGACGGGAGAAACACCCTTCAACCATGTTATGAGTGTTAACATGGTATAGTTTGTGAACCAGAGGGCACTCTGCAGCTTCCTGTGTTGGCAACACACGTGCTTGGAACACCGCAAACAACAGTCAGCTGATCCGAGCATAGCTGGGAAAATGAGTAAATAACTACACATAAAGAAATGTTAGAGAAATTTGTTTTTTTATGTGTCTAAAAAGAAAACCGCATGGGCTGATTTACTGGAATATTTTTAACTGATACACTATTAGTATTGATTATAAAAATCCTGTATTGGTCAGGCTTTTGTGGAAATGGTAACTTTATTGTCCCTACAGACTACTGTCAGGAGTTAAAGTTGGTCAAATGTGACTAACACTTACTGTTGTCGCATTTAGTCAGCTTTTGCAGGACATTCTGATGTCACAGTGAAGTTTACATTTGACCTTTTAAATATAAAATCCCATCGCATAATTATTTTATTGCATTAAGCATTTGTTTATAATGTCATAATTTCCTGTGATGTCACCGTGACCCTGATCACTGAAGTGTAATCAGTTTAATCGAGTTCGGTTTCATGAAATCGCCTGAAAAGTGTTCAAGAAATGTAGCGTTTACAAGGCATGATACAGAAGGACCGTCAAACTAGTGATCTGCTCTTAATATTAGTGACTGGTTGTACATGAAAAAGTTGCGTGTGATCTTGGAAAGGCCTGTGTCCCTGTCTTACAGCTGTATTTTTCATCTGGTTCTCGATGGCTGAAACCGTTTAAGGACAGCCGAGGGGGGCAGTGATACACCCCAGCTTAGTTTGGAGTTAAAGGCCGGCTCGCCGAGGAGCAGCAGATGAGCAAACTGATATAAGCAGGAAACAGAGCAGTTCACAGAGTTCATGTAGAAACGGAGAGCTTTGTACCGACACAAGGCTAGACTGTCACTACGCAGGGGCCTATCTTCACTGTGATCTAGAAGTGGTCACATACAATAGAGACAGGCACAAATAAGCCATTATGAGCCATAGAGTTAAACTGTATACTATTAAAAAAAATCAGCAAGGATTAAGTAGGATAATGGAATGAGTCTAAGTCATGGGTTATCAGCTGAGCCTTTCACTTTAGAGAAGTGGCCCTGTGGGTAATTTGTACGTGCTGTATATGAGTAGCAATCTATTGTTAGTGTGTGGAAAGTAACATAGACAAAGTTACTGAAAATCGCCATAAAAGTGTTACCAGCTTCAATGTAATTGTTAACCAAATGCTGGGCACTGTGTTTTCCACCTATCAATGCAGAGTTGGTCCGAAAAGTAAAGACTAGCTAACGGCTATGAGCTGGGCTAGAATCACAACACTTAGAAACAGAGGTCTGAGAGATATAACTTGCTATCTACCAAGTCCAGCATAGCTATGCTTCATCTACATTAGCTGGGGAGGGTGGGTAACTAGCTCTCTTTGTTAACCCATTCTTTTTTTTAGGCTCTGTGCACGCTCATGTAAAAAGGAGGCATTTGATGTATCCCTTGACTATTCCTCCAAACAAAATTTAGAGACTGAATGTCGCCTACTTCTGACAGAGGGATGGGTGATTAAGATACATACAGGATATAAGAAATTAAACAAAAATGCAACATATAAAGAGGGCATGGGTTTTTTGCAATTATGGTATGCTATCAGAAGCTGCTGTGTGTTTCTAACATGATGACTACAAAAGGTGGAAAGTGTGAAACTATAAAACATATTATAGGCTACTCAGTACATTCGGGTGGGTCCCGTGAGCTAATGCACGAGATTTAGAAATAAGTCACCAGATCAAAGTGAACTCGATTTTACATATAGGCTAAAAACACAATTAGATGCAGTTCGCAGAGTATAAAACAAATTGGGAAAGGTTGGCAGCACGAGGCCTTTCGCATGTTCCCAACGCGTCTGCATGGCTTCCTAAAGGTATGGATCAACAGGTTACACGTATAAAACACATTCCTTCTGCAGAAAATCGATATTGCTCTTAGAGCACGCTCTAAACGTGGCGATTCCGAAACGACTGTGGTGACCTAGCTAGGTTCAATTAGCGCACAAAACTCGAGCTTTGAGCTCGGCATACCTCAGAAACCCACTAATCTTGCTTCATAGTACACTCATCTGAAAAGTTAACCCTGGGAACTTATTATCTTCTGACATGTTGCAAAAACTGAGATTTTGCACATGACATAAATGTTTGTGCATTGTGCAGGTCCCTGACTGTCACATATCACAGGTGAACTGTATGCACTTGTCTTTAAACACACAGTGTTATTCATTATTGTTATTTTAGTTTATCCCTGTAGGACTGTGGGAAGAGCTCAGAGCAACGTTTTGGACGTGCTGGAATTCAGAAGGTCTAATGACCGTGACAATGATATTAACTTACTTCTGAACCAACTCAGAAAAACTGAATGTAATGACGTAAAAACAAGTGACACTGTAATTGCATCCTGGATTTAAGGGCTTTGAATTTATAGTTTTGGATAGCTAAAAGCTGTGTCAGCTGGGAAACGCTCCAACGCTCCTCCAACCCTAAACTGGATAAACAGTTAAGAAAATAGAAGCAGATGAACAGAATTTTTCAGAATAAATGATCAATCGAAAGCAGTAAGCACCTTTTGAAATAAACTGCAGCAGAGAAAAAAAAGTGCACACAAAAACTTTTTTATAAATATTACTAAATATAATTTAGCATTTTGTTTACTCTGCCAAAAAACAAAAACCCAACAACTATAAAGGATGTAATTTTTTTATCACGATCAGCTCAACTACAAAAAGAACAGCTTGTTAATCAGCTAAAAATGTTGGCGTTAAGAAGAAAAGAAGTGTTTCAGTTAGGAGTAACCACAAACTCACTTATTCTCTTTTTAAACTTTATTTTGTTAAATAATACAGTAACCAGTAATATGTCAATATGTCTTTACAAATAAATTAGTTATTTTATTACCATTTTTTTCCCTTACAGTTTATGCAGGACTGTAAACTTACTGCTGTATAAAAAGCTTGATGCTTGTTATACTATAGCTATGCAAAGTTTTCATGTTAAGAATTGGAGCTTGCTTATAGACCTAATCTGAGATGCTGTGCAGCAGTTATCATTTAATTATATTTAAAAGGGTTCCTACAGAATTAGAATCAAAGTATCATTTATATGTTTTAGAACTGTATGTGTTTATTAAGTCTTTTATTTTTGTATATTATTTTTAATTGCAAATCAATACAGTTAGACAATGAAAAATGATAAGAGCATAAAATAAAACACAGATAAATCTTTATGCCAAATCTACAGAAGACATTTATTTATTTCCCATCCTTTTTTGATGCATCTCGGCCTTATTTACTTTCATGGTCACTTTTATTTAAAGACTTCCTGCATATTTTCTACAGTGAAACGAAAGTGAAGGGGTTGGTGAATTTGTGTACACACACACACACACACACACACACACACACACACACACACACACACACCTGTCTGTCCTGAAAGAGGGATCCCTCCTTTGCTCCTCTCGCTGAACGTTCCTTTTCTTTTTACCATCAAAAGGTTTTTAAGGATAGGGTATGCTGTGTGCTGCAAACAGCTTAGCACAGGTGTGCAACAATCAGTCTACAAAGACTAAAAAGGCTCGAGTAAGTTAGTTAAAAAAGAAAACAAAAAGTTAAGTGGTTCATTTTTAGAACAAAAAACTCATTTTAGTGAATAATAATTATGAGGATTATTGATTAGACATAAAGCTTCGAGGGGAAAAGCCCGTGGATATTCAACACAAGCCCTAAGCTTATTGTCTGTCTTTCTTCCCAGTGAAAGACAGCGTCAACCAGTCAAACTGGTTTCCAGTAGGCCCTAAGGCCAGGCAAGGGGGAGCGGGAAGAGGAGGCAGCTGAGGAGAAGGAGCCGGGCCCATCATTTCTCTTTCCTTAACAAACACGCGTTCAGACGACAAACTGTTCGACTTTTGATGCTCTTTAAACACTGCTTTAAATAACCAGCTATCACTGTGAACTTTTCAAAAATCACAGCAGTACTTCACTAACAGCATTGCCTTCACGTTTGGATTTACTGTAATCCTCAACACCCTAAAATTTTAAAAAAATGAGTTCTGGTTTTTCCCTCCTGCAGTGGAAGTCTAGTGACGGACGGACAGCCCGAGGGAAGGGTCAGCTCGAGATAGGCCCACATAATAAATTTGCCATGACGTAACAGAGACAATATCAGGAGACTTCCTTTTGCTTACACACAAATACGCTCACTCTTCACTGGAAACTCAGCTGTAAATGACAAATGTACACGACAAATGTACACGAAAGGAGCAACCAGTTTAAACACTAAGGCCACCGTGCTGGAAAAACACAGACTGTGTTCTTTTCACTCTTTGTAACCGCTCCCCTGTTAGACAACAACCGAGTAATGCTGCACTCAAGAGTTTTAATTTATTTTCTGCTTATAGAGGTTTACTCATCAGTTAATTTGACCTCTATACAATAAACATAGAAAGTATAAGATCATAAAAAAGAAAGGCTGCAAGCTGACATTTGGGAAACTAAAGCTAGGGATTTTTTTTTCCTCCCCTTTATCAAAAACTATCACTATTAAAGAACTGGTTGTTTGAATCATCGCTTTAACAGTGATTGCCAGCTTCTCATAGCTGGCGTCCCATACGCAAAGGACGTGTTTTTCACTGTGTGTGGTCGCATGATCATAATCTTATTATCAGATTTGTCAGCAGATAATGGGGATAGTTATAGGGCCAAAACAAAATATTCATTAACTTTAAACATGAATTCACTGAATGTCTTAAAAAGAAAAACAACAACAACATTTCTTTGAATGTATGATTTCCTTAAATTTTAAATTAGCACATAAATTAAATGAAAAACAACCAGATAAATGAAGAAAGGGAGATGGATGTAGGGCAGGACACAGGCTGATCTGGTGAAGAGATAATGGTGTGTTTTTCAGTATTAAGCACACCACCATACACTAACCCACCTCAGGAAACTGGTCATTCCATCATCTCAGCAGGCAAATCAGAGTAGCATACATACATAATTCCACCATGTGAATAGGAGCCGTCAGTTCGGCATACAGACGACAAAAGGTCTGTATGCCAAACTGTAAATTGGTAGGTCAGGGTGTCGTAAACCAAAGTGTATACCGATCTGAGAACGTTTGCTGACTGGACAGAACACCGGCATCGCAGTTACGCACAGAGAAATGGAGAGCTAACATCCAACTGACCCCTCTGTCCCCAAAAGTGGACCAGGTGAGAGACCACCTCATCCATAGCTGCAACAAACCGTTCCCAACATAGGCTCATCTATCGAAACATTTTCAACTTTTGCTTCTTCTACATGATCTTGGCTCTAGCTAAGCTAAAGTAAGAGTTTGGGCTTTAAGGGTGGAGGAAAAGCATGCAACATATGATTCACTATAGCAAAAATGCAAAATAGTAATCAATATGCCAGATTCAATTTAAGATCAATCTAATTTAAAAAAATCATTATTTTTTTTAAATAATCATTGGATGCAAAATTGTAATTGAAATTAAAATGTAATTAACCGCCCACTGTTAGCTAGTTAACAAAAAAAAAAAAAAAGGCTGAATTTTGCAGTCATTGTCTACTTACTGAAATATTGGAGATTGTTCAGTAGCGAAACACAAATTTAAAGCCAGAATGCTTCACACACAAAACTGATTCTGTGGCTGCAGATTTCAACCCCAAATGGCGTCCAGTGTAAAGAAGGGTGAACATTACTTTGTAAAATATGTTTGATCAACTAATCTGGAACACCAGTCTTAATACCAGAAAGACATGAGCAAATAAATCAATTAATCAATCTCCAGATCGGTGGTGGGACCTCCATCGACTTCCTCCCAGGCCGCTGGGAGCAGACTGGTCTACGCGTTTATAGAAGACGTGTCCCTCTGGACACATTTAGGTTTATTACAGACAATTAGAGTTAATCGGCGGTGTGGTACTCTCAGGTGAGAGGCTCATTCAATTGACAACCTCCCAAGCGGAAGCACACTTGCTAATTACTGAATCACCACGCAAACACACCAGGCGGACTCATACAGGCTGTCGCGTGATACTTACTCACCTCTAGCACAACTAGCCAGAACACCTGTAAGATTCAGCAGGTTAGTAATGAGAATCTAACACATTTACACCTGTTAGTGCAAAACAGCAGGATTGATTTTACAACAAAAAACACCCACTGGGGAAACAAAGATTTAAATGTATCAACTTGCAGCAGCTTTGTTTAAAACCAAATTGCTCTTCAAAATTTGTGCTGTTCAATTTTGTTTTACTGTCTGATCATATGTTTCATTGTGTCATAACATTCATTATTTTCTTTACACACAGAACAAGAGGTTCAACTGAAAGCAGAAGGAAACAAACTGCAATTAAAAGTCAGAGATATAAGAGGAAGTAAAGTCGAACTTACTGTAGGAAAATCAAAATCCTTCTGGTTTACTAGGTTCAGGACATAATCAATCCGAGACTGGTTCTCAGGACAGGCTAACTGGCAAGGAGGTGTGAGCGTATTCATGGCCGCCACAATCGTCTGTATGAAAAGAAAACACAAACACAAAAAGCCTCATTCATTAATATTATTCCTAAATGTGTTTACACTGCCTCAAAATAGCTTTAGATACAAATTTTCATCATCTTAGCCCCTCAGTCACCCATGCCTGGAGGCTGTTCGGCAATCCCCAACAACCACCACCTGCTAGGGATAAATCTGTATTCCCCATATGGTTGGGGAGTGGTTGCTGGCTGTCACTAAGAGAAAACAGTTGCAAAGAGGTATTCGAGACTGCACCGCAAGCCTCCGTCTGATTGCTTTGGTCGCTAGCAGGTTGCTTCTAGTTTGCATCGCACTTTTTGAAATTTCTCCACCACCCGGCGAGTGGGTAGTGAGTGTTTGTATGTACGGGATGATGCAAACTACAAGTGACTGTGACAATCTGCTACTGCCCAAAGTAACAGCAAGCAGAGTTGTGGTGTAGCTAATTTTTGCAACAACTCCCAGCTGGTCAGGAGCGCACATGGGGTCGCTGACCTGTCTGAAGGCATGTGTGACCAAAAGCCTCCTCCCTTAGAATGAAGCATTGAGTTTTGGATTTTTTTTTAAAGAAGCTATAATCCATGTTTTTTCCTCTTTTAGCCAAAAATCTGCATATCAGACAGAACATTACAAACAAACATCATTCATCTATCAAAGTGGGAGGAAAAAAGGACAGCGTCTTACCTCTATAGCTTCTTTAATGTTGTTTTTAATATCATGAATTTTCTGTTTTTTCTCCCTGTGAAGACAAGAGTTCACATGCGCTTTATTTATTTACTTACTTAAAAGCATAGATGGCAACTAGCTTTAAATGACCTAAGCTGCAAAGGTTAACAGTGAATGATGACATTTAAAGAAATATTCCTGTACAGCTATAAATCCAAATATGGCCACTGCAGTGCGACAGGAACAGGAAACAATATTTTTAAATAAATAAAAACAGTAATTACACAGAGATGTTTTGTTTCCTCAGTGTCAGTCCCAGTGGATTCCAGTGGAAATGTGCTGTGTAATATTAACTTCTCCAGGATGTATTTGTCAGCCTAGAGCTAAATTATATCTGACATCAGTATTACGACTGCCCCACATACACAGATATTTTCTTTATTTGCTGACCAAGTGCAACCACTGAATTTTGCTGATACCAAACAAGAACAGCAGAGCTTGTCTTAATTTTGACAATGACATTCATTAAGCACTAAACCACACAGCTAGTTGACTGTTACAGTACATTTTTGTACTATAGTTTGAGAAGTCATGAACACCAAGGAGCCCAAAATACTGCTAAATTAAATAATACGGTCCACATTTTGTCCTTCCTTGTCGTTGTAAAGATAAACAGAATTTCACAACGTGGCAGTTCATGCAATCTGTGAGCTTTGCTGATATCGCGAAGCACTGACGTCACACAGAAACATAAGTGCTGGATTCCTTCAAATGTGTCCTGACAAAACACAAAAGTCTGGTTGTTGAAATTCAGATTTGATAATGAATTCCACAAATATCTCAACAACCGGCTACTTAACCTTACAGCAAGAATACAAACCCTAAAATCAAGGGTGTACAACTTGTGCTGAGGGGAAAGGTTTTAAATTAAACGCATGGGTGGATATCTTTCACTCATGCGTCCTATGTAAAATGTAAACAAGACTTCCCAGTTGGAGCCACTTCACATGTTAATATAAAAGCACATGTGGGCATTTTAATCAGCTACCATCACTGGCTGGCACTGAAATAGTAAAATATGTCAATATTTTAACCAAAAATATAATATTTCTGGGATGAATGCTGGTAATTTCTAATTGAAATTCAAATCTTTTAAAGCCTTGTTGATAATAAGGTGGATTAATAACAATTATATCAGAACAGGCAACACAACAGCAGCACATGTTCCCCAAAACAACCCTGTGTCACTTATTCTGAGCACTTTCTGCCTTATTCCAGATGTGAATTTTTGCAGTGATCCTCATTCTCACCTATGACTTTTTCTCCATACAGAGACCAACACAGCTGTGCAGATTTCTTTTGTGTGCATATTTACAAATGTTTTTAAAAAGCACCCAATTTCTCTAAATAATTGGCATTTAAATTCATGTCAGTAGGATATATTCCTGACTGGTGAAAGAAACAAGTCAAAAGAGCACAGAAGACCTGAACATGCACTGAAACTGACCTAATGACATGAAACGCATTCAGATATTTACTTTCACAGGATTTTTGCCCACATTCCCGTTTCGTTTTTTCTAGGCAAAAATGAATCGATTCCTTTCTGATTGCTGGTCAAACCAGTCGCTGACTCTATGTGACAACATTCACCAAAACACATGCAGTAAGCAGCTTCAGGTACTTTTCCTGTTATGAACATATGTGTCACAGCCAGTAATCACTAACTAACAGCAAGTCTGTGAGTAACTTGATAAAAGGTCAAATAAAACCTGACTGTGTTTGAGTTTGTGATCTCTCTACGGTCTAAAGGAAGCTTTGCTCAGGTAACACTCGAGTACAACCATGAGCACACTCAGTGTTTCTGTTGACCTGTCATTAATCAAAAAAAATGATGCGAGTTTCTAAACTCGGCTGCTTTAAATCAAATCTCGTAGAAAGCACGCTGTAATTCATAAGGCTACAGCTTTTATACCAAATTATTAACATCATTCTATATTACCATGGTATGCTTTAAAGTGAGCTTAAAAAGCAAGTTGCTAGCCTATAAGTCGCGTCCCTCTGCTTCATCATTAGAGCCGTCTCTCACTCGTAATGTCTAGATTTATTTTAAAAAAACAAATAAAATGGTGATGGCCCAAATACTCAGTTTGATGTTAGTCTATGGGTTTACCTGGCAACCCAACCTTGTCATGTGCTTCATTCTCTTTGTCTAACTTGTTTATATTTTCTTCCAGTTGGCTTATTGGTCGACTCAACAGATATAGCCTCTGTCTAAAAAAAACAAATAATCAAATAAAAAAATAGATTCCTGATGCTTTCGGCTACATCTACATGAACACTCCCACCCGCCTGAAAATACAACAAAGTGATTGCAAGCATTGTTAAGAGCATGCCAAAGTAGCATGTGGCGATATAACCCTAACCATAAGGAAATCCCGGCCAATCAAAAGCATACAAGCAAGCAGCAAACAACTCAGCACACGGCAACTTCACCTCCATCCCAGCTGGGAGGAGCTAGGATGTGAGGGAATTGAGGCTCAATGTGAATGTAATGAAACTCACTCAAAGGCTATATTCCTCACACTAGGACCTCCACAAGATAAATAAATAAATAACAGATCACCTCTATTAAAGGGAGCTGTCCTGCTCAGTCATCTCTTGTGTCCCCCACCCATTTCCTCTTACCCCTCTCCTGGTGTGTAACCAAACACCACCATCATCATCACCCCAATACAGGCACCTTACACTGAATGGCAAAGCCTTGCATGCAGAGGGGGAAACCCACAGAGTGAAACAAACCCTAACAGAGACTGGGGATTCATCACTGCACCAGGGCGCCTGAGTCTGTGAGAAGAGTCTGTTTGATGCGACCCAAAAATAAGCACATGATGATGCTTCTAGCCCAAAACCCCTTTCAAGGAAACTGATGATTAAGAATAGAAAAATGTGACTTTTATTTCCACTGCATCAAGTTGGGAAGGAGTTTTAGGAAATTCACAAGACAGGGTGGCTAAAAGCACCCAAAGCCATGTTTCCACATTAAAAGTTGAGTAGGACAAAGCCTTCTTCCTGTGTCACACAACTTTTCACTATTTGCTCCACAACAATACAAAAAAACCCCAAAACAAAACAAAAAAAAAAAAACAGCCCAAAACTTTATTTTCCTGACTCACAGGAATGACAGGAGCTCCTCCCCTCTGTTAAGACCATTGCGTTGAAAAAGTGAGAATATGTTTAGTATGTTTTACAGTTTACCAAAAGGTAAACTTCTTTTACTTCTTTGTTATAAATGCAAGACAACATAAAGCACCTCTAAAGCTGTGTGATCACCTTAAAAAGGCATTTTGCTGCTTAAACTTTCTCTAAGCAACCTTTTTCAGTCACTGCGTCTATTTATCAGTAATGTTAACAAACAGCTGGCTCACAGCACAACTCAGACACCAACGCAAACTTGCAGCAAGTACAAAAAAAGACATACTCATGTTACTTCAGATGGTACAGAGTTCAACAGAGTTCTCCATAGGGATTTTGATTATGAGCCATAATACTGTAGCGATCCAAAGTAAACATAATACGAGGTTTGATATTGTGAAACGATGGTATGATATCAACCTTCCTCAAACACATTTTATTCACCATGTTGCAGAAAAAAAACTACAACCAATCGAATGGCAGCAATCTTCTACCAGTGTGATTGACAGGAGATCAGTGTTACCATGGAAATGTTTAAATCCAGCTCTATTGTACCAGTGACAAAGTTAGAAAGGAAGTGGTTGGTTAGAAGGATGTCCACCTGATATGTTGGGCATGAAGTAATCTGTCCATACCAGCAGTTAGGCTAATGTTAGCTAACATTGGCCAAAAGAAAGACTGTCTGATGCAACTCGGCTAGCAAATATTCATCCAGCACTGGTAGTCTTATTAAATAAACTTTTTTATCCTTATACTGACACCAAGGAGTACATTTATCTTCAGCCACTGTAGAGTGCATATAAATGACAAGCATAACAGGTCAGGACAGACTGGAGTTTGTCTCCTCACTGATTTGGTTGATGCTAATCGTAGATAGAGAGCGAGTACGTGCTCTGCCGACGTCAGGTTGACTTCAGACCACCTTACGAGAGGTGTCATTACTAACAATGGTTTTCTGGAAGAAAGAGTCTCTGGGTGTTGCCGAGGTTTAATTACCAATTGTCTATACCTGACGAGGCGTGGATAAAGGCATGCCTCAGGTTGGCTCAGGCAAAGATGTCACTTCTTACCTTCATGCTCTCCGGGCTGTCGTCTTTAGCTGAGGTTATTAAGTAATTTAAAATAAAACCAATGTTTCTGCAAACTCTGGACTCAGTCTACACTTTATGTTGCGTTGAGCCGGGCTGTGACATAAGGACCTGGAAGTCTGTTTTAATTCTTATAAACAATGTGGAGTATATTTAACCAGCATACATCCCTACTGATTTTAGAAAAGGTAAAAACCAGAAGATCCTGCTGTGCACGAACTTAATACAAAGTAAGGAACTACTGCAGCAGTGCTTCTGCAATCTAAAAACAGTTTACACTCGCTGCATTACGAGGTTTTATAAAAAGGCAAATGCCTCTTAAAATACTGCACTTGATGCATATTGGTTTAATCCACTATGATAAAATACTTTCTTAATATATGGTATTTGTTGGTGTATAGACATGTATAGAATATCTTTTTTTTTAAACAGTTATCATAAAAGGCTTTCAATCTGATTTACCATTTTCACAATGAATCCAATAACATTTAGTTTTTTTCTTTCATTGTCCAACTAACACTTCAAATACAGTATTTCTGTTAGCTATAATATAAAAACAAGCTGGAAACAGCTGCTAATTCATCACTTCTAAATATATGGTTAAAGAAATTATTTATAGGTAACAGTAACATCCAATGCTTCTTTTTACTTCTGTATTTAAGGCGATTTTAAAAGTAATAACTAGCCAAGTTTCCTGCTCTACCTGAAAACTTGAAGACTCGTGGGAAAGGTATTTTGTATCAGTGGTATCTTCTTAATGCCCCATTACTCCTCTCCAAAACATCATTACATAATTTAGGTATTTGGTCAACAAATATGTCAGTACCTGAGCAGATATCCATCTAAATGGGCGCCTTTACTCTAAAGAGAAACTGTGGGAGTGTTTAGTGAATAGTGAACTGAGGGGGAACCAGCGAAACTTACTCTGCGTTGAAGCCATTAACGTGCAATATTCGCATCTGTTTGACTATCGTACTTTTCCCGGATTCACCAGCCCCTGAAAGCAGAGAAACAACAAGTCAGACAAGAGTTTCATGAAGTTGTACAAGCAACTAAAATATCCAGGAAGGAGCAGAGATGGAAGGCATTTTGGTGTTCCGAGGTTAGACGAGTCCTGGAAGCACTAAACAGCGACGCCTATAATGATTTGAACTACAACAGTGTTGCACCTTAGCAGAGAAGTCCTGTCCATTGTGCACAGACATTGCCCTGTCACAGGCCTTACCTACTTTTAAACAGTGCATGTTACACAAAAGCCAAAAGGCGAGACCTCAATGTACCCAACCTAAGAGTCAAGAACCTTTTACTGTTCTTATCTCTTTACACTGCTCTTATCATTGACTGCTCTTATCTTACGTATGAAGAAACTTGAGTTTTACTTGAGTATTCCCGTTTCAACAATGCATTTTACTTCACTGTGTTTAAGAAGGAAACATTCCTTTTTTAAAACATTACTTCATGTATTTGTTACTTTGCAGTTTTTGATTTTACATTAAAAATACCCAAAAAGGTCAGCTTATTATACACACTGCATTGTTAAAGATTAAACCGGTGGTTCCTGCCACTTCTGGCTGGTGACCTCTTCCAAAGGCAGTTCCTCCAAAGAGAGATTTCCCCTTTAAACGTCTCATTTAAAGAACAATTTGAGACCCATTATGTCACAAAGCAACACACACAGACCAGAAAAGCAAACCTCATGACCTCTTAGATTTCTCCTGTGACCCACTCCGGGTGGCCAAACCCTTATCTTGGGAACCACAGGTAACTTTATGAATTGTTCTACCTCACCTTGGCAAAGCACTAAACACTAGGATACTACTTTTAACTTGTACTACACATTTTATGCAACACTGAATCTTAAATACATTTAGCTTGCGTAGTTTTACATAGGGAGAAGGCTGGTGCACGACACGTGCACTTTTACCAAAGTCTGCCCCTTCTTCCAGAGGCGACAAAAACCAAGGAAAAAAAAAAAAGAAGAAGAAAGCTCTAACATGTAGAGAACTATTCTCTCCCTGAGCATGTCATTCAGGAGAAAAACTGCTAGACCCTGAACCCTGATGTTAATAATTAAGAAAATAAATTTCTGGATAAGAACAGCCTTCAATGTGTCCTTGCAAAACTGAGTGTGAAAGGAGCCCAGCCATCACATCTCCATCCCCAAGCACCAGGAGCCAGCCAGGCTACAGGCCTGCTTTTCAGAGAAGGCGTAGAGCGAGAGAAACAGGCATTCAAGGCAAACTAGTAATCCTAATTTGCACTCTGTAGTCCAGCACAAGGGCTGGCCTTAAGGTTCATACTGCATCATGTCAGGAAGGCTCTCGTGATGAGGCCAAAAATAGCTTTACCAAATAATGGCTAATTAGAGGATATTAATTTCCAGAGTGGGTGGTGTGGAGGGATTATGCAAAAAAAGAGAGAGTAAAAAGAAGTATGTCATATGCAGTATGAAAACTAGGCTCGACCAGGATGTACGCTGCAGCCACAAACGAACCAGATCACAAGTTTGGGGGTTTTTACATGTGTGGAGGTGAGAAAGAGCCATGCACAAACGCCCGCGAGTGGCCTCCCGGCCTCTGCATGGTGCCTCTGTGTGTGTGTGTGTGTGCCTCCCTCACACAGATGGTGGTGTCTGTCTGCCCCCCTCTCTCTCTCTCACATGTTCTGCAATCATGCTCCATAATATCCCATGAATGCAGACAGGCCTGCTTTTTCAACTGTCCTGTGCCAAGACGCTTGAAGCGAATTAGTCGGGACTTCATGGCGTTGCATCAGTTCTTGATGCCTTGCTGTAACAGTGGTCCTAACACACTTTTCATGGGTACAATCTGCTACAGTGGCACCAACATGAGTTAAACAGGTGAAAATACTGTTTTGTAGGAACAAAATGGAAACAGTAATGTTAAATTTCACAAAACCTACCCAACAGCAGTAGCCGGTGAGTTGCCCGGTATATCTGTTTGTCTTTTTGGAGCTGCTTCTCAATCTTTTTGTTGGCTTCCCTCTGTGCCTTCTCCTCATTTCGTTGGTCTTCAGTCTTACTATTGCCAAGGCAGCCCATCTTCCCAAAAACCCAGTAGCAGGTTCAGGGTTTGGAGGCAGGGCGGTTGATTTGGTTGGGGTAGGTGGGTGAAAGAAGACGGTGATGATGAGAAAAGAGAGGGTTTTTTTTTTTTTTTTAAATCAATCCCAAATTCCTAGACTGGCCCAAGAGAGGAACACCTGGCTCAAAATGGGTGACATGTATGTTGCCAGATGCAGAAGTAGACGCCAGGTAGTAGACGGTGAGCTTCACCAGGCTTTGGCACAATGTGTATGTGTGGAGGAGGGGATGGGGTGGGGGGGATGTGGATATTTACTGGCAATTTATCAGCAACAGATCAGTCAGAACGGAGCAGAGCTACGATGCCGCCCTTCTCAGATGCTTGATTCCTGTATTTTTTCCCCCACTGTAAATCCGCAATGAAGTCATCAACATTGATATGAGAGTGGATGTAAAATTTCCAGCTTCTGGCTGCACATGAATGAGCGTCTAGGGGTGGCGGTGGTGCTGGTGGTGGGGTCCAGCTTCCTTAAATGTATTTTTTACCCCCCCTTCTTTTCCTCCTTTGTTTTAAATATACACGTATGTATATTTTCTCACGCTTTGATGTTAAATCTTCCTCAGCAAATGTCTCCTACGGAGCCCATCTTTGGCAGATGCCTCACTCTGCCGTTCAATTCATTTCCACTCACAACCAAAAAGAGCCCCGTTTTCTTTTTTTCCATCGACTCTCCCTTTAAATATAATTTCAGGTTATTATTTGAAATCCTATCTCAGGCTGGCCAGGAAAAAAAGCACATTAACAGGGCGGATGGGGAGAAATTAAAAAATAAATATTTCCTCTTAAAATGACGGCATGTGAATCATCAGGCTACAACCGGGGCTTCTGTCTCCACCACAACAGTCACATTATATAGGAGCCTTATCAATAAGATCCCGTTTTTAGCCGATGTCCAAATTATTTCCTCTCCCCCTTAAGTAGATGCTGGTGCTTGGCTTTTTTTCGGAGGGTTTCACGAGAACCCCCCCACCCCCCAAAGAAAAGAAAAAAGGAAAAAAGAAAAAAGAAAAGAAAAAAGGGGGGGAAAGAAACGAGGCCCCTTCTCCGTCCTTTTTCTCTCCGTAACGTCAATTTGTATTTCTCCTCACATCGGAAAGCTTCTCCGGGGCCGAGCTAAGGCGGTGTTTGGCAGCTGGATGTCCTTGAATATAGCGCGATATCCAGGTGATATTCGTGGAAAATCCTCCGTTATTTTCCCGTTTGGCGCAGGTACAAGGCGCTGTCAAGTCTCTCGGATTTTTGTATTCCTTTTGAATCCGTATGGTAGATTATGGTTACATGTGCATGATACATGAACATACCGCGGTGTTTTCAATCACTGGTCCAACGGCGACGCTGTCATTTTTAACCGCCGACAGGCCGCGGTTGCTCCGATGAACCGGTCGGGGAGGTGAGACTCGTTTCTTTGCTGTGTTACCCTGAATTATTTTTGCCCACCTTTTTTTTTCTCTGAGAATTGAACATTGAGATAGATAGCGTTGTAGAGGTGGGGTGGGGCAAACGGCTCTCACGGAACCCTGGGAACGAAGAACCGTGGTCAAGTTTTCCGGGACGGAGAAACTCGACTTCCGCTGGAAGCTTTCACAATAAAAGCCGAGTGGACGCATAACTACCCAGAAACTAATCTCTTAAAAATAGATGTTTTCGTCCTTTTTAAGTATTTTTTTGCTGACATGTTTACACACACAAAAACAAATCAAAGGGTGTGTATACAGTTAGGTCACAAGTCTTTGATTGAATGTTTTTCTGTGTTTTCATTTTATTTGTATTCTTGCACTCTACAAGACTACATTGCTTGATCGTATACTGGACCTTTGTGCAATCCCTCAGTTCACAGTTCACTAATTCGAGGTCATTTCTTACTATTATATATGGAAGCTTATTTTGACTGAAAATAAATAAACACATTTTTTTTTTAAATGCCATCCAAGTCAAAATTTCTGGTTCTCATTTCAAATTTTAGACTTTGTAACTTGAAACTTCTTTTTCCAAAAGTTTGAGTAAGTTGAAAATTACATATTATCCCACATTTTTGGCCTATGGCTGGCAAAAAAAACTTTTTTGTTTTGGTTGTTTTGTTTATTTCATTCCGTGGCCTGAAAACAAGCTTCCATAATAATTTACAAAATCTCTCTGTTGTGGCCTTCTTCAGGCACAAAAAACTTGTGGACTGATGTGTATAATCAGTAATAATAACATAAAACGGTAATTACAATGGAGGTAATGTAATAGTGGTAGGGGTTATTTTCCCTGCAAAAGGAAAAAAAAACTTCATAATTTTTTTTTCACCTTATATTTTTAAACTTCACCATCATGCATCAGCTACAACTGACATTTCAGAACAGCTGCCTTTGAGGGAAGTGGCACAAATAGGAAGTTGGGCTGAATGATGACCTTTATCCCATGATTATACATTTCTATCTCAATGATGGTGCTCTACAATGTCCCCATTTATAGGTAACGATGAGTCATTAAATGATTTGAGTACAAAAATCATGTCAGCCGTCATAATCCCAACTTAACGTTTTGCAGAAAAACAAAAAGGAATTTTTGGGGTTAAAAAATGCAAATAGTTTGTGACTTGTTTTGATAGCAAAGGCTCAGGTCCTCACAGTGACATGTCATAAATGGCCTTCACAGTCATGTGCTCTCAGCCTCATCCAACACTGGAATTTTAGACTTCCAATTTTAGACAGCACTTTTCACCACTGTTACCAAAAATGCAAGAAAATCTTTTGAACATCTGGGTTATGAGGGATTATCTGGTGGCACATGGTGGTCTAAGACCTTACTACGACAATTTATGATGTTGTTTTGTTTAACTTTTCACCATTATATATACAGGGGTCAGGGTCTTTAGAATTCTAAACCATGCATTTAATAAAAGAGAACGTCAACAGGCTTAGATTTGAGCCTTGGCTAATTTGTCCAGAGGTCCCAAAGAAACCCCAGTACTCCTATAAGTGTAAGAAAAAAGGGAAATATTTTCAATATTTTATTTTATTTACTTATTTAACATGTGACATTTGACATTGATTCACTAATCCATGCAAATCTATGTGGAGCTCAGGGCAAAGGGTTCCTGATAAATATAGCCCTGCAGCAACAGAAAATCCCAGAAAAAGCTTAAAATAAAAATCAGGCATCCAGCATTAATTGAAGGAAAAAAAGAGCCTTTGAAACTTTTGCTATGTGAAACATTTATTCTTTTCACAGATTTTTGCAGTTCTTTTAAAACTGGCTTTAAAATTCTCTCTCTAAACTGCACAAAACTTACGGCCACACTAGTGGAGTTTTAATTATTTTTAAAATATATTTAGTATTAAATACACACATTATATATATATATATATTTTATATATATACACATATATATATATATATATATATATATATATATATATGGTATAACGTTTATATATTAAAGTATAACGTTTTACCTGAACTGCGAAAACAGAACAAACATCAATACTTTTAACCCACCCACCAAATCTTAAGGCCGAGAAGGTACTTTTGGCTTTTATTTTGAGGGTAATGTGAGAGTAACGCTTGTTTCCGCCTGCATGCCACTTGACGCATCTGGAATGAAGCAGGGTCGGATCACATGATTGCCCGGAGCGTCATGAAGCAGAGGTACAGAAGGGGAGAGGCGCCCTCTTTGAAGCAAAATGATTATTATCCTGTCCACCGCCTCAATCAACACCTCTGACAAACTTTACATCAAGTTATTCAAATATCAGCTCATAAAGAGGTTAATACTTCCATATACATTCAATGGCAGTAACACCGCTTGGTTACTAATACCGGGAATATGCTAATATGAATTGAAGGGCAACAATCTTGTTTACCAAATTCTTCAGGTGGCAAAAATGGAGAAAAGTCCGTATAAAAAGTAAATGATAAATCTTGCAGCCTTTCAGAGCAAATGTATCACATGGTTTGGTACAAATTACTACTTTAATGGCATGTTGTCACATCTGATAGAAAAAGTAAAAGTAAGCTCTCCGTTTATTACATTATTATAGTCACTTCATTCCAAACTAAACGGTGATTATGAAAGTCAAATTAGCGCTGTCAGTTATTTGAGAACAAAAAAGAAAGCAGCGATGCCCTGTTGGAATCATATTTTAAAAGCTGTGAAGAAACTTTCATTAAATTACAAAAGACTACAACAGTGAATGCAAAACAAATGCTGAGACTCTCATAGAGGGCTTCAGGAGCTGGAAGGATGTCTATAAATCATATGTCCTGTCTACTCACAGTCTGCAAACCAATTGAACACCTAATGGAGCTTCTGAAACAGCGTTTACAGGGCTTTGCCAAAGACCACTGAGGATTTTCTGGAGGCTTGTAGTGGCACATTGCTTTAGTAACTCATGGTTTTTATTAATCTGGCATTGAGAGACTACCAACAGTTTTTAGGGTATGTTATGGTTAATGCTAAGATTAGGATATACCTTTTTATATATATATCTTATGTCTATAAAAAAATAAAAATACAAAAAATCATGAAGCTGAAATGTGCATTTAGCATTCAGCAAAGACAAGATGTAATAATATTAACATTTTCATCTGTCTAACAACGAATATTGTGCTGTCATTGTTATTCATGAGCGAAACTCTCGTGAAACTCTAAAGTCTCCACCTTGACTTTAGGTACTCAATCAATAGTTCCATGTCATCTTTACCTTCATATAACGGAAGCTTGTTTCAAATGAAAGAACAATTATTTTTGTCATTTATAAGTCAAAATTTGGAGTTATAATTTCAGAAATTCAATCCTCTTTTCTCAGATGTTGGAGTTAGTCAAAGATCTGATATAGCCACGTATGGCTAAAAAAATGTTTGCATGTTTGATTGTTTTTTTTTCCACTGCTGGAAACAAACTTCTATACTAACACACAAAATCTCTGTTTGCATGACTATTTGTTTATCCTCCTAGACTATCAGGAGCTGAACAACCAATCTTGGCACACAGGTACATCATAGGCCCCCCGAGGTTCTTATCTATATCAGATATTACAATGTCATCATGTTGCCAAGGAACCACCTAGCAACGGGCTAAAATGACCAGTTTTTAGTTATCATTCATGCAAAACAGCCTTTAAAAAGCCCTGTATCATTTTATTGTAGGACAACAATTTATCATTTATATCCACAAAAGTTTAAATATGCGTGATATTTTGTGCCATCATGTAACCACCTAGCATATAAATAGCATCTACCACACATATGTTTTATTTATTTATTTACTTTTCTCACTCTGATTAAGTATATAGGTTTGCCAGCAGCATTAACAAGCCAAACATTACTGTTGAATGGACATGTACTTGTAATAAATACTTTAATATTTAATTTACCAAATACTTTATTTGGTAAATGTTGCTCATTATTAGAGTTTAAAAGGATTATCCGGGATACGCTCACTAGCTAATGACTATCTGTGAGTCTGTGGTTTCACAGTCATCACATCTGGTTTCAAAACACCAAAATGATGACAACAATAATGCTAAACATGAGGTCAAAGGTACATCAGAAACTTTGAGGTAACAGGTCTTCAGTAGCCAGTGGGTGAGATCACACTGTGTTTGCTTTGAGGGCTATATCACTGACATCATACAGATCAAGAAGTAGAATAAAAATAGTCTTAACAGAACATTAAGAGCAGTCTAAAGCCTGAACATTGGACTTATTCCTTATACATCCAGTGACCTTATTAAGATCCAATTTTTGCCATCTTTACAATGTGCATTTACTATTGTAACAGTATATATGTGACAGGAAATCTGGAAAAGCATAACACTTCATAATGGTTCTACCCTAAACTCACTGACAAGCTGCAAAAAGCAATACAAACAATTATTTAAAGTAATTTAACAGACACTGAGAGCCATTCAAAAAAAGGACATCCTGTCATCTTCACTCACCTCATGGCGATTTGGATATGCAAGGGGCTCTTTGCCCTTTAGATCACAGACGGATGCATGTAAAACACACACACACACACACAC